>NW_026622841.1:41731671-42337742 GCF_023065955.2 Ursus arctos
CAAGAGAAACGGTGGCCTTCAGTGTAGAGATGCCCTTAATGTGGGGTCATGAGAAAGCTGGGAATAAACTTCTTGCTGAACATAGCCTGCTGCCACCTTTCAGAGTTCCTATTGGCTAAACCCACCTGAAGCCAGAAAGCAGGAGCACCTGCTGCTTCAGGCCATAACAGCCAGCTTCCACTGGCACAGACCCGGATGCGGGTCCCTAGCAGATACCTCAGAGAAGCCAACAGGACACAGCCAGTACAGCTAGAATGAAATTCACTTTGACTCCTCATAAAAAGAAAAAGATTTGCTTAGACGATTAACAGTAAAGCAAGATGTGCACATGACAATTAAAAACACTTAAAAGGAATTGATCAATTAAAGCACCTTTTCCTTAGGAAAGCACCATTCAGGAAAAAAGAATTCTAACTACAAATCACTCTTCGAAAGTATAGTAATTGTCTCAGGAAGCTTAACAAGATTCATCGTGTGGTTATTGTTACAATAAATACAGAAAAGAAACAAAACTGACTTTTTATAAATATTTCACAATCCATAAATCTAATTATACAGATTCCAGTCTCCCCCAATTTATCTGAATTAGTGAGGTTGTAACATATATCAAAAATATCTAAAAATAATCAATGTTATTCCTT
This sequence comes from Ursus arctos, assembly GCF_023065955.2. Taxonomy (NCBI): domain Eukaryota; kingdom Metazoa; phylum Chordata; class Mammalia; order Carnivora; family Ursidae; genus Ursus; species Ursus arctos. The sequence goes on from NW_026622841.1 coordinate 41,732,313, forward strand.
TTAAAACTGAAGGAACACACCAAAAGACTCATAACGTTTAGTGGCTTATCAGGAGAACGTGAATATACGTCAAAATTCTTCAAAATTTCTTATCTGACTGCACTATGCATTATTTTGAATTATTTGGGTTTTTTTTAAGATTTTATTTATTTATTTGACAGAGAGAGAGACAGCCAGCGAGAGAGGGAACACAAGCAGGGGGAGTGGGAGTGGAAGAGGAAGAAGCAGGCTCCCAGCAGAGGAGCCTGATGTGGGGCTCCATCCCAGAACACTGGGATCACGCCCTGAGCCCAAGGCAGACGCCCAAGGACTGAGCCACCCAGGCGCACCTATTTTGAATTATTTGTTATCACTCCTCAGCATGAACCTTTAGAAAACTTTATCTTTTATTTCTTTTTCTCTACTACCCTTGTCCTATACCACACACTTGTTAAGTCACCTGCCTGGTCTGATATCTCTGGAATTTTCCTCTTTTAAAACTCATCATTCTCATTTTTTCTCTTCCAACCGACACAGATTCTTTTCTCACATGTAGTTATAATATTCACATAACTCCTCATTTGCTTATATTCACTGTTATACAGTTTTCCAACTGTTGTTTTGGGGGAGTTACCTAAATTATTAAATCTTCAGTCAGATTTGATGCTGCTTTATGTGAAAAGAATGACTCCTACGTTTTTCTTATACATTCTACAGCATCTCCAGCTAACGTTCAGCTCATGGATATCTCATTTGAACGTTGCATTCATGAGGAAATCATGTCTATTTCTTTTATTCTTATACATAATGATGTATATATATATATTTTGTTTTTATATCTTAATAAAAGCATTTCTTAATCATTTAAAAAACAGAACACTAAACATTTTAGATTCATCAAATTAATGATTTAAATAAAGATCTCCAAAAGTACAGTGGTACCATGTGGGAGAATTATAGGATTCCTTGCAAAATGGGATTTTTTTTTTTTTTTAAATTCTCGTGTGTTTTAGGATTTCATTTTAGGGCCTAAGTCCCCAACTCAAATACCACTTTCCCACTTTCTTTGGTCATTGTACTGTTTTCTAAATTACCTGAGGCATTTGGGCTTTAAGTATTAAGTAAACAATGCAACTAATCTCTGTGTTAGAACAATTGGAATTTAGGCACAAAGGCTATGTTTGAAATAGGAGCATGATGTCTTTTAACTGCATGTTTTATAAGGTCTGCGGTGTTATTTCTGCCTTTTGCCACTGTGGACAGATTCGCAGCGGCACCCAGGTGACCCCATAAACAGAAAAGTTCAAACAGCCAGTTCCCAGCCACTGCTGTGCTCCAGGAGAGTTCCACTGAGAGGAACCTGATCCTCCCAGGGCAGATGAAAGAGGTCCTTGGAAACCAGATGACTGATAGAACAATTCCACTCCGCCCCCTCTTCTGCAATTAGATTGCCCATCATTTCTTTACTAGAAATTTCACAGGCCTGCCTATAAATCAGGTCTTTTTTTTAAGATACATGAGCTGAATGCAGAGCCCTTCCCAGGGGTCCATCCCAAGACCCTGAGATCATGACTTGAACCAAAACCAAGAGTTGGGAGCTTAGCCGACTGAGCCACCCAGGTGCCCCTAAATCAGGTTTTAAATAAGTGAGTTTGTTTAAATACGTATCTTGAGAAATGTCAGTATCAATAGATATGAAGGGAAGGGTCTACATCCTTACAAGGTTGAGATATGGGGTACATTATCGCTCTTGGACGCTTACTGCACATTTAACTTAGTGAAGACTCTAGAAGATCAGTAGTAATGGAATCTGCTTAACTTAAATTTATCTAGTCCCTTCATAAACTAATTTGAAGTTGGGATTCTTTCATTGTTTTTTCTAGAACATCTATAGACATTTCTTAATATATCCATGTTTCACAGAACACATTTAGGAAACATCGCTTAAAGCACTTGAAGTTTTAAATAATGTTTTATCAGATGGGAAATATGGTCCGCGTCCAATAATATTTATCAAAGCATGTACCTACAGTCCTTCTAATTAAATATTTTTGTAATTTCTCTTTTTATATCCATATTACTTATAATTTTTCTTCATCAAATTGAAAGGTGATAGATGAGAATTACTCTCTATTTTGTTAAAGGATAGCTTAAGACAAAGGCATAACTTTCAGGCAAATATAAAATGAACACATATTCAAGATGTTATTTAACCAATGAATGAGGGAACTAGTAAGATGTTGCAGTCAGTTCAAAGAAGAATTCAAAGGATACACATATAAAGGCAATTATAAATGCTAAAGTGAATTTACCAGTAGAATGCATCTTCTTTGGGCACAATTCATTGGCATTTTTATGAACAAGAATCATTTTGTATTACGAATTTTTCTATAATTTACACAGCTATAAAATAACTCAAAGACAACTTAAAAGGGTGAAGGGTACTCAGGAACATGAGTGTCTGTGTGTGTGTGTGTGTGTGTGTGTGTGTGTGTGTTGTCTTGCACAATATTTCCTACCATTTTTTAATGCAAAACAAACCCTTTATTTTAACCACTATTTTTAAGTGTTTGTGTTCCTTGCTCTTTTTAAGACCTACTTTCACTTTAGTATACTGTTATCTTCTTTATTGAGTGATTACTATATACCTAAAATAATGCTTGTATGCATTATTCCATTTAAACCTCAAAATATGATAATATTTTAGCATCAGATGAGGATATGGAGACTCAGAGGGATTAAGTTTTGAAGCACAGGAAATACAAAGCAAAACTAGGCCTCACAAACAGTCTGACTCTAAGGTTCATGCTCCAAATCAAAGTACCGACCTGAACACAGTGCTTGACCTACGTCCTTCATTTGAAAACAAACTCATCTTAAGTTTAGCATGGACATTAGTCTTACCAAGTAAAAGTGTCTCAACAAGAGCCTGATTACCTATCCATTCCCAGACCTCACCTCTCCCTTGAAGCCAAGACATATATTCAACTACTTCTTTAACATTTCACTTGACTATCTAATGAACATCTCAAAATTAATTTTTCCTTGGCCCATATCTTATCCATCAGCAGATGTCAACATCTCTTCTTCCAGCATTTATTCTAAACTTGTCTGTTCTCCATTTTCCTTGCTGCCACTCTGCTTCACTCAATTATCATTTCTTACCTGAACTGCCTCAATAACTTCTTTTTGTTAGCAGTCAGACTATACCTGAATAGTGGAAAAAAGAATGGACCAAAATAAAACTCTTTCATTGTTTTCAACTGTCTTAGATTATTTGTTCACATTGCCAAGGCAACCAGTTAAAAATGAATAATGAAATAGTACATGAAATAATTATTCTTTTGGAGTTACGTGAATCCAAATAATGGCTATTCCCACTGAAGAGCATGAATGCTTCTTCAAATGGGTCAAGTGAAGTAGTTATCATCCGGAATGTGAGTTCCTTGAATTTAGGAACAACGTCTTATTCTTAGTGTCTTTTCATTCCCAGTTCCAAGTTCAATGCAGAGCATAGATGGGATAGTCATTAAATAGCAATGATAAATGAAATGTCATATTAGATGCAGGTGCAAATGATGGTTTATATTGCCACATGGTACATCTAATCAATTGTAATGTGTATAATAATCAAACACTAATGCCAATGAAAAGAAAACTCAGAGGCTGATTTAGTTGTTTCTCAGGCAGCCACAGATGTTAAGAACTAAATGGTAGGTAATTTTAGATCATTAAAAACATTAATCCGCTATTTCCAAAAATTGCCAGATCTGATTTCTAACCCCTATGATGGAAGATGTAAGTATACTGTTTTTATTGAATGATGGATGAACTTCAGGAAGAGTAGGGGTTGACCCGCTTTTAATGAGACTGCTGGCTTAAAAATCTGCTTGGGTTGCTGCAAGAAATTAAATTTCTAGTTTCGCAAAATAATTAACTCCATCATGGACATTTAAATAGCTATTTTGAGCAATGTTAGATACCTTCTAGTATGTTTCTATGCAGGTTCATAAGGTTTCTCTGGGATATTTTGGTATATTTTTCAAATCTTCGCAGTTGAAAAGGGAAAAACTATTCAAAAAACAGGTATGAACTTGCTAATACTGAAAGCAAGCTGAATGGAGAAACTGAGACAGGAAATCAAGTCAAGACTCAAGGCAAAGAGTATATCAGCGTTGAGCCCCTGACTCCAGGTCATAACATGAAGCAATGAAGAAGCCACAAAAGCAGAGTAGTATCAACACAATGATTTCATGTTCAAAACCAGAAAGCATAATACAATATCACAAATTTGAGTGTGCTTCAGGGGGCACAATGGGACCAAACACTGGAAACTAAGATTAGTTCTGGAAGATCTAAATGTATGGCTATCCTATGTATAAAATCAACACTTTAAATAACAGAAGCGAAGTTAAATTGCCAAGAGTCTGCAGTCTGTCTCTGGGGAGCTGACACTGCAGTCTCAGCTTCCAAATGAGCCTTCTAGAAAGCAAGAAATCTAGAAAGATTATACAATCCTTATCATTCATTATCTGTATCTAAAAGATCAGCCTTGTCAGTTAATCAATCACTGAAAATAACTTAATTAGTAATAATGAAGACTACTAAGTGGTAAAGACACTAAACAGTTGATCTAACAACTAAAATTAAATTTGCATAAATTACTTATTTACTGAGGGTGTCTGGGTGGTGCAGTTGGTTAAGCAGGTGGCTCTTGATTTCAGCTCAGGTCATGATCTCAAGGTTCAGGGATCAAGCCCCACGTCAGGCTCCACACTCAGCGGGGAGTCACTTCAAGATCCCCACCCCGTTCCTCTCCCCACTTACACACTCACGTGCTCTCTCTCCCTCTCCCTCTAAAATAAATACATAAATCTTTTAAAAAATTGTTTATTTACTGTATAAAATGGAGTTCAATTGTACCAAATGGCAACCACCTGACTCAAAGTAATTAATGATGGCAGGAGTAACACCTTCATCTGGCCTTTGGTATGGGCCAGGCATAATGGTGCATCCATTATCTGATTTACTCTCAGAGCAGCCCTGCACATATGGGGAAACTAAGACTCAGAGAGGTTAAATAATTTTTCCAAGGTGACACGATATTTAATGATTACTGAAAGAAATGAATGCAGGTCAAACTAGGACAGTCCAACAGAAACCAGGACATATGGTTACTCTAGGAAAAAGGCCTCTGCAAACCTAATTTTCATTCTAATGGATATTACAAGAAATCAAATTATGACTTTTTACAACCAACAAGATTTTACGGAGACAGGAACCTACTAAAATTGTTATTTTTTTTAATTCAATAAAATCATTGTACGTGATTACTGTAAATATAACACTGTTTAGCCTGGAATGATGAACTACATTCTGCATTAAAGGACCATAAAACCTTCAATGACTGCTGTAGTGTCTGGGTCCACTGTCTGCTCCAGCATCTGCGGTACCCACAACCCATGCCATCCATCCTCCATCCATCCTCCATCCATCCTCCATCCATCCTCCATTCTCCTCCATCCACCCTCCATTCTCCCCCATCCATCTTCCATCCATCCTCCTTCCATCCTCCATTCTCCTCCATTCTCCACTAACTTCCACCTGCAGGTATGTGTCATCACCTTTCTCACTAACAAGAAAATAAATATCTAAAACAACAAGTCCTTAGCATTCTCCTTCAGAACACAGAATCATAAGTGCTTAATAAATAAGTCTTTGTTTTTATTTTTTTAAAGATTTATTTGTTTATTTTAAGGGTGGCTCAGTTGGTTGAGTGTACAACTCTTTAATTCAGCTCACGTTGGGACGCTCAACAGACAGAGCCACCCAGGCACCCCAATAAATATGTTTTAATAGAAGAAAGAAAGACAGAGAGAAAGAGAGGGAGGAAGGGAGGAAAGTAGGAAAGAAGGAGGAGGGAGGGAGGGGTATAGCAAAGAGCAAGAAGTAAGCAGGGAGGTAGGGGAAAAAGGAAGGGGAAAAGGAAGGAGAGAAGGAAGGGCTATAGTTTACATTACTAAAAATGTATCTTGAATTGTTAAACCCATTCGTTAAAAGGGAAGTTTTCAACAAATATTTCTAAGGAGCGAGAACCAGTAAAACTTATATATAGTTAATAGGCAAAATCGAAATAGTTAAATCTGTGCCGGATAGCCTTGTTAAGTATTAGAAAGATTTAATCTCAAATGTGAAGAAATGTAAAGACTTAATGTAGAATTTAGAATGGCATCAAATCTAATGGGAGAATATTATTTGTTATATTTGTATATCCAGCAATATTTGTAAAAGGAGAACAAAATTAGATTTTGTTATTTTAAACTGACCTTGGCAGCTTTGAATAAACTTTCATTTGAGTTAGCAATTATCTTATAGTGATAACATGAACTTTTTTGTAGTTTCAAATGACTTTTTACTTTTTTTTTAAGATTTTATTTATTTATTTGAGAGACAGAGCATGAGAGAGGGAGGGAGGAGGGGCAGAGGAAGAGGGATAAGCAGAATCCTCTCTGAGCCACAAGTCTGTTGCCCGGCTCAATTCCAGGACCCTAGGATCATGACCTGAGCCAAAGGCAAATGCTTAACTGACGGAGCCATCCACATGCCCCTTAAATGACTTTTTAAGAGTCCTTGCATACCAATTTTTGGGCAAAATATGTTATAACAAATGGTCAATTTATAACAAAGAATTAAAAATGGAAAACTATTCATTATAATTTCATTAAAATTTAATATTTAAATTGGCAGACATAGGTCCTCTGCTTATGTTATAAAAAAAAGAACTCAAATTTTAAATTTTTATTTCTAATTTTTTTAAAGATTTTATTTATTTGACAAAGACAGACAGCCAGCAAGAGAGGGAACACAAGCAGGGGGAGTGGGAGAGGAAGACGCAGGCTCCTAGCAGAGAAGCCTGATGTGGGGCTCGATCCCAGAACGCCAGGATCACGCCCTGAGCCGAAGGCAGACACTCAATGACTGCACCACACAGGCGCCCCTTTATTTCTAATTTTTAAATTTTATTGAAACTTTACTCTCTGTGTACATCCATGAAGCCATCAGTAAAATCATAATTATTAGTATATCTATCACACCCAAAAGTTTTCTCATGCCCCTTGGAATCCCTTTTTCCTACCCATCCCACTCCTCCTCCTCCTCATTCCGTTATTGCTGATTTTCTTTCTGTCATCATAGATTTGTTTGAATCTTCTATAACTTCTAATGATGAAATAATACAACAGTCACTCCTTTTTGTTATGGCTTCTTTCACTTACCATAATCAATTTGAAATTTATCCACATTTTTCCACATATATCAATAGTTCATTTTCTTCTTCACTAATATTTTTATTGAAGTATAATTAACATATAGTGTTATATTATTTTCACGTGTACAACATGATTCAACAATTCTTTACATTACTTGGTGCTCACCATGGTAAGTGTAGTCACCATTTGTCACCAAACAACATTATTACAAATGTATTGACTATATTTGCTGTGTTGTACTTTTCATCTCCATGACTTATTAATTTTATTAGTTGATTTTTTAATTGCTGAATAGTGTTCTATTGTATGGATATGCCACAATTTCTTTATCCACTCATCTATTGATGGACAGTTGCATTGCTTCCTACTTGGGGCTATTAAAAAATAAAGATGCTACGACCATTTACGTACAAGTCTTTGTGTGGATACATATTTTAATTGATCTCAGGTAAATACCCAAGAGTAGAATGGCTAAATCATATGATAGGCATATAATTAACTTCATAAGAAAATGCAAACTGTTTTCCAAAATGATTGTAACATTTTATATTCCCACTAACAGTGTGAGTTCCAACTGCTCTAACACCCTCACTAACATTTGGTATGGTCAGTCTTCTTAACTTTACCAATTCTATCTAATAAGTATGTGATGATATTTCATTGTAGCTTTTATTTGTGATTCCTTAATGGCTAATGATGTTGACCATCTCTTTATGTGCTCATCTGCCATCTGTGTATCCTCTTTGGTGGTACCAAGCGTCTGTAAAATCTTTATAGATTTATAGTTTTAGCTCTTACATTTAGGTTCATGATCCATTTTTAGTTAATTTGTGTTCATAATGCAAAAAAGTTCATTTTTTGCATGTATATCTAAGTGTTCCAGTATCATTTGCTGATATTCTTAATTTTTTTAATCTTTTAAATCATTATGAGGGGAATAGTATATATCCTAAATATATACTATATATAATAATGAAAACTTATAGTAGCTTTTTATCTATAAAGATAGAGAATAAAAATTTACCTTATATTTCTTTCCTTATCATTCCACCTGTCATTCCTTGGAAAACGACTTGAAAATAGCAAGGAAGTGAAATTAATATTTCCTATGTAAATACATCCTTAAAACACTCAAGCAATTATAGAGCTCACTATCTTAGGATCCATTTTTAATTATTAACAGAGGTATATTAAATTCAGAACATAAAAATTAGAAAAATCAAGAATCAATAGTCAGTTTTTTATAGTCTTTATAAATTGATTAGCCATCTGTTAATTCTTCCCCCATATCCATTCTCCCCCTCTTCCTTTCAGAAATGGATCTCCTCCCCCACAGAAGCACACAGTCATAGCGATTCAGCCAAGGACTACAATTCCTTTGCAGCAGTGATGGGGTTTGGACCAGTACAAATCAACATGGGCAACTCTCAGATCACACTTTCACCGCAAAGCTGCTCTTTCCTTTCCCCCTTCTCCTGGCTGATAGAGAAATGGAGGCCAGATGCAGGGATGAATTCTGGGGTGATGTTCAGGAGCAGAGCTATCTACCTGCGTTTACACCCTCCTGTCCCTGAACTGTTTAGATGAGATTACATCCCATCTCATTTGAGAGACGTGGTCTCTGTTAGAGCGTCATGGTCTGTATTCTAATACTAGTGTTGGTGCACAACCCTGGGATTTTTTGCTGCAACTTGGCAACTGTATCAATAAGCTCGGTGGGAGTATATTCTCTCCTCATGAATGATTCCTGAATTGGGGGCTCCTCCACTGGTTGGGGTAATGGTTGCTTTCCTTCGTATTAGGGATCAGACAACACAGGGTGCTTCGTCTGTTTCAAGGTCAATCACTACAACACCGTTTCCATCATTCTCCCCACATTTCCAGGGATTCCACCTCTTAGCATCCTGATTGGGTTTTGTCACAATCAGGTCTTGTCATAAGCATTTGGGACCTTGATGGGTGGCAAAAACAGCACGCTAAGGGCGCCAGACTGTTAACCCACTCTTCCACCTTGTCTGCCAGACCGGAAGCTGGCAGAGTAGTGAACCCCCACCTATCCTCTTCTCCCAACTTTCCAAGTCAGGCTTGGTCTCCAGCTGCGCCCGGATGGCCGGCCAGCCTAAGCGCCTACAGGAAAGGCCAGCCCACCCGGCCACCTGCGCTTCCCCGCTCCGCCTCGACACCCCCCCGGGCTCCGCCCAGTCCCTCCAACAAGCCCCCTGTAGCAGCCCGCCTTTTCGCGGTGCCCCAACTCTCGCGGGATCCACAAGCATCTGACCTACAAGCCCCGCCATACACGCAAGGTCTGATGGTCAACTTGGGATTGCCCCGGGACGCCTCCTTCTTAAAGCCCATTTCCTCTGCCTCCTGGCTGACTCACCGTTGTTCAACAACCTCCCAAGTTCTCCGCATGGAAGTAAAAACCGCCCGCAGGGCAGGGAGAGAAGGAAGAAAGAGGCAGCCACATCGGACAGTGGGGTGGCAAGTTTAATAAGCAAGGAACTTACCGCTTGTCGTGCGCTGCCAAGAGGAGTGGATTTGCGCCCGCGCCTGCCAGAATTGTGAGAGTTTCTAGAGTCCCTAACGTGGCTCAGTCCCGGGCACAGAGCAGACAATCTCAGCAATAGGTTCTTCTCTCAAGGCTGCACTCTTGAAGCAGTTCCGCTCAGGGTGGCCTGAAGGAACATTCCGAGGGAAGGGGAGGGGAGGGCAGGGCAGGGCAGGGGAGGGGAGGGGAGGGGAGGGGAGGGGAGGGAGGAGCCTCTCTTTGCCCCAGTCCAGCTCGCAGGTCAACCAGAGGTCACGTTCCCTGGATGACCTCCAGGGCGTTTGGTGCTACCCAAAGGGTAACTGAAACTGTGTGGCAATGCTGTATTGGTAAGATCAGAAAGATGATGACTTACGTCATGCCGCTACAAAAATTTGGTAAAACTGTTACCCATGATACTTGGAAGACAGACGGTTTACATAGGAAGACTGTGGCTCTACGAGACATAGTTAGGCAATGTCATTGTTGCTCACTGCCTATGCCGTGTGACAAGGTACTAAAAGGAGAGCATTCAAGCAAAAATTAACCACTTTACATGTCACAAGCAGAGAAGGAAAGAAAAATAAAAAGTTCTGCCAAGGGAAGTTCTCTATGAATCTGCTGAGGGCCCGGGACTTTGGGGCAGGGCAGGGTGGGATTGGAAAAAAGCAACTGCTCTGTTCCCCAAACAGATAGGATGGCTCTGCAGAGCCTTTCCCCAGAGGCTTGGTTTAAGTATTCCCAAATGTAAATCAGGCAGTGGCAAAAACAGATGAAGAGTTGCCTCCTCACCAATGCCTATTGTTTCAAATAGCCTCAAGGTGGCAAACAGTGATTGAGGGAAAGGGGTGGTCAAGAGCAGCAACCAATAAACAACTAAGCATCTGTGCATCCAGAAGAAAGGCAGAGATCTTTGACCATGGTGATTCCCAAATGGAACAGGGAGCATTTAACTAAAAGTCTGCCTATTGGAGGCAAGTTGGCATTAAACGTATGCCTTCCTGGGGCCACAAACCTTTCACAGCCTGCTCCCTTAGAGATCCAGCTAGGAGACCTAGGTACTGTTTTAGGGGTCAGTACATTAACCCCTAAAGCCTTTGCCACTCAGGCTTGTGGTGTCCTTCTTTTGCAAAGCAATTTCCCCAAAATCTTAGTCAGAAATGAAAAGGCGAATATGGGAACCATAGAAGCAATGACCTACAGAATTTCGCTGTTGCTATGGATCAATGGTGTCTGTGTCTTTCCCCATCTTCCATTTTCCAAACAAACAAACAAAAATTGTATTAGACTCTTCTGATCCTACTGTACCATTCTTAACTGGGAAGGTAGAAAAGTGATCTTTTTATACGTCATTGGACATCCAGGAGCCACTTCTGAGCCTATCAGAATACACAACATATAACTCAGAGATTCTGGACATTTAGCTGGTTTCAATTTACTGGATGGGATGTTCATTTTTCTTACTTGAGGCAAGAATGACGTGGTCTCTGTGGGAAGAAGGGTGCCCAAGACAGATTGGGTGACCATAGCAGTGGATTTGGGTACACAGTAGGTGTCTTTAAGTACTATTTCTCCTGTTTCAAGAAACTTCCCTTGTGTTTTAGTTAGGCATGTGGCTGCTCAACTTCAGACTACATTTTCCAGCTTAATTTATATCCATTTCCTTTATTCCTATAAATGTCAAGTTTATTTATTGCACTTAAATACACATTAAGATACCATTCTCAAAGGACCATCAAAGCAGACTGATTAATATATGAGGCTGTCTGCAAGGAACGGGAGAGTGAAGAGTTTAAAAAATTATTTAGATAACACAGGCTGAAGTAGTATCAACAGGCAAAAAAAAAAGACAATTGTTTATCTGAAAATCTTCAGTAAGTTTTTTAGATAATCCTTCATTTAATTTCTCTATGAAGCAATCGCTTTAGTAATATTGCATTGGCCTTGATAAATGTGAGAACTGATCCTATTTTGTAAACAATGGTCACTTAGAGATCTAAAAATATGTGGTTTTCTCAGCATATCTAAACTTTTGTTAGATCTGGCTTACTGTGCGTGTGTGCATATATGTATTTACAGATGTTAGAGTTATATATGTATGTTTATGTGTAGTAGATATATATATACATGTAAGAGTTGTAATTTATTTTGAAAGCCAGCATAATTTTAGCTAGAAATGTTAATATATGATAAGACAGTTGATACCTCAATTAAAATAAGCAAAATATTAGAAAAGAGGGAAAGGTTATTTCAAATGGATTCATAAGAAAGGCCCTAGCAACTAATATCATGTGCTTTCCTCAGCTTTCCTTTTTGGAAAACAATGAATGAATATAATGTCATGTCACAATTAAGTATCATGAAACTAACATTTAATGTTACCACTAAAACAACATTAAGTAGTTGTGGAGGAAGAACAGGGAAACTGAGGAGATCCCATCTGCACAGTTCGGATGGTAATGTTGTTTAATATATCTAAAGTGCAAAGATTAGGCAGCCTGAGGCCCATGCTTCCACAATGCTGAAGGAGCTAACCAGTGTTATGTATTCAGTACGAGAGGAAATAGAGCATTTATTAATAAGCAAATCAAAGCAAAACAAAACTGGTATGGACTGTTTTTAAAGTGTATGACATAACAGTTAAGAATTTTAAAAATCATAAGATTGCAGCTAAATAGAAAGAATGACATTTTTGCAAAGACATAATTTTCATGAGACAAATACATTTGTATCATCTTTTATGTATAATGTGCTCTAATGCTCTTTCAACCCAGATGGAATGTGGAAGCGTTTTGTGATTCTGATTTTACTAAAGCATTTGTTCCATGAACAAAGAAAATAATTCAGGATTAGAAAGCTGGTAAACTATTAAGGTGATCTGTGGTTAAAAAATCCATTTTATTAAATATCACATCATATTTATTCCTTTGCAGAACTTCTGGATAGAGTATGAAGGACAACATTTCTAAAACTGATTGAGTATTAAATAATTCAAAACCCAAGAGTTGTGATCAAACAGATCTGTAGGCATATGTAAGTACCACTGAGGTGAAAGTGCCAACCAAAGCAATTAGACTGAAAATTAATGTCTGGAGGTAATCAATGGAAGAACTGGCTGTGGGTCTTCACATCTGCATCATCTTTGTTTATTGCTGTAGCTGGGTATCACAGAAAAACCAACTCATTTTTCAAAGACAGAGAAAGATGTTTCCCTCAATTTAGGCATTCCTAAATTAAATTGGAATCTATAGGAAGTGATTCTATGCTCAGATCTTAAGCTGATTTTTATTAATGTTGCTGGCCAGTAATGAAGATAAATGGTAGGCATATTCCACTTAAGTCAGAAACTACAAATGCAAAGTTGGGGCAGTTGGGAGTGATTAATTATATTCTCTCTGCAAGGGTTCATGGGGGACTAGGGTTACCTCTTCCTCTAATGATGTCTCTTCCCCTGACATGAGCAGCACTGATGTAGGAGTTGGATATTTGACATTCTCTTCAGTATCCAAATGTGACTTAGAGGCATCATAATGAAAGTTTCAAGGTGAGTGCATTTTGGACATGTTCTTTACATTTCTTACTATATATTATACCAGCTGGTAATTAAAATCCCAACACGACCCATTTTGGCAATCATCTGTATGATTAGGGAAACTGTGTTAATGTCTCATGAACAGAATTTTTCTGGATAACTGAAGGGTTAAATAGAAAAACCTGTTTTGTTTCGACCTAAGTAGCTAAAAAAAAAAAAATCTTTGCAAAATATATTAGTCCACTTTACAGCCTTGCTAAGTAGGTATAGTAAAGATAATTTAATATTTCTTTTATGATTGATAACTTTGCCATGCCATGGGGTCAGTATGAATTGTTGTTGAGGTAATAAGCTGTAGTATATTGAACTCTGAATCTGAACTGACCAGATATTGGTTTATTTCATTGTGCTTTGCTGCTTTCTTCCTAAAGCAGAATAGAGAAAAGGAATTCACTGGTGTAATAGTTCTAGTTAGAGCTTTTTACTGTATATGTGTCACACATTGTGTTTCTTTGGACAGATGTGGCCTGTAAGCCATTGACTGTCCCAGTCATATCGCCTTAAATGGACCTCCCAGGACCCTGCTCCTGAATCTGGGACACTCTTCCCAGCCCCGCTCAATTTACAGGTACTTCAGTACTTTCATATCCTCTGAAATTGCCATGGTTCTAATCAGTGAAGAAATAAGCACAACTGTAATTGGACTGTCAGTATTGCTAATGGCTCCATGGTCAAATTGGCAAGCATGACAATTGTGCTCTGAATTCTGATCTTTTAATAAGGAGATGATAATAATGATCTACTGTCAAATTATGCTATCAATATAAAATACCATTCTCTGTAGCAGTGGTGCCCCAATGCAAATATGCAGGTCTATACAAGCTTCCTCACCTTATTTGAGAAAGATTATAGAAACACAGCATGTAGGACTTTCCCTAGAACTTTTTCGGTAGTTTAGGCGGGGGTCCCATCACTCTTTCTGTTTTTGTTTTAGGATCTTTCCACTTTGGTCAAAGGAAACACGTCTCTAAAAAAAATTCTTAGGGAACAAATATAGAAACTACATATTGGAATAGGATTCTTCGGGAATACCCTTTATAAGATCTGAAGGGTCAATTCTCTTTGCACCATTGAAAATCTAAGACTGAAGTAGCACCTGGGTGGCTCAGGTTAAGCATCCAACTCTTGGTATGAGCTCAGGTCATGATCTCAGGGTCCAGAGATCGAGCCCCACATTGGACTCCCTGCTCCATGCTCTGTGCTCAGCAGGGAGTCTGCTTGAGATTCTCTCCCTCTCCCTCTTTTCCTCTCCCTGCTCTTGCACACGTTTCTCTCTCTCTCTCAAATAAATAAATAAATAAATAAATAAATAAATAAATATCTTTAAAAAAAAAAAAAGAAATGAAATGAAATGAAAATTTAAGACTGGAAATGCCCATGGGAAATTATAAAATGCTGCTTGGTAATGGTGAAGGGAGATATAAGAAGGTTATTCCAAATGTTTCCATAACTTTTCTAACCTCAAGATCCAAAGTCCTCAGGCTTTCATTTTTGCTAAAGTTTCCACAACAGCACAACACACTCAGGAGTTGGGGAACTTTTGGAAATATCTCTTTTGAAAGAACAAAGAAATTTCTCCTTTGTTAGATCAAGGAATAAGATGTGGGAAAGGAAGCGAGGGAATGAAGGCTAAAAATCATGCGTGGAGCCCCTACTCTGTGAAGACACTTTGATAAGAATTTTCTATCTAACTGAATCTTCTTTTTAATCATGTGAATAATGCAATGTTAGCCCTTATGTATGAAGAAATTTATATACAAAGAAACTGAGATTTAATGGTATTAAGTAATCTGCTCAAGGTAATAATTTCTTTTAAATAGCAACAATAATAATTATTAGTAGTTACTATTTATGGAAAGCCTACTATATATCAAGCATTGTGCTGGGTCCTTTATATACATTACATAATTTCATTTCACCACAACCAGATGGTGTAGATGTTCCTCACTTCTTACAGAAGCAGTCTGAGGTTCAGATAGTTCTACGTGACTCCCAATATCAAAGTAAAAGGCAACTGCAATTAAAATTCAGATTTGTCTGAGTCTAAAGTCTATTTCATTTCTACTATACCAAGTTCAAATGAGAGAGATCTACACACCCTGGTTCCTATAAGTATTAAGTGAGCCTTACAGATCCAATTAGGTGCTAAATAGGAAATTTTGCCTATCAATTAAAAAAACAGGATTTTCAAAATATATAACGCACAACTTTAGGCATTAAAAAGTATATCAAGATGCATACAACATAGTCTTTACCTTCTAGAAATCTGTGATCTGTAAAATACCCAGAAAAAAAGACTTGTCTGGCAGTTTATGATACACACCTAATGGCTTTTAATAATAGCAAATATTTACTGAGCACTTATTTGGTCCCAGACATTTGTTCTAAGCTTTACATATATTAGCTAATTTATTCTATAAGCAAGATAGGTAAGTAATATCATTACTCCATGCCTCCCCACCCCCCATTTTACATAAGAGAAAGCTGAGAATCTTCTCTACAACATAAGCTGTGGAGATATTCTGAGGTTCAAACGGTCAATTTCCCTTAGCTAAGGTCATCAGTGAAAGACTTTTGGAAGTGGGAGACGAGGTAGGCAGAGCTTTGCAGAGACTTCAAAATGGATAGTGCTTCACACAATAAAAATTGTATCACCTTCAGTAGCTTGTTAAGACCTTCAGTAACAGTAGAAATTTCCATGATGAAAAAATTCTGATATCCTTATATTCAAGTGGACAGTAACAAAGGAACAACAAGAAAAGACAGTTTATATAAGAATCACTTAAAATCCTACATATATAC
Organism: Ursus arctos; assembly: GCF_023065955.2. Taxonomy (NCBI): domain Eukaryota; kingdom Metazoa; phylum Chordata; class Mammalia; order Carnivora; family Ursidae; genus Ursus; species Ursus arctos. Next base: position 41,748,481 of record NW_026622841.1, read on the forward strand.
AGAGAGAGAGAGGTTGAGAGAGAGACAGAGAGCAAGCGAGCATAGCCCCCCAAAATCCATTTTTATTTAAGGTTTAAAGGAATTATGGAAAGAACCCTTAATAAAAAGACTGAACTTTTGGTTAAGAGGAGAAAAAAAGAGGTGGGAAGAAAAAAATATAGATAACTTGAAATCATAATAAAATATCCAGGGGAAAAATCGAAGAAGCAGCTGAAGTTCCATTGTTAGAACCTGGCCATGGAGAGAAAAATGGAAAACAAAGACAATGGTAGGTAAAACTCCCAAATCTACCCCAGCCCTAAGCAGAGTATCTTTTTTTACCAGTCCTGTCTAGGGGATGACATGGGGTGGAGCTGAGTATGAATCAGGATTACTCTGCTTTGCCTAATTTTATCGGGTCTCATTGAAGAGTTAAGTAGCATGTTTCATTTAATCTAAGAAACTATCCATTGAAAACACACCATTAGTTTAAATGCCATTAAGGAAAATTAAACTATCATAATCGAACTATGCCAAATACTTTCTTATCATCAATTATAAAGCCATACTTACTGCAAAGATGATAAAATGTGAACAAACGAGCATATTCTAATCAATGAAATATTACACTAGCCAATTCTCAACCAGGTCTTAACCTTAGTTAGTCTGCAAATCTATTCTGGATTAATGGAAACCTGACTATATGACCAGGCATAAATTAAGGCTGGAAAATCAAATCGATAATCTACTTTGAAAGAATAGTAGAGCTAGAAAGAAATAGCAAACTGTTGTAAAGAGCATGGATTTTGTAATTAAACATAGTTGGCTTTTAACTCTGGCCCCATTCTGTATATATAAAATGAAAAAATATTTAATCTTCTAATCCTCAATTGTCTAATCTATAAAATGAAAGTAATACTTTCTGGGTCATCAAGGTTCTTGTGAGGATTGAATGAATTCATTTACATATAGCACCTACCACAATTTCTGGCACAGAGAACCATTCACTCAATAGACCCCCAGTAAAACAAGTGAGGATTTACAGGCTATTAAATCATGCCATCGGGTGACTTGTCAATATTAATATTAAAGGCACAGGTTCTTTCCAATCCTATGAGTAAATTAACTGTCTCTTCCTTCCTCACTGATACCACCATATATTTCCCTAGTGATAGCTTGACAAGCTTTGGCACCAATGGGAATAAACATTGAACAAAATAATGAGTAACTTCGAGGCTGACTAATTTCTAGATAAACTTGTGAAGTAAAAAAAAAAAGGTATTGATTATATCACAAATGAAAGCAAAAGCGAAGTATAAAATATGACAATTGATTTAATGAGTTCAAGATTTATGGATAATATTTGGTACCACATGCATGGGGAAAAGAACTATTAGTGGCCACAGATTTTAGTATATTGGTTTTTCTGAGGAATAATCTGCTGTAAGATGGGTTTTGTTTGTTCACTTGTTTTAATTTGTTCATGTCTCTTATAATGATCTTTGGACTTAGATTTTGTTTCTCCCTAAGGGTATAATAGATTAAACTTTCTTATACTGCGGTGATTACATTTGCCTGCATTAAATTCATTCTGATCTCTGTTGTACTGGACTGTAACTTAGAAATGCTCTAGTGGATTTAATATTTTTTTCTTTTCTTCATCAGCAGTAGGTGCTTTCATTTTGACTTGTAGCCAATAGGAATAAGTAAAGTTTAGGGGTGCCTGGGTGGCTCAGTTGGTTAAACGTCTGCCTTTGGCTCAGGTCATGATCCCAGAGTCCTGGGATCAAGCCTGAGCATCCATTGGGCTTCCTGCCCAGCAGGGAGCCTGCTTCTCCTTCTACCTCTGCTGCTCCCCATGCTTGTGCTCTCTCTCTCTGTCAAATAAATAAATAAAATCTTTTTTTAAAAAAGGAATGAGTAAAGTTTAGAAAAATCAGACCAACAAAATTCTGGAATGTCGAAAAAAATTAAACAAGCAAATTCCCATCTCAAAGAACATGATTTTATAAAAATAAGGAGGGTCATTTCTTGGAGAACCCAGCTTTAAAAACAAGAGCCCTGAAAATTTTAAAGAAATGTCTTATTTTCGATTATATCATTGAAGCAAGGTTCACTTATTATATTTTTATATCCCTAAAATGAATAGCTAGCTGAAAACTTTAATATATGTTTAAGTTTTTAGTACTTAGAATAAATCTCACATTGACATGGTTAGAAATCCTAATAATAATTTTGTTTATATAAAGCCAAGTCAATCCTAGGCCTAATGGCTATTTCTGGTGACTGTTTAAAACAGGAATTAATTAAAACCAAATTAATCCAAAATGAGGTAGATTATGTGCATTGGTAGGGATTACATGTAGTCACATCCACAGCCTTTGTAGGAAGGATGGTGAATTAAAATTAAAGTAACTACCATCATACAAAAATCACCTAAAGCTCTATTGCTTAGAACTTTTGTCATAATCATTAAGCATTTGACATATATAAATAAAACTGACATGAAAATAGATTAAACTCTGATTCTTGGATCCAATATGACATGTTGATGAAATCAGGGCTTTTGCAAGGATCAAAGAAATGATATAAAATGACAGAGAAAATTATTCCAGTTCAAGCCTTGCTGGGTCAAACTGGAGTGTTTATGAGCCCCATGCCCCCAGGTGCATAAAGAAATGAAGCTCAGCTATCAGGACCTTTTTTTTTTTTTTTTTTAAGATTTTATTTATTTATTCGACAGGATAGAGACAGCCAGCGAGAGAGGGAACACAAGCAGGGGGAGTGGGAGAGGAAGAAGCAGGCTCATAGCGGAGGAGCCTGATGTGGGGCTCGATCCCAGAACGCCGGGATCACGCCCTGAGCCGAAGGCAGACGCTTAACCGCTGTGCCACCCAGGCGCCCCTATCAGGACCTTTTAAACAGGGGGTAACCTGGGTTTCTGAAAGAAGATTCTCAAGGACTTTGAGGAAATCCAACGTATAGTTCCTTACTTTATTTAAAAAAAATAAAAAATGTCCCCATGGTTAAGAATTATCAGAGCAGGCAATTTGCCTCTCTTTTCCCCTAGTTAGTAACTACAACTGTGAGTATTACTTGGAATGGACCTTAAACTAGTCTACACCAATAGAATAATGCCTGTCTTCTGCAGCCATCATAGCCTTAAAGGATGGTGGGAATGCGGTTTAAGATTATCCAACTGGGGGGCACCTGGGTGGCACAGCGGTTGGGCGTCTGCCTTCAGCTCGGGGCGTGATCCCGGCATTATGGGATTGAGCCCCACATCAGGCTCTTCTGCTATGAGCCTGCTTCTTCCTCTCCCACTCCCCTGCTTGTGTTCCCTCTCTCACTGGCTGTCTCTATCTCTATCGAATAAATACATAAAATCTTTAAAAAAAAAATTATCCAATTGGGTATTTTATTCTGTGGACATGAATGAGGAAACATGTAGTCCTAAGGTGATGCTAAGTAGTCCTTTCATTTATGCCAATTCATTGCAGAGGGCAGATCCAAAAGCGTCAGAGAGATGCAAGACCTCACCCAAACCCTCCTCTATCTTAGAACATTTTAGTTGCATGGTACAACAAAACCCCTTTAGTATTCAAGCCAATTAGAACTTAAAGCATCCAGATGAGGCAGAGGGATGAGTTTATCTGTTCATCCAGAACCTGGCTAAAGTCAGTAGGCATGTTTTCTATTTTCCAAGACAAGGGTTAAGAATTACTGGCCCAGGACATGTTGTGCCCCGAGAGCAGCCACTAATTTATCATCCCACTAAAAATTTGCACATATTGAGCTACCTATTTGTGTCCTTCTAGCTTCTGCTACCTAAGCAGTCTGCTTTAAGTGATCACATAAAGTTGTTAACATGAAGCAAAGTCCCTTCATATCCAAGCCGATCTAGATATACTCTCTCAAAACAGCCAAAGGTCAATATGGAAGTCAGGCTCCCCACCTCCTTCTCATACTGCTCTCCTCCATCAAAGAAAACCTTTGTGCCAAAATGTGAACATACCAGAAAATAACTCAGAATGGCTCACTTAATTATTTTTCAGCCAGACTACTGAGAATAAATAGAACACCTGGGACTTTGTGCCTTTAGTTCCTCTCTGTGTTTCAAGGAGATTTAAGCTTAATCAGCTTTCCAAATAAGAAGGAGTGTAGCCAGGAAGAGAAAAAAGAAACACATAGACTTCTCCCTTCCTTCGGGATCACTGAGGTGGCTAATATGGTCACCAGCACTGGAATTCCACACCAGCGAACATGGGCTTCCTTCTACCCCTCCAACCTCAGTTACCAGGGCAGACTAGGAAGCTCCAAGAATCTTTTGATAGTCCCAGATAGAGCCACTGATCCCAAAAAGACCCAACGAGGAGAATTGTGTGCCTTTATTTTCGTAAATAAAAGTATACATCGATACATAAACAGCCTCTCCTTTAAGCATCCCAAACTTCCCTTAGTCCTCAAGGGAAGAGAGAGAAAGATACCCTCCTGTGCTGCAGCACAGAACTCTAACAGAACGTTAAACTGAAATCTGACTGTGGCGCCAAGATGAGCAAATATGAAAATCTAAACTGAGTTGCCAGATGAAGATACACATTTCTAGTAAACATTTAAATAAATATGTAAAACTTTAATATAACTCAAACTCAATCACAGAGAAGGCATAAAAGTAGAGAGTTGTTCAAGTGCTGCGAACCCCGTTTCTCCCCAGAAGGAAGTGGAGGGGGGGCATCAGCTGTTCATCTCAATCTTAATAAAAGGGCTTCAGAAAGATTGCTGGTAAGGAAGCAAACCAAAATTCAAAGTGTCTAAAAAAAAAAAAGTCACTGGGAAATCTTGGTGTATGTTCGCTTTAATTGAGAAACACAATTGCTCACTGATTATTACCTATACCCAAAACTTCTTCCTCAAGAGGAGAGGACAGCTTGCTGCTACATTGAGCAAAAGGTACATATTTCCCTTGGGCAAAAAGTAGTTCACACACACAGATAAGAGTAGGAGGTAGGTCATACTCAGCCCTAGCAAAGAAGGGCCACCTAAATGATGAACAGTGCCTGACAGAAGCTGAACCAGATGCCTACCAACTGCAGAAAGAGCAGTGGTGAGCCAGAGGAGAGAGGATTAAGTGTGAATTTCCAGCAATCTCTTGATCGAATCCCAGATGGATCGGAAAGCCAAGTTAGCAAGCTGGAGGAGGATCTTGGAAAGAAAGAAAATACTGGCCATGTCCTCCTCCGCCAACAGCTTTCCAGTTGTAACAGGCCCCAGCTGAGAACATGGGGAAATTTTGAGTTTGGGAGTTTGGGGAATTTTATGTGAGATATGACATTCTAATTTCAGACTTTGGTAATTAAGAGGGACTCTTGGATTTTTTTCTTCTTTTCTCTAAGAATGATTATAAAAGTCATGGAAATAACCAAATTTTCAGTTGGAGGACTGGGGAGGTTAAAACTTTTCTCATTGAACATAGTTTAAAGGAAAGACAGAAGTCAATATAAAATTATTTAAACATTACTGAGGATTTTAAAATACACTCATATGATCAGATCCTTGGGGAGGAGGAAAAGCTCTCTGTTAAGAACACCTCAGCACTACCAAGAGGTGAAGAAGTAATAGAAAGGAAAGACCCCTGGGAACAAAAGGTTGTCCTTTAACTGATGGATAAACAGCTGCCCACTTTGGAGCAGCAACAATGTCCTACCAGCTGATGGTAGAATTCAGATCTGGGCAAGATACAAGAGCTGTGGAAGTGAAAGACAAAAGGAGGCTTTAAACAGACTTCATAGTAAGAGAAGGTTTGTTGGATACATGAACAATGTTCTGTATTTAATACTTAGGCTTTTGAAATTTATTGTAATCTAAATGTTTCCTTATATTCATATAATCGGATTTAGTTAGCAGTGAAACCTCACTAATATATAAAATCACGCATGCTCGTTTACTACTACAAAAGTCTAGTATTGTTATCAATATACATTGTAACGCTATAGTTCATGATTCCTCCAGAGAGCTCAAAGCAAAGTAATTATTTCAAGGTGTTTCTGTGAAGTAGGCAGGAAAGCTCATTATTGTGAAAATAAATAAGGATTTCAACAGACTTGAAATGATTTTCCCAAGTTCACACGATGAATTGACTCATGGCAGCTAAAATTAACTGTCTCTTTTTTGATTTCTAGCTCAGTGCTTAAGAATATTAGTATGCCTATTTACCATTTTTTGGTATAATCTTTAAAATGTACAGTCTACATTCCCTTTCATTAATTCAGCAAATTTTATTTGTTGTTTACTTGTTCCAGGCACTGTGTTAGATGATGTCATACAGATTTAAAGATTATAAACTATCAAAACAACCATCCATATTAAGAATGCTGGTAATTGTGAGAAATCTCATTAAGTGATTTAATTTTGTTACTAATACAATATTTCAATTTTATGTTTCCTAAGGATGGAAGAAGGGAATATGGAGCCATGGAAGATTTTGACTGATTCACTTTCAGGTTATATTCAGCCAACATACGCTCTATCTCACTGATTATAAACAACAGAAATGTTTTATTTTGGATGCTAAAGGCTTATTCTGTTTCCATTCAAATATTTAATTCCTTATTTATTCTATTATGTTATTTTCATTTTTAAAGGCCATAACTAAACTTTGCAAACATTCTAGTGGCATTGCATTGCTCTTGCTTTTTGTTTTTGTCTGCTATACATTGATTTATTTTTTTATATCACTGTAATCGGCCAAGATGTGATTCTTTACATTTTCTTTTCTAATTACAAAATAACGTTAGCAAAAATCAACCTAGAATGGATGCGTGTAGTCACTGATGCCTCTTGTTCCGTGTTAGTTGAACCGTGAACTTTCAAATCAACATCCACTGTGTGGCATATAGGTAAAGATGTAAACACATAAATACCTTTCATTGTTCCTTTTTATACAAAGTCATCTAAAAAATCAGATTCATAGACTGTGTCAGAAAGGCTGATTCTGCTGTCTCTGCTGTTTGTGCAACCCAGCATGGTTTCCCCAGCCTGACTCCCTGCATTCTCAGTGGCTCAAAGCCTGACCACTGCATTTCTCAGAATCCCTTGCCATTTGGATTCCAGGTTATATTTTGCCAATGAGAGGCATTTGAAAGGTGCAGGAGAGAAAGCAGAATTCATATTATTACTCTTACGTCAGGATGGGCAGAAATATGGTCTTCAGTGGATTTGAGGTTTTGGAGTGACTTCCAGGTGTTTCCAAGAGAAGCATCTCCTTTCATGTTATAGAAACCTTGTATGATTACTAGTAATCTTCCGTGCCTTTTGAAATTCCCTGCCTCTCTGTAAGGTAGTGGTGAAGCTGAGAGTTCATAGAGATCTTCCATGACCTTTGCTTCTCCAAGTATTCTTACAATTAGGAAAGCTTCTAATGCCCTCTACTAAATCCTCCCCTGTCTAAAATAGTTCAGATAGTTGCTCTTGTCCAGGTAGGAGCTTCTGAGAAAATATTTGATACTGAAAGTGGTCTTAAAAAAAATAGACTCTGAAGATGAGGAGGATCTGGGCTAGTTTGCGCCTAGTTGAATTGGAAGATAAAATAACCTCAACGTCACGGTCCATGACATTCAAAGATTTTAAATAATCATTAACTTATCACTATAGTTGTCTAAAATGAAGTGGCTATTAAAGACAAGGATTTGGGGTGCAAAGAGGTTGCTATAATAAAACAATGGGTTATAAATGATGACCACAGGGACTGTGGGGTAGCCTAGCTGCTTCTGATGCATTACTTCTTTCTACAAAGAGAAACTGAAAAGCTCTGGATTTTAAATTTTCAGCTCACGGCATAATCAGAAAACAAAAGAGCTTCCAAAAATGTCTCCTATTCTTGTAGCTGAATATATGGCAGATGTTTTTGAAAAACTGAACTCAAAGTCTTAAGATGTATATTTCAGAATTGCAAAGCATATTACACTTACAGCCTTGCTTGGTATCATCTATGAGAGTTAGGACACTTACTGGGAAAGAGTGGAGATTTGAGGTGGATTCTGACAGATCTGAACCTTCAAATTCCATTGAACCTTCTTGAAAGTAGAAGGAGCCCTTCCTCTCCTGTCTGAAGAAACCATCAGGGCTGTACTTGAGGCAATTACCTTGCTTGGGGATGCTGATCCTCCATGAGATATGCCTCAACAGCTTGCACTGTTTCCTGACCCATAACTATACTTAAATCACAGAAGAATGGGTACAAACTGTGACTTCAGAGAAGATAGCATATCCTTCAAAGGAATTGGAAGACTTTGCTAATTTATATTGATGAAATCTGGGGAGGAATACTATGGATGGATTCTGAGGGTCCTAGAATAGGGAGAAAGAAACAAGTTGTTGGAATAAGCCACATTTATCCGCATGATTGCACTTTCCTAGATATAGTGGATTAAAGATGCTTCATGTTTGAGTATACAGTTGTGGTTCATCAGATTACTTGGTCAGTAGACTGAAATTTGGGCTCCACGGTGGCCAAGGCTAGATGAAATTGAAGTGCAAGGGTTTCTAGGATATAATGTAGATGAAGGTACACAAAGAAAGATAGAAATGCTAGTGCTGATTTATCTAGTGTGACCTGCCACTCATCTTCTCATTGTGTTACCTGGATGGGCTCCAAGGACATTCCTTTGCCAAAGCACTAGAACACCCTGTAAGTCCAGCCATGATTATAAGAAGTAACTTAATTGAAATGGTCTTCCTAAATTCAGTGGGGGATAATGGGATCCTGGAAAATGACAGAGGCCAAGTGGTTATTCTTTAGCTCAAAGACCAGAAACAAGCGTGCATGATTCCCCAAGTGGGCAGGCAGCAGGTTAAAACAGTGATCAGAATGACTTAAGCTCCAGAAATCATTGGTGGAGTCAAATAGATCATAGTGTCCACTGGACTGAAGCAGAACTGTTTCCTGCTACCTACTTGATTTTTATAACTTAAAATATTTTAGTATCATTTTCAGATTTGAGGCACAATTGAGAGTTATGACCTCTCACCCAATTTCGATATGCAGAGCCCTTAGGGATGAAGAGTATACCAGGTTCTTTTGAAGAAATACCCTGCGTCAGTATCAAAATCATAAACCCTGAACCTTCCTAAAGATTGCTCAAAGGGATCCATAGTTACCAAGCAGAGTAACTGTACGTTATATAAAATGAGGTATTTCCTCATGTTTTGAAAGCATGGTAGGCAAAGATACACCTTGCCAATGCCAGAATCCCCACATTAGTTCTTTGACTTATGGGATGATTATCAGTCCCTGGAACTATCTCCTCTCTTCCAAACCATAAAGTAAATTAAAGGATGGCACAGATTCATGCCACCCAATGAAGACTGGAAGTACGCAGGCGTCAGATTCCCGTCACATCTACATTTAACTGGTCTGTTTGACCAGGGCTTGAATAGATGGTCATAGAGAAAGACAGTGGATTATTATAAACATATTCAGAGAGTAACACCAATTGCAGCTGTTTTTCCAAACGTGATCTCTTTTTTGGAATAAATGAACACATCACTGAGATCAGCTATCTAGCTATTGATCAGGCAGATGCTTTTTCAATTGCTATTAAGGACAAAATACAGCAAAGAGATTTGGTTTCTCTTAGTAGGGCAGCAGTTTATCTTCACTTCACCTCAGGAATAGGCCACCCATCTGCCCTTCTGTCGTAATCGAATCCCCAGGACTTGAGCATTTAGACATTTTGTTTATCCACTACCTTGATAGTGGTGGATTGCATTTTCCAAGATGGAAAAATGGTCTTTGTAAACTTTGCTTAACCTCTGATGAATCCTTTCCAAAAGACTTGGCTCTTCTGTTGAAACAAACACTGTCCTGGGACTTTGGGTTATGAAAGGATACTAAAATGAGACCAAGTAAGATAAATGATTTGTTTTAACTTTTCAAAATCAATGTTTCCTTTTTCTTTTGGTAGCTCAAGACAGAAGAGTTTTAGAGAAGCCCCTGGACTTGAGGAAAAGAGATGACAGAAAGAGACTTCGGTAGAGAATGAGAACTTGAGTCAAACACAAGGCACAAGGCTGTCCCCAAAGGAAAGCTGGATCTCATGAAGGGAGTCCCTGTGGCTTGGAAATCATGATGTCTATTACAGGTATGTAGGACTTAGTTGTTATTGCTCTCTGCTCCCGTCGTCATCCATTAGCTTCCCACATTTGGGGAAAATCTCCATATTTCGTAGAAATGTGCAACAGTACAGCTGTCTGGGTTTTTTTAGTGCTGTATCCAAGGTCTAGATCATCACCTGGCACATAGTAGCTACTCAGTTAAAAAAAAAAAAGGATGAATGACTGGATTAATGGAGCTTTTGGAAATGTCTACATGGTGTTTTGTCTATGCCTGGGATAAAGTATGAGGAGTGAAGACTGCTAGGTATACAGATAAAACAACTATAGACTAAAAAAAAAAAAAGCAAAGATTCGGAGTTTAGAGTAGGTGGTGTAGACAGCATCACGCATTTAAACATATGTACCCTGTACCCTTTGAAGAATCCTTAGAAATACTGGGGAAAGAATTGCATTGATTTTCCATCAATTACTTGGGATAGAGGCTCACGTGATTGTATATGAGAGTATCAAAGGAAAGGTTGACTTCCAGAGGCTGAAGGACGTGGGGATATTAGGCAGCATGTACTAGATACATTTCAGCTAAATCTCATAAATGTGCATTCAGCTTGGTGCGAGTTATAAATTACTGACCTAGCTCTTGTCTGCAAAGGGAAAATGCAAAACCAAAGGTGCACAGTCCAATTTTAGGTCAGACCAGTGTGCAATTGAACAGAGAAGCCCTACCAGCTGCCTATGTATAAATGCCATCTGACAGGCTCTTACATTTTATGCTGGACCCTTGAAAGGAGAGGATCCCACTCCACAGGAGACTGAACGTTGTTATTTGCCATGGGTGCATGAGGACCCGGAGCAAGTCATGAATGGGGCACTAAGTCTGTTTGTGCAGGGGCCCAGATGGAGAACTATGTCTGTGGGAGTAGTGTTCCCAGGCACACAGATGTTCTGCCTTCTCGTAGCTCTCAGAAGGGCTGTCCACTCAGACATAGCCCCTATTTTCTCTGTTCTCTGAGGAGGCCCAGGGGATGAGTAGCAGAATGGTGGTACCAGGACTATGGAAACATCTTACTTCTATGTAAGTGAAAAAGCAAAATGGTGTATGACAAAGCTTCATTGTAACAAAGGACCAAAACATCCTTTCTGAATGTTTCCTCTCCAGGAGTCCTAAATTTGTATTTATATCTCAGTATAAAGTTTGTACTAAATGCTAGCAGACAGTGCTCGAATTTTCATAGGAACAAAACTTAGGTGTACAAATAGTGAATTTCTTTATTTCTCCACAACTGAACTGAAGTTAGCTCCCAAGCCCCAATTTCTGCTGATGGTGGTGAATTTTATGTGGGAATTGAGGCTCACTCCCTCAAATCAGTGATTACTTAGTACTTTCAGTTATAAATTCTTTTTGGTAATTTCTCAGACTATCAGAATGTGTCCTCTCCTCCTTCTCTTTCACCTCGCTCCAGGGGCTATCCATATTGAGGGTATGTGTTGGGGAAGGAAGATATACCATCTTCTGTTTGGAGGAAAGACATTGATCTAGAATAATGTTTTCAAAAACGAGGTCCTCTACCAACAACATCAGCGCCACCCAGGAACTTGTTAGAAATGTCAGTGTTTGGGTCCCATCCCACACAGACCTACTAAATCAGGAATTCTGGATAAGGGGCCCAGGAATCTGTGTTCTAACAAGGGCTCCAGGTAATTCTGATGTACGCTCACCTTTGAAAAGCATTGGTTCAAAGTTATCAGCACCCCCCCACCTTGATTTCTGTTGAGAGGTACGATCATTTTGGTTTTGTGGCACCTAGCTCATTGCATGCATGACTCTGTGCATGGATGCCCTCCTCTGTGCATGGATCAGGTCTGTGCTCATTCTGCTCTCTCCTTAGCCTGACCAAAGTGCCACGTTTGCATGGCTCAGAGCTTGCTATACTCTTGCATAATGTTCTCTAGCCATTTATACTTTACAGCTTGTGTTCCATGCTCAAGACAGAGTTTCTCTGAAGAGTTGAGGTCTGGAAGGGGAATATATCTCAAATCTGGGAGATGCATCTCTTTCCTGGAATCCCCCAAAAAGCAGTGGAGTTTCGATCATCTTTACTCATCAGAAACTGATTTTAGGAGACAGCAGGATGGATGCCCAGATTCTCAGGCTCCTGAGCCTTAATTTAGTCTGCTACTCTCTTCTTTGCCTTTCTTCTCCTTCTCTTCCACAGTCAGGAAGTTGTCTTGTTTTGTTTTTTATTTTGTTTTGTTTGTTTTTTGTCTGTGTTTCCTGTGGAAAGGAAAAGAAAATCCTAGTTAGACACATAGATTTCTAAACCTACCATTTTGCTGTTTACACAAACCATATTTTAAAAAATACTTTATCTATTTAAGAGAGAGAAAGAGCACACAAGCAGGGGTTGCTGTAGAGGGAGAAGGAGAAACAGGCTCCCCACTGAGCAGGGAGCCCAGCGTGGACCTCAATGACCCTGGGATCATGACCTGAGCCAGAGGCAGATGCTTAACTGACTGAGTCACCCAGGCACCCAGTACACAAACCTTATTTTCTTATCCTCTGATAATGTCCACTCTAGTCATTGAAAGCCTTAACTTGCAATTCTGCTGGCCCATAAAAAGTTTCAAAACATTAGCATCGACTGGTCCTTTGCATCTTTGTCTCAATAATCCTAATTCTTTTAGCCAATGATACCTCCGACTGACTAGAGGGAGATGATGTCTAAGGATGTGTATGAGAGCAAACACATTAATTAAAATTTTAAGATATTATCACACCACACCTGAATTAGAAACACTGATAATTTTCTAAATGTACTACCTGATTCTAATCACTTCCCACTAAAATCCTTCTATTACACTAATTCTCATAAAACACTCCTTTTAACATATCATTTTCCTCCTTGGGTTCTTTCAATAGGTCCCTTTTCTCAGAATTTATAGACAAGCCTTTATTCTAAAATTCATATTTCCATGGACATATACAATGCTTGAAAATGAATGAATGAATTCCAGACCATGCCTGACCTGGTCTTGACTCTTGCATTAAACATTATTTCTAACATATCACTAAATCCCATTATACTCAGCCTGATTTACATCATACAGAGATTCATATTAAAAACATAACTCCCATTCGTTGGCTCAGCCTGACTCCGGGATCTAGCATCAGTCCTTACCCTTGGCAAGGAGTAGTTAAGCAACATCAGACCAAAACTCCAGACTCAGAAACAAGTCACTCTGGTGGCCCATTAGGCCCTGTTACAATAAGGTTTCTGCTTTATTGTTAAGAATGAGTCCTTATCATATTCCCAGTCATTATTGGTTTGGCTTTCTACTGAAATTCAGCAACAGCAGCAGCATTAAATATTCAATGATATTGTTTTAATTCATTGGGATTGTTCATTTTATTGGCACTATTAAAATATTTCCAATGACATTTGCAAAATCAAGTTTTCCTCCATTTACTATAGGACTGGTGCTCCAATAGGACCCAAAATGTATTTCACTTGTTAGGATTTCACAGGGTTAGAAGACTGAGCCTTCTTTAATAATGTATTCCAACACTTTGGATTCAATAAAATGGTTATATCTAAATTTAGAGTAACCATAATTTACATAGTTGTATAATGTAATCTTTGGCTAAAAGATTTTTTTTTCATTAAATGTGAAACATAAAGGTTACAATGGCAGTTTCTATTTTACATTTCTAGTCTTCTGTATTTCATACTTCACTGCTGTGTGAAATTCTGTATAGTAACGGGGTGAGCTATCATGGCTTTTTAATAAATTTCTCCCAACAGACAGAGTCAAACTTTCTACAATTCCGGGTGCTCTGTTTGATAACTAAAATCATTTCCAACTGTTGTCCCAAGTATTATAGAGTATTTCATTGTAATGATGTGTCCTCTCCTGTTCTATATCACCACCTCTCAATGCACTTCTGTAAGGGGATTGTGGCAATACAGTAGTGCTTCGTGATTACTTTGCGGCTCTCTGTGACTCCTTTGAAACCCTCTTTTTCTCACTCACTCTCCCTCCTGGCAGCCTTTCAGGTTGGAGAAAGATCCACTTGTTCAAAATTACCCATATAGCCATGCGTTGAATTAGTTATAGAGAAAGGATCTCTGTTAAAATCAAATGACTCCATGATAGCCACATTCTGGTCTCCCAGAGAGCTGCAGGAGCAACCAAAGACATGGGTTAGCTAGCACTCTCTCATAAATATAATTTATGAAATGCACATGCAGATGTGTGGACCTAACGCGTTTCTAATACGGCCATGCTAATTCTTTCAAAGTTGCTTTAAAAACCTGAAATAAATATATTATGGTGTCTTGAATAATTAGACACAATACAGATTCTCTGTCACAGAGTGCCATTTTGAAAATACATATTTTTTAGAGTATTTGCATTCAGTGGATTTTGAAAAGAATCAAGGCCATTTTTTCAAAGTATGTAAAATATATACCTGTAGAGAAGCTCATGTAAGTCCATTTTTAACCTACAGTGATTTTTACAGCCAAATAATAGGGCTTTGAATAACAGAACTACTATAATTAACTCAGTTGTCAATGAAGGCAATTTTTCCAGGGCATCCATTCATAGTTTGAAATATTTCTAAATACTCTAGGCTTTTGTCATTACTATAGCACTTTAGAAAATAATACCTACTAACACCTGAGTCTTTCTTTCATCCTTTATTAAGGAAACTATTAAAATTATTTCTTGGATGTAATATAAAAAAATAGCCTCATGGAACTAATATTGTGACAAGAATTTTTGGAGAAGTTGGTGCTTTTTATTTGCAAAATCAAAACCACAGTTATAACTCTTCTTGTGTCAACTAAATCTATTTCATTGTCTAATTTAAATTGTTACCTGAATTGAGAGCAGCCTTCTGACCCAAAGGTCTTTACATTTATTTAGTATTTCAGCTTCAAGAAAAAAACCACTAAAGCAAAAGGATTTACTTAAATTTAAAAGTAGCAATCAACACATTCAGTAGATTTGCCAGCTATAGAAAAATTTTTTTAACCATGTAAATTACAAATTACATTCCGTACATAGGTCTGCTTACCAAATCATAGAGTAGTTAAGTCGATTTTTTAAAAGTTTCTCTATAATGTAGCCAAATATATCTCCCCCTTCTTAGTTATTTTCTTTAGGTAATCAGCTTTACAAAAATAAATCAAGATGAAATATTTATGGCAGTAAAACTGAAATACAAAAGCACAAAAGTATACTTTAAAGAGATTATGGCATTTTATATTAAAATGATTTTAGTCTTTCCGTCTTCACTGAAATCGAAAAGACACTAAGCCTTGCTGAGATAAAGTCTTCTTCATACTTTACTGTTGAGAAAGAGCTCTGCTTTTCTTCACACCATGCTGCTTGGGATATAATCGATTGGGTAGGGGAGACTAAGGAGGAAGACCGTGCCAAGGGGCTAGCAGGGGCTCATGTTGCTGGTGCTTGCACCTTCTGACACACCAACAACCCCCCACCGACCTAACAAGACTGCAGATACCTGGTGAGGATTGGCCTGAGTCACACCGGGGAGCTGTGGGGCAGGCTTCCCAGGGAGGTGGCCTCAGAAGCCAGCTTACAGGAGAGCATCCAGAGAAGGAATAGAAGAGGATGCTAATGTGGCAATTCTGTGAGCTTCTAATTGGGAAATTAGCAAGCAATTCAGGCTTCAAAAATAAATCTATGTGAACCAACTAAAAGAGCAGTTTTGTTAAGTGAATGTAAGAACATTTCCTTTCACCCCAAATGTTTGGCATCATGTGAAAAATCTGTTGATCAAAGGTCTAGTATTATTTTTAGATCAGGAAAGAATGCAGTTTGGGTACAGTGTTTCCTAAAGAGAGAAAAGAGTCTGGCTAAAAGATTTGACCCCAAACTATCTCCTTTCCTATGATGCATACATACAGCATGCAAAACGAGGGTGGAAATAATTAATCTGGTGATAATTTTTCCATCTTTATCTTCTTAAAAGGCACATCAAATCTTTTGATCATACGGGAGTTAAAAAATTATTATTTTCTAGCTAAATTTAAGGGTCATCAATCCCCATTTAATCTATAAAGGACATGCTTATCATCACGAGGCCTTCTTTACTGCAAAGAGATTTTCTGAAAAAAGACTGCATGGGGAGATTAATATTATTCCCTAAAGACCCCTGATGGTTTTGCTATACTGATTTCTACCACTTTATGAAGTGTATGTCCTCCGGGCAACTTAGCTATGCAGCAGAATTTCCCAGATGCCAGACTGCAGACTAGCACCCTTTGCGGCAAGTTTTTACTAATTCACAAAATGTTTATTTCGGGAAAGGGATTAAATTTTCATCACCTGATGCAAACTTGTGGCTCTCTGCCGGTGGCCTGAGAAGTCCTGGTGGTCAAGCAGTAAGATCAGAGTTCAGTCACCCAGGGCTCAGGTCCCTCCTCCTACTGAATCCCTCTCCCTCCCTTCTCAGCCTCCCCTCCTCTTCCTGTCTCTCCTAAGATTTCCAGGTGCCTCACTGAACATGGGTGGTCCAGGATCTGTGCTGTAAGTTTATCCAGCCTTGATTACAGGCTTACTGTGAGCTAGACACTGCCCAAGGCACTGAAGTCTTACGGTAAATAAGAAACTAGCCCTGGCCCTGAAGAGTTTATGGTGAACTGGAGCTCATCCAACACTAACAGACAAGGGAGAGCTACCCACAGGGAGGGACCATATAGCACTGAAGTTTGTAGCTCCACCAAGGTTTCAGTCATAACTTCCTGGAGGGGGTGACCTTGAACCAAGCTTGAAAGATGAGACAACTTTGTCACTTAATGAAAAGTGGGAAGAGGGGCACCTGGGTGGCTCAGTCAGTTGGGCGACTGACACTTGATTTTGGCTCAGGTCATCATCTCGAGGTCCTGGGATAGAGTCCTATGTCAGGCTCCACACTTAGGGGGGAGTCTGCTTGAGGATTCTTTCCCTCTCCTTCTGCCCTTCCCCCAGCTCACATGCTCACTGTCTCTTTCTTTCTCTCTCAAATAAATAAATCTTAAAAAAAAAAAGTAGAAGAGCTTTCAGGCCCAGATTATAGTATAAATGAAGGTCTCAAAGGTTATAGTATTGTTATACACCCCTGCCCCACCCCCCAAATTCATATGTTGAATCTTTAGTTCTCAATACGACTATATTTGAGATAGGACTTACAGGAAATAATTAAGGTTAAATGAAGTCATAAGGGTAGGATCCTAATCCAATAGGATTTTTGGCCTTATAAAACCGAGATCTCTCTCTGTCTCTGTCTCTGTCTGTCTCTCTCCAAGCACACACACTGGGGAAAGGACATGTGAGCACACAGCAAGAAGACCATCTGTAAGCTGGAGGAGAGTTCTCCCAGGACCCAGTCAAGCTGGCACCTGATCTCTTCCAGCCTCTAGAACCGTGAGAAAATAAATCAGTTGTATCGCCACCCAGTCTATGGTGTTCTGTTAGGGCAGTTAGAGCAGACTAAGACAAGTGCTCTCATGCACTTGGGTTACTTTAAAAGCACATATATTAGAAGTTTGAGGCCAGTAATGGGTGAGATGATACTGGAATATAAGGAAGTTAGAGAGAGGAGAAAAGAAGGGAAGAGGGAATAGAAACAGATACCACTCCCTGTAGAAGCTTTGGATAAGGGGGAAAGGAACCATTCCTAGGGCTCCTGGAAGCACATTATGAATTTCAGCCTCCACAGAGAAGAACCTTTAGCTTTCCTGCTGCCCCCCCCCTTATCATTTCTGCCTAGTGCTTGCAGAAGGGTCTTGAGCTGGTTTCCCAGACCCACTGGAATTCTGATTGACTTTCATCTTGGCTCCAAAGCACAAAGAAACTGGAGAACTGAGGAATATTTTTCTTGGCCTTCAAACTATGACCATAATGTTCCAACAACTGTTGCAAAATATGACTGCAGAGAATAAAACTAATACTGAAAATTCAAAGCAATTGGCATTATTAGGATAATAAAAATGCAACAGCTTAAAAACTCTGATTTCCTGAAAAGAGGGATATGTATAGATACAATAATGACAAAGTTTGAATAACTGAATGAATTAAGGGACAGACAGAGAAAGAAATAGATAAAAGAAGCCCAATTAATAAATAAGAGCTTTTTTGTTACTATTTTGATTCATTAAAAGCAGTTATGAATATATCTTAATAATGATGAAAAAAGCACTAATAGAATTAAACATAGGAAGTCTGCTTTCTAAAAGCATTGAGAAGATAAAAGTAAACAAAATAGCCTTAGAACAGAAGCCAAACAGTAAGCAAACAAAAGCCAGATGACAAAATTATCTAAGACCAAAAAAATTAATGAATATAGTTTAAACTGCCCTATTAAAAAGGCAAAATGTATCAGATTGAATAAAAAATAATCCAATGAGTTCATACTTTTAAGAGAGAGCTCTAAATAATTATACAAATAATTACAGCAAATGTGTCAACTCACACAAATGGGACTAAAAAGGATTATTATAACAATAAAAGAAAAATAATACTGAGGATCTATAGCAGAATAGCTTAAAATATATTTTAAAAAATTATTACAAATATAGAAAATTACATTTTAAATATACAACTTTATCTATATTGTTAAACATCACAGCATTCTAGATAGATAGACAGATATAACAAATATCTCTATTTTATATCAATGTCTATGTTAAGCTGATAAAAATAATTATAAGTAAGAGAACAAGGTAAAAAAAAAAAAAATATATATATATGTATTTATCCTCTAGCCCTGTTGGGAGATCACTGTCCATGAGTTTCTTGCATTTCTGCACATGTTGCCAGCAAAGGTACTGGGTGCTTCAGGCTATCTTTCCAAGGATGCTTTTATAGACGGGGGCACCTGGGTGGCTCAGTGGATTGGGCATCTGCCTTTGGCTCAGGTCATGATCCTGAGGTCCTGGGATCGAGCTCTGAGTTGGGTTCTCTGCTCAGCAAGGAGTCTGGTTCTCCCTCTCCCTCTGCCCCTCCCCCACTCATGCTTGCTCTCTCTTTCTCACTCTTTCTCTCTCAAATAAATAAAATCTTAAAAAAAAAAAAAAGGATGCTTGTATAGAAAATAACCTTTGAATAGAGAGGTAATATCTCTCTCTGGAGCAAAGAGTCGGCTTGCTTAGTCTTGGAGATGGAAACAACTAGGCATGCTTACTGCCATTTATAAAATGATCAGGTTCCCTAAACTCAGGATACTTCTTCTGTAACATATCATGGTGTGTGTGGGTGTCACCCAGTTCTCTTTACCTTGTCCTGTGGGAATCATAGCATGGAGAGCTAACATAAAAATGATGATACTCTAGCTACCACTACTGCTGCGAGTGATAAAATCCTTTCTCTGTGACCCAGGAATTCCATGTCTTCTCCCAACATTCACACAACCATGGAAGCTAATTTGTTAGCTATCAAGTGGGGCAAATTCTCAACCTTTCACAGTTCTTGACATTACCAGTAACTTTCTTTCATATAAAATGTGCAAGAAGCATGTATTAAAATTGACACCAAACCAAAAGCAAAATCAGTAATTCAAAGAAACCAAAATCATGCGTCATATTAAGTGACAACAACAGAATGAAAAATATAAATGCTTCTGTTACTGAAAACAAGGTTCAATGCCTTAGAAATGAAAACATACTTCTCTAAAAAACTACTGAACCAAGGAAGAGATAAAAAGTAATAAAAATGTTAAAACAAAAGTGGCAAATAAAAGTAAATTTGTATGTATTAATATTTTCTATGTGTTGTGAAGAAAAGAATGCAAATAAAGTAAATTTTAGAAAAAGAAAACAAGATCAATTTTTAAAAAGGAAAGAATTAGGTAATAAAGTTAACTAATTGAAAAGAAAAGAAATAGAAAAAGAATAGAATAATAGCAAATGTCTAATAACATTATTAGCAAATATTAAATAAAATTATGTAATAAACATGATACAACAGTACTTTAGAAATAAATAAAATACCAGATTCTGCCAACTATATCAATATATCACCAAATAAATATGACTTTTAAAAATCACAAATAAAATCTAGAATTTGACAGGACATAAACAAATCGTCAGGTAAGACTTATTTCAGGAATGTAAAACAAATCAATGTTACATAATTTATTATTCTAATACATTAAAGCACTATGTCAATTAAGAAAAATATAATCATAATTTTTGAGCAAAACACTGAAAATATTCAACAGTCACAATTCTTGAAAACTCTAATGGTATAGAATATGTCATCAGTATTGTTAAAGAATAGTCACCGTGATACAGTTCATGGTTAAACATAAGAAAGACTGTTATTAATTGTGGAAACAATCAGTAATGATGTCCTTTTTAGAAGATTTTATTTGTTCAATGCTGAAAGACATGACACAAAGGTAAGCGCTATCAGTACAAGACATACAGAACAGTGATTTATTTAAGGAAAATGCGAAATGACATCATATGAAAAACGTACACAATTATTGTATTTATTATAAGAGAAAAATACAAAAACATCAGCATGCCTATATGTAGGTAATAGCAAATGTGGAAATAAAATTGTGTAAAGAAATTTCATTTATTACTGTAACAAAAATATAACATCCCTAAGATCTATTTTATTAAAATATGTTTTAACATATGAATAATATTACAAATATTTTTGAGAGATATAAAGGACATATATGGAAGACTAAATATTTTACAATAACTACCAAATTAATTGGTAGTTTAATGCCGTCTAAACAAAGATCAAACATGACTTGAGGTAATTTAACAAAAATATACTAAACTTCTACCAGAGGAAAAATCGGGTAAGAATAATAAAGAGTTTCTTAAAAGAACAGTTAGAAGAAGAGTTAAGTCTTCCCATACAGTGAGTGTATGATAAAGCTGTGATAATGAAAGTAACAGAATTGACACAAATACGGAAATACAGTGTCCCTGCTCAATGGACAAAAAAAGATATTCCAAATGAATCAGGGACTCTCCTGGGGACACTAAGCTGGTAGGTAACCGTGGGGTTGGAGATGGAATTGACTTGCCATCAGACACACCGTGTGTGCAAGTATTAAACCTCTGTTAATTGAAGCCACTGAGTTTTAGGCAATGTTTCTTAGTCGGCATAATGTTGCCTATCCAAACCGAGAGTCATGCTCCAAGATACAATTTTTTCAAGGAGAGTTTATTATTGACTCATAATATAAGCATAGCTTTGAAATGTCTTTGAAAACCTATCTTAAGTAACAAGGGCCTTCAGTGTCTTATGGAACTAGGGTGCAAAATTGTATGCTGCCAGTAGGTGTCATGATCTACACTCTGCAGTGCAGGTTTACACAACAACAACAACAACAAAATGATGGGGTATAAGATTTATGAGTTGCGTACCAAATATAGGAAAGTAAAATAACTGTTCCTATTCATCAGGAGTTAATTCCAAGTAACAATATTTTCTTAACTGGTTCTCTATTTTATCAGTTGTACAATTTTTTAATTTTGTATATTGATTTCCTTTAATACAGGAATTTTTTAAAATAATGTTTCAGTGTAAATGTTTGATTATCACACTGAGCTTCATAACTGATGTGAGATTACTGAAGCCATGATTAAGTCATTTGAGTAATTCATGCATAATATTCAAAAGTTTTTGTACTTGTACAGACAACTATAACCCATGAACAATAACTTCTGTTACAAATAACCAGTCGAGTCGAAAATCCTTTTCTGTCTCCTCCAAACAGTGTCTCAGAGGCAAAGGACACCTACCAAGGATTGCTGGTGGCCAGGCTTGTCCTTTGGTCTTCGTTGTTCCATACATGTTCATATCTTTGCTAAACTCTTGTCCAGGAGCCAGTCAGTGTGGGTCAGACAGAGTAAATAAAAAGCAATAACGGTGGAAACTGAATGGATAGTTACCAGTCTGAATAGCGTCCGATGTAGGAAAGATGTGAGGGTTTGAAGCCAATGGCCAAGAAAGAATTCTTGAGACATCTTTGGCACAAAAAGGTGGTTTTATTAAAGCACAAGGGCAGGACTCGTGGGCAGAAAGAGCTGCATTGGCGTCATGAGGAGTGGCCCGTTATATACTTCCAAGTCAGGAGGGGTTTTGGGATAGAGTAAGGCTCTAAGGAATTTTGGAAGCAAGGTTTCCAGGACCTTGAGGGGGCTGGCTATTGTTGCAAAAAGGTCATTTTCTACCATCTCATAAAATTTTAGGCATGAGACCCTTCAGATGTGTATCAGTGGGCCATAGGCTTGGGGGGTGATTGCCAACGTGTATCTTGGGGGTTTAGAGATAAAGGAAATTTCTAAAGGAGTTTTTATATGTTAAAGTAGACTTACAGGATGCTGGCCAGGGCGGGGGGCGGGGGGCAGGGGTTGGGCTAGGATTGCCTTTTGCCCTTAGCAAAGTGTCAACATCGAGACAGTTGAGTCCCTAGAGGAATGTCACTGCCTGTTTCAAGGACTTTGTCAGTGGGCTGTAGGTAGTGAGAAAATTTAATAATGTTTCTTCTGCCTTTGTTTCCCACATCAGTGTCCATAACAAACAGCTGTGAAACTGCTTTATGAAAGTAGACTCTACCCTGGAGACATAGTCAGGATACAAACGTACCCTTCTATCATATAAAATTAGATACCGCCCTCGGGAAAACTTCCTGAAGACCACTGCTCTACACCAATTATCATCGACTTTATCTGTCTGAAGGCAAAGTAGCTCGGAAGTTGTTCCTTCTCAAATACATGTTTTTCTTTTAACCTGATGTGTTTGTCTAAGGGCCACTTGGTGTTCTGTGGTGATAGATGCCATAGAAACATTTGTTTTTTGGCCTAATTGGACGACTTTGGTTTCCAGAGCTGTCAGCTTGACAATTTTCACAAGTGGTAAGTTCGAGCAAAATGAAATTTCTAAAATTAAAGATAAATTCTACAAAACATAAAAACTAGACTGTAAGTAGCCTTAAAGGTTTGAAGAGTGTGTTTTAAACTGTGAGCACCTCCTAATGGCCGGTTCAACGAGCGGGGCCACACCGCACCACATCGGTTTCAGGATTAGACATTTTAACAAAGCATAGGAAAAGTCAGCAGTGTGAATAACTATCTTTTTGTTCTTTCCTCCTCACCAACTCCCTCCTTACTGCTTTTTTTATTCACTTGCTTGTTTTTAAGATATTGTAAGCTGACTCAGATATATACAGATTTTTAAAAATAGCATCCATCACACAGAGCTAAGAAATGGTATTTGCTATGAATTTGACTCAAAGGAGCACAAAGGTAGAGAAATGTTTAGTGAAGAAAACAGGTCAAAAACAAATATTTTTAAATGAAAACAAAAATTGGGAAACTGGTAACTAAGGATGCAAAACATTTATTTTTATGTTCAAAATACTGCATAAAGGCTTTAAGAATTTGATTTCTGGAGAAAACTATGAATTATTAATTATGCAACATTTTGGAGGGCCACACATGAGGTTTTAGTTCACTGTTCGTGAAGATTTTTAAAATTTTTTCATTTTAGTTTAGCTTATCGTTTAAAAAAAAAAAAAAAAAAAACTACGCTCCGCACCCAGTGTGGAGCCCAGCATGGGGCTTGAACTCACGACCCTGAGATCAAGACTGGAGCTGAGATCAAGAGTCAGATGCTCAACTGACAAAGCCATCCAGGTGCCCCTTGTGAAGATTTTTTAAATGCAGGGTTTTGTTTTGGTTTTTTTTAACATTAACTTTGGAAAACTATAAAGAGCAAATTTTTTTTACTTTAATTTTGGTAATAATCTGATTTTGCCGTATCGATTATAGGAGATACCATCAGCAATTTGAACTTTAGGATTTATAGAGGAATGCAAAGTGATTTCTTAACAGTATACAACATGAAAGCAGCTAGGTTGATTTTGTGATTCTTAAAAACAAACGAACAAACCAAGAAACAAGGAAAAAAAAAAAAAAACCCAAAAAACCATGTACTGCAGGTGAAGGAATTTTAGCCAGTGTCTCGGGTTATCTTTTTCTAGATTCTGCTGAAGAAACTGAAGTATTTCCTGCTTATTCAGATCCAAGCAGGTTGCTTTCCTTCAGGCAGGTGCTATCTCAATTCATCATCTATCCACTGCTGGCTTTTGCCAGGCCTGTGGAGTTTGAAACTCTCACTGGAGCCTTCAGAGTGTCCGTGTTCCTGCTCACCATGGTTCTCCCTCCCCTCCAGCCGGTCGCCACCCCCTTGTTTCTTTTCCTACAAACTCTAGAGTCTGTGCAGAGCTGCTCTGAAGTCCGCGTGTCTTCTGTAGAGCTGAGAGTGAAAGAAAAAGATCTGCAGTATTAGTCTTGTATTTTGTTCCATTCTCAGATGAGTGAGCCATTTGGACACAATCTTTTTAAAAGTCACCTCCTTTTTAAAAGTCACTTTTTAAGGGAAAGTATTTTCTTAATAATTTAAAATAAGCTTTTTCCTCTCCTATGTTCCTACTAGGAAGTGGTAAACTACTCAATTTTACTGTAAGATACACTGGATATTCTAAACAGAAGAGATACATTTTTGAGAACTGATTCTCTGGAAATATAACTTCTGGTGAAATGCTGAATAATTTCTACACATCTGTTAAATGGTTTTAAATATATCCCTTTTAACTCCAAGCTTCAAATTATCATGTGTATAAAATCTTTATAAATCCCTATAAGGTGTAGTGATGGCACATTATTGAATAACAAGGTGATGAAATTCAACCTCATAAGACTTCAAATGAATAAGAGAAGGTTCATACTAAGTGTAAGGGAAGAGGAATTAAATATTCAAACAGTAATTCTCAATAGCGGGATTGTTAGTGGGGGAAAGTAGTGATGAGCTTCCCCATTAGGAATTTGTCACAATATTTGGTGCAAGGTACAGTAAGGGCACCTTTTGATTCACATACATTTAGAGGGTGCTCCTTTCATTCCAATGAAAGATGTTTCTCCTAGGACATTTTAGTACACACAGTGTGACAAGCATAAAAAAAAAAAAAAGCTGCAGATAATTGTACCAGATACTTTAGTTATCAATGTATTTTTCTCAACTACACTAAATTTGAAGTTTGGATTACCAATATTGTAACTTTGTATTTCACTACTGTCTCTTAGAAATAGAAGTCTAGGGGCGCCTGGGTGGCGCAGTCGTTAAGCGTCTGCCTTCGGCTCAAGGCGTGATCCTGGCGTTATGGGATCGAGCCCCACATCAGGCTCCTCCGCTATGAGCCTGCTTCTTCCTCTCCCACTCCCCTGCTTGTGTTCCCTCTCTCGCTGGCTGTCTCTATCTCTGTCAAATAAATAAATAAAATCTTTAAAAAAAAAAAAAAGAAAGAAATAGAAGTCTATCCATTTGATATGGATAAGTACTTTGTTCTGGATTGCTTCAGCTAGTGCATACACAAGTGAACACTCAGGGGTCAAGACTCCCATGGATTCCTTCAACATGATGTGGTACAACCTTGAAAATGGTTTTCATAACTCTTATTTATATTATGTTGAGGACAGAAGATTTAGAATTTTTTTTTTTTTAAGCTGAAAACTATAGGTGTTAAAACAGTGAACTGGGACTAGGTAATATATGAAGGTGACACCGCTTCTCACAGAACATGGAGAATGACAGGGGGTGTCCTTCATGAACTTCAGGAGAGGCTGGGTCACAGTGAGAGTCCTAGGCTGCTTCCAGGGATCCAGGTCTCCTTGGAGACTGAGGCATATGTATCTCATCCTTAGATGACCAACTCTGTCAGGGAAAAAGGTATCAGCAGCCACCTAGCCTCCAGGTAATCACCAAGCCTCCTTCTTTCCTTTGTCAAGGAATAAGCCACAGATTAAATCTAGATAGAGAAAAGTAAGGTCAACCCACCAGTAGAGTGCAGTGTGGCTTGAGCCTGTCTCAGCTGGGGAGTTTCTATACTTCCGCAGGGCAGAAACTAGTCCCAGGCTGTCCAGCACATGAGGCGTGGGGTATAAGTGTGGGAGTAACAACCCCTATCTTATCAGAATTGAGAGGACAATGGTTAGAAGTTGTTCTGAGAACAAGGATCTTGATGTCTTAGAGACCGTCTCCGAACCCATCACCCAAGCAAAGCTGAGGCAGGGTAGGATGGCTTACGGAAAACTGGGGGGATCATGTTAAATTCTGCACGCTGAACATAATCCTCTCGCCCAGGAAAGCCTCTGACATGAAAGACAGAGACAAAAATAAACTCTGCAAGAAATGCAACGGAGGGTAAACTAGGATGATTCAGGGAACAGGAGAAAACTTCTAAACAATATGTAGAGAGATAAGAGAAGATTTTCCATTTGTGAAACAAGAGTAAGTTTCTATAAAAGAAACTATCAGAGAACAACCAAAAACTTTTGGAAATCAAAAATATGACCAAACATTTAACAGAAAGGCTGGAAGAAAAAGCTAAAGAAATCTCCCAGAAAACGTATTTAAAAGAGAGAGAATGTAGAGGGGCAGGGAACGTAGAAAAAATGAGAGAGATAAGAAAATTAAGGATCTCTGAGGTTCTACATCCAGAAAATAGGAAAAAAAGAAGCCAACTTGTATCTTCTCTGGTTAAAGCTTAAACTATCTCATTAACATATGGATAGAGTTTGTTTTCAATTTTGAAAGGGCTATAATTACAAAAAGCCATTTTATATCATTTCCAACCTTACAAAAATAACTTAAAAGGTGGAATTTTTGAAGTATAATTGGTTTTTAATATTTGTTGAAATAACAATTTGAGAACTGGGAATAGCAGCGCACATCCCCACCAGCAAGCATCTCAGAGTGAAACTTTCTTACTGTTGATGATGACTTGCGTTTATCAAGAGCTGTGCACATTCTGGGAAAGGACAGACTGAACTGTCCTGGATGACTTACTTACCAGTTACCCGGTTGTGGGGTCCTTCCTGTCAGTTCTGGATGCTAAAAGGAAAAGGCTATCCCACGCTCTAGTCCAAATTCCGTGGTTTTTTGTTTTTTGTGGGGTTTTTTGGTGCATGACTCACTTCTAAAACTGAAAAAAAAACATTTATTGAGCAATTACTAGGATTATGACCTTGCCCTGGTCCTGTAGTTATGCCACAGTCAACATTCTGTCCACATCATGAGCAGGTGCCTTCGTTCTTTCCTTCTTCTGATGTCCAGCTGTGCCCATTTGTCCCTGCCAGCTGCCCATCCCTTCCCTCATAGCCCTGAGGACCAGAATCCTCAAACAACTCTTCTCTCAACTGAAGACATCCCAGGTGCTAGGAGGCCTCCAAGGGTTTGAAATTTCCTACGGCTTGGTAAGGTACTTTGAGAATGCAAATACATGCTTATTATTGGCTGTCTAACAACTTTAGAAGTGAGAATATTCCCATCTCCTGCAAACACATTTTTGAAAAAGCTTCTCAAGGATGATTCAAAATAATAGACCTCCCAGAAAGAAAATGCTTATTTATGATAATCACTCAGCTCTTTTGAGCTATGGAAAGAATGAATCACACAGACATACATTATAAATTCTGTAATAAATGGGACTATTGTTGATTTTTTTACATTCACTGTTTAAAAGGGAAACTTGGACTATATCTTCCCAGATTGTACTGCAATGTAAGAAATCATCTATGAATGATTATGGTGTGTTTAACTGAATATAATTTTCTGAAGTATCTATGGATGAGCATGTGTTGCCTTTGCAATGGAAGGATAAATATGTTATTTTTTAAATCCGTGGACAAGTGAGGGGAAAAAAGGAGAACGATTTAATAAGCAGAAGGCAGCTTGTTGGTTATGCCACATCATTAAAATGTGACTTAACTTTAGGTACCAAATAATCATTCCTCTTAGGAGAGCTGAATCCACAGCCTCAAAGAATACCATACATTTATCTACAACTTCTCTCTGAAGAATTAAATAGGCTTTACTGACATTATTTTTTTTAGACCACTCAGCATTTTGTGAGGAAAGTGGAGTTATTTAGGTTCTATAGGTAAGAAAACGTGTAAAGAAATTAAGTGGCGTGTTTAAGATTATTTAGCCACTCATAGATCTAGGAAGAGAACAATGGTCTCCTGAGTCCAGGGAATACTTCATCAACTGACTGGAATGTCACTGGAGGAAAGGGCACAGAGTCAGTATAACCTCAGATACTCTAAACATTGACAGTTGTATTTCGGAACCTTCCAGAAGGCAGACCTTTGCTTTTAAAAGGACCCAAGGACAAAAGTTTGGCACAACTAATGTTACCAAAATCTTCAACACGATTTGTTTTCTCTTCTGAAGATATGTTTATATTGAGAAATAGCCCTTCTGATTCTTAAGTAGTCCAAAGTGCTGCTGTTATCCCATAAGCACCCATGCTTCCCACACAGAAGGTAGATTTCTTGAACATCATGCAAATTATATTTTCCCAGATACAACTAATATTTAAGCAGGACTCTGAACTCAACTATGAAATCTCAACTCTGGGAACACACAGAAAGTCGTTTGAGAAATGACAGAAGTCAGGTTTACTGGAGAAAAGTTCTAAGCCACGTAAGTTTTAGTCCTGGTCTTCCTATTATCAGTTTATGAGGTAATTCAAATATGAATTCATTTTCCTATATAAAATCAATACATTAATACTGAAGATCGTTTCCTACTAATACTTCATATACTAGAGATATTTTTTATGCACCTTGTAAAGCCACCAAGTATTTATTACTTTTGTCAGTCTGTGGGATATTTATTCAGCCATTACCACCTACATTAGAGATTTCGTGTCCCTCTGTAAAATTGGTTCCTCCCAAACAAAACTCTGATTCAAAGCCTTGTTTGTTTTAATTGCAGATAGTACTGGAGGAGGTGAGAGGAGCATTCACTGAGATTCCTCAGCAACTCCACTTCAAATCTCCAATGGAAGTAAGCATATTTAACACACATATACATAAAATGCCAAGTCCCTATTGTGTTCCACTATGTTCATATCAGGCTTTCTTAAGGAATACTGATATATTATCCACATTTCAGAGGTAATGAAAAGGAGCCTTAGAAATGTTGAGAAACTCACCCAAGTTCATAGAGCTAGGTCCACCCAAATTCAAATCCATACTCTGTTTATTATACCATTCTAACTTCCAGAAAGGGATTGTTTTGCAGGGGGGAGGGAGGGGTGTTCCTTGTAATATAAAGGCTGCTTGTGAATTACCTCCCTGATCATGGAAATGTATAACTCCTTTATTCACTTACTTGACCATATGTATTTCAAGTTACTTACGTGGTTGTATTTTCCATGGAAACATTGAGTTGGATTTTCAAATACTAAAAAAATAAAAATAAAAATAAACATTTTTTTAAAAAGGAAAGACAGAAAGAAAGGTGAATAATATTTCTAACCCAAGTTTTTCTTCTAGTATTGGAACAGATGATGACTTCTCTGGTTGAGTACCAAATGAACAGCTGGCTTGTACTCAGCAGCCAGATTGTGTGAAAGATAGGAATCTTGAGGGGGTGCCTGGGTGGCTCAGTCAGTTGGGAGTCCTACTCTTGATTTCAGCTCAGGTCATGATCTCAGGGTTCTGGGATCAAGTCCAGCGTTGGGCTCCACGCTCATCATGGAGGCTGCTTGAGATTCTCTCTCTCCTTCTCCCTCTTTCCCCCTCCCAGTCTCCCTTTCTATAAATAAATAAATAAATAAATAAATAAATAAATAAATAAATAAATAAAATTTGAAAAAAAAAAAGATAACAAATCTTGAAACACCAGAATCACACTAAATATGGTAAGATGATCACACTGAAAATGGCACTTGAGAACTGAGACCTGCAGAGAGAAAAGCAGTTATGAGCCCCATGTTACATATATTGCAAAGAACAAAATAGCTAAGAGAAATAGTGGACAAATCCCCAGCCTCATTAAGCTTTCTGTTTCTTTTTTCTTCCTTCTTTCTTTCTTTCTTTCTTTCTTTCTTTCTTTCTTTCTTTCTTTCTTTCTTTCTCTTTCTTCTTTCTTCTTTCTTTCTTTCTTTCTTTCTTTCTTTCTTTCTTTCTTTCTTTCTTTCTTTCCTTCCTTCTTTTTTTTGTTAAACCTTCCTCTCATTCCATATCATTGATTTTTCCAAAGTTAAAAGGGACTCTCTAGATTAATGTAAAGAGCCTAGAAAGGACTGGGAGTAAGAAAGGCCATATCTCATTGGGGTTCCATACTTGCCAGCGGGTAGCCTTGTGTACCTCTTTAAGCTTCAGTATTCCTGGAAAATAAGGGGGTTGCACAGATCATCCTTAACTTTGATTTAGAACATTCCATAACCCTATAAAAGGGGTATAACCCAGCTAGTTCAGCTTTAATACACTAAAGCTAATTGTGGAGAAACTTGCAATGTGAGGGCCACTTCCTAAGGGAGAAGGGACAATCCTAGCTTGCCATGGGGTTTGGGAGAGAAGGAGGAAAAGTCGAGGAGTGTCTTCATTCAATATTTGGGAAGGATGCTTAGCAGGGTAAAGGCAAGTATGGTTCCTGTCTTGGAGCTGCATGGGGTGGGAGGGAGGGAGGTTGTAGGTGGAGGTGCTGCAGATAGACTACTACTATTTGTTGACAAAGTGAGGACGCTTTTTTACAAATACACGATGTATTTGTTAAGTTTAGCATCTCCTGTTTAAGAAAATACACCACAACAAAAAAGTTATGATTTTACTTTGAAATAAATGTTTAAAAATAAATCATCATGGTATCTATGTACATATGAAAACTAGCTATGTGTGCAGGACACATCGGTTATTCAGTCTGTCCACAATGGTTGGTGCACATATTTATTTGCAGACCTCTTGTAGTATCAGCAGCGGCCCACAGGCCAGAAATCAAGGGATTACACTGATTTTCAGTCTAAGAGCCCAACCCTAATTTTTATTATTTTCTTGTCTTCTTCCCCTTCCCCTACCACCTGGCTGTTTCTCTGGGTCACTGCCAAGCCCCCTCCAGCCCTGAAGGCTGATGGAAAGTTGGTCTTCTGACTGACAATGCTGTGATCCGAGGCTGAAAATCTTAGAGTTTGGTCACCATTTGCCCATAGGAATGAATGGCCCCATTAGATTATTTCAACTATGGTGCAGAGGAGGCAGGGCTGTGTTGTGTGCCAAAGTCAACACTGGATCTAATTTTATTAACATCAAATGGATGCACAAAGTCTCCAATAACATGATTTTAGACTAGGCTATTCCTTCTTGTGATAAAAGGCTGATTAGTAAGATTTGGCTGACCATGTGATCAAGTTCATCTCAGGCAAGTTTCCAAAGCAATTCACAACCACTGAAAAATGAGAGGCATGCAAGTTGGACCAAATTAAAAAAAAAAAATGCTGTAAGTTCTTATCTGTATGATCAAAAACTATTGGAATCAGAGAATTAGTTAGCTGATAGGCATTCCAAAGCAGATTTTGAAGTCATAATACGAGTTTAATTTATAAGGGGCATGATGTTTAAAGCTTCTAGCAAATAATGCTAACAAGCAATAGAGTTACTCATGCTGAAATCTGTTCTAACTTTAAATCAATCGGAATGGCAATAAACATCAATGGCTACTGCTGGGAGTGGGGAGGATATAAACTAAGGTCTCATGTCCAGGATCACAGCTTAATTCTTAGGCATGAAGATGGGATCTATAAATGCCACTTGGTAATAAGATAAACAATATCTCCATATTGCTACTGAATGTTTTACTATTATGCATGCCTCCTTGAGAGTGCAATTTATCAATACCCTATTGCAAGAAGCTCAGGAAGCAATCGTGTGACAATAATATTTAGCAAAGAAGAAAAAGAGAAAGAACAAGCCGAGCCTTTCATCCTTAAATTTAATTAACATGACCTTCCTTATTCTTTTGAGAAGGAAATCCAGGAATTTTTTTTGAGATTCATTTTAAAAATGGCCTACAATATTATGTTTTAATTAAAATTGAATAAGCCTCCCTATGAATATTAAATTTTTAAAAGCCTAGCCAGCAATAGTACATTATTAAAAGCTGCATCACTCTTGTCAAAGAAATTAGTACTTGATTTTTAGAAATTCATCATCAAGTTCTTAAATGATCAGTATCCTGAAACTCAAATTCAAATAATGTTAGTACTTCAGTTACCCAAAGTAGAAGAATAATGTTCATTAACTGCAACGAAGTTCCACGACCTCCAGTGTGGAAACGCTTAAATAAAAACCGGTATTTTTATTTACCTGTAAAACCTAAAATAAATAAATAAATAAGGTTCTGGAAAAAATTCATTATGTAGCCAAAATCAATTACTCTTCACCCCTCCCTCCATTGCACAAATGCTTGTATCCCAAACTTGTAAAGTCTCTCACTTTTTGTATACCATTCCAAGTTCATGCCTTAAGGAGAGGAAGCAAAACTCCTTTACTTGGTGCGAACTCTGTGTCAGTCATTGTATCTTTCAGATAATCCTATTTTCATCCCGAGTTCTGGCCTTAGGTTGTTTACCCCATCTCTTTCTTTTCTGTTTTTCTTTGTTGACGTTGTTGGAGGTGGTGTGGGGAGGAAGTCCAAGTCCCTGAAACTGTTTACTAAAAATTGTGAACAGTACCACTAACGAGTTAGAAATATAAAACGGGAGGCTTCAAATAAAATAACACGCACTCTCAAACTCTCAGAGGGAACAAAAGAAAACGAAACAAGAACACAGAAACTTGGGCTGTTCCAGCACATTCGCAAAGGTGGGAGAACTACGAGCGCTGGAGAGAAACCGTGGCCTCCGCCCTCCCCGGCCCGCAGGTGGCTCAAGGCAAGCACCTCAGACAACAATGGCCAGGAGGGGCTCTGCCTGCCTCGCCAGTTTGCTGTGTCTGCCCCTACCCAGAAAAATAATCTATCTCGAAATAATGACAAAACAGAAAAAGAAGCGTGTGTTAGGCTACCTAGGAGGCACTCTTCCGTCTCCTAATCTCTGATTCCCCATCGCGGTCCAACGAGGAACCTGCCAACCATCAAGTTCCCGTGCAAGTTATTTTATTTCCCGCAGCTCCTCCACCTGCCGGGGCGGTGCTCCGCGCACCCCAGACTTCCCTCCGGCGACCCCCCGCGGGCTGCAGCAAAAACGGGGTGCTTTGGGGGGGTGGGGGCGGGCGGCTGCCGCGGATCTGGCCGGCTACCGCCGCAGCTCGGTGGCCTCCGATTGGCCACGACGCGGGCGGGGAAGCTTGGCGGAGGAGGGAGGCGGGGGCGAGGGCGGCGGCGGCAGCGGCGGCGGGAGGGGAGAGGAGAGGAGAGAGGGCCGCGCAGCCTGGCAGCGCGTGCGGCGAGCGCGGGGAGAGTGGCGGCGGCGGCTGCGGCTCGCGTCGGTCGCGCTCGCGGAGGCCGAGCGGGGTGCGCGGGCGGCAGCGGCGGCGGCGACTGGGGGTGGGGCGGCGCGCGCGAGTGAGCCGCGCCGGGCAAGGACCGGCAGGCGGGTGCCGGCGCGCAGGCAGCAGGGGCGGCCGCGGCGGCAGCTGCGCGGGACGGAGCCGAGGCAGTAGCGGCTGCGCCGGCCCCTGGCCTCACCCCCGCGCGGCCGAGGCCGGAGAACAATCTCCAACTCCGCGGGGAGCCGGAAAGGGGCTCCGGGAAGCGGCGCTCAGCCCCCACGCAGCGGAGGCGCCGGGCAGCGGGACTGCTGCCCTTTGTGGGCGCAGTGCGCACGGCCCGGAGCGCCCTCCCCGCGGCGCTCTCCTCGGCATCTTCGTCTTGCAGAGCGGCCCTGGAGAGGGGACCCAGAGGAACCAAAGCCACGAGCCCGAAACCTCGCGCTGCGGAGCTCCTCGGGAGCGCCAGCCGCTCCACTTCCACCTCCGCATCCTACACCGGCCAAGGTCCCCGCCGCCTGCATCCCTCCCGGCTTCCGCTGCGCTTAGGGCCGGAGCCTAGCCGCCTACGCTGCCACCGCGGCCGCCTACACACACGCACGCACACACACTCTCTCTTTCTCTTTCTCCCTCTCTCTCTCTCTCACACCCTCACACGCACGCCCGCCTTCTCCCCCGCCCCCTCCCCAGCTCCTTGATCTCTGGGTCTGTTTTATTACTCCTGGTGCGAGTCCCGCGGACTCCGCGGCCCGCTATTTGTCATCAGCTCGCTCTCCATTGGCGGGGAGAGGAGAGCAGCGGTGAAGGGGGTGGGGTGGGGAGGGGAAGGGAAGGGGGTGGAAACTGCCTGGAGCCGTCTCTCCGCGCCGCTGTTGGTGCTGCCGCTGCTGCCGCCGCCGCCTCCGGCTCCTCGCTCGGCCCCTCTCCGCCTCCATGTGCCGGATAGTGGGAGCGTCGCGGACCCTGCTGCCGCTGCTGGCGGCCCTGCTTCAGGTACGCAGCGGTCTCCGCGGGCCGGGCCGCGGGCGGGGTGGGGCGGGCGGCGCCGGGTCCCTTTGTTCCCCGCGCCGCTGCGGGGCCAGGCTGCGCACCCGGGAAGGGAGGTGCCGCACCGCGCGGTCGGGAGCTGCGCAGGCACGAGGCTCGGGCCGGGCGCTGGGGCAGGGCTGGTCGGGCCGGCTGGTCTTCCGCGCCGCTCCCGGCGGGTCCCGAAGGGACCGGTCGCCGGCCCCTCCTGTTCTTCCTTCCGGGCCGGGCGAGCTTGTAGGGGGTGTCTCCAGGCAGCAGAAGGGTGAGGCAGGATAGCTCCCAGGTTTTGCAGTTTTCTATGCTTCTCGCCCCTCGCTTTGCACTTTGCTCCAATTTTTTTTGTTTATTTCTGCAGGGATGGGTCGCGAGTTTGCAGTCGGAATTCTCACTCTAGTGTCTTAGTTACGGGACGTGCCTCCACCCCACCCCACCCTGGCACCCGCGCGCCTCCCGGTGCCCGAGGGCTCCACTGTCCTATTGTCTTTTCGCCAGCCCAGAGTTGCTTTCTCTTCTTGTCCTCTTGCCCTCACTGTGTTCTGTGCCGGTCCCACCTGGAAGAAAACCTCGTCGTCCCCTTGCCCCGAAGAGTCTATGCGGGCCGGGGCCTCCGCACCCAGCCACTGGCCCCGCACGCCCCTTATCCTGGCGAGCGGGGAGAAGTTCCGTTACTCGGTTATTATTCCTCTCCCTCTGTCCGCTGTCTCTCTCCTGCTGCGTCTTCGGGGACGCCTTCGCGGGGAGCCTCCGCACTTTTCACGCCTTCGGGAGAGCGCCAGACAGCCTCTTCATGGAATCGGTACTAGGAGGCTTTTCCGGGGCAGGAAGCACCTGCTTCAGGCAGGTCGCAGGCTCCCTTGCCACTCCGAGCCACCGGTCCCCAGCCCGGCTGACCGCCCAACTTTCCCGCGGCGTCCGGCCGGAGAATACTCCGAGGCCCCTCTCGGCCGCCCACAGGGTCCCGGGAAGCGACGCCGCGCGCCTCACCGGCGACCCCCACGCAGGGCGGGGGCAGGGCGGGGGTCCAGAATCGGCCCCCGCAGGAGATGAGGTTCCAAAGAGGCTCCAGGAGAGGGGCGTGCCCGCCCTGAATGCAGGTCAGAGTCTCCCGGGAAATCCGCCCGAGGGCCCCCCTGCGCACCCTTGCAGCTGGGGGTGGCCAGCGGGTGGCAGCTCTGAAAAGTGCGGGCGCGGCTCGGAAGTGCCCTTGCGCCGGGGGCGGTCTGGGCTGGGACAGATGGTGCGGATCTCCCCCCTCCGTGGTCTTCACGGGTCAGGGCCTGGCGCGCTCTGGCCGGGGCGCGGGGCGGTGGTGGGGGGGACTGCGGGCGCCGGGGGCGGGACGGGGTCGGCGCCCGCGGTCTCTAGCGCCTTCTCCCGCCGCCCCCTAGAGGGGTGTGAGCAGAGGCGGATGAAGCCCTGTCCATGGTGCGCCGTGGAGCGGCGCGCCCTGCCCGGCTCTGCGCTCTCTTCCCCCAGGTCGTGCTCTCCTGCTCCCCGGCTCTCTCTCTCTCTTTCTCTCTCCCTCTGACTCCGTGGCCGCCCGGTCCCGTCTTTTCTCCTTTCTTGGGTTTCTCCTTTTGTTCTTTCGTCTCCTGCTGGTCTCTCCCCCTTCCCCCACTCTCCAGTCCGCCCCCCCTCGGCTCTCCTGACTCCGGGGTTTCAGAACTGTTAGACTAGCCGTTTTCGGCCTCTGCAGTTTTGGGAAGTGGATGGAATTTCTTCTAACTAGGGGAGGAGACCCGTCAGTCACTTGCTAACAAAAGTATCTCCTGTTATAAAACCGTCCTTTATTCTTGGAGTGCGCACTCCTCATTCTTTCACCTCTTGTCACTTCATTTATTGTTTCTTCTTCTCAAATAGGGTTTACTAAAGAGGTTAGGCTGAAGGGGAAGAAGGAAAAAAAAATGCTACTTCAGTGGTTTGAAGTTAGGGAGAAGGCAAGATAAACTTAAGAATCCTATGGACATCAGCTATTCTCTTTTCTAAACAAAGAAAATGTCATAGATCAAAAAAATCTGATTTTTAAAAGCATTAATTTTGAACATCATTGAGTGGTCTTGCTAATTTACGAGCAACTTTTCATAAATTTTCAGAGTGTGAGACCAGCAGTAGATGGTATTATGTTCACTAACTTTTTGATCTGAAAGTAAGTTTTAATTGAATACTGTGCAGTGAAGTTAGGACAGGAGGAGAGGTTTGTTGGTCATTGGTACAGCAGGACTAAGTGTTGTACCATTGGAGCATTCTCGTTTTCTCTTAGTCATCTGCCTTGAAGTCAGGTGTGAATTCTCTAAGTCATTTTCTTCTTGAAGAATTTTTTAAAAATAGCATTTATAAATATCACATAATGCCCTTATCTTTACCATCCCATGTTCTTTCTCAGTTTCTTCTAGACGGATGTCACGTTGACGTTTGTAAACCCCCAGGAAAGGGGAAATCATAACTTTGTCATAAAGTTATTTGGCATCTCCTAATTCCTGGGTGCCAGTTAAGTAATCACATTGAATGATTTGCAAGGTCATTAGGAGGGAAAGGAGAGCAGTTTATGCAACATGAGTTTTAGGGTTAAGTACGCCATGTGGATTGTACAACTGAGATTAGAAATGACTTTGTGCTAATGGCCTGCTTTACACACCAGAATAACAAAGATCTATCTGCAAGGTGAAAATGGCCCCTCTGCAGTCATCTGCTATTCAAGTCTAGTTTTTTTTTTTTTTTTTTTTAAGGTCAGACTAAGAAGACAAGAGTTTTAGGAAGAGAATGAATAGGTTATTA
The DNA here is from genome assembly GCF_023065955.2 of Ursus arctos. Lineage (NCBI taxonomy): Eukaryota > Metazoa > Chordata > Mammalia > Carnivora > Ursidae > Ursus > Ursus arctos. The sequence goes on from NW_026622841.1 coordinate 41,785,683, forward strand.
ATGTAGATACAGAGCAACCTTATTTTTTCAGACCAGTTAAAGAATAATTAAATATCCAAAAGGACTTTATGAGTTTATGTGTTAACTGAAGTGTTCCTTGTTTTACTTTGAACACTTTTTTTTTTACTTTGAGAGATTCTTTATTAGTTTAGTTGTTCTATTATTTAGACTTACATAATTCTAGTCGATTTTGCACATTATGATATTCAGCTTTAAGATTTTCTCTGTTCTTCCTCATTTTAACCTATGGCATTAGCATTTTCCTTTGCACTAAACACAAAAAAGTCAAATTTAACCATTAAATTTCAAGGATCAAAGGATATCACAAAGTTACGACAAACTTTCGTTTTAAATTATACAAGTGACTTTCAAGGCCTTCGATGGATTTATCATCAGGCAAAAAAAAAAAAAAAAGGAAAAGAAATCAATTTTATTTTTACTACCTACCCAGTAATTACTAGACTAGAAACCTGCTTTGTTTTTCTAGTTCACATTTTAATTGCATAGTTCCTTTGTTCTAATTTAAATACACTTGTATTGGTTATGAAGCATCAAGGACATCACCTTAATATTTATAGATACTCTGCATTCTTAGTCTTATCACATAGGTCCTGCTTTCAATGCTGGGTGAGGAATTATGATAAAAGATGCATAAACCATATGTGATTTTCACCTGTTAGGTGTATACACTTTGAAGAGATTAATATTCAACATATGAAACATGTTAAGAAGAAGCCTTATTTTAAGATGTGGGGAATCTAGGATGCAGTAATCATTTTAGGTATAAAACATTTATTCTCAGTGTTTATTTGATTTTCATGTGCCTTTGTAACAACTTATTGTAAAAGTAAGGAGAATTAACATAGTTAGTATTCACAGTTTATTCTACTTAGTGGCCATAGTTATGCATATCTTTGCTCTTTTCTTATCTTGTGGTATGTGGTCATTACTCACAGATGGTGCATTGCAAGCATACTAGGTGTGATTTGAAAAGTAATAAATTGTGCATCCTAGAATATTTTATGGGTACATTTAAAATATATATATGGAGATATAGATAGATAATTTATATCTATCTATTGATCTATATACATATATAATTTTTTAGGCCCCAATGGCAAGTTCAGAATTTACATACAGTTGTACTTTTTGACTTTCATACCTTCCGGAAAGTCTGCTCTGACCTTCTTCTAAAAGTTCAGACTGAGATTTTAAGAGGAAATTCTTTTCAGATTATATTTTTTACATATAGAGACTTAAGTCTTCTTGGAACAGATTATTTTGGTGACAGTGTATTACACCAAACTGTCCTTAATTTCCCTTTTCATTAAAAATTCTCAATTCTTAAATCTGTTGTGCCTCATTAAGCTTTAGGGTTATTAATCGGGAAATGTCAAGACTTAAAGCAACAGTTAATCTTGCTTTAAAATGCCTTAAAAAAATCCTAAGTAACTCAAATCCCCATTCTGTTTTCAAAGGGATATTCTTAAGTTAGAAGAGTGATTTTTAAAGAAAAATCCTAGATATTATTTAAGAAATGTAGTGTTTTTGTGTATACTCTATGGTTTTGCCCAAGTTAACATTATTCAAATTTGTTCTTTTGGCTCAAATACAAAATGTAATCAAGTTTAAGCACTGCACAGACTGGTGGTGAATTTTATCAACCATTTAAAAAATATGATAGATTTGGAGTTTGGATTTTGTCATTTGAGTATTTCATATCTGCCATTAGTATACCTAAAAATCTAAGCATTTTCAAGTTGGGTTAAGAACTGTAAGTTGAAATGTAATTTGTATCAACAAATCATTATGCCCCACATTTCTGTCTATTTCTACCAAAAACTTATTTTTGTTTTAATTTTTTAGCTAATTATATCAGTTAATTTGAGCAGATGCTACGTCTTTGTGTATTTAACTAAATGTAGATCCGTTTTAATTAAACAACCCTATTCATGCCAGGGAAGAGGTATATACAGATAAATGTTCTATTTAGAACCACATCTTCTGCCTATGTAGAGGGATGCCTTTAGGCAGGAGAAGGTGAATTCCAGAGCTAAGTAGGACCTTTTAAAATATTTGGATTTAAAAGATTACGATTTGTGTTACAGCAGAGTTTCTTAAAGGAGAATTTAGGTTATAAGTAAATGCTTCTCGGTTCTTATTTCTGGTTACTCTCTTTCATACTCAGGATACTTCCTTATCTGAGCTTCCCCTGTAATAACAGAAGCGCACAAGCCCTTGGGTTGTGTATGTGTATATAACATGCATGTTGAGGATTGCTCTCTACACATGTGTCTCCTGCAACATTTATCACAGTTTAGCATGAAGTGTCAATCCATAGTTAATTGACGTCTTTGTGTTTTTTCCAATCCAAGCTGATTTGGGCACCAAAGGTGTCATTCTGTGCAAACGAGTTGATGTTACATAGTGTCAAGGGCAAGAGCTAGTGTCAAGGGCAGGAAGCCTGGGGTTCTAATCTAGTCCAGATGTAGTTTATGCCCTGAAACTCTCATGACCTCATTTTCCTCAACAGTAAAATACTGGGCCTGGTTGGATTAGTTGATCTCTAAGGGACTTTCCAGTTCTAGGACTCTTGGGGCTGCTTAAAAATATCCCCCAAATGACTCCTTTTCAAAGGCTTTGGAATGACTTTAATTTTTAACCTGAAATGCAAAGATTTCCACATACCCAGAGTGGTAGAATATTACTTTGAAGGTCATTAACAATAGTTTATTATATATGGTGGGTGAGAAGTCATCTATATTTTTTATATGCTTGACTTTCAAAAATTATTTTTTTTCATTGGCAATTCTGTTTTTACCACTAAAAGTAAACTATTTTTTTTGGGTTAGACTTAAAGGACGGGGAATAAAAATTATTCCTTTTATTCCTTTTATTCTTCTATATTTCTTTGAAAGAAGATAGCTTCCATGAGAACCTTTGAATTGAGTGATATTTTTAGTCAGCACTAAAAATATAGCCCATTGACCTAGCAAGTTATTTTTCCACAGATATGTCTGTATTCATGATGTACACATGATATATAAATATATATGCCTAGATAATGATATGTATTAAAATGTTTATAATTACAAAGAATTGGATTAGTTGAACTCTGAATGTCATTAGTAAGAATTGATTTAATGAAGTATGTGTAATAGGCAGTCAGATTTGAGATCCCTTACTGTGTGGAGAAAAGCATTTTAGTTCTAGTTCCAGGTCAAGAAAATGACTGTTAAACCACCCAATGTTTATGGCATAGCCACGTACCTAGAAATGCTTCACAGAAAGAGCAAGAATGATCAGTGGGATTTCAGGGCTTCTGAATGAGAAGAACTTGGATGAAGACCACAACAGAAGCTATAACAAAAGAATAGAAAATCAAGCATTGTAGAAATAGGATGAAGATGACCTAAAGTAACAGTAGAATGTCCTAGAGTTGTGTTGAGAACAACCTATAGCAGGCTGAGCTACAAGTAGGTCTAAAGAAGATTGGCTAAGTTAATGGGTAGTTAAATAATAGATTAGTTTCCATGTTGTATTATAAAATGACTACCGGTGCTGAGTTATTTGTGCCTGAGAGATTACGTTAGTTGGTTAAACCATTGTGATATTTCTTACATTCCTTTGACCGAATATTTAATTTTTCATCTATTCCTGGTGGTCTAAAGTATAGTCTAAACACCTTACTACTATCTAGAGCTTGAGATGCAGAAGAATATTTAGTATAGGAATCAGACGTTCTGGTTTCCTGCCTTGATTAAATAAACTGTTTAACTTGGGTTTTTCCCAAGTAGCATTGGAAAATTAATCGTATAATGCCTTTAAAACAGCTTGAGCTATTTAAAAGGAAGTGCTATTATAAATACAATATGGTAGTCATATAGGGAAATGCTTGGAGATGTACTTGATCCATGATCCGTTCTTTGATTTTCCTTTATAAAATATACCTACGCATAACAAAAATAAATAAGCGCTGGAGTAATAATATATACTTCTATATATTGGAATTTTCATATTGGTTTTTATGTTAACTTAAAAATCTACTTGACCACAGTGTACTGATGTATATTATAGTTTTAATATAGGTTTTTGTGTTAATTTAAAAACAATTGTTTACTTGACCATCATAATTGAAAATATTTATACCCAGATTCCCTCCCCCCATTCTGAGATATTACTTAATTTAATGTTTCAGTGAATTAATAAAAGGAATTAAAAAAAAGTTAATTGAAGAGGCATAATTTAGAATATTATTCTAGAAATTACGGGAAATGAAAATGTGAATGACCATTTTTCTGTCATTATTAAAATAAATTTTGAGCCTATTCAAGTTTCTTCTGTTGCATTAAATATTGAAGTTTTTAAAAAGTGTATTTATTTATTTATTTAGGTAATCTCTACACCCAACACAGGGCTCAAACTCAGGACCTCAAGGTCAGGAGTCTCACACTCTACTGACTGAACCAGCCAGGTGCCCCTAAATATTGAACTTTTCTATTACGCTTTCAGTAACGGTTGTAAGCCTGGCCCTTCAGGGTTTTTTTCCCTCATATGCAGTTTTAAGACAGCTCACAATTTATTTTATTTTTATTAATTGTCAGTAGGTCATTCATGTAACTCAGAAAAGCACATACAACAGAGAAAGCCGTTAAAACTTCCCGATATTTGCTGCCACTTCTTCGAATCTTTTTTTTTTTAAACTAATGTCTGATAGTACTAAACCATTACAATAAAATATTTTTAATTTCAGTGGAGGAAACTAATATGTTATCCCAGTTAATTATTTCGATAACCTCGTGAGATAAAATTCCCATTTTAGAGATGATGAAAGTAGAACTCAGTTTGAGTAGTTTTTCTGAGAATCCAGAGTGAAATGGTATCTGTTAGAGTAGATTGAGTCTGACTGCAAGATACATGGTTTTCTCCCTCCGTCAACTGAGACCCTTTCAATACAATGGTACTCAAGGAACGAATATCACATTAGAGAGGAATTTCAATTCCTCTATACCGAGTTGGTAAGATTTTTTTTTTTAAATAGCTTCTGAGTTATATTTTCTCTTAATTTGACCTTAAATATTTTGACTTATTTTGGCATCTGAAGCCAAAATGTAATGCTTGGTTAGGATTTTCACTCATTTTTTAAGTATGTTATCTTAGAGAAAGAAGAAAATATCATAGGGAAATGATTCAAAATCAGTTTTATAATGTTCTTCAAATTGTCTCGATCAACAAATAATATGCTGATAAGTGCTCAAAAATAATTTTTTTGCACGAATCCTAGAACTTAAAATACTTCCGAAGAGCCTAGAAGCCCTCAGGCTATGCATGTTTCTTTTTCGTTTTTTGATACTGTTTTTTCAGCGTTCTTTTCTGTGAAAATAAATTCAAGAGACTAGATCACCAAGTTTTGAAATACGTTTAGTGGCACCTTTTCCATGTTTGAATCATCTGAGTTACTTTTTCTCCCACAAATGAAATTATTTGGGGCCTTTTAAAATATATATGTCCACGTTCCGAAAGAAACTACTAAAGCAGATTCATGCGAATGTTTTGTGGAGGGACAGAGTAGAGATGCAGATTTGTTTTGCCAAGGAGAAAGCCTAGAACTATTTTGCTTGTAACTTGACCTATTGTAACTGGGCGGATTCAGTTGGCTTGACTATAATCGCCAATAAATTGTCTCTTGGTTGATTGGGAAGCTATTAAGTGAACTCTGAAATAAATGACTAAAAAGCCATTCATTTTACTAAGTTTAAAGGGTATATAATCCACTCCCTCTGCTTAACATAAATCTTTCATAAACTAGAGACTGTGACCACTTTAATATTTTTTTCTTTTGTTGTCTTAATTGGTTAACACAATGGTTCGAAGTCTGAAGTTCATTCTTTATGGCTTTCTGGTCCAGTAAATAAAGAAAAAATGTGTTTTGTGTGGCCAAAATATTAGCCTTTTGGAGCTCCTTTGGCATCCACTCCCAGTGGAGTCCATTCGGTGGTAACATGTTCAAAATTAGCTTCTCATGTCCTGCTTCCCCAAATTGTGCTTCAGGGAATTCAAGATTCAGATTTGACACACACCTCAACATAGACACTCACACTTTATGGAACTATCAAATGCATCCAGGAAAGTGCACATGTAAGTGGATAAGCTGCTGAATGTTCATAAAGTGAACACGTTATTGAATCAGTTTCCCCAACACCTCGTAAGTACCCTCCTCCAATTTTAACCATCCTCCAGTGCTGAGTATTTACTTGACTTCTAGTAACATCTATTACTTTTGCTTATTCTTATGGAATCTTAGTACTTTATGAAATCATATATTCCCTTTTGTGTCTGGCATCTTCCGCTCAATTTTAGAATAGTCCATATGTTTGTGTCATATGTGTTTTAATAGAAATTATAGAAGATTCATGGATGTTATAGAAATATCCAGGAAGTTAAGGAAGTTGAAAACTGATTAAAAAAAAAAAGAATGGAGTGAATATTTCATTGCAGCTAAAATTTGCTTACATATTTATGGCCTGTCAAGCCATGAAACATCTTTTGTGGGTTTTCCTACTCAGATTTTTTCTTCTGTAGTTCTTTCAATTTGGCAGTAGTGTTTAGCCAAAAGCCAAAAACGTTTAGACCGTAGTAAGTTACAGCCTCTATCAGAAGGAGGATGGAGGCAAAGAATTAAATGTCTTTTTGATTCGAAGTCTTCAAGCAGAGGGTTTGGGTGTTAACGGATTCTAATCTTTTCAGCGATGCTTCTTAATACCCTCTCTGAGCTTACCGGTGACCCACTTCTCCAGGAGATCTTACCCAGATTTAATTTTAATTTAAAAAAAGGTTAAATGGAGGGGTTATAATGCCCATAAACTGCTAGTTTTCTAGCTGTTCAGTGCATCTTTGGGTTCAGTTGACCCTCTTTTGTGTTTGTATAGGTTTTTTTAAAGATCTGAGAGGGCGCCATGAAGGATGCAGAGTGCCATATTTGTCCCAAGATCTTTCTTCCCAGAGGCCTTTCCTCTCCATTTATAATGGTTTTTAGTAGATCCAGATTCTAGGTGGCGGATTCCGTGCATGGTGATGAGGACTAAAGAATCGAATTCCAGCCCCTCAAGGATTTGTTTGCTTCAGGGCAGCTCTAATTTTTTTTTCAGGTTTTTAAACGTGTGGACTTTATTTTGCAGTATCTAAAGAGACTGTACTTTTTCCACGGGCTTAGCTTATTGATACATAATATGTATTTTTCACTTCTGTTTCACCCCAACCCGTGGCTTTTCTCCCATAAAAGTAATTGTTTGCATTCGGTGTTTGTGTTTTTGGCACTACGTTTTATTTACAGTTCTGTCTTTTCTGTTTGACAAATACTAAGAACATTTGGGGGGAACATCATAATCATTGATTTAATTTACAAATCGATTTATAGTTAACTTCTTCGTAAACGAAACTGAGTTATCCATGATTTGGTTTATGGCCTTCCCTTTATTTGAGGCTGTCTCTAAGGAGCTGTGTTTAAAAGGGGGATACTGGTATATTTAAATGTAGATAACACTGGACTCTCTGCAGATGGCTTATAGCCTTTTATGACCTAAAATAAAGGCATTTTGGAAAACAGTGAGGTTACTTTTTTAGTATTGGCATTTGTAATGGATAGTGTCATGATTCTTATTCCTTATTTTCTTAAGTCTTGGTTCTTCATAATTTAAATTTATATGTACGTAATTTAAATATATATACACATACATAGTTACATACACACACACATACATACATACGGTGTGTTTATGGAATACTACTCTGGTGGTTGTGCCGATATACGAATTGAGACCATGCACCTCCCAACACAGGCTTCTCAGACCTCATGCTATGTCAAATTGTATTTTTCTGTTTATATTTTCACATTTCGATATTTACTTACCTGAAATTTCTTTTGGTATGTGGTCTGAGGGTAGAGAGTCTTGCTCAGTTTCTCCCACCAAGATTTTGTACGCAATACACAGACTAACACACGAGTGACTGTTGTTTGTCAAATGAAGCTTCTCGTTTTCTGACCTGAAATGCTCCCTTTATTACGTTTAACATTTCCTTAGATTTTTGGTTCTTGTCCTTTTTTCTCTCCAGTTGTACTGATTTAGTTGCCTAGAGAGGCAGTGAGGCAGTGGTCAAGATTGGGGTCTCCGGGCTAGTTGACCTGTGTTTGTGCCCCCGTTCTGACACTTGCGTGTTGTGTGCACCTGGACAACATGACATTTTTAGGATGGTCTATCATAAGGCAGTAATGAAAAGTAAATGAGTTAATATATACATATATATATATATATATATATATATATACATACAAATCACTTAGAAAAGTGCTTTCATATGGTAAACAAGGTATAATAAGCTCTTTAACTGAAGATTGTGGGGCGTAGCCATTACCTCTGTTTTACGCAAACACAATCAAGGGACAGTTTAATTATTTGAATACATTTGAGCTCTTATATGTCCAAAGCTTTGTTCTACATTCAGCGTTGTAGCCAGGTATCTTGTAACTCTGAAGGGACTACCACCAGTGTCCCTTCGACCCCACTGGGAAGCCACAGTTGAAGGACACATATTTTAACATTCCTCCTTAAATTCTAACAGATGTTGTCTAGGCTGACAGGATTAGGGAAAGGGGTTAATATATATGGAGTGTTATTTTGCCAGCAATTTGATTTGGGAATTACAGGTAATCGAACAGAAGCTATTCTGGTGTCTTCCAGGTCTGTCTCTTTGCTTCTGTGATTTAATTCTTTAATGTTCTGATATTGATGCGTGTGTGTGTGTGTGTGTGTGTGTGTGTGTGTGAGACTAGCCTGGAACCAGAGTAAGTTACTCACCTCTGAATAGTTTCAACATGATGAGGACCTAATAGGAGGGGGTTGAAGGTAATGTTGGCTGGTTTCAGCACAGAAGCTGCAAAAACGGAGTGAAGATTCATTGTTCCTGTAGATGCTGATGATTTATTGGCGATTAGATGCAGGAAATGTTACTTTTAACTCAGTTTCATCCTGTCCTAATAATAGCACATCATTTTTGAGTAATTACTATGTGCCAGGCACTGTTCTAAGTACTTTAAGTGTATTAACTCATTTAATTCACAAAAGATTATACTCGTTTTACATATGAGGACACCAGTGCCCAGATAGTTTAGAACAAGGTACCCAAAGTGATTTTGTTAAGAGAAGGAACTAGGATTCAAATGCCAGCAGCCTGATGTCAGAGCCTGTGTTCTGGTTTGGTGTTTATTTGAATGCAGGTAAAAAAAAATTAAGGCAGGATTGGCATTCAGTTCTATTTTGTATATATATGAAGTTCAACCTTTAAAAAAATCTTTTTTTATTGTAAAATGTGGTTCCTGCGGAGGAGTATATAAAGCATATATGCGCAGTGTAAGAAATAATTATAGTATACAAATATGTCAGTGTAACTACCAGATAGGTTAAGAAATGGAATATTGCCAGTACCTTGGAAGTCTCCAGAATAAGGTTTCCATTCCCCCTTTTTGCCCCAGAGGTAACCACTATCTTAATTTTTCTAATTAATTATTCATTGCTTTTCTTCACGGTGTTACCATCTATGTATATATCCCATATATATGGGGGAGGAGAGATGTGTTTATGTAAATGTGTGTGTATTATGCGTTTATAAATGTACCATGCATATGTGTGTATTTATGTGCACATATATATAAAATGTACTTTTTGTGATTTGCTTCTGCTTAGCATTCTGTCTGTAAGATTCATTCAGTTGAGTTGTGTAACTATAATTTGTTCATTTTCACTGCTCTAGGGCATTGCATGCTATGAATATGGTAGAATTTACTTATTCAATTTATTGTGATGGGTTTGTGTGTGTGGTTTCAGAATTTTGCTACTATGAACATTGCTGTACTTGCCACCTGGGCATTAAGTGTCAGGGACACTCCAGGACTGCATTTCTCAAACTTGAGCTCATGTAAGAATGACCAGAAAGCCCGTTAAACGTAGATTCCTGGCCGCACCCTCTGAGCTTCTGGTTCCGTAAACCTGTGGTGGAACCCGAGAATTTGCATGTCTAGCAAGCTTCCAGGTGATGGAAAGCTGGGCTGCTCTGGGATATGTACCAAGGAGTAGAATTTCTGGGTTGAAAACAAGAATGTTTTCTAAATCGGTCCACCAGCACCATGTATGTATTTCTGTTTTTCCATGAATTTAATGTATGTGTTATAGCCAAACTTAAATATTTTTAACAACGTAGTGGACTGTGTAATAGTATCTCTTTGGTTTTAATTTGCGCTCTCCTGGTTACTAATGAGTTGAAGCTTGTTTTGATATGCGTTTTGGCCTTTGTCTCTTCCATGAGGACCAGATGAAATTTGTAATTTGCCTATAGCTTGGCCTTGCTGTTTATTGCCTCTTCTTTTTGCCTAACATTGTCAATTGTGGCTTGTATGGGATGTTGCCAAGGATTGAGCCTTCTTGAAAGCTGACTCGTGATTAAATCTAATATTTGCCGAGTGCTTACTGTGGGCCAGGCCAAGCCCTTTACCTGCATTGTCTTGTGTAATCGTACATCAGCCCCCTGAGATAAGGTGGGCTATTATCATCACTATCCATTTTACAAATGTCTGAATGAAGTCTGGCTTAACCCATTCACTCAAAGACATACCTCTAGGATGTGGCCAGTGGGGACTTGAACAGGGTTTTGCCTTGCTGGTCACAACCAGTTTCTTGGAAGTCTGCAAGAGTGTATGCAGTAGGAGCAAAGTAAGCTTGTCTGTTCTAGATTTTGAAAGATTGCAGCCGGTGTAGGATTTGGACTTTAGAATCCAGACTTTAAGGATCTATGTTTCAGAGAGCAACGTTGGCCTTATGAATGGGGGAAATTTAATAGACTGAGCCACCATGAAGATCAGATACTATGGAAGGAGGCAGTTTCTGTCACTGGCCACATGGTCCCTTGGTGGTGATTTTAAGAGATGCAAGTAACTGATGAGTGGTTGAGGGTTCTCTGAATTGCCCTGTTTTTCCTGACCTCAAGCTGGCTGGGCCCAGCACCATAGTCACTGAGCAATCTGGAGGTACATGTGACTTTCTCTTCCTAGCACCTGGGCTCTCCCAAGAACTTGAAGAGACTTGGACGTCTGCTCTCTCACCCTCAGTGTTCAGCCACCCTGGTGGGCTTGTGGCCCTGCTGGTGGTATCAGGAAGTTATATAGTCTGGCCTCTTTTCAATCTTTGAGCCTTGGCCTTTGAGTATTCAGTAATATTGAGACTTTGTATGTAATTTTGGTGTCTTTGAAGAGACCTAATAAATAGTGCTTCTTATCCATCTAAGTTCTGGACAAATAAGACAAAAGCGTCAGTAGGTACAGAGCCAAAATACAACCTTTATTACTGACAAAGGCAAGGGTGGAGAATGTGGGTTAAATATGTTGGATCTCTGAATTAATTCCCCCACCCCTTACCTCCCATCTTTAGCAACGCAGTCCTCCGGCCTGGGGACCCTGCTCTTTGTATCTGCCTCATCATGATATCTGCAGCATCAGGTATCTGCACTGTGGAGGCAGCCTGGCTCCCAACAGAAAAGAGGTGATGAAGGTCCCAGTCTACAAAGTTAGAAGGCAAACCCATCTCGATCCTAGAAGAATTATCCCAGGCGAAGTTAGGACCCCACGGCCTGTCTCTAAGTGTCCCAACGACCATGATACAGAGCCCATGACGTCTGAGGGAAAGACTCACAGTGGGCGGAGAAAGCCTTCTTCGGTTTAGCCTTCCCCCGTTGCTAATCAGGCTAAGCCTCTTGTCTATCATCCATGACCTTTGAACTGAACACAGAGTTCAAAGGGGAAATGAAGACTTAAAGATATTCAATCTGAAGGATGGAAGTCAAAGAGGACAGGGATTGCCACCTTCGGATATTTCCGAACGTTGCACACAGGGGACAGTATCTCAAATGCCAGCTTTCTCAAGGAAAACCCAGAATGTGTGGGTGCATCCCCTACCCCCGAGGTAAGTGCAGAGTGCTGAATATAACCTCCCACGGGGAGCCTCTCCCTGATGAGTTTCGATTTGCAACCAGCACATTGAAACCTCCTACTTTACCTTTCCCTGTGAGCCCCTGGAGACTGCCAGGCTGGTGTTGTCACTAGCGTGGGCTCTGTCGGGTGGGTAGTCGTGGGACGCATGGTCTTGGGAGCAAGGGTTTTCAGTCTCTTGCCACTGGTTGTGGGATTGCTTTAGCCGAAAAGGCCCTCGGCAAGGCAAGATTTCTCCTCCATTTGTCAAGACCAGTTCAGACGAGCTAGTTCGAGGCTGATCCTGGAGCCCGTGGGCAAATTAAGAGAATCCAAGATGTGCCTTCTTTTGCCTCTGAATGCAGAACAGAATTAGAGGCAGCCAGTCCGGTGCTGCCCTCCAGACCTGTCCATAATTTCATGTGAGAACCTTGATAAGGCTCGGGAATCCACGGTCTTTTAAAAATGGCCGATATTATTCTGCTCAGTAGTCTTTAGGCAGTAGCTGTTGAACCATCTTTTTCCGTGCCTCCGCTGTCCCTGTATATTCAGCCTGGGGCCCATGGGCACCTGCAGAAGCTCTGAGCCGCCCCAAGCCTTCGCCAAGGGGCCAAGCTACGGTGGCCCTCACCCAAAAGTGTTCGTCCTTTGGCTAAGGTCACCCCATGTGTCCTGCCTCTTTTCCGAGATCCTTGGCCTACAGCCTTTCCTGAGGCCCCCTTGTCTGCGCTAGACCCTACCTACCTCTGTAAACAGCCACTTCCCTGGGGAATAACCACCATAAGTTGTGGTCACACATCAAGATCAAAATACCCTGTGGTTTAGGAATTAAAGCCTCTCGATGTTAAAAGCTACCTGCCCAACTATAAAAACCAGCCACACTGCACAATCAAGGCTGCAAACCACCAAGTTGAGAAACATGCAGGGTCATAGTAAAACATCCTTTCTCTCCTGCCCAGAGACCCGGTACTTCCATGAGTGTTTTCTTCCCCCAGTGTTGGATTCTGTTTTTTTTTTTTTTTTTTTTTTAAGATTATTTATTTATTTATTAGACAGAGAGAGAGAGAGACAGCCAGTGAGAGAGGGAACACAAGCAGGGGGAGTGGGAGAGGAAGAAGCAGGCTCATAGCGGACCAGACTGACGTGGGGCTCGATCCCATAATGCCGGGATCACGCCCTGAGCCGAAGGCAGACGCCCAACCGCTGTGCCACCCAGGCGCCCCTGGATTCTGTTTTTAACATTTGCCGAGATCTCCAGATAATATACCAAATGCAAGTCTCTGAAGAGGCCCAGGAAATAGGACCTTTCCTCCTGAACCAAGTTCTGAACCAAGTGAAATAGAAGCCAGCAGAGCCAACACTTGGGAAAGGAGGGTATCACGTGGTTCTGATGAAGGCTGGGCTGCAGGACGTGATGCTAATAGAGGACCCCGGAATTCCACCGACATGTGCACTCAGTTGCAGGCGGTTCTGGACACCCTCCCCCAACCCCCAAATGCTGCAGGGGATCCGTGAACTCCCAGCATGGAAAATGAGATCACCACACTTGTTTTCTGCGGGCCTGTGACTACCCAGTGGGAGCAGCAGGAGACAGAGCTGGGCACCAGCTGCCCAGACTGTTCTTTTGAACTCAGCCTTCAGATCAGTCCAGTCCATCCTTCTCTCTAGCGCAGTCGTTCACAAACTTCTCGGTCTTAGGATCCTCTTACGCGCTTAACAATTACTGAGAGCCCCCGTGAGCTTTTGCAATGTGGGTAATATCTGTTGGTGTTTAGCATATTAGAAATTAAACTGAGAAAACTATATATTTAATTCATTTAAAAATATTAAACCCATTATATATGTAACATAAATACCAATTATTATGAAAAATAGCTGTATTTTCCAAAACAGAAAAGAGAAGTTAGTGGGAAGACTAGCCTTGTGCTTATATGTTTTGTAAATCTCCTTAATGTCTGGCTTACTGGAAGACAGTTGGATTCCTGTATCTGCTTCTGCATTTGCTCTGTTATGATATCACACTTCACTTGGCCTCAGGAATACTCCACTTTATACTTGTGAGAGATTGAGAGTGAAAAGACAAATAGCGTTATTGTATTAGAAGAGGTTTTACCTTTTCAGATCTCCTGGAAGGATCTTGGGGACCCCTAGCGTTCCCCAGCCCACACTTTGAGAACTGCCATTCAGGGTAGGACTGGCTAGTGGAGTGGAAAGAGGTGGGAGTGTTCAGAGTTAGCCGCATTCCTTCCACATGGAGAGAAGCTTCTGGAGGGGAGGAAGCACTCCCCCTCCACAGGTTACGCAGTGGAACCGTCCAAATGCCAGCCTTAAATCACTCACCATGGCCAGGGGTGGAAAAAACGCTAGTCTTCAGCCCCCGAGTTGAGACCGGAACTGATGATATTAGCTCTGTAACCTCTGAGTTAGCATGCAGGGCTCATGGGTTTGCTTCTTTATTGCTTAACCTATTAGAACACCACTGGGCCGGGTGCAGCTTGGGGAACGAGTTCAGGAATGACTTTGAACTCTGATGTTATTGACAGTGCCCTCTTCTCACTGCAGCACATTTCTGGAAGCTGTGCTGTGAATGTTATTTTCTCACAAGAATAATGGTATAATTGGGTTGGGTTTATCTTATCAAGGACTTAGAATTAGATAAATCATCACTATGGCCAGCTATTCAAATTAAATCAGAGTTATGGGGACTGTAAACGTCTGTAACCATTTTTAAAAAATGAAACCATTAAAAAAAAAAAAAGAAAAAGTGAAACCATGCTCCAGGTTTTATGAAACGGGCCTAATTGTAGATGACTGCAAGGGAGCCTGGAGTATAGGAAGTACACAAAGCGTCTATTATAGACGATGATTATTTCCCCATCAATATCACCTACTGAAAATTCATATACTCACTATGATATGTATTTGCTAATAATTTTTCCACATGTACTTTTAGAAGAGCTTGAGGGAGGTGGGGTTTTGGTTTGGATGGCTTAAAAAAACAGAAGTTTATACATGTTTGCGCTCTCTCTTTCTCTCCAAGTTTTCCCCTAGTGTACAGAAACATTGGAATTATTTTAAAAGGAGGTATCATATCATCTCACAATCATGTGAGAACATTTTAGGAAAAAATTTACAATGGTGGCAGGTAGATTTGTCATGTGGTCTTAACTCATAGAGGACAAGTTCCAGCCCTTACTCAGTTAGGTAATATGTGTCGTTATGTGTGGATACTTTCTGATGTTTTTGTCCCCGATTCGTAGTGGGGAAGGGTGGTCCCCAAAGCCATTTCGCGCTGGTTTGAATACCATCCCTAAAGGGACTAGCTGAATAACCTAGGGCAATTTCCTTTTACTTTGCTTCCTTGCCTGCAAAATGACACTATTATCGCACCTACCACATAGGGTTGTTGTGAGGATTATTGGGATATAATGCGTGGAAGGCATTGGAGTGTAGATCCTGAAACGTGATAAGCACTCCATAAATATTAGTAATCAGTCATACACAGTGCGTTTAGTCAGATGAATTCCCCAGTTGGTTATAAACACCGTCTAATGCTAAGTAATATACTATTTGATGACATTTCGAACATTGTGTCTAAGCCTCTTGCAATCTCTGGTGAGTGTAATGAGTTGATGGGGCAAAATCAATGTAAGCCGGGATTGGTTGTCTCTACTGAATTGCCTTAGGCACTTGTGGAACTTTTACCGGCAGTTTAATTGCAGAACGGTCCGAGCCACGATCTCTTGATAGTGTTACCCTTTCATAAGCCAAGTCTGGGAGTATCTGTAGGGTTGCTAACCATGACATTAAATCCACGACACTACTGTGTTTCGGGATTGCACTCCACAAAGCCTTGATGCCTCGAAAGCCTCTTCTCACGTGGCTGACGAGCTAGGGGATGGCACAGATCTCCCCGGACTTGATCGATGTTTGTGTGTGGTCCTGAGCTTTGATAGGTCCAATTCCTGAGAAGTTGATGCTCTAAACCACCTTTTGCATGCGGAACTCAGACTTCTGTCCATCAGGCTCTTGTATTGTGGTGCTGTCCTCTGGCTTTGAGTTCCGTTTCAGCAGAGTCATCAGGTTTCCTGGCCAGCATCGACGCTGTTATTTGACTACTTGCCATTAAAAGAAATGGAAACCAGAAAAAGAAAAGTACTGATGCTAGAGATATTCAAGGACTCATCCTAATAATATAATGGAGGCAAAGGCGGAAATTACTAGGTGGGTCACAGGGCTCAGTGGGTGGCCTTGTTCAGGGATTCTTCGCATCCAAGCTGGTCTAGATTGTGTCATGAAGTCAAGAAAGAGTTAAAGAACCAGTTCGAAATGCTGGGCTCTCCCTTCAGAGTAGTACCTGGCAAAACAAAAATATCAAAGGGCAGGGTTAAACTTCTGCACATTTCAAGCATGTTTCCGGGGATATGAAATTCAAAGTGTCATCGGTGGCATGGCTGACACAGAGAAAAATCTTTGAAGAGTGGCAGCAGCTCTTGAATAATCTTCTTAACGTAGCCTCCAACATCATGGATGGAATCCTGTGAAATGTAGAGAATCTGGCAAATGTAATTGTCTGGTGATAAATTGGATTAAAAAATAAAAAATTAGTCATGCAGACTTGGTCCTGAACAGTCCATTATATTATTACCGTGTACCCCACTAACCACTTAAAAATATCTTCACTAGTTGTTTATTTTTGCGTCTAGCGTTTGGAGGACCTAACTACATAATAAACGTATTACCATAGTTGTCCTCCTTCCTTTTCCAACACTGCCCGCCCCCACCCCACAAATACACATCAGGGATTCTACTTGTTTTCTGGTTTTTTTTTTTTTTTAAGATTTTATTTATTTATTTGATAGAACACAAGCAGGGGGAGCAGCAGGCAGAGGAAGAAGCAGACTCCCCGCTGAGCAGGGAGCCCAACATGGGGCTCCATCCCAAGACCCTGGGATCATGACCTGAGCTGAAGGCAGACGCTTAATAGACTGAGCCCCCAGGGATCCCTCCACTTGTTTTCTTTTGCACATGAATGAATTTTTGTCACTTGGTCTTTGTTGTTTTCTTTTTCCCTTTTTATTTTCCCGGAATTCCTACTTTATAAAATGCTTTAAAAATACTTCTCAGGTACTCATGTAGCAAAGCAATAAAAGTCTCCACAACAGAAAAAACAACAATATCATAATAATAGCTACCCCTTGTCTTGTGGTGAATCCGGTATTATCTTTACGCCCTTTACATGCTTCCCAGCAATCCCGTGAGGCTGGTACTCCGTGAGTGGTAGTAGTCGATGGTTGTGACAGGAGAAGAAGCCGGGGTACAGGTGAACTTCTGTAGCTTGTTCAGCTCGCACAGGTCACACAGGGAGTGGGGACAGGGTTTAAACCTAAGCAGGTTTGCTCCAGAGCCCTGAGTCCTAACCACGACGCACATTACTGCCTTTATTTCCATGAAAAAGAGACAAACATAAAGAAAAAGGAAGTTTCCAGCTTTGTTGACTGAATTAGATAATCTACTTCACAGAACTTAAAATTCTTACTAGATTCTGACCTTAGAGTATCTGGAAGGGAAAAAATGAAGAGATTGATGCTTTGGGGGAAAATATCCAATTGATTAAATTTGATAAGCGAGAGAACCTAGGATTTCGTCAGGCGGTCTTCAAAGCCAGAAAGAAAAAATAAAGATTCCATTAGCTTTGGGCTGCTTTCCGATGTGAAATTTTTAGCCAATAATCATAGATAATCTCGATCTGGTGGAAGATGGAGAGGCGAGGAGATTGACCACTGTGGCTTTCAGGGGAATATTTAAAAGCTTGGATTTAGGAGTGACTTGGAGGAAAGTGGAAAGCGGAGCCGGTGACCGCGGAGGACTATAAAAAAGAGTCACGATAACGGGGCCTGGAAGAGTAGTGGACTCAGGGCTTTAAAGCTCACAATATTGAGACTACGGAAAGAATTCTAACGGGAACAAAAGTGACGTCATTGCGAGTGCAGGACCGGAACAGATAGACTAATACAGGCAAGCAGTACTCCTCAACTCCTGTTACACTTGTCCTTTCTAGACAAGGAGCTCGGTCTTCCGCCTGGGAGGAGTGGAGCAAATACTTGTAAGAGGAAATTGAAACTCAAGATAGGTGAACCGATTGTGCGAAGGCGCGGGGCGGCTCTGAGTGAGTCCAGCGCCTCCGGCCGGCGCGCACGTCGTCCTAGTGGGCCACGGGGACTTTCGCTGCCTGCTGGTCATCTTGGAAGAATTGTGGAGACGAGGAGAATCACTAACGGATCAGGGGTGGGATCATGCCCGATTAAGAGCAAAGCCAGGGGCGCCTGGGTGGCACAGCGGTTAAGCGTCTGCCTTCGGCTCAGGGCGTGATCCCGGCGTTATGTGATCGAGCCCCACATCAGGCTCTTCAGCTATGAGCCTGCTTCTTCCTCTCCCACTCCCCCTGCTTGTGTTCCCTCTCTCGCTGGCTGTCTCTCTCTCTGTCAAATAAATAAATAAAATCTTTAAAAAAAAAAAAAAAGAGCAAAGCCAAAAACAAAATCAAGGAAGTACAGTTTTCCAAGAAAAGAATAGAGAGCCCCATGCCGACCTGGGGCAAAATTCTGGAACCAGTAATTACAAAAGGAGGGCTTGCAGATTCAATTTTCACATGTACACGGTAGCTAGGAGACCGCATGGGATTGTTAAAAGCAGGAAAAATAATTGTTTCTTTATTGCTTTTTGTTGCTAGGTTCTTAGACTTGAAGGCCAGGGCACACAGGTATGCTGTGCCTGAGTCCAGGGAAGTTTCAGGAGACACATGGGGACTGGATGTGTGGCCACTGCATGCTGTGTAGGCACTTGCTACGTGTACCGGTTTATCCACCGCGTGTCTTGAAATTCTGTTTTAGTGAGTCGTGATTTAGATCCAGGAGTCTGGATTATAGGCCAGTGTTCCAGAATTCTTGCTATGCTGGAGCAAGTTTGGGAAGTACTGAGCTGTAGAGACATGTCGTGCACGTTGAATTTATGTTGTCATCATAGTGTTAAAACTATTACTGACAGCTGATGCATTGAATAACCACGTGCCAGACACCATCCCCAGTGCTGTACACATATGATCTCAGTTAATCCCCACCCAGCGCAGTGAGTGGGTGCTGTCTTTATTGTACATATAGTCCAGATGGGAAACTGTGACGTCTCTGAAGTCTCACAGGCATAAGTGATGGGGCAGGATTCAAACTTGGAAGTCTGGCACTTTGAAAGTCTGAGCTCCGCACCATTCAGCAGATAGCCCCTCTTTTTTTTTTTTTTTTTTTTTTTGAAGATTTTATTTATTTATTTGTGAGAGAGAGAGCACAAGCAGGGGGAGCTGCAGGCAGAGGGAGAAGCAGACACCCTGCTAAGTAGGGAGCCCAACGTGGGGCTTGATCCCAGGACCCTGGGATCATGACCTGAGCTGAAGGCAGATGCTTAACTGACTGAGCCACCCAGGCGCCCCATCGGATAACCCCTCTTAGGCTTGGGGTTGGAGGGAAGGGTGATGTGTCACACCCCGTCTTTAGTATCTGAGTAGCATCTTTATGAAGACATTGGGGAGTCTCAGACTTTCTTGATGCAGAGAACTGGAGGGTGGGAGATGACTAAATCTAGGTGGAATTATTAATTTATCACGATCAAATCTGGGAAGGTTACATGTAAATTGCTGCCCCTTGGGACCCCAAATCAGCAGCACGGATACTGGAAGCCATGACTTAATAGTTTTCTGGTAAAAAAGATCAGGGTTGTTTGGGTGGACTACAAGCTCAGTATAAATCAGCAAGCCTTTGTCTGCTCTGCTCCTCTTGCCTGGAATGCCCTTTTCTACTTCCTCCTCTTTGTCCTGGCAAATTTTTAATCATCTTTAAAGACAGAGCCTAAATGTCACTTCGGCTATGGAGTCTTCTTTGATTTCTACAGGCAGATTTATCATGCCATTCTTTCTGCTTCTTTAGCACCTTGTTCCCGGTGTTATAATGTTGCGAGTATCTTTCTTAGTTTGTGCCGCCCAAGTTCACAGTCACTCAGCTGGAAACGTGGGGGAGGGCATCCTTCCCTCCCTTTCTCCCTTCCACCCCAAATCCCTGCCCTCACTAAGCCTGTCAGTTTTAACTGTCTGCATACTGATACAATCTGCCCCTTCCTCATTCCTGCAGCCCCTGTCGGACTCAAGGCTGTGTCCTGACTTGTACCCCAGCTGTCACTTGTCCCCGCCCCCCCATTTTCCCAGGAAGCATCAGAGACTTCTCTATCAAATGTAATCTGCCTGTGATTAAAATCTATGCCCTACTCCCCACAGCCAACAGGATAACCCCACGCCCCTAACCATTTATGATCTAACCCTGTCTAACTCTCCATCCTCAACTTTTGACTTCCTGCCTTGCTCCTTGGACTCCAGTGACACTGAACTCATTGTAATTCTCCAGGCAGTATGCTGTTTCTTGCCGCCTTGTTCCAGCTCAACAGCGACCGCCTGGGATGGCTTCCCACCACTCTACACCGCCTGGCTACTCCTGGGCTCTGTGTGGGAGGCCCCCAGACCTCTGCCCTGGGCGCTGTGGGTCTCTACCTCCTGGTCGCCCCTTTCTGTAGCAATCACTTCTTTATTTTGCACTCACATTAAGCCTTGAACTTCTTAAAGGCAGTGAGGCTGTTTGGTTCTGTTTCCATTGGCAAATGGATCCTCAGTACAAGTTTCTGGAAAGAACTGTGTTGTAATTATTTGCTCTACTTGGAAAGACTGTAGGGTTAGCGTCTTGCCTCTTCCTCTTCCTGTATGTGAGGTCTTGAGTATTTTACCACTCCTCCGAGTGAGAACCTGTTTGCTCATTTGTAAAATGAGAATAATTTCACCGCCCCCACGCCCACCCCCAAGGGGCTCTCCTGAGAAGCAGGTGAGATAGTAATGTTTTCTAAATCTTAACATGCCGTTCCAGGGATGGCAGACTACAGCCCTGATGCCCGTTTTTGTATGGCCAAGAATGGTTTTCACATTTTTAAATGCTTATAGAAAATCAAAAGAAGAATATTTTTGCCGCTCGAAAATTAAATGAAAGTCACATTTCAGTGTGTATAAATAAAGTTTTATTTGAATGAATAGAGCCGTGTTCATTCCTTTCCCATTGTCTATTACGGCTTTGGCCTTGCAACAGCAGAGTTCAGTCATTTCAACAGAGTTGCTATGGCTTGTCGAACCTCAAATATTTACTATCTGGCCCCTTATACAGAAAAATGTTTGCTGACCCCTACCTTGTTCAAATATAAGGAAAATGCATTTGATTCACAGCCGCCTCCTTGTACCACAGAGTACTTTCTGAGAGGAAAGTTTCTCTCTCTGAACTTTTGGATCCTCATACTGGGTCCAGCAGAGTGATCAGCCGATGTTGGGGCAAGCCACAGGGGCATGGCTTTGGTTTTCTGAAAACGAGGATGTCCCAAAAAGAGTATGGAGTACTGTTTGAAAAGACAGCGACCTTCCTACTACTGGCGGGGTGGTGCTTAAAGGGTAGGTGGACACCAGTTTTCATGGGTTGCTAAAGAATAGGTTGTCTCACTCTTGGCCCTATTGACATTTTGGGCTGGATCGTTCTCTGTGGCAGGGGCTGTCCTGTGTGTTTTGTGATGATTCGCAGCAACCCTGGCCTTCAGCCACTAAAAGCCAGTAGTACCCCCTCCCCAGTGGCACCAACCAAAAAGGCGTCCATACATTTAATAATTTTTGGAGCTTGTTTTTAAGAAAACACATTATGGAATAACAGCATGTTATGTTGTGAATCCTTTTTGTCTCGGGGAAGAAGAATTTAGAGAAGTTTTAGCTATTTAAAATGAGTATGAGTGGCTCAGTGGGTTAAGCGTCTGCTTTTGGCTCAGGTCAGGATCCCAGGGTCTTGGGATCGAGCCCTGCATCGGGCTCCCTGCTCAGTGGGGAGTCTGCTTCTCCCTCTCCCTCTGATCCTCCCCCTGCTTGTGCTTTCTCTCTCAAATAAATAAATAAATCTTAAAAAAAAATGAGTATGAAAATCTCAGAAAGTAATATATGACCCATGGGTATTTAATATCGGTAGCCAGTATTTGTTAGAGATGTGCTTTACAAGCAGGTTTCAGAAATTCTCACAGCCACCTTATGCAGTTAGGGCCCTTTTGTTAGATGAGGAAGCGGGGCAGAGAGGTTGCGCAAAGGGTAACATGTTGAGGACAGAAATTCCCTTCTTCGAAATAAGGTGGAGACGGAAACTCAGAAGCGAACATACCCAGGATCACTGATGGACTTTATTGGGCCTCGAAATTCCGTTCCTGTAGGTTTGGATGAGGGGCATACATCTCCAACCTTAGGGCAGATCCACTGGAAAACAAGACCATAGCAGTGGAGCTCAAGAAAAGGTTACAGTTTTCCTCTAGTCTTTAGACTTCATGGCTCTCTGGGTGCTTATCCAGCTGCGGGCTGCCCTAACCCGAACGGTCACGTTGGAATGTGACCCCTGCTACTGCATGCTGACCATTGTTTGCCTCTGCCCTGCTGCCCCTCCAGGGCCCTGCTCCCACCTGTCTACGATTGGAAACCTGCCACGGCCTCCCTCTGCAGAAGCCTGGACTGGAGGGCAATAGGCCGACTTCTGACCCATCGGTGGGACACAGATTTACAGCACATTGGTCCATTTTATCTGGTGAACCGGGGAGTTCCCTTCAGTTGTTTTGGTTAGCTCAAAGCAAAAGCTTTTACTTACTGAGTGCCTGCTCTTTGCCAGGCCCAGTACAAGTGCCTGAATATTTCCAGCTGGCAAGAATCAAAATAGCATCCAGTGTCCCAAACTTGATGGGTGTTGGAAGCCCTACTCCTTACTTCTCACTTAGCCCCTAATGTTTGCTCTTTCTTATTATGGAGTAATAGAGCATACAGGATAAATAGGGAATAACAGAATTTGCACCCGTATTCCTGTGCATATCTTCGCATTTTACTGAAGGAAATGAATTATTACAAATAAAATCAAAGCCACCTGCCTGTACGACCCTTCCTGGGACCTTTCCTATCTTGCCTCCCCCCTCCTGCACTACCCCTCCTGCTGGGGAGTGGGGGAGTAGCCGCTGTCCTCAGTTCCGTGTTTATCACTACCTTGTGCATTTTTATATTCTTGCTTTATAAGTGTCAGTAACTTCACATCTTTTATATTAAACTTTATGTATAAAAAATGGAGTCCTCAATCATGCTTTTATTTATTTATCTATTTATTTATTTGCAAGATTCATGCTACAGAGTGCTTTGTCTCTGGTCTGAGTTTGGAGTGTTGCATAAATAGGTTTCTGAACTTACTTAAAAAGAATAGTCATCCCTAGGTTGATTTAGAATTAAATTTCTCTTGCAGTCTTGCATGGAAGTTCAAGAAACTGACTGTTTGGAAATGGAACCCCGTGGATAAATGCAGCTTCTATCCTTCTGTTCTAATGCTGTCGAGTGCTCCTTTTTTTGGCGAAGTGAAAATTTTGATGGCTGTTTAGGTAATCTTCAGGTCCCGCCGTTGAAACCGTGCCATGTGGACGTGAGAACATGCCCTCACGTATTGACGAGAGCACCCACAGGGAAGTTTCCACAGGAATATACCTAGCACATAGGCTACGATATATCCACATTCATTTTTACTAGAATTTTCCAAACAGCACTCCCGATGTGCCTGTTCCAGCTTCTGCTAACACCTGTGTGAGCGGTTTGGTTGCTCCAGACCCTTGACCTGATAACACTCCTTTCTTGCACATAACAGACTTAAAACTATTTGAAGGGTCTGAACTATTCTCTCACTGTGGCTCCTAATACTTTTTTTTTTTTTTTGAGATTAAAGACTGTGTAATATTTAACAAAGTTCAAATTGACTTTTTTCTTTATTTTCCCAGATCAGAAAATAACGGTTTAAATATTAGATTAGTGTGGATTTTTATGACTTTAGTATTTGCACAACTTCTCATGCAGAATCCAGGTAGGCCTTTAATTGTGAAGCTGTGTGGTATTGCTTTGACATTGGCTTTCGGGTCTCTCTCTTTCTGGGACTTCCCTTCCTCCTTCCTCCCAATTTCTGATTCTCCTCGCCAGGGCAAACTGCGCCTAATGCTGGCCCTGCAGCTACTTTGATCCCTCCCGCAGCCCGTGTCCACTCCTCCCCCTCCTTGTATATGGGTTCCCACCAGTGCAGGGTGAAGTGTCCTATGATTAATGGAAGCACTGCAGGAGTTCTGTTGAGCGCTCTGAGGATGTCCGTAGGGCTGGAAGACATAGTGAGACTGCCTTGGAGGGCTAAGTGGATAGCACTTCCTACGGCTGAGTTGTAACCACATGGGGTAGTTAGCTGCGTATGGGATAATCGAGGCAAAGATGGCAAGAGAGACTTCCTAATCTTTACGTATAAAAAGGAAACATAATTATATTAATCTTTGTTTATATTTTTAATGTGTCCCTGCCTTTCAAATTAGAGACATACCTACTATTGATCGATTGGTTTTAAACTTGGTACAAAGTACTCTCTATCGTGCAGTAAGTATGTCGTAGTTTTGTGATTTAATGAACAGGGTATATCCAAACCAACTTCGCAGCCAGAGAATTGGACGAGAACATAAAAATCTGTATACTTAATGTATGCATTTTTCTTGAAAAGTTAAGCTGATGATGGGGATTTGTGGAGCCTAGAAACTAGTTGGCTCTCCCCTCCCCCCAGATCCACTTGATAATACTTCAGCCACAATGCCCATTTTAATGGAAATGTGCGGTCTTTAGAAGAACCTAGAATGTGTATTATTTAGATTTTACTGGACCAGACAAGTGGGATTTGTTTCTTCTACTCCAGTTATCAAAAAGATTAACCCTTTGCCCTCTACATTCTAATTGTAACCGTTCGGAAACAAAGGGGTTGTTTGTACAAGATAGCTGAAAAATTGAGGCTTTATGCCAAGTGGAATGTTTCTCGGTTGAAGGAGGTAGCAATCATTGCACACATTTTTTTCTTGTGTTGCAGGCGTCTGTAGATGCTTCTGGTGAAATCGCATTATGCAAGACTGGATTTCCTGAAGATGTTTACAGTGCAGTCTTATCACAGGATGTGCACGAAGGACAGCCTCTTCTCAATGGTACTATCTCAAAAGATATATTTGTACATACAGTGTCTATGCTCTTGAAACAAATTAGCCATTAAAAAGTCTCTAAATCATCCCTACTGTATAACAAGTATGAATTTTTCACAATCACTATAATGAGACTGTAGGGACTTTATTTTAGGATTACAGAAGAGCTTATGAATCTCTTATGTACATAATTGGAAGGCTCCTAATCTCTTGAAAACTTCAGATTTCTTCCATTTTTAATTTCTAGTAGAAACCATTATGTAATTAATTTTTAGTTTTTCTGCACATATTTTACTTATTTTTGAAGGATATTTGCCAAATATCTGATTCTAATAGTTTTGGGAATTATTTACAGCAAAAATCCACTTAGTATTTTGAATTAAAGAAATAAAGAAATATTTATGATATTATCTTTGATAAAACACATAAACTTTAATATTTAGCTAAATTATAATAAACGACTTAGCAGGTTAAATCTTGAGGCAGGAGCATGAGATCCATATTTTTGTTATGACATTGTTTATAGAAATTTTTAGATAGCTAATTTATCTGTTAACGTATGTGAATTTCGAATATAGACACATCTCCTTTTTAAATGTGGCTCAAGTTCATTGTGGTCATCATGCCAGTAAATCTAGATAAAACCTGAGATAAAACTTTGCTATCCTAAGCGAAATTGAAAGCCCCTTCCTTTATCTCTAATTGAAAGCAAAAAAAAAATTTGGTTGGTAGTATTTTCATGGACTTATTTATCATTACACAAAATGTCATTGAAATGTGAAAGCAAGAAGAATTGATTAGTGAGTTGTCTTTAAATTGTTATTCCCCACAAATCGTGCATATCTCTAAGGCTGTTTTAGAGAGCTCCTTTTAGAAAATCCGTGCAGCCTCAACTAATTAATTTACACAGGGCTCTACCACACAGCCTTAACTGAAGTGTCTCTGCAGCACTGACAAACCTTGGTGGTATGATACTTAAGACCATAGGCAGAGGACTTTGAAATGTAAATGGCCTCTTAGCTACTATGGTTCTTTAGTGCAAGATTATCATTTTATTTTCATTTCCATTCTAATTGTGATTTGCTTACACCTATGTATTCTTTCTGAAGTTGATTTTTTTCTAAAGACTTCTTTCTGCCCTTGCCTTATTTCATGGTATTTTAATGAGTAAGTGTTAAATTAGTCTGGCTCCACACTGAATTGCTCAGCTAGTAGGTCATGGTTGACACGGTAGAGGTTTAATTCAAATCAAATCACAAGTGTAGATTTTGAGTCTTGGGGTTCATTTTCTTTAGATCTGTGAATTATTATGTGGTATCCTAGGACCTATGTGACCAGTAAATATTATTCAAATACTGAAAAAAATGTATCGATGACGTTTCTCTAGAATAACCCCGAGGAAAAAAAATGTCAGTGGAATTTGTTGCATTTTTGCAATTTATTTCTGAGATTCATTTTTAAATGGATACATCTTTCTCCCAGTCTCTTTTCGTAAGAGCTTGTTGAAATTTGCTGGTTACAAATCAACACACGGTCTGTCATTAAAAACCCCGGATTTAAGATGAAGTACATTGGCACGTGGAATGGTTTTGCAAATGAAAGCCTGTTTTCTAATTATTAGATAATGCCGGTAAGAGTAGAAATTGGGCGTGGTTGCTTGCCAGGGTCTTTTTAGTATAACCTAGAAACGGATTTTGCTAGAGTTGTAAATGTGAAAGACTGAAACGACTTTTGACTTTGTGCCCTAGCCGTCAGTGAGAGAAGCGTGTACCGCAGTCTGCGACAGAACTTCATGCTCCCGTACACCCAGTTACCTTCTCTATCTTGAAGCTTCCCCCCCAAACTATTTCTCTCACGCCGCACCATTACTTTTCTCTTTATCATTCATAGAATATGTGAAAGGCCAAAATATTGGTTAGAGAAAAAGGTGTTTTGGAGTGAGGAAGAAAACTTACACAGGCTTTTGTGAAATATCCACTTTTTTGTTTTGTTTTTTTAGCAAGAGTGTTGTCACCAGTATGTTTCCTTTGGAGAATTGTTATTTAGAAGGATTCTACATTTTTTACCTCTTACGTCTTTTTGGAGTCTTTAGTGGGATAATAACCCAAAGATACATCTATACCCTGAATCCAGATCCCATGCCCTGACTCTGTTCATGAATTCTGTGCCCTGCAGGAAATTCGTTACCTTGCTCGTACTAAATCTGGAAGGGATCTATTGCTAGGCCCACCTTTTGTCAAGTTCAGTGGTCTACGGTGTTTAAGGAAAGAAGTAATTGTACATAAAATATGTACAGCAATTCTCTAAGGCATTTGCTTCACGGCAAGGTCTGCTGTATTAAATTTAGAGTTCACAGCAGAGTCCGCAAGCCTACTGAAATCATAACTCCTGACTCTTGATGCTTCCTCTGATTTCCCGCTGGTGACATCTGGGGAGAGGGCAGTCCAGCCATATGTATAGTGGTTTCATAGGATACATCCCTGGCACGCTAGTCCTTGTACCAGACTTTGACATTTTGATGTAGAGGTGTCACGCGTGCTGGTTATTTTTCAGACAACAAAACACCATAATCTTTGTGAAAGTGCTTGGAGAACATTAAGCATGAGATGGAGATCTAAGCTGGTATTGGTCATGTTAGCGAAGCTAGGTAGAAGAAGCATAGAAATGCCAAAGCTAGGCCGTAGCGCGGAGAGCATCTTTTTCTTCCGTCTGCCTGTTGTTTTTTGCTGTTGTGATGAATTTCGTAGGAAGAATGGACCCAATGAGCTAGTTCGGTCCCTCCAGTTTCTCCTCCGGTTGTCATCGGTATGTCTTCTCTAAAATCATAAAGAAGACAAATGTATTTTGTGATTGGCCTTTACATTTCATGTGATACCATGTTGAATATTTGCACTCTTTTGAGACTAGTTCAGAATTTAAAAATGGCCGTGTAGACCTTTGTTCCATTTTGTAAGCAAACCCAGATTTTGCTTAACTGGGCCTCTATTTTTGCACTTCCAGGTTGTTCCCAATTTTTCTCTCTTACATAGAGTGCTGCTATGGAGATGCTTTTTTAGAGAACTTTGATTTTTCTTCAGGGATATTTTTTAGGGGGATTTATACTCAAAAGGAGAATTACCAGGCCAAAGAGAACGTAGACTATTGACGGAATTTTTTTTTTTTTTTTTTACATTTTTGTAGGACACTTCCTTCCAAGGCTGAACGTTAGTTCTTTTCTACATCCTCATGACCATTTAATTCTATAATAGTTTTCATTTTTCTGTTTCCCCTCGAGTGAAAAACATTCCTTTTTTTATCCTGTGGTTATTCTCTGCTTGCCTTTATAAGTTAGGATCAATTGTAACATGTTGAGGTACTCATTTTTATCTTGCATTTTTCTCTTCCATTTTAAAAGCCTTTATTACAACCCCCCTCATTTTACAGATGAGCAAATTGGAGCTCAGAGAGATTGTAGGCTTTTCCTGTGATTATACAGCTCTTTAGACAGTTAGCTGCAGATCTGGACTTAGAACCCGGGTTTTCTGATTCCAAATTTAATCCCGATGATGGCGATGATTAAAAAACAAAACAAAACATTATGGTATAAGCCAGGAAAGAGTGAGAGCTAAGGAGAGCTAGCCTAACTGGCCAGGTGTCTTAGGACAAGTTCATCGTAGAGCTGGTCTTCTTTATTCCCACTTCACACCATGACTCGTGTGTTACTGGACATATCTGGGAGTTGGTGACTATGGGGCAACCAAAGCTCCCTATAATTAAAAAAGACATTTCAATTATTGTCACCATTCGTATTTTGTGCATACTTGTTTACAAGCAGCAAAATTTAGGGCTTTGGAAAATAATATTTAGTCTTTAGTATTTAACTTCTACTCCGCTGAACTAGAAAAAATCTGTGGTGGTAGCGTATTACCCGGAAGTAAAATAACTGCAATCATAAATTTTCATTTTGTCACCAACAGTGTATCTGACACTGTGAAATAACAACCACACAGTGACACGGCAGAGAGGATGCAGGCTGTTTTTCATGTGGATGTCAAGAGTGATTTTCCTGTGTGTTGCACATTGGTGGTCTGCGTGCTTAGACATTTCACTAAGTAAACTCCTCCAACTCTGGTCAACATAAATAGCAACCTGCAATTACCAAGAATATTTTCAGTAATCCATTTATACTCACCAACTCTGGGCAGGACATGATGATTATTTTCAACTGGAGGGAATTTGATTTAGATTAGTTTACTTACTGATTGAAGCTTGCCTGCATTTACAAGCTCGGGGGAAGCTGTAGCGTATGGTATCTTTAGATGACAGTACCAAAATATTTTTTATTAGTTTAGCAGGACTTTACAACGACACTACTTCTTTTTTTAAATAACATGAGTACTTTGGTGTATGTGTTACTGAATTGGGAAGCCATCTTTATTTTAAGTAGCTCGCTGCGTTCAAGGCTTGTATTGAATTGTTGTGAAAACCTTGGGTTTGTTTTAATTTTTTTTTTTATTTTGACACATATTTTTTTGGTATTAAATGTGGAGATGTTTTTAAATATTTGAAAGGTAGGTCTATACACATTGTATTTATACAGTTGGCTAAGCGCTTGAACTTTACTCATTTCCGATGATTGGGGGAAAAGGCCGTAGGTACTGAGATTGTTCTCTTGGATATTATGATAAGCTCTAAGGAGTTACAAATGAAATGCAGCCCTTTGGATTCTCAGGGGTGGAGACCTTGTTTTAATACCGCGAGGCAGTTTTTTTTTTTTTTTAAGAGCAATTAAGTATGTAATAAGATCAACATAAGAACTAAAAAATTTCATCCTTGTTTTCATCATCTCATTTAGACTTTGATACCTGGAATTTTTTATATCCCTTTTGATGTATTTTAGGTCCATTTTTCTTAATGCAATGCTGCAAACCAAGATAAGCCAGTGTGAGTGGTTACTTTTTTTTTTTTTTTTAAGTCCTTTTACAGTTATTTATAGCCTTCAGTGATTTGGAGTAGGTGAGGCCTACTGTCTCACAAACTTACAACCAGGTCTGTGTTGAAGACAGTAAGTCACAGTTCACGTAGGCAAACATATTAGCAAGCAGGCACCCAGGTGGTTTAAAATCTGTCCTTCCAAGATCCAGAGAGCCCCTTTCTCACTGTCCCTTGGATTTTCTAGTAAACATCTCGTGGGGGATAGAAAATAGACATACTAGGGGCACCTGGGTAGATCAGTCGTTAAGCATCTGCCTTCGGCTCAGGTCAGGATTCCAGGGTCCAGGGATCGAGCCCCACATCAGGCTCCCTGCTCAGTAGGAAGCCTGTTTCTCCCTTTCCACTCCCCCTGCTTGTGTTCCCTCTCTCGCTGTCTCTCTCTGTCAAATAAATGAATAAAATCTTAAAAAAAAAAAAAAAGAAAATAGGCATAGTAAATACATAAAATTTACTGTATGTTAGACAGTGTAAATGCTATGGAGAAAAGTAATGCAGAGAAGGGAGATAGGGAGAATGTGTTGTTCTGCAGTTTAAATAGGATGCTTAGGGGAGGCATCACTGCATAGGAGATAATTGAGTAAGAACTGATGTTGGAGGAGATGGTCCAGAGCCATAGATATATATGGGAAGAGCATTCAAAATAGAGCAAACATCAAGTGCAAGGGCCCTGAGGCAGGAGTGTGTTTGGAATGTTGGAGGAGCAGCAAGGACCCAGGTATGATCTGTGAGGAAAGAAGGGGCAGAGTAGTCAGGGATGAGGTCAGATAAGGTTAGAGCAGTAATGGACCACACTGTGAGGGGCCTTGTAGACCGCTGTAAGGACTTTGGCTTTTACTATGAGGAGGTAAAAAGCTATTAGAGAGCCTTCAACAGAAGAAAGACATGATCTGACTGACAAAATGGCATCATTCTGGCTGTCGTGTTGAGAAAAACCAAAGGGGATAAGAGAGGACAAGGAGACCTCTTAGGAGACTAGTGATAATGTCGGTAAGAGAAGATGGCAGCTTGGACCAAAGCAGTAGAAGTAAGAGAAGAGGTTGGATTCTGAATATTTTAAAAAATAATTTATTGACGTGAAATTCACATAACATAAACTTAACCATTTTAGTGTGAACCATTCAATGAATTTAGGACATTTCAATGTTTTACAACCACCATCTCTATCTAGTTTCACATCGTTTTCATCACTTAAAGGAAAACCTCTTCTCCATTAAGATTTTTCTCCCAAATCTTCCTCCCCCACCCAGTCCCATAAACCTTTTGTATGTGGCTTCTTTCACTTAGTGGCATGTTTTGGAGGTTCACCCACATTGTAGCCTGTGTCAGTACCTCATTCCTTATCATGGCCAAATGGTACTCCATTGAATGTATGTAAATTTGTATATGGTTTACCATTTGTCTGTAAACTATTTACTCATTCATTGGTTGATGGACATTGGGGTGTTTTCACCTCTTGGCTATTTTGAATAGAGCTGGTAAGAACATGTGTGTACATAGACTTTTTGAGTACTCGTTTTCAGTTCTTTTGGGTATATATCTGGGAGTGGAATTGAGGGGTCATATGGTAATTCTGCATTTAACTTTTTGAGGAACTGCCAAACTGTTTTGCACAGCAGCTGCACCATTTTGCATGCCCAGTGGCAATATACAAGGATTCCAGTTTCTCCACGTCCTCGCCAAAACTTGTTATTTTCCATTTATTTTTATTTCTTTTTTTTAAAGATTTTATTTATTCATTTGAGACACAGAGATACAGAGAGAGAGAGCATGAGCAGGTGGAGAAGCAGAGGGAGAGGGAGAAGCAGGTTCCCCGCTGAGCCAGGAGCCCGATGCGGGGCTCTATCCCAGGACCCTGGGATCACGACCTGAGCCAAAGGCAGATGCTTAACCATCTGAGCCACCCAGGTGCCCCCAAACTTGTTATTATCCATTTATTTTTATTGTAGCCATCCTAGTGAGTGCGATGTGGTACCTCTTTGTGGTTTTGATTTGCATTTCCCTAATGACCGCTGATATTGAGTATCTTTTCATATGTGTCATTTGTGTCTCTTCTCTGGAGGAATGTCTGTTCAAGTCCTTTGCCCATTTTTAAATTGGGTTGTTTGTTTTTTGTCCTTCATTTGTCGGAGTTCCTTATATATTTTGGATACTAGACCCTTAGCAGATACATGATTGACAAAGATTTTCTCCCACCCTCTAGGTTGTCTTTTCACCTTTTTGGCAATGTCCATTTATGCACAAAAGTTTTTAACTTTGATGAAGTCCAATTTATCTATTTATTTTCCCCTCTTGTTGCTCTTGCTTCTGGTGTCATATCTTAAGAATCCATTGCAGAATCCAAGGTCATAAAGATTTCTCCGTTGTTTTCTTCAAAGATTTTTTATGGTTTTAGCTCTTTTGTGTAGGTCATTGACCATTTTGAGTTAATTTTTGTTATGTAGTGTGAGATAGAAGTCTTAGTTTATTCTCTGAATCTGTTTTGATAATAGAGCTGATGGGATTTGATGGCTTGGATGGATGGTGTGTAAACAGAGTCAAGGATGACTATTTGATAATTTTGTCTGAACAGTGGGAAGGATGTTAGTCACTGTGATGGGGAAGATCAGAAACTTGGTTTGCCCCTATGGAGAAGAGTATCAGAGATGTCAAAGGGACATTTGAATATAGGTTTGTGGTTCGGTGGCATAAGCTGGGCTGCAGAATGGGAAGTACTAAGTGTATAAACAATAAGTAGAACCAGGATTCAGGTTGAAGTCACTAAGGAGCCCAGTGTGAGAAGTAGAAAACCAACGAAAGTAAAGAAATGGTTTCGTATGATGAATTTGAGCACTCCAGTGTTAGGAAGTCAGGATTAAGAGGTGGAGTAGAGACTGAGAAAGAGTGACCAGGGAGATAGGATAAAGATCAGTAAGGTATGGTGTCTCTGAAGGCATGTGAGGAAATGTGTTAAAGGGAGGGCCTAATCATCTGTGCCAGATGCTACTGTGAAGGATCAACTCGGGGATGAGGACTGGAAGTTGACCATTGATTCCACAACATGGAGTAACTGGTGTCTTTGATTTGGGTGTGTTCAACAGTCAGGTGGAGGCGGGAAGCTGGATACAGATTGAGTTTTCCTTTAAAAGGAAGAAGAGAAGTTAGGTGGTGGTTGGAGAGAGAAGCGGGGTTAATTGAGGATATTTTTTAAAGAAGGGAGTGACAGGTTTGCACGATGATGGGGTACAGACTCCAGTGTGGGGGGGTGATGGTGCTGAAGAGAGGAGCTAATTGCTAAGACAATGTCACGGAGTAGACTAGAGAAAGGAGATCAAGTGGGACTTAGAAACCTGTATTTATGACAAGCTCCACAGATGTTTTTATGTACCTGCATTTGGGAACCACTCTAACACATTTTGTTGAGTCACTCCTAAAATGGTTTAAAATCCTTCATTTCAGCTTGATGATTTCATGTCAGCAGAAGGTTTGCTCTACAGAAATGGCAGATAGGATAAAAATGAAACCCTTGTGGTGTTCGATGATGTAAACAGTGTTTTCATTGCTGTAGCATCCTTGACAGATGGTTATCCAGTTTCTGCAAGAATACCACTGCTGCTCCCTCCCCCCAAACGAGGAGGAGATCCCTCCCTTACAAAGTCTGCTCCGTCTTTGGAGAGCTCTAACTGTTAAAAAGTGGTTTCTTAAAAAGTTTAACTGGAGCATATGTTCCTAAAATTCTTACCCACTGGTGCCTGTCTGATTTCTTGGCACCGTACAGAACAGGAAGTATATTCTCTTATGCTCCGAGGTCATTCATTTCATCGTTTTTCATTCAACAAGTATTTTTGAGCATTTGTCATATGTCAGGCCTTTTTCAAGGAGCAGGCAGTGGTGGTCAACAAGACAGGCGAAAGCCCTGTGGTAGGAACCTACCATGTAGCGATCCTTCGCATCCCTGAGCGTAGTCACCTTGGCTCCTTCAATCTGGTCTGCCACAGGCTGAACATCACATGGTTTCCTGTGGTTTCCTCGGTGGTGTTTGGGCATTCTGGCCAACTCCTTCTTTTCAGTAGAGGAAACTGGGTTCCCGCCACCACTGAACTCATTCCTTCTGTGTCCTGCCCACGCTGCAGAGGCGTTCTTGCCTTTGAAGTGGATGCGGCCCTTCCAGCGCAGCCCAAGGTGGACTTGGCATTGTTTCCTGCTGCGTGATTCTGTTGGCTTCTGTTAAGACCGTGGTTAACTAAAACTCCTGGGTCTTTTTCAGATGAACTGCTTACCATCTTGCACTTGTAAAATTGATTTTTGAACTCAAATGTGAGACCTGTAAGTTGATTCTTTTTTCAAAAAGGCCCTCGTTTCAACATCATCTGGAGACCCCACTGGCAACCCAAACACATAGTAGCCTCAGAAATCAATGCCGGTACTTACTTTAAATCCTCATTTGAACAAAGTGTGCACGATAACATCTACAAGTTTTAGATGACATAAGCTGCCAAATCGATTGGAGTAAACCACACACACACACACACACACACACACACACACACACACACACTTTAAATTGTTAAATAACCAAAAAGGGGTTGATGAGTTTCAGCCTACAGCAACTTCAAGAGACATATTAAGACTATATTTCAGTTCATGGCCTACAATTTTCTTAAATAAGATTTCTTAACATCAGGCAATGGAGAAAAGGCCTATTGTAGATGCATGAAGGTATAAATAACAAGGGATTTAGATCACCCCAGTTACTACTGTTTCAGATTCCTGCTGAAAAATGAATTTCATTAACTTTAACAAAAAGTAAAAAATGATCTGTTTTCAAGAATGCATATATCTTTCAAAGCACATCTAAGTTGCTACCAAGTCTCTTTTTCTTCTTGAGGACTTTTATGTCAGTAAACGGTTGTGCCCTAAACTGATAGAACATAGAACAAAGGTGAATCCATTATGGCAAATTCATTACATTTGCAAATTGAGCACTATTGGGGGAGGCCTTCAGTAACTTCGTGTTTTGAATCTTATCTCTGTAGGAGTTTCAGGTTTACTTCTTCAGTTGTTCTTTGTTGAATCTTTTATAGATCACTCTGGTTGGGGTTTGTTCACTCGGAAGGGAAAGTCACTGTCCCCTCGACCTGTTATTTTTCCTTCTTCCACGTGGATGAGTTTCCTTTTATGGATGCTATCCTTTGCTGTTGTTTTGGGGGAAAAATGTCTTTTGGCTTTTTTCCCAAGTGGAATCATCTTTGATGCTAATATCCATAATCTGAGCTGTATCAAGAATGAAACTGAGAATGCCAGCCACTTTTGAAGATGTGTGTCCTTACACCTGGTCGTGCGTTCCCGGTGTCCCCCTGTAGGCGCAGATGGTTCTTTGTGACAGTGCGTCCTCTCACGTCGTTTTGAGATTTCCAGCAGTATGAGGGAGTATCCCTTTATGAAGAGAACTCATCGGATTTTAATCCGACTGCGTATAAAATTGACGGTTACATAGTTCTGTGCTATGTCTATGCTTTTATTATTTCCAGTTTAACTTCTGTTGCTGGTGTCTATATTAAAAAGTGCAGGCAATCACTCTAACAAAGTGCTCTTGTTTTAACTTTTTTTAAGCCAATATCATTGGCCTTCAGATTTTGGGGTGTTTGAGAGTTCCCCTGGGAGGAGCTTGTTAAAATTCAGATTCCAAGGCCTACCCTAGATTTTAAGGTCTTAGTCCTAAGAACACACATTATTACAAGTGAACTCCAGGTGATTCTCATAATGGTGGTTTTCTACCAAACGGACATAGTTGGATTTCGTGTGTATTTCCATGACAGAAACACAGATCAGATGGAATTTTAGAGGTATCATATTTTGGAGGTTGTCTCTTACCTCCTCTTTCTTGTTTTTTGTTTTGTTTTGTTTTGTTTGTTTGTTTAATATAGAAGCCTACTTTCTGTCTTCAGACAAATACTATCTGCATTTAAAATAGGCATTGGTGACACCTTTGTTCATGTTAATGATTGATCAGGACATATCTATATACACTATAATTACATTTCTGTTTATTTTAAAATATCTTGATACTTATTTCACCAGATGCTCAGATAAGGAGACTAGTAAATTCTAGTATAAGTGTGAATAAATAGACTAAGATTCTGCACTTACCTGGTTAAAAAAAAAATTATGGCAAAGAAAATGGTTCATAAGTTCTACTTCCAGTTATTCCTAGTGCTGAAATCTCCTCCTTTCTGGCTGCTTCATTTACTTGCTGATATTATGGTTTAACTAAAGGACTTTCTGTCCGGAGGGGAAGCACCGATATATTGCATTTGATTTTCCTCTGACATCAGCTGGCCTTCCTGATGTTCTCCTTTCGTATTGGCACTTGACTTGATTTAGCAGATTGTCGAACTACATTTTATTTTTCTTTAAGATTTTATTTATTTGTTTGAGAGAGAGAGAGAGCGAGGGCCTGCACGAATGGGGGAGAGGGAGGGGGAGAAGCAGGCTCCCCGGTGAGCAGGGAGCCTGAAGCAGGACTCCATCCCAGGCCCTTGAGGTCATGACCTGAACCAAAGGCAGACATTCAACCAACTGAGCCACCCAGGAGCCCCTTGAATTACATTTTAAAACCTTACAAAGAAGGGTCAGTTCATTATTACTTTGCCTTTTATTTTAGAAATTCACTTGAAATGAACTACTCTGGATTAGCAGGCATTATGAATTTAAGAAAGTGTTGATATGGAAATTTCCAGAGCCTGGCATGGCTTTGTGTTGTATATGTTTCTTCAACAAATATTTGTTTCCTGGCATGTATAATGAAGTCAGTGTACATTGCCTTGGAAAACGTCAGTGCCCAGCTCACACTTACTAGTTGTGGTGGTGGGGAAAATAGTCACAATCTGTGGGGATCATTTAAATGATAAATATTTCTGTGTAGAATCTCTGTGTGGTTTTCAAGGCCAGAAAGAATGGGCCACCTTAATGAAATGATGAGAGAAAAATCTCAACAGCGCTGAATATTTGTTCTCCTAATTCCTTTGTGAAATTAAATCCTGCAGATTTTCACATTCTGCGTCTATGTAATTATTCCTTCAGTTCAGTCACTTAGATCTGCGATGACATCTTTTGTTGACTTGTCATCTATTCTGTTGATGCTGAAGACATTTAGTAAAGCGTCTTGTTGCATTTATGTTGTAGGAAAATGGTCCCTTATGAGGTAAGCTCACACTAACTACTCAAACTGAGAAAGCTCTGGTACGGGATTGTCACTGCACTAATGATCCGCAAATTAGCAGAAAGCATGAATTCTCAGTCCACATTAGTGCCCCCTTGTCCGACGTTTGGTAGTCTTCCCTTCAAATGTCCTAATTGTTTAATGCATCTCAAATAGTAATTGTAATTTATCATTTTCCAGGCAGCCGTTTAAAGAAACTAGGCAATTAAGAACAGATGCATCTTTTATTTTGCTGGTTATTCATATAGAATGTCTAGTGGGTTCAACGGGGACCTTTCATCTGGGCTGTATTGAAATTTGTGAGGCTCGCTTTACCTTTGGCATTCAGAATGGTTTTTTTATAAATGTGTTACATTTGCATAGCCTTTTCTACTTCTTCAGAAATTTAATAAATTTTATTTAGCTGCTGCAACTCTAAGTAGGACAAGGGGGTGCAGTGGGGGTGTGTGGTGGGGGACATTTCTATTTTCGTGTAATGAAACTGAGTTCACAGAGGTGAAGTGATTCACTTAGAATCATAAGATTAGTAAGTGGCTGAATGTGGTCTGGATATTGTCTTCTAATTTCTGTCCATTATACAGTCCTTCCCCTCAAGCCTATGAAGTCAGTGTTTCTCATAAAGGCTGGTTCTGATGAGGCATTTCATGTACCATCAGCTTCCCATCCCCCACTTGCCAGTACTCTGTTGCTTGTTTGGTGTTTTTTTTAAATCTATGTTGCCAGTGCCTGTTCATTTTACCATTCCTTTTTTCCCAAGAATGATCACAAAACCTTGCTCAGTTTCCTTGAGGTATTAGTAAGTGCGCCCAGAGTTTTACCTTTTTTCCTGCCATTTTGGTCTCAACATTCTACCCAGAATACTCTTATGCCATGAATGTTTTCTCCTTAAGAAATAGCAAGTATTTTTTATGGAAGGTGCTAGAAGACAAATGTAGCCCCCGTGAAGCAGCATCTTGGTTTTACCAGACCCAGTGCCCGGCAGTTAGGGGATACAGATAGAGAGATGACTCTCCTGCTTGCCCCAGATTACTTGTTGAGTGAAGACCTGGTATAAGAGAACATGAGAGAACCAGAACCAGAAGACTGCATACAAGCAAGAGATCTCATGATTCAATAATGATGATAGATATTTAAAAAATTTATCAAGTGACTGTATGCACAAGGTCCTTGATAATAGGGCCTGGCAAAAGCGGTAATCCAGTGTTGCAGGTAAGGAAATTCAGAAGTAAGCAGTTGTAACATGATTTACCCAAGGCATACCATTAACAGGTGGTGGTACCAAGAGTTGAACCCAGGTCTGTGTGATTTCCATTCCTGTGCCCCTTCTGATATACTGTGCTCTCTCCATCGGGTGTGCCTGGAAATTCAGACCAGCGAGGAACCAGATCTGCAGGGATGACTTCATGGAGAGGCCGATGGGCTACACTTTGGAGAGTGGCAGTTTAGATAGAGGAGGAGAGATGGATAAAGGAGTATGTGAGTGGGATCAGATTGACACGGGAGGGAGATTTTTATTGGAGATTACTTAACCAAAACCGTAGACTGACGGGACCAAGTCTTGAAGGCCCTCGAGTGCCAGAGGGAGGGATTGAGTTGGCTGATGAGGTGGGAGTCTTCTAGAGCTGGGAAGGAGAATTAGGCAATCAGGAATTCTGCAGAGGACATTATGGATGGAGCTGACTCTGAAGGCTGTAAGCAGTAGGTGAATAATGCTGTGTGTGAAGTCAGTTATGTAATAGACATCATGGTGACCTCTGCTGAGAGTCCTTCCTCAGTCACTCTTTGGGTATCTACTCCTGGCAACTGCATAGAGTTCGTAACTTTAGGAGAAGCTCAGTCCTCCTCTGGTTCTAGGGAAGAGGCATCATACTCCTCTTCCTCGGACGACGTTGGAACACTTGAACTGAGCTCACGTTTAAGGAAAGAATTATTGTTCCCTCTCAACTTGTGTCTAGATCTTTTGCCCCCTCATTGCCCCCATCCCCCCCACCTCCTTCCCTTTCCCTCCGTGGTTCTCACCCTCCCTGGATGGGGACAAGGAAGCAGATAATGTCAAGAGCTCTTGTTAGTCATCCGCTTCCCAGCAGAGTGGAGAGAAGGAAAGAAGCAGTTACTCAACAGCTGAATTACTATGATCCAGGGCTTTTCCTATTCCTGGGCTTCTGGTCATGTTAGCTGATAAGCCCCATCGATTGTGTAAGGCAGCATGAGATGAGTTTTCCGTTATGGGCAGTGAGTTGCATCCTAGCTGACAGTGGGTTTTGCTGAAGGTCTCAGTCAAGATGGAGCACAAACTTCATAAACTTTGGGGGAATGAGAAGCTGGTGTATGTGGTTATGGCCAGAAAGGGGAAATATCAAGGTAAGGAAATGAAAGGTGTCACTTCCATCAGGGGTCTGTGCCTTTCTGCCATGGGCCTGAGATAGCGCTCATCGCTGTGAGTGAGGACTGTGCAGCTTATTCTTCCAGTACCCTCAGTGCCTAGCGCAGTGCCTGACAAATCCTTCCCAGAACACTAGTTGGTAGATCAGATGAATGAATGCGTGGGAACAACAGTTTGGCGATTTACTGAACAGTAGGAAATGAGGTCAAGGAGAGTATCATCTATTGAGGGAATAATATGGAAATTAAAAGAAAAATGAAGTACTCAGTAACTTAGAAAGGTGAAAATGCGATGATAGTTTGTGAATTGGTGGAAAGTATCTGGGTAAAAGGAAATTTTAACGAGGCCGTAGGATCACACCGTTTTAGGCTACACAAAACTGCTTTGGGAACAATTTCTTCTTTCTCCTTAATTTTTTTCTCTCTCTAAATGGACCAATTTTTCTAAATGTCTTCCAAAATATTTTGATTTTCTTGTAAGAATATATCGTAAGATAAAGTAGAAAGAAAAATTAAGGGCTTTTTCTAGGTCAGATCTTAATAGAAAATCACCATGGCATTGAGAGATGTTGCTATGCAAAGATTCTATCAAAGTGTTCCTGTAACTTGCCTAGGTGGGAAGTGAGGTGTTGTCATCAAAAACCTGCAGTGTGCTTGCATAGATGCCTTTCTAGGATCACTTTTACTCCTATGCCCTCTTTTCTTACAAAGTAGGGATGCCAAAGCCGTTCAGAGTGTTAGATTTTTAAAAATTGACAGAAAATTCACTATCTGAGACTTTTTTTCTTTAGTCCATTCGGGATGCAGTAAGAGAATACCATAGACTGAATGACACGTAAACAACAGAAATGGATTTCTCACTGTTCTGGAGGCTGGGAGGTCCCGAGGGTGGCCGATCAGGTGAGGGCCAGCTTCTTGGTTCATAGACAGCTGTCTTATCCACTCTGTCCTCACATGGTGGAAGTGATGAAGGAACTCACCTTTTTTTTTTTTTTTTTTTTTTTTAATATGAGGACACCAATCCCCTTATGGGGGCTCCACCCTCATGACCTAATCACCTCCTAAAAGCCCCACCTCCAAATGCCAGGTATCAGGGAATAGATTTCGACATAAGAATTTTGGGTGGCCGCAAGTATTCAGTTGATAGCAAATTCCTAACAGAAAAGATAAATTTTAATATTTTTGAAAAACATGTGATTATATTTTAGTAGATTTGTGAAGAGGGCAGAAGAAACTTGTAATTATCACTGTCAGATACTGTAGGTGGTATTTATTGGTCCAAAATGACATTTCCTATCTCAGAATTTTGGAACTGTTTTTTGTTTTGTTTTGTTTTTGGTTATATGTCTGGTTAGCTAAGGAAATGGTATAAAGAGCCTTTTTAAAAATAAAGATTCCATTGAATGGATGAATGTATGTTCCCATATATATGTCTGATGGTAAATGTTTCACTAACTCTTAGGGAGCTCGTTGAAATTTGGGATTATGGAAGCTTCAGTTTCTCATGGAAATTTAGTTCTTTCACTCTTCTGGAGAAGTTCTTGCTCTCACAGTCAAATTCCACTTTGGAAAGTATTGGCAGCAATACAACTCTCTACGCCCCAGAGGAGGTAACACAATTTTAGACTTTAGTCACTGGGGACGGAGCCCAAATCCTCTCCGACGGGGCTCCCTGGAAGAGGCCTGCTCAGCTGCTATGCTCACATCTTGAAGCTCTCTGTCGTGTCAGGACTTTTGCCAATGAATTCTGCCTTAGAAACCTTAGCTGGGCGTGGTGTGATTGCTTCACAGGTGTCCTAGCTGAGTAGGTAGAGAGTCACGTCCATTAGAGCACTAGTTTGCAAATCGTTATGACTGGGAAACGTTGTCAGCAGTGCATTTCACATCACAATTCTGTTTTTACATATATATGTGTTTACGTGTGTATGAATGCATGTGGGAGTGTATATAGACACACCACACATCTGTATGTCACAAGACAATATACTTACCGTGGACGGCGATGTACTCCATTTTCCATTTCATTCCATTCCAGATGATACTAATAATCTGTTCTTATATCTGCACTTTGAAAAGCATTGCCTTCACCCTGCATTCTAGGATAGGGGAAGTACTCAGCCTCAGAGACTTCTGTCTCTTTTCCAGTAGAAAGGGACCTCTGATGCCTGGCTGTGATGTACCCACCCGTGCCCGTGGTCGCTCTGTTAGTGATAATACAATTCCAGAATGTTCATAATGCTTCTAATTAATATTTATTTATTGGACACTGTGTACTGGATCCGAAAATGTTTTTTTTGTGTGTGAGTTGGCACCTGTGTGCCTCACAGTCCTGTGTTAGGTGTGAACACTATGATTGTATATCATCTATTTTACAAATGAAAAGAGAGGTTCATTATTCTGCCAAGGAAGAAGCAGAGCACGGGGACACTGCTTAATGCTGCACTATTCCAAAAATTCTGCTTTTTGA
Source organism: Ursus arctos (assembly GCF_023065955.2). Classification (NCBI taxonomy): domain Eukaryota; kingdom Metazoa; phylum Chordata; class Mammalia; order Carnivora; family Ursidae; genus Ursus; species Ursus arctos. The sequence continues at coordinate 41,827,839 of NW_026622841.1, forward strand.
CCTAATAACACTTTTCTTATGAAGTTCTAAAGGTTCTAAAAATGGGTAATAATAAAGTTATATAAATTATGATTGCTGACATACAGAATCATCACTCAGTTTTCATAGTTAATACTTTATATTTTCCAAATTGTGGCCAGAACTACAGTCTTAACTGATACCCATCTGTTTTACAAATTATTGGCTGGACATTGAGAAAAATAAACTTTTGATGTATTATCTTTGGTTTATGCTTATTGAAGACATCAAGGCCAACTTCTTTCCCATATTTTTTTTCTTTTCACTTTTTTGGATAATTACTACAATCAAAGTGTATTTGCTTAAGTGTAAGTAGATAGTTTTTTATATGCAGGTAGTTAGGTTTTTCTTTATGAGCTTAAAATCTAAAGCTATGATTTAAAAGTATTAAAGCGAAGGAAGTAAATTCTTTCTAAGAGAATAGCTTTACATTAGGAATATGTCAGTCTTGGACTCGATGATGTTTTTGAAAGGCAAATTATAATTTTCAGTGGAGTAGCTGTTAACCAGATCACAAAATGGCAATTCTAATGCCTGTTTGCAGGTAAAAAGGACAACAATCACATAATATATGATGCCTAGTTGTTTTGAGTAGGATGGATATGTCTGAAACCCATAAGTAAATGTCTAATGTCATTAGAGATTATGGGCGTGACCCATCTGGTGTGGGCTGCACGTGAAATTAATTTACAACTTTACTTTCGAATATAAGCAAAACAGCAACTCAGATAGGCTTTGATTTGTACCACTGGTGTATCTGCCAGAACTGAATAATAGTGTGTGTGTTGAACGTGTGGCAAAGCTCAATCTATTTATTGTGTGTTTGCGTCCTTCCATGGGAGGCAGCCTCGTTAATAATGGGGCTAATGCTAAACCCAGTCTTCAGTTAGCGCCTTAATTCACGAATGCCATTGAGACATATTAAAATAACCCTTTGGATATTATAGTTTAGCAGTGAAGGTTCTTTGGAGGGTAGCCAAATATATGAGGAATAAATATATATATATATCTGATATTTTAGGCACAGACATTATATTGTACACATAGAGTTCTTGATGCATAATCTACGAAATAATATAAGTGATAAGATTATGAGACTTCGTTAAATTTAAGAACTTTTCTAGAACCTAATTATATATTCTGGTGTGGCCGATTAAGTCACTTTAAAAAATCCACTTTAATTTTATATTTGATTATGGAAAAACCAAAGAAAAAACTACATGAGATTTCATGATAACATTTTTAAAGTATATCAAAAGTGTGGGGTGCCTGGGTGGCGCAGTCGTTAAGCATCTGCCTTCGGCTCAGGGCGTGATCCCAGCATTCTGGGATCGAGCCCCGCATCAGGCTCCTCCGCTGGGAGCCTGCTTCTTCCTCTCCCACTCCCCCTGCTTGTGTTCCCTCTCTCACTGGCTGGCTCTCTGTGTGTCAAATAAATAAATAAAATATTTAAAAAAATAAAAAATAAAAATAAAGTGTATCAAAAGTGTAATAATGAGTTGCGTACTCCATTTAGTTGTTAGGGGTGTCCTGGCATACTCACCAAACAGTTTCAGTGTTTCCTTTAGTTGTGTGTCCTGGGAACATTGGAGGTGTCCCAGGATGGCAGCTAACTAGTCATCAGTCATTTCTTTATTTTCTCTTTCATTATCTAAAATATTTGTTCCTGAGCATTCTTTTAGGATTACAAGTTACTGGGTAATAGTTCAGCTTGGCAAAATATTTGAGCACCATCCTCTTTGGCCAGCATCACCAGACACTTTGATGCCTAAGCACATAGGGCTTCGCAATATACTAGCCATACAATTAGCTGAGTTCATGTGTATATATGGAATGAAAGAGGAAATGTGACACATTTTTGTTCCTTTGTGAAGTAATTTTCTGATTGCATGTGTACTATAATAGCCTTGAAGGACTTGTAAGCAGTAGGGCAGCACTGTCTCCAACCATAATTAAACCCCACTTTTTTTTTTTTTTTTTTTTAGATTTTATTTATTTATTTGACAGAGACAGCCAGCGAGAGAGGGAACACAAGCAGGGGGAGTGGGAGAGGAAGAAGCAGGCTCCTAGCTGAGGAGCCTGACGTGGGCCTCGATCCCAGAACGCTGGGATCACACCCTGAGCCGAAGGCAGACACTTAACGACTGCACCACCCAGGTGCCCCAAACCCCACTTTTTTTCCAGATCTAGTTCTAGCTATATATAATTGTATATATATAATTGTAGTAAATTTTCTTCTCTTGGCATGACTTAAATTACTGTATCGTAATCAGTCTTTGTGCTCTGTTAATATATTATTTTCCTTATTAAAAAGAGGAATGAGCATTATTTTGAGAAGGTTAAATAAAATCTTAAATGTATTTTTGAATATATGTTGAATACTTGTTGACTATTGTTCAGGAAAAAGTATTTTTCCCTTACTTGAGGGCCTTGCTTTTGGTTGCTTCCCAAACTTCAGATAAGGCTATAATAACCTGTCACTATGGCTACCAGAATTTAAATTTGCTGTTATTAAGGGGAAGCTTATAAATTCCCAAGGCCCTCAAAAGTTGAATCCATCAGCTAAATCCCTGCGTGCTCCTCTGGGAACTGGGGGAAAGCCCTGTAGATTTTAGTGTTGTTCCCTCCATATCAGCGTGGAGGATTTGGATGACTTGCCAATTTTTTTTCTATACAAAAGAAGATGATTTAATAAGTAACAAAACTTAATCTTTTTTTTTTTTTTTTTTAATAACACAGTTTCTCTTTGAGCTATCTCTCCCTCATGCTGCTGCTGGAATTCTTTATACAAGGCATATATTTTGTCTGTCTCCTGCCCAAGGACTCACAGTGGGCCTACATGGGCCCCCAGTGCCTTGAGGAGAAAGTCTAGCCACTTGGGCCTAAAGTAGAAGGCCCTTTCTTGCAGGGTCTGGCCCTGGAGCCTGCCTCTGCAGCTTCTTTGCCCTTTAGCCCTTGTGGACATTCTGGGCTCATTTGTGGAACTGTTATTGTTTTTTTAAGATTTCTTTATTTGAGAGAGACAGAGAGAGGAGAAGCAGCCTCTCCACTGAGCTGGGAGCCCAATGTGGGCTCGATCCCAGGACCCTGGGATCATGACCTGAGCCGAAGGCAGATGCTTAACCGATTGAGCCACCCAGGCCCCCCATGTGGAACTAATTGATGGGTCCTGGCTGCACCATTTGGTCACGTTGCCTTATCTTTGCTTGTGCTGATCTGCCTCTCCAGAACCTACTAGCCCCCTCTGTTCACCTTTCAATGCTAGAAAGTCGCTTTTCCATACTCACCTTGTAGTTCTTCTAGGATGGCCTCTGTCTTATTCACATCTCTATCTCCAGTGCCAAGCACAGCATACTCAATAATGTTGGAAATCAGTGATGGCTATCACTCACTCGTTCTATTTCAGAGATTAGAGAATTGGAGAGATTTACCCAATCTTAAGATTTTTTTTCAAAGGTAACTATTTGTAGGCAAAAGATTGGAAACCCTTTGACTGTGTTTTATATTTATGTAAATGTACCAAATTTGCTTGAGTTCCAGATACTGTTAGGGGCTTTAGATGGTTATTTAGCTTAATTATCATAACAACCAGTTGGGATACATTTTATATATATTTTAAAGGGATTGGGTAAACAGATTTTATTTATTTATTTATTTATTTATTTATTTATTTATTTAACAGAGAGAGAGACAGAGAGAGAGAGCACAAGCAGGGGGAGCAGAAGAGGGAGAAGCAGGCTCCAGACTGAGCAGGGAGCCCAATGCAGGACCCTGGGATCATGACCTGAGCTGAAGGCAGACACTTAACTGACTGAGCCACCCAGGTGCCCCGAGTAAACAGATTTAGAAAAAGCTAGAGAATTTGCAGAAGTACCCAGTTATTAATATATGGAAGATTCCATGTTTTTTCCAAAGGCAGCGTATCATCTTTCCAAGGCTAGCATAGACACTGTACTGTATTTTAAAGAAATGATTCATTTTGATTTTTTAAAGTTTATTATATAGTCATATAACCTCCCCCAATTATTCTATTTAAGTTTAATTTTGTATTCCCTTTTGAGAACAATGTATAATTGAGCCAATAGTTATGTATTTCTAAGGTCCATTTTTTTTTCAGAATGATGACAATCTCCAAAATGAAAATACTTAAGGACTTTTAAAACCATAGGCATCTGGGTGTTTCCTCTAGAATAACAATATATGACCTTTTTAACAATGTCCATTTACTAAGCGTGAACCATCGTTGTTTCAGTCTGAGCAGTTCCAATTGTCAGACAACGCAATTGACCGTGAACTCCCTCTTTTCCTATAAAGATACTATACTTAGGGGTGCCTGGCTGGCTCAGTCAGTGAAGCATGCAACTCTTGATCTTGGGGTTGTGAGTTCGAGCCCCATGTTGGGTGTAGACATGACTTAAAAATAAAATCTTAAAAAAAGAGATACTATACTTACGGTAAGCTTTCAGTTTCCCTACTATTTTCAGCGCAAAATTAAGGAAAATGATTAAATTATCTTTCATATTTTTCCACACCCCCAAATATTTCTCAAATGTAAATGCATATTTTGTAATCGGGATCTGTGAGCTCTAGGTCATAAACGATACCCAAGATTTAGCCCCTTCAGTTAACTTCAGTTTCCTGAAGATAAGGACAGTCCCTATTTACATGCCTATTAAGATGAGTAGATGAATTAATACCTATAAAGTGCTTAGAACAATGCCCACTACATAAATAAATATTCATGGTGATAAGTTAGCATTTTTTTCTTACACCCCTTCCTTTTCAACATGAAGCATTTTCAGAAACTGAGTCAATTAATGGTTACGTTTAGTAAATTAATATATTAGGGTAAATAAGTCCATTTCATAAAGCAAGGATTTGGGTTCACTTCCTCCTTACTGCCCCTTTGCAGTGTATTTCTGATTAATCCCGGCCCGCTTTTTAAGAAGAAAATGAATTTAAATATCTTCTTTGAGTCTTACACCCTTCCACCTCCTGTCTTCTTTGGAATCACTGCTGGCAGATAATAGCTTTTGTGTTCCGTGTAGTCACTGAACACCAGCCGCTACTTTATTCATTCGAGGTACTTTGTAAATATTGGTTAAATGAATCAATGGCTGAACAGTAATGTAGTGGGTTTCTGGCTTCTTGACCTTCCGAGGAAGGAACTTGAAGAGTTTTCTCATATGTGATATACTGAAACATAAATATTAAAGCAGAAGTCTCTCTGCTCCTCTTCCCCAACTAAAATGTCCTCAATATTTGTGTAACAGCTATGGCTTTCTCCTGATAAAGTGGACATAAAGGTATTAGAATCTAAACCCTGGGCAGTTTTTAAAATAACTAATATTTGTCTCTAACGGTAATTTCAAACAATTATCTTCAAACTTTAGAAGCAACCCAGCGAGTAGGCAGTGTCTGCTCCATAATACAGAAGCTCGGAGGCATAACAACTTGCCCAAGATACTGTACCGTGCAGCTCTTCGGAAGCTAAACCAAGATTTGGATTGCATTCAAGTTTGGATTCAGTCCCTAGGCTGGTCCCCTCCGCCCCCCACCTCCCGACTACAGCCAATTACTTTATTTCGTTAAGTGAGTCATCCTTGAATCATTATTAGTCAGTGAGGTTGAAAAGACAAGAAAAATCGGAGAGATTCATGTAGTGATTTAATACTAAATTATTGCCATCCTCTCTTTTAAATACCAAAATATTGGAGTAGTAATGGTAGAGTAAGAATAATGGGTAATTGTGGTAGTACATCAGAGTACTTAACCCTTAGAATTGGGAAGGAAGGTGGAAAAGCTTTCTGGAAATACTCCCTTGGCTGATGTTTAAAAAAACATTTATTGTTTTAAAATCGAGAACTTTTTGAAAGTGTAAAGATGAGCACTAACAACATTTGGAAGCACGTGCTTGGCCTGTGCTCTGAAAACCAGGGTAAAGGGGCATGGTTTCTCTTTTGCTGAGATTAAAGCCTCCTGTAAAATTTGGCAGCAATATTTTATTGTAATAAGATCAGTTCGCAGCACATTCAGGCTTAGTTTGAATGAAAATTGAGTTTGACTAAAGAAAATCGTGTTCTTCCAAATGAAAATGAGCAGATGTACAAAACTAACCTTAACCTTAATCTCGGATTTGCCCCTCCCTGTGTGCACCATTTTACAGTAATAGTGGACGTGACAAGGTGGGGGGAGCCGCTGCTGCGTGAGAGTTAAAAAGTCACTACAGACATATATGGGGGTTTCAAGGGAACAACTCTGTTAAGGAGGCGGAATTGCCTTTCTGTTTAGTAATCTGAAAAGCAAATATTCCTCTCTTAAAAAAAGTCATTTTACCTTTACGTTACCATTACATCACTTAAAAACGAGAAATCTTTGAATTGAACACGACTTTTACCTCCCGGCTGTTCTCTAGCTGCATGCTATTATTTTAATCATGTCCATCTACTACCTAGTGTAAAATGTGCTCTTTGGCTGCCCAAGAACAAAAGTGCTTTGTGCTCTTCCTTGTTCCCTGAACCGGCTTTCACATCATGCAGGGTCCTGCAAACAGCTAGGGGTTTAATCCAAGCCGTTCAATACATGTAGACCCCTTTATTTAGTGAGATCAGCACAGTGTAATGAAGTCTGTGTTCCAGTTCCCTTCTAAGCATCACTGCTGGGCTAGGAAGGCGTCTGTTTTCCTGTTCTAAAGCACAATCAAAATTATGTTTGAGGGGTTTTTTTTTTCCTTATTACCCGGGACGGAGCAACACTTTGCAACCCCCTCCGGACAGGCTCCCCAAAACTCACTCCCCAGGTTGGTCCCAAGACACGTCCTCTAGCATAATGCAGAAGGAGTGAAGAGAAACCATGGCATCCCGGGAAGAAAAATTAAGTATCAGCAAAATAACTGTTTCAGTTCATATCTATGACTTAATCACATAAGATGATTGCTCCTAAATGGTTTTGAATAAAATCCTTCGTTTTATGAAAGTATGCCCACAGGTTAGCAGCATGATTGTGGAAAGTATATGGATTATCGTAGCGCTGAAGAGGTAATCTGTCAACTGTAATTTTAACACAGATTCATTTATATGCAAAATGAATAAAACAAATTGGAATCTATTATACTTGCTTTCTGGGTTTTTATGCTTTGTTCAGGATTTGCTCTTAGACTTTTTAGCAGCTTTCGTCTTAGCTTCAAAAATCTCTGTGTATTTGTAGGAGTGTTTTAGAGTATTTGGGATATCAGTTTTCTGACACTTGCGTTGAGATAGACAGAACTGCGATGTGAAAATTGATCCCTTGTACAAGGCGCTAAAGCAGTTTGTCACCTTGTTGGCTCTTATATCTTCGTGTGTTTTTTATGAACTTTCATCATCACCCAGAAATGTCCTCAGATTGTTTTTGCTGGAATAATCCTATCTCAATAGAGGTGGTCCTATTTATTAGAAATGGCTTATTTTTAATAGAAGATAGTTAAATCATTAATATAAGGCCCATTGAAGAATTTCTGTTTTTTTAGTTTCCCTTTCAGGGTTGTAAGATGCTGTTTATATTCTTAGGCAAGAATGAAGAGCATGACTTCAAGTGTGCTAAAAGAGTTGTGTTTAAGTTTGGAGGAAGAAAAAAAGAAAGTTTGGAGAAATCTTACAACGTGTTGATTTAAAAGCTTACTTCTCAGTGTCTAACAATTAGAAATAGTAACACTAATCATTTTTGGTTAACCATATTTATAAGGTGGAAGACTAGAATTCTACACTTGGAAGGAATTTGGCAAATGGCCTAGGCCCCCTTCCTTCCATGGAGTGCGTTAATTAAAAAAAAATAAAAGACAACTTAGCCAACTGAATTTATGATGGCTTCGCTAATAGAGTTATATGAGAGTATTAAAATACTCTCCATAATAAGAGGCAGTGTAAAGTAGGAAATTTTAAAAAGTACTTCAAGAAAAGGCAACATCTTTGAGTACCTGCTGTGTAAAAACACTGTAGTGCAGATGTGACTAGACACGGCTACGCATTCTGTGAGCTTTCTGTCAAATCGTGGCGCTGAATACGAATAGAGAGAGTTGAAGTATTTGAGATCCCTGGAGGAGTTATTACTTGTGTCTGTGGTGGAGATTGGAAAAGCTTCCTGGAGACATGGCAGTTGAGCTTGGCCTTAAAACTTAGGCTTGAATTGGATGAAACCAACTGGGATTTTCTGCTCAGCATTTGTTGGGCATGAGGTACCAGGAGAAGGGAGCTTAAGACTTTCAAGATAGAAGAAATTAGAACAACATTGATGTGAAATATGGAAGCACCAAGACTAAAGATCAAAAGTGATAAAGGAAGACCATCCTCCTCTCCTGACATCTTGAGTTATAGTTCTGCTGAGCAAAGTGTGTACAATTCCTGCCCTCCCTCATCGACACACCTTGGTACATATCGCTTGTAGCCTTGTTGCCCTGTCTCCCACTCTGTCCTGCTAATTCCTCTGCTTGTGGTTTTTATAAAACTGAGGTCAAATGTGGCAGCTTTGTGGACCACCATGGGGATAGGTGTTCTCATCCTCCCAGTGCAACTTTTTATGGTTGACCGCACTAATGTGAGTGTGGTTCTATTTTATGGCACTCTGGCGATCTTATTTTTCTTGGTAACCCTAATCCGGGCACACAGTCAATACTCAAATTTCTGTTGGATTAATGAAAAAGGATAAAGAATTCCGGTTGTTGGAAAGGTAACTAAGGGGAGGACATCCAACAGCTGTGGCTTAGGTTTACTAGAGTGGAAAAGAGTTTCGAGAATCTAATCTATAGTTAGAGTTGGCCCTTTGAGACTAGAATCTAGAGAAAAGAAAAGCATGTGGAAGACTGAATCATGGGACTGAAATGTGGAGCTGAAGGAGGTTAGAAGGAAATCAGTACATCAGTTAAGGACAAAGAGAATCTCGAAAATTGAGGAATGACCAAAGAGTTGAAATACTGCAGGGAAGCCAAGAAAAATGAGACATAATGAAAAGGTTGCATCTGGTGAAGGCGCAGTCTTTGAGGCCCCTGAGAGTAGTTTAAATTGAGTGGTTAAGATGAAAATATGTGTTTCTCTAAGAAAACATTCACATGTTTTTGTATGTCATTTGTAATGATGTGCTGGACAATTTAGTTTATTTAGGTGTTTTCTATTGACCCTTCACCTCTGGTAACCAGAAGGCTGAGGACGTCTTGTGGTCGTTTTTAGCTGATTGAAAGCTGGAGATTGAGTAAAACATATTCCAAGTACTGGATACTTAGGTGAAACTGCACAGAATAACATTAGTGTTTCACTGTGGTTTCCATGGGTTTCTCTATTTGTCCTTGACTCATAATGAGCCTATTAGCTATCAGCTGACACACTGCCTGTGGGGACAGTTGGATTCCATGAGTAAAAGTTTACACTTGTGGTCAAAGGGGCTTTCTCTTGAGAAGGGCTGAAATCCTTGATAAACAATTTTAATTTTCTAATCAGGAAATTGTTCTCGAAGGAAATAACAACAAGACAACTTCTTGATAGTCTGGGTGATATCTGTGTCCAGGGATGACCTGTGTATGTTGTGTCTGAGTATTTCTTCAATACTGTTCTTTCACTTTTAGGTTACAATTTAGGACAGGATAGATGGGGTCGATGAAGTACCATAGGTTTTCTGTCCGGCTTGGGCATAAATCATGCCTTCCTTTTATATCTATCTCTTTTACATTACTGCTCATCTGTCTTCTTTATTACGGCCATGTCTCATCTTCTAAATACACACAGGCTGTCTAGCCATGTACTATTGGATGAAATATCAATTTTGGTCATAAACAGGCATATATTTGTTTTATGTCTAGGACTACATAACAGCAAAACTTGGGGGAAAACTAAGTGATGCATACAACTGACATATCAAAATCTATATCTTTTCTATGACTGAATATTCTGTAATTTCTTTGCTCAAATTCTCAACTAGCCATATTTAAAAGCCTCCAGTGCAAATGAATGCATTAGGGGGAGAGAGTTTGAGAAATATGTTGGGCCTTTGATATGGACCAGATATGGCATCTGAAAATGATTGGGACCTATACACACACACTACAGACATATGTGTCTCTCTCTCCATTGTTCCAGTCGTGTGTGTGTGTGTGTGTGTGTGTGTGTGTGTGTGCCCATGTGTGTGTGTGAGAGAGAGAGATTTTTTAGCTAGAGTACTTAGGAATAATTAAAAGGAGTGGCTTTTGTTCACTTGCTTTATGAATTATGTACTACGCAAATTTGGCTGTGTGAAACAAGACCTAGAAATAATAGTAACTTGGGAAAGAAGTTTATTTCTCTCACAAGTGGCCATTTGGATGTTAGCATTCAGGGAAAGTAGGGTGGCTTTCCTCCATGAAGTTATCCAGAGATCCAGGCTCCCTCTGTCACCGTTTTGCCTTCCTAGAGTGATGCTCTCATTTGCATTCCAAGATGGCTAACGGTCAAGTTCACAGTCCGGGCAGCTGGAAGGCAGAGAATGCCCCTTCTTTCTAAAGGCATGATCTGGAAGTTGCACATATCCCTCACCCTGGCGTCCCATTAGCCAGAGGTTTCTTCTGAGGCACAACAACTTAAAGGGAGGCAAGGAAATGACCTCTGTATTCTGAGCTGCAGTATGCCCAGCTAAAAATTCTTTTACTTTGAAAGTAGGTGAGAATGGATATTGGGTTACAGTTTCTGTCCCCGGGTGCGAAAGAGTTGGTAATTATAAATAGCCGAAATGCCATTTTCTATAGCTACATTATTATAGATCATTTATTGAATGTCCACTCAATATTGCTCCATACTAAGGCATTATTGAAGGGTTTATAAATTATGCATAAGACATCTCCTTCAATTGGAAAACTCGATGATCTCAAATTCCAGAATTTTCATCTCTGAGGACTTTGGTCGTGTGGTAGATGGCACTTAATTACTGATGGAGATCTGTTTGTTTCCTAGCAGGTGAAGGGTGGTCTGTGTCTGATTACTCCTTGAATATTGCTTTATTTCTTCACTCATTTCAGTTCTTTATTAAGCTCTCTTATGTGGGGGTCCTGTGCCAGGCACTGCATGACATACAAAATGAGTTGGACATAAACTGCAAGCGATAAAGTTTTTACAGCTGTGTGTACATCCCTGTGAAAGGCTGGCCTTGACAATAATGGCTGTACCTGGTGGAAATCAAGAGAACTTTTCCCCAAAGTCTCTTCGTCATTCACTCAGAGCCTGCTCTGCGCCATATTCCCTGAACATAATCCACTCTTGACCTTGTGGAATGGTGGGAAAATTTCTTGAAGGTTTATTTATGTTCCTTGGATTGTTTTTTGGTTTTGAATTTTCTGATGGATCGTGAGGTTGACCCCAGCATTGCCAGTGGGTATGTCTGGGAACAAGGAAAAAGCTTTATTGATGTCTGTTTAAAAAGTGATTTTCAGGATTTGGAAAATTCCTTTTTTTTAACATAAAATATTCTTTTAGTTAGTAATTATGCATATTCTCTTTTCTTAAGCAACTCAGATTTAAAATTTTCCCATTTAGGGGGCACCTGGGTAGCGCAGTCGTTAAGCATCTGCCTTCGGCTCAGGGCATGATCCCGGCGTTCCGGGATCGAGTCCCACATCGGGCTCCTCAGCTGGGAGCCTGCTTCTTCCTCTCCCACTCCCCTGCTGTGTTCCTTCTCTCGCTTACTGTCTCTCTGTCACATAAATAAATAAAATCTTTAAAAAAATTTTTTTTTCCATTTAATCAGAGTGTAACTTTTAAACTTTTGGAATGGTCTTTAAGAAATAAAAAGCTGGTTTTAATACATATTAGTGCGATACATCAATAATCATTAAGGTGTATTGACTAAGCCTTCCTTAGGTGCATGATTTGGGTTTTATTCTTAAAATTCCCAGCAAAACCTTGTGTGACCTTCATACTGCTTATAACCTGAAGTCGGGGCACGCGCGCGCGCGCGCGCGCACACACACACACACACACACACGCACACACACACACAGCCAAACAGCTACTAATCAAACCTTAAATGCATTATAAAACAACAATAAGGGAACACTGGTTCACCCAGTTTTACCTTTTTTTTTTTTTTTTTTTGGTCATTCTTTAATGAGAACTCTAGAACTTTTTTTTTTTTAACAGTATTCTTTTGAAATGGGATGATCATTTTTTTTATTACATTAGAATAGTGAGGAGTAATATTAATGTTATTAAAAATCATGTATAATAGGGGTGCCTGGCTGACTCAGTTGGTAGAATATGCAACTCTCGATCTTGAGGTCATGGGTTCGAGCCTCACATTGGGTGTAGAAATTACTAAAAAAAAAATAAATAAACTTTAAAGAAAAAAATCGTGTATTCTAGAAGAAGGAACCCTTTACTTGGCCGTAAATATGCTACAGTACATGGAGCACAATCAGCACTTCTTCCTAATCCCTGTTTCCCTATTGCACTTCTGTCCCTTTGTTTCTTACTCTTCTTGTGACCTCAGTTTACTCTATGTCTTATATAGAGGCATGTGAATATTAATTATCACATAAACAATTCTTGAAAGATTTTGTTTTATGATATGGATAGAATCATATCATTGGGAGAAAACAAAACTCAACAGAAAAAAAAACAGAAAAGGAAAATGTCTGTGTTGCCCCAGACTTGTCAGGAGGGCAGGTAGATAAGGTTTAAATAAAGATGGAGATATCACATCCCTATTCTTTGCTTTTATTTTTAATATAGTAAGTCAAATGAAGTGCTTAAGTTGGTATGTATGACAGCTCTTAAACTCTTTCCCGCAGGATTGTGCATATGAGTTAGACGACAGGTAGCCTAGCCTGCTAGAAAGCAATCATCCCCGAGTCCAGACACTTGGGTTTCAGGGTCAGCTCAGCAACTAACGTCCAAATAATCCCACTATGGTGTGTACTCTCGGGTGCCTGCTTTCTCATTTGTAAAATGCAGGGCTTGCACTCTGTCATTACTAAGAGTGCTCTCAGGTCAGTGATTAGCATGGTACCGGTCACTTTTATCTTAAAAATAACACAAAATACAACAACAAAAAAATCAATGTTTTTTAAAGCCATGTCCTATAAAAGCAGGATTGGTGCCCAAGTCTGTATAATTCATCTCAAGGCTGCATAACTTTCTTGATGGTTTCAACTGCTCATGAATAAATTTTGTGACCTACCAATGTTAAGCTCCAGTGTCGGAGTGTTGGCATGGAGCCCCTTGCTGCTAGTGTATTCTAGGAGCATTCTAGAGTCTCCTTGAACCGGCTCCCGAGTGAAGCTGTTGGGGGGGGCTCCATGCAGGCAGACCTGCAGTGGCGCGTCCTCTGCGGGTGAGGGGCCAGCTGGCCAGCCTGGAAGGGCTATCTCTGACCTGCTGGTTGTGAACAGTTGTCCCAGTTGTATATTTTGACTTTAGCCATCGTCCCCTTGGATCACATGTCTAGCCATATGGACTTAGTTTACTTAATTTGAGGTTGGTATTTCCAGTTTCAATTAATCTCGTTTAGACCAATTTGGTTTTTTACAAAGAGGTAAATGGATTTCTCTTTGTGTGTCATCGCTTCCCTTTTTGTGAGTAACAATCAATTTCAATTTCAGGGGAATATTAAATATCAGTGTGGGAAAGAATGAGTAAGATTAAACAAGCCACTTTTCAAACTTCAGAATTTAGAAGATGAATTTCAAATACACTATAATTGGTACAGGAAGGAGAGTATGAAAACCAGATTGTGGGCACAGTTGTGGCTGATGAACCGTACCCCACCTACAAAATTTTAGTAATCAAGTTTTTAAAAAGATGAAATGCTGACTCTTTCGTCATTCTAAGATAAATACTCGGTCCATTCAGCAAACAGCTATTCCTTTAGAGTACGCCTGTGTCGACTCTGATAGGTGGCCCAGTTACTTTTAGTAAGGTCTGTTTTGGTTCATGAAGTCAGGAGTTCAGACTTGGAGTCATTCAAACCATGTCTACAGTGTCTACCGTCACATGGGTTCTGGGCTCAGAATCAAAGACAAACAGCGTGAAAAATTAACGAATGACAGAGTTGTTTGAAAAAGTGTGAAACGCTGTATATAGTCTTTGTTGTTGATCGGTTTTATAGAAAAACCTTGAATGTCAGTGACCTTTGGTATCACCTCGGTTACTTCTCTGGCCTTTTGGGAGTTCTTTCAAAAACAGGCACATGCCTGGTCATCCATTCTCCACTTAAAATCATATAGTGATAAGGAACTCACTTCTTATTGGGACCGCTGTTGCCTTGAGGAACTGCTTTATACTAAAGTCCATGTAGTATGACCCAAAATGGTTCACAAAAGGACAGTCAAAATAATATGTAGAGTTTGATCAGAAAATAAGTTAAAGCAGGTAGTAAAACTTAAAACAGAATGTAAATATATCATCTATTATCATTCTTACAGATAATCAGGTTTCAAAGTTATCTAGTCCAAAAATTCTTTGATTATTAAACTATCAACTGGTGATCTCTCCCTGACAACTCGTCCTTTTTTTTTTTTTTAAAGATTTTATTTATTTATTTGACAGAGAGAGAGACAGCCAGCGAGAGAGGGAACACAAGCAGGGGGAGCGGGAGAGGAAGAAGCAGGCTCATAGCGGAGGAGCCTGATGTGGGGCTCGATCCCATAACGGCAGGATCACGCCCTGAGCCGAAGGTAGACGCCCAACCTCTGTGCCACCCAGGGGCCCCACAACTCGTCCTTTTTAGCCTAGCAATCTCAGGTCATTCATTGGGATTAAAAAAATAAGTAAAATTTCAAAAAAAAAAAATTGCCTCGTGAAGACTTTTGCTTGGGTTTCTCAACCTTGGCATTACTGACATTTTGAAACAGAGAATCCTTTGATGTGTGGGACTATCCCAGGCATTAATGGTTAGCAACCTCCCTGATCTCCACCCATTAGGTGCCCCAGTTGTGATAACCAAAAATATCTCCAAAGATTGCCAAAAGCCAGCTGAAAGGCAGAATCACCCACAATTGAGAACTGCTGCTTTACATTTTAATTGTTATCACCATTTAACACCAAAAATATCCTAGCAAAGGATAAGCCTTCTCAAAGAGGAAAAGGATGGAACTAATGAAAATGTAATATTAAAATTTTATGAGACTTATTGAATTCAGTTGTTTTCTTGATACGTGTTTGACAGATCTAGACCACATTGTACAAGGTGAGATGGAGTTCAGATGGCCCGCTCGTACTGTCACTTGGAGAAGGTCATTGTACAAATTCTGATTCACTGAGGCATGCTTGTATAAATGGAAGTAAACATTTTAGCCATAGGTACTTGACTTTGGAATATCCTGGGCACACTGGAGAGCTGGCCAGTAAATTAGTTGTAATGGTCCTGGTATGGTTCTAACGGGAGTTGGTTCTGACTCCCTGGTGATCATCAAATATGGTGCAGCCAGAGGCCCGATGTCAGGAAATTCTTAGGAAAGATACCAGTGACCAGTGGGAAGATTTGTCACCAACTGGTGGGAAATCCTGGCCTCTGTTTGAGAATCCTTAGGTGTTGACTAATTTGATTTCCTCTCCCTCATCACTGATTGTGCTTGAAATGGCCGGCCCCAGAGGGGGATGGTGATTCCCATTGAGGACTCTCCTGCATTTTCCAGGTTAGAGGGTGTGAAGAATAGTGCAGGAATTAAAATGATACAGCTCATGTTGTATCATGCCCCTCCCACATGGCATTTCTTATGGAAGTGATCCCTGTGGCACATTGCATGTAGGGAGACCTTTGCCAGGAACTTCCTGTAAGATCTTTCAGCCATAACTCCCATATACGGGAATGAGTACTCTCTACATAACCCCTGTTTTTCCCCAGGCTATCGCTTTGTTTCCCAGGGTTCAAGGAGAGGCCGAAGACTCCTGGCACGCCTAGATTCTTGACTCAGTGAGTTTTAACAGATAAGATACATTCTCCAGGAGTGACAACGTGGGGGGTGGCACTGTCCCCTTTGACATCATCACTTTGAATCATCATTTAGGACTCGCCGTTCTTCTTAGGGATTTGTCATATCAAATCCTCAGCTGGGTTGGGCAAGAAAATGGTTGAGAACCACTGGAGGCTGAGACATTTTTGACAAACAGAAGCTAACCTTAACACTGTTCATTGTAAGGTATTTTCCAATGATTTGCTTTCCTTTATGCAGGCAGCCTACAATTTAGATGGAGAGCATTACATTGATATTTTTAGAAGACAGACAGATTGAGCCAAAGGTTAAAATGTGCCTAAGGTCATGGCATATTAATAACAGATTCAAGGCCTCAAAATTTAGAGGCCCCGTAACTAAAACCTCTCATGACATAGTAACCTAAGTATTTTACTGACACCAAATCCAGATAATGCCAGTGTTAAACTACAGCTTGATAGGTGAGTCATTAGTAAAAACATCTTTGACAGCTACATGGCTTAGAACTTAAAGGAGAAGAACACAGTTCAAATGAAACAAAAGCCTATTTTATTGCTCATCAATTGTCAATTAAATTTAAAAACGAATTCAAATAAAAGTTGAAGTAATTCAGATATGAAATATTTAATCACTTATTTTTTTTCCTTATTAAACACATGTTTCTGTACAAGTTGTATGTCGGAGAATGCATAGAAAAAATAATTAGTAGGTGTATAAACAGGCCTGGAATAAATAGGAAATATTTTAGGATCCGGTTCTCTTATCCCACCTAACATCTTAATTGTTGGGGAGCAGAGGACAGCAGTACTAAATACTGTGAAATCTGATTTCTTTCCAAATGACTGCTCTTGTCTACATAGTCTTTTCCCTTCTTCCTTTTTAATATATTGATGTTTTTTCTTAGGCTTTTTTTTTTTTTAAAGGAAAATGTATATCTTCGCTATGCGCCTTTGGGGTTTGTATACATGACTCCGTCTTCTATGGAAGGTAACTCTTTATATACATTAGAAAGCATCACTAGAAGCTTGAAGGACTAGATGGCAGTGGTAGTCCATATTCCCTGTCTTCTTTTCAGTGCTAATTCGGTTACATTTAAAAATCATGTTCATTTTGTACAGTATTCCAAGAAGGTTCTGTGTCAATGCTTACAGTGAAAATGTGTCAGTCCCAATAGCTATCAGGTTCTTTCTAATATTTAGATTTAAGTCATTCACATTTTGTTTGTGCCTAATCTCTCTCTCTGTTACCTTCCCTTCTCAGGCAAGAGAGAGTATTTGGGCCACATCTTTGGTAAACACACGCTCTTTCTTTCTCTTTTTCTGTTTCTGTTTCTTTTCCTGGCTTATCACAGTATATTGACTTCTGCATTCCAGGCAATTAACTATGCATGTATTTAAATGTTCTGTTCAATATGACAGCGAGTAGCCACATGTGGCTAGGGAGCATTTATAATGTGGCTACTCCAGATTTTGAAGACTGAGTACAAAAAACGAATGTAAAATGTCTCCTTTTTTAATATTGATTCCATCTTGGAATGATAATATTTTAGATATATTGGGTTACATATCATAGACTATGTAAATTAATTTCACCTCTTTCCTTTTACCTTTGTAAATGGCTGCTGGAAACTTTAAAATTACACATGCAACTCACATAGTATTTCTGTTGGGCGGCACTGCTGTCTGGACTCTGCTATCCACTTTCTTGGCCCGTTAGTACCCAGCTTCAGTATTTTAAAGGCCTGATCACTATAGATCGTGTTGAAAGAATACTTTCTTCACAGTCTATGAATATTTCCCTATACTTTCACCCACTCCTCTAGTAGTCTTAAATTTTAACACAAAACGATGTATATATTTAAACATTTTTTTGTTGTTTGTTCCACAAATTTGGCCCCCTTAATTTTCTTTCCTGTGTTGTCTCGATGCCATTGACTTTTCTTCCTTAAGAGAATTAGTGGACACACTTTCAATGGCTGTGTCTTGTTTGCTCACCAGCCTGTAGAGATAAGGGGTCTTAAAGTGTGGGCTTTGATCTGCATGTTAGAGGGTTTGGGTTTTTTGTGGGTCGGTTGTTTTTTTGTGTGTGTGGTTTTTTGGTTTTTTTTTTTTGGTTTTCTTTTTTGGGATCTACTTGTTTGAGTTTGTAAATCTGCTACTTTGAATGTGGGCAAGGATCCTCAGGAAGTTTTTTGGTTTTTGGTTTTTTCCTTTTTCTTTTAAGATAAATCCTGAGTTACCAATTAGAGGACATTTAGAAGGAGTCACATACTACACTTCATGGAAATAAATAAAGGTTATTGAAAACTAGAAGATGACCAAATGAGCACTAGGAAACTTTTTTTTTTTTTTTCTTCTTTGAAACCAGACTGGTAATTTCTTTTTGGAGTGTTTGAAGCTTAGTGAAGTTTCACATACACTTCGCAGCCTTTTGTTGAATCCGTCACCTTTGCCTCCTTCAAAGGAATTTGGGTCTGGCCTTTCACTGGCCATTTGGTGTCCTTTCTGCGAAGGGCTGCACAGAAGGCCTTCCTGCTCATTAAGATCCCAGTGTGGAATTCTGCAGGCCCAGACATCACTGACCCATTTGAGGACAGTGAATACAGAAAGTCAGGCTTTATTTTGGATCAGTGCATTTGTCTGTGACCATGGGGCTGAAATATGAAACAAACCAGCTCTGCAGACATGGCGTCTTGCATTCATAGTGGAAGAGATTAGACAAGTGGTCGGGTAGTGACACAGACATGATTCATGCTCTATCTACTGATGACGAAACTTTCCAAATACTTTCAGTGTACTGATAGTACATTTCTTAAATGCTAAATATATCTAACTCTTAACAGCTAATTGTCTGTCAGGCTCATTGTCCATTACCCTTAAATGCTAAGGTCATACTGTCCTTCTAGTTCTGTAGATGTAAAAATATGTATGTGTAGCAGAGGCTGGGAAGGAAAGTATGTAAAAAATAAGCGTACGCTTGTAAAACTCCTCTTAGAATTTTGAAGGTAATCATTGTGAATGCAGTGAACCTATTTACACTTTATTCTTGTTGTTTACTCTTGTTCAGTGTGGGACAGAATCACAGAACTTTAGGTCTGGGGGGATAATAGCTCTAGAGACCATCTCTTTTAAGCCCTTCGTCTTTCCATGTTGCTTACTAGTAAACTAAATGCCTTTTTCAAGTCTCCATACTAGCAGGCAGCCACGGGTTCAACCAAAATTTGAATCTCTGGCATTGAAGTGTAGTGTTCTTTCTGCTTGCACTTGACTTTTCTCACTCAAAAAGTTGCAGGTGGATCAAGACATCTAAGAACTCAGTGGTTTTAATTTCAAAGAAACAACACCTGCCTCTCTGATCCTCAGTTATGACAAGATAGATCTTGGTTAGATGATTTCTTAGATTCTTTTTGCTCGCACAAATTATAGCACAGAGTTGTTTCCTTTTTTAACGTGGACAGTGTTATTACCTCAAACACATATGTTTTTAATCTTCAAAAAAGCAACTTCTATTTCCAGGTTGTATTAAGTAACATTCAAAATCCAGATGAGACCAAAGAGAAAAGAAGGGACGTGCGATTCGACTGCTGGGCTGGGGAGGAGGGGCACAGGCCCACGTGCGCGTGCGACTCACACGCGCTCTGACGTGTCTCCATGTAGGTCAGCAGGCGGGCTCCAGGAGGGAGGGCGAGGCTGAGGCCAACGTGCCGAGGCTTTGAGATTTGATAATAGAAGCCCTGCTCTGCTGTTTTCTTCCCGGGCAGTATTTGTCTTGCCTCTCTCCGAGACCTGTAAGTAGGCCAGGGGAGCCACTGAAGGTCAGCCTTGAGAATTGATAGGAGAGTTGATAAGAACTCTCTTCCCCCGATGCAGCTAAGAAGGCCCGCCTTCTGTGACTCTGCACGGCCTGTCACATGGACATGTTCTTCCTTTCTCCTCCTCTTTAATTTCTTTCCCTACTCACCCAGTTCAGCTGGACTCACCTTCAGTCCTCCTGCTTCTACAAAATGGACCATGGAGACAGTGTGGCCTGGTGAAGAAAAGCCACAATTTGGAGAATAGTGATCTGGGTGCTACAGCCAGCTTCGCCCTGTGCTGCTGGATACCCTGGGCCAAGTCTAGCCACCCACCTCTGGCCTGCATAAGCACAAGCATCTTTCTCCTTTGAACTCTTGATGCGGTAAATAACACATTCACTTTAGCACTTACTTTGCACCTTTATTTCATGTTTGTCACTGTCCTTTTGCCAGCAGAAGGGCATTGTCAGTCTACCCTTAGGTCTCAATAACATGTACATTCATTATCCCTCTCCAGACACGTCCTGTTGCTTAGGACGGTTGGCCCACTAGCTTGCAGAGCAGATCCATTATTTTAGGATTGGGGAGCAAAGGTGAAGGCGAAGAAATAATTGATGCAGTGAAAGAATGTGGCTGCTTGAGAGTCCCACGTAGAGAAATGTGTTTTCTTGTTAGCCTTTGGCTGGAACTAAAACAAAGCAGAATTAACCAGAGGATGATGTGACACAGCGGACATAGCGACATGGGTCCCCGCGTGTAATGAGTACGTTGTGAGCGTGGTCTTACTTCCTGCGTTAACATGGGCAGCTTCAAGTTCATAGTTCAGAAAGGGAATAAACTCCCACGTGTGTCGGGTTTATTGCCTTTTGCCTCTTATCTCAAGAACGGACACCATATGGCCCTGTATTTGTGTACTCTTGCCATGACAATTCCTTCTGTCAAAAATGATTTTCTCCAGAAGTATGGTATGTAAATTCTTGGCCGATCATTCAAAAAAAGGAAGGGAATTGCATTTTTTAACCAGCATTTTTCAAAATACTGTTTTGGCATACGAAAGGAATTAACAACTCCCTGTAAGTGTTGGCATCATGTATGTGAATTTAATAATAATAAGGCATAAGACATAATTGTATAAACAGTAGAAGAAGCTTTCCTCCTGATCTTCTGATTATCTAGACATGGAAGATTTTTTTTTCCCCCCAGAGTTTCATTTTCCAAAGTAGTAGGGAAAAGTGTCAAGAGATTTTGACATCAATTATTTGTGAAATCACCTTGAAGCTAAGACTTGCTTTTGTCTAGAATGATATTGAAACGTGTGATACTAAATCACTCCCCAGTTCTTAAGAAGAACAGCCCCAAGTATCTTATCTGTATGGTTATTCTGTATCTAGCTCATGTATTGTTTTGCTCATTATTAGAATACCCAAAAGGGGATGTGGTCAGTGAATTCCACTTGAAGTTTTCCTTACACTCAGTGACCCTTTCTTCTGAAATCTTTCATGAACTGTGTAAGGAGGAAGAAAGCATTGCCCTTTACTTCTAAGTACGTGGGGATATAGGGATTCTCCAACTTAAAACTAGATGGCATGCCATTTTTTATTTATTTGTCAGTTCTTTGTAAATTAGTAGAACTTTTCTGTAGAAACAGTGTTAAAAACTAAAAGAAAAGAAAAGGCTACTTAGGGTCATGGGCCAGTCTACCAAAACTGTATTTATTTTGTATTAATTTCCCTTCTGTGGAAAATTTTCTTAATTCGTATTGGGCATTTCAAGAATGAAATCTTCTCTTTTGCTCCTTATTAGCTCCAGTCATAGGAGTTTGTAGATACAGTATTTGTCATTAGTTACCTAATTATTTGCCCATCACACAGTGATTTGCCCATGGTGCCCATGGTTCAGATGCTGGTTTAATAAGATTAATCATAATGCTTTTAGTACCAGAGAAGGTGCTGTCATGTTGTCAAAGGATTATTTAATGTTCAACATGAACAAAGCCTGTTGAGGTATGACTGTTCTTGGGTTTTTTTTCTTTTATTCTGCCTTTCTTGACGGTCAGTTAAATGGAATCCTACAGACATGAAGGAAGAGAGGGAAGTTGCTGTTATTTGTTTAGACCTTACCCCTCCTTCTAGTTAAGGTGAAGAAAATTTGGGAGAAGCTATTCTATTCTAACCATGACCTTGTTTTGTTTTGTTTTTATTTTTTAAAGTACCTCTGATGTTTTCTCAAAGCAGAGCACCCATCCATAGAAAATGCTAGTTAAAAAACCTTCTGAGGGGCACCTGGGTGGCTCAGTCCACTAAGCATCTGCCTTCGGCTCAGGTCGTGATCCCAGGGTCCTGGGATCGAGCCCCACATCGGGCTCCCCGCTTCGCGGAAGCCTGCTTCTCCCTCTCCTACTCCGCCTATTTGTGTTCCCTCTCTTGCTGTATCTCTCTCTGTCAAATAAATAAAGCCTTAAAAAAAAAAAAACCTTCTGAGAAGTCACATGCCTAAAGCAAAATATTATCAGAGAATAAACTAGAGTTTGTAACTTTGCAGTCGAGGCATGTGTCTATCGGGCATGCACCAATGCATTTTGAGGACTTAGAATAAACTTGATTTTCTGTAACTCCTCATCGGGCAAGAGTTGTGTTTGACTGTTAAAGGGACACAAATGTGTCTTTGAGCAGCTGCCTGATGAAAAGCTGAGCCCCAGTCTGTCAGGGTGACTTAGAATTGGCCAGGACTCAAGTGTATGTGATTGCATTTCATCTATTTGCTATCTCAACAGATGGATCTGTTTCTTCGAGTATTTGCGGTTTGTCCTTCAGCAATGACTAGCTCTCCCAACGACTGTAGATTCCATTGACCAGAGTTAATGATGCTTTTCCGTAGATGTTATGTTTCCCATAGTAGTTTTTAAATTTATGGATCAAATAAGCAACTGAGTTTTTTCAGCACTTTTTCAGATCTTTGGAAGTTGTCTCAAAAGCCTGATCCAAGGAAAATGAGGCCATTTATCTTTCCAGGGGTTTCTATGCCCTCTCAACACCTAAGTGTTAATGGGATAAATAAGAGTGGTTTTTGCTTCTTGAAACCTGCAGGCTATCAAGTGGAGAGGGGAAAAAATGGAAAGGTTACTGCTTCCTCTGTCTATCAGGTTTTATTATGGAAACTGTTCACCAGATAATTGGGTTTAATTTGTAACAGAGGGGAAGATTTGTATTGTAAACAAGAAAGTTCTTTGAAGATAAATCTTGTCAGTAGCTGCTGGTAGGATGCTGGAGGAAGCCTTGATTTTTTTTTTTTTTTTTTTAATGGCCTGGAGTGGGAGGGTGTTTTTCTTTCTTGGTTTTTTTTTTGTTTGTTTGTTTTGTTTTGTTTTAATTATTTATTTAGTTAGTTAGTTCCCTTTCCTTCCTTTTTGCTAGACTACAAAGTGTTAGTGGGGCTGGAAGGTGATAATTAGTTGTCTTCACCTGATTTTTCTTTTGCAAGCGGACTAATTAAAATGCATAAAAACTTCTTTTTTTTTTTCCCCAAAGGGAAACACACCTCTTTTGACAGCTGCCTTTCTGAACGTCTGCACTCTTTCTGGCACCTTCTTTGTTTTATTGGCTGCTTCTTTACGCAGTTGAGAACTCTAATGCCTTATTTGTAACTCTTAAATATTAGAGTTAACCCTACTTGTCAACACCAGGTTTGTACCAATATTAGTAACTTAGCATACATATTATGCTCCTATTAAGCTATTTATTCAGTTCTTCTATTATTATTTTACATTGGGCTTTTTCTCCTTTCGATTTGTGACTTTTTAAGTGCCCGAGGTAGTAGTGTCCGTAGTCTTCTGTATTACAGCATATCACTGATGCAGCGGTTTCTATATGCATCCATCGCTCATTCCACACATTCCTGTCACTCCGAGAATCCACAAATTTTTCAACATTTCGAACTCAATCTCAGTAAGTATTAGGTATGGTTTGTTGTAGACTTAGGTTTTTTTTAGTTTTAAGTGCCTTGCTTCAGATAATACATCATTCTTGATGAACTTCGATTCGATAGTCTAAAATGATGCCAGGTTTTTGTAACATATTCAACAGCAAACATACTGTAGTCGTACATTCTAGTTTTGCCTACTTTTAATTGTCAAACTGACTGCGTTTTTCAGTTGTACTGTTTCCGGACTTTTCACCATCTAAGAAAATATTTGTCGTGGAATTGATAATGAATGTTTTAGTAGGTGTGCGTTTTCTAATCGATTGGGTTACCTCTTTGTGCATGATTTTGATTTTTGTGCTTACATCCAAAATTTTAATTAAACGTTTGTGTAACTAGATACACTGTAAAAAAAAAAAAAAAAAGAAAATCTCATGCTACCCCTGATATAAATAATACAATTAGAGATGCTAAGTCAAAATTATAAATTATTGTAAGGAGTTGAATTCGAATTTTTAAATGTTGATATGTAAGGTACCATTACATAAGAAAATAGTTTTAAAAATAACAGTTTACTCAAGCCAGAAAAAAAGAGTCTATTAGCTGAGACAGATGCTCTGAAACTCTGAAACAGATGAGTAGCTCATCTTTTAGGCTTCTCACTGTTTAATAGTTTTGTGTACGTGACTTTTTTTTAAAATCTGTAAATTTATAACTGTAGTGGGTAATTCCTATAGATAATTTTTTTTTCTTTCTCCGATGAAAAAGTAAGTTCAAACCATCTATCTAGGAGGAAAAAGTACCTTGATAAATTAATGCCTATAAGAATCATATAACTAACACTTTCCTACCCCACATTTGTTGATGGTAACTGCTGGCAAGAAATAAAAATTTTTAAGAATCGCACTTTCAAAATCTCAGAGCACAGAGCTTGTGAATAGCCCTTTCAGTGAAGTAATAGTATGAATATTATTAAAGAGAACATATTCTACTCATTTCCTATCCATTGCAACTTGTGTTTATTGTTTTTACTATAAATTCTTAATTAATTAATCCACATAGTGGAATGGTTGTTTTTTTCTGGTTCAGTCATGAAGGGGTTAACCAGGAATCCATTTATATCAAGGTTTATTTTTAAAGATCTTTTTTAAAAAATATTTTATTTATTTATTAGAGAGAGAGCACGAGTGGGGTGAGGGTCAGCGGGAGAAGCAGACTCCCCACCGAGCAGGGAGCCCAATGTGGGGCTCGATCCTGAGACCCCAGGATCATGACCTGAGCTGAAGGCAGATGCTTCACTGACTGAGCCACCCAGGCTTTCCTATTTTTAAATGTCTTTATAAAATGTGTTAGAATACTTTGGCTGTAATAACACTACTAATGAACATGATTGTATTTTTAATTAAGGACTCTTCATTGACCTGGATGAACGTTTTTCTGAATTTGAGTTTTTATTGTAGAGTTCTGTGACACAGGCCATGCCCCAGAAGTTAGAGGACAGGGAAAAGTGTTTATTGAATGACTGATATAAATTTGTTCTGTTGTCAGATTGAACTTTTCTTCTAAGACAGGGGTAAAAAAATTTTTTTAAACTTCAAATGTATATAATGGATGGGTTCTGTTTAAGAGTTTACTGTATTTCTTCTTTTAAAAAGCCTATTTTGAAAAGAATACAAGGAATTTGGAAGTATTCCAGAACTCTCTAAAATTCACACTTAATAATTTGCTTCATTCAGATTTTTTTTGATTGGCATGTGATCCCTCTGTTGTGTTCTGAAATGTCTGAAATCACAACATCTTGATAGAGTCTACTCTATTTTTGAATTGTTTTAAATAGTAACTTTAAAATTTGCATTAATTGAAAAGTACCTTGTCATAACATTTGCTTTGTGTCATGAAAGGTTATCTATATTTGGAAGTAACATTTTGGTAAAAGGAAGATTATGGAATATTTATGAACTTTCTCTGTCACAGATTCATAGGTTATTAGAACAGGATGGAACTTTAGAGATTGGCAACCACAACCTTCTCAGTTTACAGTCGAAGGAAATGAGGGCTGGAGAGATTAAATGACTTGCCCAAGGACACACAGCTGAAGAGTAGTATAAGAATGATTGTAACCCTGGACTTTGGGCTCTAGGTCATGTATTTTTATCATGGAAAATTCACTCCAATAAAGTTATGTAACTTTTCAAAAGATCATGGTGTAAAGCTGGGAGTCAATTATAAGTATACTTTATTATGGTCAATTTAGTTTTGCATCTTTGTGTATGTTTAGGTGGTTAATTTTTTTTCCTATTAAAGTATGCTTAATTCAATTTGTGAATTAATTACAAAAACGAGAATAATTGTGCTTGGATGAGGATAATTTAACTTACTCTCATGACCTGGTTTTTGGACAATGCTCTTTAATAACACCTCCATAATGGGGCGCTGTGTAAAACAGTTCGTTTAAATTCTTGGATTACTTCGTGGTTTTAAAAAAAAAAATAGTTGAAGAAGGATGCAAATTAAATATTGTCTGTTTATGGCCCTTGATTTCAAGATAGCAATCAGTTATAATCTCAATTTTCATGTAACCAAAGTTTATGGTATAGAGCAAATACCTGCCCCCCAAATATTTTATTTATGTATTTATTTTAGAGAGGCGGGAGAGGCAAAGGGAGGGAGAGGGATAGAATATCTCTTTTTTTTTAAAGATTTTATTTATTTATTCGACAGAGATAGAGACAG
This sequence comes from Ursus arctos, assembly GCF_023065955.2. Lineage (NCBI taxonomy): Eukaryota > Metazoa > Chordata > Mammalia > Carnivora > Ursidae > Ursus > Ursus arctos. Next base: position 41,854,223 of record NW_026622841.1, read on the forward strand.
CCAGCGAGAGAGGGAACACAGCAGGGGAGTGGGAGAGGAAGAAGCAGGCTCATAGCAGAGGAGCCTGATGTGGGGCTCGATCCCATAACGCCCTGAGCCGAAGGCAGACGCTTAACCGCTGTGCCACCCAGGCGCCCCGAGGGAGAAAATATCTCAAGCAGACTCAGTGCTGAGCACAGAGCCAGACGCGGGGCTCGATCCCATGACCCCTGGGATCATGACTGGAGCCAAAATCAAGAGTCAGAGGCTCACCCAACAGAGCCGCCCAGGAGCCCCTACCTGTGCACTTTTAATTCATTTTGTTGTAACGCATTTCTTCACAAGCAGATGCTTTGGGAACCTTTTAATGACTATATATAATAAATATTTTCACAGTCATAATAGAACCAAGCGAACCAACAGAAACTCTTGATAACATTATTTATAATCTTCCTTCATTATAAATCTGTTTAAGTAACCAAAAGCAATAATATAACCAACTGGAATTAACACTGATTGTTTTCTTGGAGAGGCAGACAGGAAGAAGTCACAGCCAGTTGGCATCAAGAAGGTACCAAAGAGCTCAGTGCCACTGGCCACAGCTGGTAGAGTTTGCCAGAAAAAGTGCTGCTCCCACTTCTCCTGGTCCATTGGTATTCACAGTATGCAGCTCGTTTTCTTACTAGAGAGCCAAAATTTTTTTAAGCTGCATTTTAAAATCCTGTTGACTTTTGGGGGGGGGGTGGAGGGAGGGGTGTTACATAGTAAGTATGTACTAATAAGAGCTTGTCCGTTGGGCTTGAGATCCTTCCTCTATCATTACTTTTATTTTTTATCTTTTTAAGTAGGCTCCACACCCAGTGTGGAGCCCAACATGGGGGGCTTGAACTCATGACCCTGAGATCAAGACCTGAGCTGAGATCAAGAGTCAGCCGCTTAAACAACTGAGCCACCCAGGCGCCCCCCACTCATTTATTTTTTAACTGGTTATTTACCGAGTACCTACTTACTAGAAATACCTCCTGTTAAGTAACTAGTGAAAACAGGGTGTTCTTTCTAGGCACGTAACGTTTTGATGATTATAATCAGTTCTGCTGTATGTACGCATGCACGTATTTTACCTGATTCAGATTTCCACTATGGATTTTTTTTATCATCTGGAAACCAATGTCAGTTGCACTGCAGGGGATTCTTAGATATTTAGCATTACTCACTCTATACTGATTGTCTATTTTTATACGTCATGTTTCCCTCTAATTTGCATTTGAGTTTCTCGGATAAGGAGTTTGGGGCTACAACCTCCACCCCTTGTCACGTAGCCCACAAATAAGCCAAATAAATGAGGCCTGTGATGACATTAACTCATTCCAAACCATCAGATATGTTTGAGGATTTTTCTATATTTAATTTACATTAAGTGCCTAAATCCTTGACTTAAAAAGTCAAGGGAATGATTTGCATATTCATTTTTAAAAAATAAATACTCTGCTCTGCAACCGCTCTTCCCCAAGGTACCAAGTGCTGTCATTCACTGTTGGGTAGCCAGTGTGGAAGTGGGCTTCCGGTCCCGCGTAGGGATTGCATATATGGAACCAGGAAACAGCAGTATTGGTCCAGGGTACCGTACTCTGCGTTTCTAGTTATCACAGAACAAAACATTTCAAGAAGTGATTCTGCAGAGATGGGTCAGAATACCCAGACTGTACTTGAAATTTTCATTTCTTGAGTCTTGAGGCACTTTGCAGTTAATCAGTTCCAAACACCTGGGATTTTATTTCTTCATTTAATACAGTTAAACACACACACACACCCCAAAACATTTTTTTTCTAATAAAATTAACCCATGATTTCTTGGTTTATAGAAAACACAACAGGTTCCCCCCCCCCCCCCAGAGAGGGAGGAACCACTCGCTTTCACTCTCTCTTCTCACTGGAAAAGTAGGCCAGTTTCATAGAAGTGGTTTCAGCCCCATGATAAAGGTGAGTTGGCTTGTGGGCATTTCTCTACCGATGGCCGTAGGAAACGGGAACGTGCTTTATTTAGCTTCTCACCCTGCACAGCCATCGCGTTTCCTCTTGAGTAGTTTGCGAAATAGGAAGATACGTAGGTAAAAATGGAGAGGGCCGAGAGGAACTGGGACAGGTGCACAAGTGGCTAATTTTGGCTTCGACAAGATATTCATTAATGGCCGAAGTTGGAAGTCTTTTTAGGGTGAAGTAATGTTTTTTTACTTTTGTGCATTTGGGAACCTTCTTAAGCAATCGAGGAAATTAGAAACCCTTTTCATGCTTAGGGCAGATTTTTGTAATCTATTGTGTGCTTCAAGCTATGCAATTTAGTTTCCTGGATTCCAGAAAAGTTTATTCTTGTACTTTAATCAATTCTTTCTCTTTTTAAACTCTGAATCCCCAAGAACTGCTATTTCGGGCAAACATAACATGTTACTCAAATTAAATTGCGCATAGGTATTAAATAAGCTGGGTGAGATGTAATTCCCAAATGGGTTCGGATGTATTTGTTTATAAATCACAGGTGTGGTTACAGTTAAGTCTCCAGGTGGCTTTTGGAGAAATATAAGTTAATAAGGTGCTGGTGAAGAAGTGCATACAGGTGCAAATGACTTAGAAAGGCAGGAAATTTTTCCACTAACTTCATTATGGTAGATGAAAATTAAGTTGTGTGTAGTTGGGAGGGTCACATAAATAGCTACAGGGGTCATATGACACAGCTAGGGAGGTGGAGGCTTATGTGTGTAGCTAAAAATTGTGAAACATGGAAAGCTCTGGAGTGACCTGGAACGAAAATTTGGATATATAAAATATTAAGTGGGAAGCAAACTATGAAGGTATTCTAGACACAGTGTAACTGGAATTAACACTAATTCTAGTCATAGCAGTAGCTGAGCTCACGGTAAAATATATTTTACTTTCCCAGGTCGTCCGGTGCACTGGATGGTCCGTTCTCCGGTGGGGGTTCCTCCAACACATTTGTTGAGATACGTGATATGCCACGAGTAATATGATATTAATGCTTGTTAACAAATCTTACAAAATTCCTCCTTTTTAAAGTATTTGTCTGAGTCAAGTCCAGTTTTCTCCTGTTCGTGGTGTTGGTCCCACTCACCTGTATTTAGACCCTCCTGCTCAGTGGGACGGGGTGGGGGGGGGAACGTTTCAGCTCGTGAGTTGCTACACGTCACTGCCACACCAGGACCTGTCAGGACTTCGCTTGTCAAATTTATTGTCATAACTGTAGAGGTTCCAGTAATTGTAGTTTTTAAAATTCCAACAAAGTTTTTAGGTTTTATTAGAAATTTCTTAAAACTTTGGGAATATGTGTCGATGAGTGACATGGGATTATGTCATGGTAGAAAAATCTGCCAAGCTAGACTAAGGACCACAGAGAAGCTGTGCCATATACGAGGTTTGGAGAAGCTCAGGACTCCTTCTGGCTTGTTCCTATATACTATGGTAGTCTAGCACAGTGTATGAGTAAGTGTTCTCCAGAGAAAAAGGAATGATAGGAGGTGTGTGTGTGTGTGTGTGTGTGTGTGTGTGTGTGTATGATTTATTATAAGGAATTAGCTCACGTGATTATGGAGGGTGGCCGATCCCAAGATCTGCAGAGTGAGTAGGCAATTTGGAGACCCAGAAGACCTGAAGTAGTTCTAGCCCAGAGGCCCTCAGATTTAAGACCCAGGAGAAGTCAGTGTTTCAGCTGCAGTCTAGAGGCAGGAAAAAGCTGATGTCCCACTTTAAAGGCATCCAGACAGGAGGATTTCTCTTTTATTCAAGGAAAGGTCAGTCTTTTTGTTCTACTCAGACCTTTGCCTGATTAGATGAGGCCCACCTACTGCAGGGAGGACAATCTGCTTTACTCAGTCTACCTACTGAAATGTCCATTTCATCCAAAAACGCCTTCACAGAAACACCCAGCGTAATATTTGACCAAATACCTGAGCACTCTGTAGTCCAGTTAAGTTGACACATAAAATTAACCATCACACATGGTATCCGTACATGTCCAGGACAGTACTTCACAAACATCGGCGCTCAATAAATATTGATGGATGGATGGATGTTTGTTGGATGGATGGATGGATGAATGTTTGTCACAGGTGTTAAAGAATTGTAAGTTTCCATTTTATAAATCTGGGAATACTTCTGTTTTTGCTGGTTAAAAAGCTAAAACTTCGGGGCGCCTGGGTGGCACAGCGGTTAAGCGTCTGCCTTCGGCTCAGGGCGTGGTCCCGGCGTTATGGGATCAAGCCCCACATCAGGCTCCTCTGCTGTGAGCCTGCTTCTTCCTCTCCCACTCCCCCTGCTTGTGTTCCCTCTCTCGCTGGCTGTCTCTATCTCTGTCAAATAAATAAATAAAATCTTTAAAAAAAAAAAAAAGCTAAAACTTCACAGGTGTTTGTTTGAATTTTAGTATTCTTTGACCATGGTGTTTAGCATATCAGCCAGGCTGAAGGACATTCCTACCTTCGAATACTCCAAAATATTCAAAAGGATCTAAACCTTTTTCTTCTCTGAAATTGCATGTCTTTTTTCTTACTATTTGTTTCCTTTAATATCATACTACCTCTCAATTTTTCTTGCCTCAAATTTCCATGCCTCTTTTTTTTCTTACCAAGGAGGTATTTAATATTTATATTTCATTTTGTATCTTTATTTATCTTTATTTATCTTTAGTATTTATCTTTTCTTCACCCTAATTCATTTTAGTTTTTGTTAGTTCTGCCTTTACAAACGTCCTTTTAGTGACTTCTTGCCAATTGCTTTACTTTTACTGTGCGATAACTTTGACTGATTAGATGTGGCCCACCTACTGCAGGGAGGACAATCTGCTTTACTTTTCAGAAAATAACTTTTCAGATTTTGATTGATGTAAAAGTGTTTGTTGAAATCCCATGAGTGATGACAACCTCAGTAGTATGACTACAACCATAAGAAAACTGAGCTACAAGGTCCACATTTTGAAAATGAATTGTGTATTCTATTAGTAACAAGTTTCCTTTCTTTTATTCTGATACGTGCCACTTAGAATTGTGAAGTTTTCTTGTCTTGCATTTCTTTTAGTCCCTCCTGAATAGATAAACGGCCAGTATTTAGGGGACGTGGTTAATGTCAGAAACTCTCACTATTACAAAATGCTTAACAGTGTAAGGTAGTTCCTAAAATATGACGGAAGCACGATAATTTGAAGGATTTTGCTAGCAATAACCTTCCTCCTCTGATCAAAAAGTTAATAGGTTTGCTGTAGAAAATTTGAATAGATAATCATGTGTTTTTTTAAACAACTCAAGTGTGGTAAGTTTACTTTGAAAGAGCAGATGAGCAAAAAGAAGAAATAGGCATACCTACTTGGCCGCCACCTGGAGAGACTTCTGTTCTTGATTTGCTAGATCCCTCCAGTTCCTCCCTTTGCCTGTGTCCCTGTACAGTTGACCCTCATTCTTTATGGATTCCGTATTTGTGAAGGATTCCCTAAAAATGATTTGTAACCCCCAAATCAGTATCTGCAGCCCTTTCAAGGTTATTCGCGGACATGGGCACAGTGGTGAAAATGCAAGTCATCTAACACATTCCGTCCCAACAGATGTCCAACAAAACGACACAGCTTTCTAGTGGCAGTTCTGATGCTGTAAGTAAGTGTCCTTTCTGCAGTCTCTTTAGTGCCACGTTTTCACATTTTTGTGTGCTTTGTTGGTGATTTCATTGTTAAAAATGGCTCACAGGTGTACTGAAATGCTGCCTGGTGTTCGTAAGTGCAAAAAGGCTGTGATGTGCCTTTTGGAGAAAATCCATGTGTTAGAGAAGCTTCATTCAGGCTTGAGCCATAGTGCTGTTGGCCGTGTTTTCAACGTTAATGAATTAACAGTATATATTCAATCTGGTGTTTTTAAACATAAACACACATAAAACAAGGTTGTGTATTGACCGGGTGATGACAATGTTATGACCAGAGGCTCCCAGGACTCTAACACCGTATTTCTCCTAGGAGCAAGAGAAATATCTGCTAAATCAGCATTTGCCACAACTTTTTTTTTGAACATAACTTCCTGGGGTAATGAAGACCAACTTCAATTTTTTTTTCTTTTCTTAAAAATTTGAGTTCCACTGTACATTTGTGCATTTTTCATTAATAGTACATTTTTAATATTTTACTGCCTCATTCAGTGCTCTTTAACATCTTTTTAATATTTATGCAGCAGGACAGCATACAGATGGGATGTCAGTTTATTTAATAATTCTCCTTTTAGAGAATACTTACTAGGCTCTCCCCTGGTAAGTAATTTTTACTACTTTAGGCAATTCTGGAATAAACATCCTTGTAGCTTAATCTTGATTATATCCATGATTATTTCCTCAGGATAAATTTTCTGCAAATGAAATTTTTGGAACATGGAATATGCAAATTGAGACTTTTGCTCTTTGCAAGATTGCTTTGTGGCCTTTCTAATATATTCCTTTCTAAATAAGATGAAATTAACAATAAACTATCCATTTTTATCAAATTTCGAAAACATAGGAATTTGAGAAAAAAGCCGTTAAAGTTACTTTTATCTTTTATTTCGGTGGCCATTTAGAGCAAATGTGTTTTGATGTATTTAAGTCGCAGGGCCTTGTATTTCAGACGTGCAGAGAATTACAGATTAGGTAAGAAATGTTAGGTTTCTTCGGTCCAGCCTCCTCTTTTGTATTGATATTGGAGGCTGGTTTGAATATTTTATTGTGAATTCAGTTTTTTTTTTTAAACACACCGAACTACAGAGATTTATTTTCTTCTGAATATTATTAACCATAGGTGTAGAGGAGAACTCAGACTGTTTACCTCCGTTTCCAGCCACTCTTTGGTTTCTTTCTTCTAGCTTTGTTTCAGATGTCTAAATTCAGGAAACAGGAGCCACACATGTATTCTTTGTAGCGACAGATGCCTAGTGAAGAGGGAACATGAGGACCCTCTAGGGTAAGGGAGATCCTGATTCATGTCTCAGGAGGAATCTAAGCAGAATGCATTAGAAATACAGAGGCTGGAGCGAATATTACTGTCTGCTGTGTTGCTGACCTAAAGAAACGGCATGTGTGCTAGACATTGAAAGATGACTTGTGTTCATGGGGGAAATTATCTAATGCCATAAATTTGCAGACTTCTGCTACATTGGCAGATTTTAAATTTTGCTTATGATCTTTCTCGAGTAGGGAGCACGTCTAGCTTCCTTATTTTTAGCCTTGCTGCTACAAGAAAGCAAATGTTGACTTATGCTATCTAATTCCTATTTACAAAGTACACGTGGCATTTCATAGTTTGTACGTTTCCTCTCGACAAACTCTTTGGTTTGTTTTTGCAGTGCCTTTGTGATCATAAGTCATCGAAGACGTAATATTTAGATTGTGTCGATATATTTTAATTTATTGACACCCTTCCCCAATTTGATCATTTTGGATTTCATTCCACTTTTTGATTAGTGCATGTAATGCCAAGTGAACAACTTATTGCTTATATCTTTTTTATTTCTGATGAAGTATTTTTATTTTTATTTTTATTTTTTTTAAAGATTTTATTTATTCATTTGAGAGAGAGAGACAGCCAGTGAGAGAGGGAACACAAGCAGGGGGAGTGGGAGAGGAAGAAGCAGGCTTCCAGTGGAGAAGCCTGATGTGGGGCTCGATCCCATAACGCCGGGATCACGCCCTGAGCCGAAGGCAGACGCTTAACCGCTGTGCCACCCAGGCGCCCCTGATGAGGTATTTTTAGAGCGTATATTCCTATGAATGGAAATACTTGGAAGCACTTTATTGCTTTTGTCATGTATTTGCCTTCCAAAAATGTGTTACTAATTAGTAGTAATCCCTACAATAGTTACTCATGATTGTGTGTTATGTGTGGTGTTTAAAAAAAAAAAGAAAAAAAAAAAAGAATCCTGCTTTCTTAGTGGCTATCAAGTTGCATCTCAAGGTTGCTTTAATTTATACAATTTTGATCCCTAGCGAGGATCAATCTTTTTCTAATAGTATTTACTTCGGAATTTTGTCTTGTGTAAAATCATTGTTCATCATTTTTACCCAAATGCATGCTTCAGAGAGCCTTCTCTTTGTCACAGTTAAGGTCGTTCCATTCTTTATGGAGTTATTCCAAGTTAAATATGTTTTGTGTATGTAAAATGTAAAGCCCATACGGGTAACTTTTGTAGACCCAGTGGTAGAGGGGAAACAGCACCTCACGTTATTGGGTTCTTGCTTGAATGCAGACACTTGAAGGAATAAAAACACGTCTGAACCACCTTCATGAGGAAGCAGCCAGCGCTAGTCCAAAATGCTGAATTCCCAAATAGTTCATTTTCTGACATTGGAATGCCCCCAGTTTTTCACAGCCATAACGTCTTCTGCCCCACACAAATTCATCCACCCCTCTTCTGAGTTCCTGTACCTCTCCGTTGTGGAGCTTAATCCCAGTACATTGTAATGCTTTTTTCTGTGCCTGTGTTTTTCCCTTCTGGATGCTTCCCAAGGAGTGGAAACCCAGTCAGTCTTTTTTTTTTTTTTTTTAATTCTTCATGCCAAAGTTTGTTTATTCATTCAACAAGCATTTATTGGATTTCTGAATGCTGTCCTAAGCTTTATTGGGTATGGAGGTGAAAAATCCCTGGTCTTTGTAATCTGGCCAGATCATTTACAGCGAGGGGAAAACTTGGGTCTTATGTAATTAACAGAGTGTGAAGTCTGAGTTTAGAGTTTAGGATGGTTTTTAAGCCCTAAAAAAATAACAGGTTCAGACACCTTAAGGCTGCAGTGATTGGGAATTTTGGGGGAAAAAAACATGTAATAACATGTTATAAATTTTTTAAAGGTTATTTTCTCAAACTTGAGAGATTTTTTAAGTTAAATTGGCCTGGCCAATTGTAAATCCCCACCCTCATTCGTTAAAAATTTTGTCAGAGGAATGTAGTATTTAGAGCTGGCAGAGATCACAGAAATCGTCTATTTAAAACTCCTTTTTACAGTCGAGGAAATGAAACTCTAAAGCATTTGTGACTTTCCCCAGCCTAGCTGAGGGTTTTTCCAAAAAGAAAATATTTCAAAAATGCAGAAGGGTAAATTTCCTCATAAATATGATGGAGAACTTTACACACCTCTTTGTGCATTTGAGCCCAAGAGTTTGTAGTCAGATCCAAGAATAGTTTGGATTCACCCATATATGTGGGCTGTGACCGTGTGTCTGGCTGGCCTGTCCCATCTTCATCCTGTATGTGTTTCTCAAAATGCTTCAAGGATCTGGGACCTGTGGTGATTCTCATATTTGTATGCTCTTCGCTTTTTAAAAAGTGAGATTGAAATTTGCTTTTGGGGTCTATTCTGGATCCTCTTTGTGACCAAGACCTAGATTAATTACTATAGGGTTTTGGGTTTTAGTTTTTCAGTATAATACATAATATGGAAAGGAATGCAATAAAATATGTCAAGGAAATCATATTAATCATGCAACTGGCTGGCTGTGATTGTGTTTTTCACAATGTTTTATCTGAACTCTATGGTCAAGTGTTTTATTGTTTTTGAGAATAATCCAGTGCTTTCTTTTCTTTTCTACTTTGCTTAGGCTTTAAAAGATAAAGACAAATTTATCTTAATCACACCAGACAAAGCTAACATAGTGGCCTCCACATGGGATTAGACTGTGTAAAGGACAGAAAGAGGCCTTTGAAACTGTATTGTCTCTTCACTGAATTATAAAAATTTAGAACTCCTACCTTATTACTTTATTTACATGGAAACTCTTTCAGTTAAGATGAGGGCTCTGGGGCAAGAAACTCCACTTAACATCTTCTAACTTGGGCTTTGTTTTGGTATGTGTCAGAGATTTTTATTTTTGAGTGCTTTTTAGGGGAATATTTGATTTCCCTGAAATACCAAATTTTGTGTATATATGTATTTTTTTTTTTCTGGAGAAGGGTTTCATAGCATCATCAATCGTATCCTCAAAGGTGTCCTTGAACAAAAAGATGATGAGAACCATTGCCCCAAACTTTGATCCAGTATGTGCTGGAATGTAGTAACTTAGGAAATGATGAATAACTTTGTTGTCACTCTCTTTGTAAACAAGTCCCTCAGAATGACAGAAATCACAGTTCAGTGTTACCTACCACTTTTAATTTAAATTTAATATGAAAAATATTCAAACTCATTGATCGTCTTTGAAAAGAGCATGTAACTGAGATGGGGACGACATGACCTAGGCTTGACTATTGATTGCTTCCCCTTGATGGCCAAGAAAATTTCTGTATAATGGACCTCATCCCTTACTGTTAAAATGAGGGGATAGATGTGAAGATTTCTGTGTTTGTGTCTTTCTCCCATAATTTCATTCATTCATTGAGATATAAATAAAATTAGAAATAAATACTAGAAGTATGATTTGATACCACCCCCGAATTATGGATTTTTGTGGTTTCTTCAAAGATTGGATTTCTAATAAAATAACATTATACATTAGGATTCTCAACTGCTTAGTTTTTGTGAGGCTTTTACTATTTTCATGCTTTTGGGTTTTTTTTTTTCCTCATCTGATTAATATTTTATTCCTGTTTCTTGAAAATAGGGCCACTGAAGGAATTTTGATAATGGAATTAAGTGCTGTTTAATGATACAGGGCTTTTGAAAGGTGATTGCTAGAATTTATGTGCCCATTGGTTTGTCTGACTGATTTATGCTTCATTTTATAATAACCATTTCTAATTCAAACACACACAGGGGCACCTGGGTGGCTCAGTCGGTTGAGCATCTGCCTTCAGCTCGAGTCATGATCCTTGGGTCATGGGTTTGAGCCCCATGTCAGGTTCCTTCCCCAGAGGGGCGTCTGCTTCTCCCTTTCCCTCTGTCCTTCCCCCTGCTTGAGCTCTCTCTCTCTCTCACTCATTCTCTCTCTCTCAAATAAATAAATAAAATCTTTTTAAAAAATTTCAAACACAAACATAATCATTCCTTTAATTTAGAAAAAGCTAAGAAAAACATTTTTAAAAATAAAAACACTAAGGTTACATATAACACTACTAACAGCAACATGGTTTGATGTCATGGTCGGTAATTTCTCTGACTTTCCCACAGTCTTCTTTCCTTGGCCTTGGAGACAAAGAAACAATGTTGGGCTGAATACATCAGACATTGTAGAGCTACTCAGAAGTGAAAGATTAATTTCTGGTTAGGATATTGTGGGATGAATTTGTTCCCCCCAAATTCATTTGTCAAAGTCCTAACCCAAGTACCTCAAAAAAATTACTATATTTGGAGATAGGGCCTTTACAGAGGTATTTAAGTCAAACTGAGGTCATCAGGATGGGCCTTAATCCAGTCTGACCTCAGTCCTTATAAGAAAAGGAGATTAGGATGCAGCCAAACACAGGGAAGAGCATGTGAAGATAAATGCAGAAGAGGGTCATAAAATTAGAAATAAATACTAGAAGTACGATTTGATACTACCCCCGAAGAGAGGGGCCACAGAGAGAGGCCTCAGAAGAAACCAGCCCCACTGGCACCTCCACCTCAGATTTCCAGCCTCCAGAGCTATGAGAAAATAAATTTCTGTTGTTCAAGCCACCCAGTCTGTGGTACTTTGTTATGGCCGGTCCGGCAAACTAATGCCGGGGGCCTTGTTTAAAGAGTGATTAAAACCGTTCAGTTAATCAAATGAAAAAATAGATCTATCATTTTCTTTAGAAACAAGTTTTTACTAATGTTGCTTCCTCCTAATCCCTTTGAGGGTCTCCTAAAACCAATGGTATTTTGTTAATTAATTTTCCAACGGCAGCTCCTTCAAACATCAGATCAGTATGTTGTCTTAAAGTGTCTTTTTCTGAGAAGCTTCAGGAAACCTATACTTTGAAAAATAATTGGAGTTAATCATTAGGATTCATTGCTTCATTCACATCAACAGATTATTTTATCTTCTTTGATGGTAACAAAAATTAATGAGGGTTTTGTTTTGTTTTGTTTTTGTCCCAACACTTTACAAAAACGTATCGGAGGGTTTGTGAAATATTTGCCAGACGGACTGAAGGACAAAGTCTACAGGCTAACTGAAGGACAGGGAATTAAATCCAATTAGTTACAAAGTAGGTGAAAGGTGTCAGGGGCTATTTCCATTTTCTTCCTATTTCTCAAAGTAATTTAAGAACAGTGGAGGAAAATGAGGGAAAGGGGAGAAAGTGCTATTTTATCACCTCTGCTCTTATTTTGGTCTTGATGTCAGTTTCTAGTAGGAAAAAAACCAAAAAACAAACAGAAAATCCCCCACCTCTTTGCAATCATAGAGGTATTACAGAAACCAGTACTCTTAAGTTTACTTTCTTCGTTTGGCTTCATATCAGAGTATATCTAGATCCTATCATTTTTACAACTTTGTCCTGGAAAGTATGGGATAGTCAGCCTATGCAATTAAATGCAAAATCAATGTAAACCGCCCAAAGGACTAGCATATTGGGTATTCGCTTGTAGAGACAAATGCTTTTTCAGTCCTCTTGTGATTCTACTACTATTGGATATAGAAATTTAAGGCTTAATCTCTATTATCTCAGTGTTTTAGTTGTAGGCAGAGTGAAAAGAATAACGGTCCTTTTTCTTTCCTTCCCCAAACCGGAAAGATACATGTTGCATTAGAAATATTATACTAGCTTCTGGGTGTTTTTAGGCCATGATAGATACAACATTCTACAGTACAATAAAAGAAAATTTGTCTTTTGCCCTGAAGTTATATTTTAGCTTTCGTTAAATTCTTATCCAGCATAAGATTGCAAGGAGAAAAGCATATGTAGCATTTCCAAGAGTTTGCTGGGATGCAGAAGAAGATACTCTGATAAATGTGCATAGGGTTTACTTTTGCATTTTGCAGGCGAAGGAGGAATGTCCTCTTTGGCAGGAAGGCTGGAGGTAGCCCCCAAACAAATGGTTTTAGGTACTACCTAGGTGAAAACTTGTGGAGCTCAGTGTAGCCCAGTCAGCTATATTGCTAGCCAGTGGTGTCACCTTGGAAGGTGGTTCAGTCATTTCTGGCCTTAAGTATACTTCAGTGGTGACATGAAGGAAATAGATGAGATTTTTGGTTCTTTCCTTTAAGGGGCCACATCTTCAAATTAATTTAAATGTTATTGAGATTAGTGTAATAAACGTGTATTTAAACACATACTGAATTTAAAGTATTTTTTCCATTATGTATTATCTTAGTTAACAGATGCTAAAAAGAACGATTATTAATAGGTTCTAGGGAGTCCGCAGAGTTCTGTATTTTTATGTAGTTTTGTTTGTAAATTAAAAAATAGTCCTTATATTTGGGACGCCTGGGTGGCTCAGTCGGTTAAGCGTCTGACTCTTGGTTCCCACTTGGGTTATGATCTCAGGGTCCTGGGATCAGCCCTGCAACAGGCTCCACATTCAGCATGGGGTCTGTTTGGGATCCTCTCTCTCCCTCTGCCTTTGCCCCCCGCCTGACCCCCACAATCTCTCTCTCTCTCAAAATAAATAAATAAAATTTTTAAAAATAAAAAAATAGTACTTGTATTCAAAAAGGAAGGGAAGAGCCAGGCTGATCTCCAAGACCTTTACAGGTATGGCATCCAATAACTTTTTGCAGCATGCTAACTACATTTGATTGTTCTCACTGAAACCTCAAAGATATACTAAAAGGATATAATCAAAGAGTTTGTAAAAGCAGAGTTTATGGTATTGAAGACTCTCTGTCCACCAGACATGGATCTGAACTATGGAGGTCTCCATTAGGACAGGAATCAGGCTCTGTCTTGTTTCCTTCTGTATTCCTGGCACCTTTTATATACATTTAGGTACTGTGTGCCCAATAAATAAATATGTGTTGAATGTATGTCTTGGAATAAGACCTGGTAAGTGTATTAATCATAATTTCAGCTAACCTTTCTTTCTTTAAATAAAACAAAACAAACAAACAACAACAACAAAACCCCCCAAAAACCTTTTATAACCAAATAGGAAATCAATAAATTAGATTTAATTAACCATGTGCTTTAGAAAGATTATTGGACCTGAGCTGTAGTTTCAGTTTTGAAATTCAGTTTAGTTCAGAATTGAAATTCAGAATTTCAGAAACTGAAATTTCAACTGTAGTTGAAATTATTTTAAATTATTTAAATAATTTAAGAACATTTAAAGTCTGACGTTATTTACAGACCATCAATTTATATGCAACTTTTTGGGGAAAAGAGATTGTGAAAAACTAGATATTCCTAGGTAGAGAGCCATAATAACTGCTTAAAAAGTTCCTTGCATTTAGGAAATGCTGTTAACTTTAATAATAATTATGTGAAGAAATGTATGCAATTGGTTATACTTTTTAAGTTGAGACTGAATATTACTGTTTGATTTTTCTGTGGTAGTGGTTACCTGGAAGAACTTTGGTGGTGTTTTGACTCCTTTATTTGAAGTCCTATTTTTTTTTTTCCAGAAAGTTATCAGTTCATTGTGTCCTGATCTGCTTAGAGTCAAAGTAAGTTTATTTGGCATTTAGGCTTTTATACAGTCTGTTTTTTGCAGTTCTTTATTACAAAATAGTCTTCTGGAGTGTATAAATGGTTTTGAATGGCAAGTAAAGAGAGCATACTTCTGATGTGTTATCAAACTCTGTTCCCATCTCTTTTCTGCGTATATTCAGTTATGAGAAAGAACAGATGAGTCAAACGAAGTCACCGGCATGTAGGTTTTTATTTGTTTACAAAGCTCTTTCAGCGCAGTTAAAGTTATACGTAAGTGTACTAATCTGTGTATTTTTTTCTAAGTCAGCTGTAGTTTTTTTCCCTTTGAATTTGCACTTTATTCTTTACCCAGCACCCAGTATAAAACTCGTGCTTTCTCTCATGGTACACAGTATCTGCTTTCATTCTTTTTTCACTTACACTACTTTGAGTTGTGGTTATCTTTTGATAAGTAGAGACAGCCCCCAGTTTAGAAACACTCGACTGGTTGCAAAGGTGGCCACCATGGGACACTCCCACCCCCACCCACCCAGCCCAGTAGGAAGCTTTCCTCACCACTGGGGGCACTGTTGGCGCTGGGAATCTTTATTCCCTTGTCCTCCCACTTTGGAAGGTACCCAGCTCCCCAGAGCCCTCTAGGACAGACCTACACCCAGGACGTTCCTCCCCCATGACTCTGTCTGCGTGCCTTCAAGGGCACGAGATAGCAGGCGAAGCCCTGAGGTCCTTTGTGCTATTCGTTCACTCTGCTCTAGATTAGAAATGATTCTCCGACCTTGATTGCAGAAGTCCCCATGACTTTCAGTTTACTTTGGAAAAACTTGTGGTTCAAATGTCAGATTTACAGATTAATCTTCAGAGCCATTTGCACGTTCAGGGCTTCTTATGTATGGCTCATTTCGGAGACTAGATTTTCCCCGTCGTTGTGCAAGGACAGTTGCTTAAAAGTGCCTGTAGAGATTTCAGAGATTTTGGTTTATATGCTCAAAAATGTAGATGGTTTTTGAGTATCAGCCTATCCTCCCCCCTCAAAAAGAAAAAGAAATTATACTTTAATTTGATGTGAAGTTCTCTTTTTCTCTTTTTAACCTATTTTTGTCAGCTTAGCTTTATAAATTAGTTGCTTCTTACCCATTAAGCCTAATTAATCAAGGTAGCATTTAATTTTCTCTGACTTACTGTCTGGTTTAATATTTTTGCCAAGCAGCCTAGTTACCAAAGAATCATTTTTCCATTTTGACAAATCAAGTATGTCTACTTGAGGAGCATGTGTTTGTAAATTTTATATTCTACCTTCTCTCAGGGGGAGGAAAAAAAGATGAGACAAACAACAAAAATCTGAGTATTGGTAGCCTGGATTTGCCGGCGCTTCTGTGTGACACAGCTGTAATTTCCCTGTCCGGGGCTCCCATAATGAAGGTCTGGTCAGCATGGTTTTTTGTTTTCTTTTCTTCTTGATTTTAAGATCAGAACAGAGCAGAAGACAATGACAGTGAGGTGGTCTCGCCACACTTAAAAAAATATAACAATATTATATCAAAGGAATTTGTATTTGGGTATTGAAGTAGTCCGGGTGCAGAGAGAGGATATTTTTTTTTTTTTCTTTTGAACCCAGTGTAATAGAAAGATTGAATGAAGATGGTCCCAGGAGTAAAAAACCCAATGTGTTGAAATGGTGTCATTGGAGGAGGGCATGATGCCCGTGGCGTTCAGACTCTGTGGTTTGTTTCTCTTGGCATGCCTGCATGTATAGAGGGCATTGTAAAATACCTTGGCATGTGAAAGAGGGCGAAGATGCTTTTAGTACTTTATCCTGGTTACTGTTTCTGTTAGAACATGTGCTCTTGCTTTCTTCGGGCCGGCTTGTTGTGTTTACATCATTCTGTCTTTGTCCCTCCTCGTGGCGTGGGGAGCGCCGCTTTATGCTTGACCGTGCTTCTCTTCACGCAGGTGCACAGCCCGCGGTGTGCTTTGCATCAAACTTGTCTTTCATCCTGGCTTTTGTATCTTTTGCAAGGAAATTGATCTCATAAAGACTGCTATCAAATTCATCAACTGGCAAAAAATATCATTTCAAAGTCTGAGGAAGAGACATAAAAAGGACGCAATCGTAAGCTTGACTGTTTCAACAGATCTGCTTAGCAGAAAATATTAAATCTGCCTCGCATGCCATTAAATCACTCTGGGCATAACTAGCCAAAGAATTTCACAATGTGGATAACCTCCAGCCCTCTGACTGTATGCAAAGTAGGAGGCCTGAATACGAGCATTGTGTTATAAAACCTTAAGCTGGAGAGAGACTAAAAAGCCCAATCTTGCTGGTTATTTTGGACATTCAAATGCTGTCTAAGAGAAAAGAACTCATTATGACTCAGTTCCGTTAATTAGACGTAAATTACCATCTTTTGTCTAATACAAAAGAAGGTAAAGGGAACTCTTCAAGACCAGAGGATACAGAAATTCTAATGAGATGAGAGCATGGGCTGGGAAACTGACTGAATACAAGGAGCCATTGAACTTGAGGCAAGCCCCTAGTGTGGCTTGTGTATGAGCAAAAAGCAAAAACATACATTTGTAATTGTCCAGATTCATATGCTGTTTAGAACCATGGTCAATGTCCCCACAGAACTGTAGGATCCTGGTTTTGACAGGATGTGAGGCTGGCCCAGGGAATTTGCCCTTCTATTCCTGATTATACTCTGAAGATTTTTGTTACGTACACACTCTGTTCTCAGCGGGAGATGAAAGGCCTCAAATGTGATTGAATGATAAGTAAAGGACCTTTTACTTAGAAACAATAACGGCTTAATAAATAAAGGAAATTAGCAAAGTTTGACCAGGAGACTTAAGGAATTAGACAGAAGTAGAAGAATTGCTTAAGCATAGCAGTAACTGGAGAATTACAGAATTCTGACGTTGGAAAGGACTGTGGGGTAATTCTGGAACTGAAAAGCTACTTCATTAGGCTAAGAAAATAGTAACCCCATTAAGCCCTCCTTTGGAAATGTATAAACACATTTTCTTAATTGCATCAACTTCTCAATTGCAAACCAGGTTGTTCCAGAGTAAATTTAGCTTCCCTGTTTCTACCTGCTAGAATGTTGAACTTCTCCCTTGTGTTAGGCAGAAATTAACATGGTCTCAAAGGCCCTATAATCTGGTCAGTAATTATCATTAGTTTCTGAAACAAGTTTGTAATAGAGTGGTGAACGTGCTTCCCGGTAGGTGATATTTGTATTATTACCCTTTGAGAAGATGGGCCCGGTAGGAGTTTATAACTTGTGTCCTATGGCATTGACCCATGTTATTCACATGGTCCAAATGCTAATTTTCTTAGGATATTATAATAGTAGAAGTAATTAATCAGTTCATTCATTCAGCACATTAAATATGTAGGAAGTCCCAAAGGCAGTGTTATGCAGTGTGGATTCAAGGGTTGTGATGACCCCAGTGCCAGGAAGAGGGATAGAGTGTATAGGACCAGACTGAGAAGAAAGTTCCCTCAGAAGTTTGATTTTCATAGGCCCATGAACATGGCAACACCATGCAAGCTCCAAGCAGATCACTGGCCATAGTTTTCTGAAGATGGAGGTTAGGTCTGGGCTACTAGGTCGGGATCTAGGAGCTGCCAGGAGGGAGTTGCTTGTTAATGCCACGTGGTGGTGGATGGAATCATACAGGGTGACTTAGAAGAGCCGCGACATGGAAATGATGCCCCAGGGAATGAAGATTTAAGGGGCAGGTGGGAAATTAGGAGCCTGAGATGGGAAATCAAGCCTATTCAGAGAAGCGAGGGGAAATAAGTAGAATCGATTATTGGGATCGCTAGGTGAAGCAGTATCTTTTCTCAACGCGTTTGAGCTGTGCGGTGTGTGTATCTGTCAATATGCATGAGTCGTGTGTGTGAGCGGTGGGTGCAGAGACTGACAGAGCTGAGAAGTGCATTAAGATAAGGCCTGGGGAGGAAAATGACCATTTTTGAACAGGTTTATGTCCTACGTACAAGGAAAGTGTAAAGACAGATGTCGAAAAAGGAAAGGATGTCTCCACGTGACGTCAGGGTCAAGGACACGGTTGGAAGCCTAGTCCTGAAGGACTTCCGAGGGGAGTCCTGGAGTTAGGAGTGGGTGTGGCTGTTGATAGGTTTATAGGATGAAGAGTGGAGAGCTGAACTTTGACCAAGGCTGAGAGCCTCCATCTTCCCAGGAGCGATGTGGTCTTGGCAAATGAAGTTACCTATAGGTTGGGCTGAGCCTCGTGAAGGTTCAGAATGGTCCCTGAAGGAATGGGAGAAAGAGGGATAACAAGGACAGCAACAAAATAAAATCACAGATGCTGGTCAGTCAGTCAGAACTCAAGACATGCCCTGGAGCGGATGCATAGTTTTAAGATTTTTCTCCAGAAACTCTCAGCTTCCCGCATCTGGATGAGAGATTGTACTTTGCTCTATTGATTCTAGTTTTGAGGTTTTGCTGGATGGATCGGGTTTGAAGGATCGGGCCAAACTGGAACAAACAGTTATTCAGCTGGCCAAGAAGCTAGTAAGCGTGGCCTGGGGTGTGTATGTTTGCGTGTGTGTGTATGTGTGTGTGTGAGAGAGAGAGATCTGTGTGCTGCGCTGCCCCTTGCTTCCCAGTACCCTTCCTTTTCTGTGAAATAGTGTTGAAATTGGCTTCCTTCCTATGCGGCTTGGAGAAACCAGATTAACAGGGAGATTTTCTGGCATTTTTCAGATAAAGACACAAAAGCAGCTCCTGAAATGTCAGTAACTCTTACTGCTGTTCTTTGGTATTCTTGAGTCTTCCTGTAAAAACAAAACAGCAAAGAAACTACAATAAACGAAATGAGAAAAATCTCTTCCCCCTGGTGCTTGAGCTTCGTGACTTTCTTGCAGAACTAGCCCCATTTGGTGTCCTTAGAATTCTGAGGAAGGGGTTGACTTCTGTCTTTAGAACTGCTGGCCAGCTCTCAGGTGACATAAAAATGGTAGCCACTGCCCTTGAGTAGTATTCGTAAAGGCTTAGAGGCCAAGAGGTATAGAGAATATTAAATAAATAGGATTCATTTATGCTAGCTGCTAGCACTGAGTCATGTGTTGTTGGTATTTGGTAATTCGAATTTGTCAGACAAAAGTCTTCATGGCTGATTTGCTTACTGGCTGCGCAGGACAAGCTGCAGATTATGTGTGACCCAAGCTGGGGGACAGCTCTGTGAGTTCTGCAAAATTGCTCTCTGCTGAACTCTGCAAGGCAGATAGACATAGAGCTCACTAAACCGGAACATGCAGAACCCCACCCCCGGCAAAAATGTGATTGTGAGGAGCTGATCCCAGGGCCAAGGTCGCGTGTTCTCCAAATGCTGAATTTAGGACAGCGATCGCCAACCCGCCTTTATGATCTCTGTGCCTGTTTGCATTCGCCTCAAAGAAAAACATGGTTTGATTCATTTGACTACAGTGTGTGTGTACATTTTTGATCAGCTTTAAAATGCATCCTACTTTTTAGGAACAAGAGAGCCAGTCGCCATAAACGTTCAATAAGGTGTGGGGACTTAGCGAGTCAACTTGGGACTGGAAATAAGGAACGTCTCGGTTCCTGTCCTTGTTCGGCAGCTAACCAAGCTTTGTGACCTTGAGTGAGTCGCTTGTATTTGAGGTCTTAGTGTCTTCACCCATCAAGTGATCTTTAAGGTCTTTTTCCCTCCAGTTTTTAATAATTTATAATCCTTTAAGTTGTGTTTAAAAGATATAAAATTTTTTTTCTTGCTCTTTCCCACTCAGGCCAAAGTGGTCCTGCCATTTTGTGTGGACAACGGTGCTTATGGTCGAACTGTAGATTCTCCAGGCTTCTGTGGGGTCCAGATGCTTAGTCTTCTTCATTGTGTGACTTTGGGGCTTTTGTCTATTCATTAGCACCTCCAGCAGAAGGTGGGCAGGGACAATAAAATATGAAATTTAGGCAAGATACTGCTGCAGTCTTAGTCTTGAGGCTGAAAATGAGTTTCTTGGGGGATGTTATCTTTAGTGACTTAATTATACTATCAGTGTCTCCAGGAGCTAATTGACGGAATGGCTCTGCAGACAGGTCCACAGCATCAGACATGTTTTACCAGGCCTTCTCCCGTAGGAAGTCCATAGGCAGCAAATTTAATATCAGCATTCTTTTCTGCTCCGTTGGCATAAATTGTCACTTGCTTTTAGGCTGCTCACAAAGTATTTTTAGACTCCTTTAGTTTTGTTCACTGTGAAGAAGAACAACAAACCGAACTCCTGTGGTCAGAGACCAAGGAGAGAAAGAACCTTCTAGTTGGAGCAGACAGCCCTCCACCAGTGCTGAAATACTCCCCTTAAGATAGGGTGTGCACTCCTGCCTGTGGGTATTGACAGGAGTTTTCCTGTTGTTTTTTTTCCTTGTGTCCTAAATAATGAAAACAAGTCACAGAGTATTTGCGTTAGATTCAAGAAACTAAGTACAATTAAGAAAACAACCATTTAAGGAACAGCTGTGTGGCCGTAAAACACCATGTGTAACACACCATTTTATAATCTAATATAAAATTGGATTCATGAGATGATAAGAATTGCTTTGTGAATCTTTGAACAATTTGTTGGAAAAAAATGTAAATTAATTTCTAGATGGGCTGCCGAATAAAATCTTTGGTGTGACAAAAATACTTCCTAGGAATTTGACCCACTTTGGCTAGTCGTCCACATCAGTGCACATGATGGAGTCTCCAGAGAAGAAATGTAACTATGACTCTTAAGTTTTGGTTGCCATCTTAAGGGCTCTTTGAAAACCTTGAGGTGAATGTGATCCTTATTATAATAAGTACAAAATATTCAGATCCATCATTTGGTTACAATAAAATTGTCAGTAGTTCTTGGCAAGGTTTTATGAGGCTATAATCCTACTCTTGGACTTGATGTTATTCGAGGAGCAGATATGGAAAAATTGCTATTTAAGAGATGACAATGAAGAAAATTATAAACTCTTGCTTTCTTACCTGCTGCTGCTATATATTTTGATCAAATGAAATACCCCATTCTGAAATGTTTCACCTTTGACAAACTTTATTCACATATACTTCATTACCTTAATGCTGAATTATATGTCACGTGCGATAGCCACTAAGCTAACCATTTAACCATGCGGACAGGTGCTGATTCTTGTAGCATAGAAAATAATTAATCTTACAAATGCAACGTAATCATTCTTTAGGAAAGTCTTACGAACAGTCCTGAGGCCAGATGGTATTTTCCTCATGGAGCCCTGTTACACATGATAGTGAAATAATACAATTAATGTTGTACTTTACTCATGTGACGGAGAAAATTTACAGGATGATCTAAGAACTAAGATTTATAATATTGGAACTTGGAAAACATTAGCAGATAAGATACTACAACTAGTTTGTTCAAAAAGTTTAAAAGTAGCTTGTTTATGAGGGATTTCTTAAAATTTTAAAACATTTTGTAAAAGTTAATTGTACTATCTAAGCTATTTGCTTTTTGGAAAAATTACTTTAAACGGCTCTACTCTGGGCTTCAACAATAAGTGAATCAGTGAATATTTATTTTGCTTACTATTGGACCAAGTGCTTCAAGGGTATAAAATGGGACCTGTCCTAGGGGAATAAAATAGATCTGGGGAGAATTATTAACTTAACAGTTAAAAAAACAACGAGACGCTAAATTGTTAGAGTTGAAGGATTTCAGAAAAGGAGAGATTATCCTGACCTAGATGGACAAATAGCATCTTGGGCTGGTTCTGGAAGGATGAGAGTTTGTGTGAGTCCTGCAGTGTCAGGCTGGGCCTCATAGAGGCCTTTTCTTAATGAGGAGGCCAAAGCTCAGAGATTAGTCTTTTACCCTTTATCACAAAGCTGCTCAGTAGGCTGCTTGTCTTTGGGATAAGAAGGCATTCAAGGTGGAAGGAGTGGTTGAATAAAAGACACCAAGGTAGGCACAGCTGTGCTTTCCAGGAGTTAGAAGGTGCTAAGCTTATAAGGAGTCTGCACATGACTGGAAATCTAGTTTAGGTATGAAGCATGACCTTTTTGATTACTGTTAAATATTTTTCCTTGTATTACAAGGCATGGAATATCCTGGGAGCTCAGCAGTATTAACTGATTGAGTGAAGGAGGATTGAAAAATTTCCCAATTTATTGTATAACACGTAAGTTAGGTTGATCACTGGGTTAAATTTTAGCATGAACATGATTTCACAAATAAGCTGTATTAGATGAACAAGATAACTTTAAATTCTATCAAAACTCGTGAAAATTTGTTTCAGCATTCTTTGATCAAGATTTCAGGGTTGGGGGGGCGCCTGGGTGGCTCAGTCGTTAAGCGTCTGCCTTCAGCTCAGGGCGTGATCCTGGAGTCCTAGGATTGAGCCCCACATGGGGCTCCTCTTCTGGGAGCCTGCTTCTTCCTCTCCCACTCCCCCTGCTTGTGTTCCCTCTCTCACTGGCTGTCTTTCTCTCTGTCAAATAAATAAATAAATCTTAAAAAAAAAAAAGAAAGATTTCAGGGATGTTTTTTTTTTTTTAAAGTATTTCCTTTTCCTCTGTTGTCTTGGGCTGTGTTCATTTCTGAAAGACCTAATTATTAAATTTATGGGGTATCATCTAACAACTTCAAAATTTAGAAAGTGAGGCATTTTACAGCACAAACCAACCAGTTAGGATTATAAACTTATGTTTTCAAATAACTTCTGTGAAATTTTAATTTCTTTCTGAATAGGAATAGGGGATATTTCAAGTTGCCTTATTAAGTAGGAAATAACAACTGAGATTGCTGTATTCTGTTATTATTTGTAGTTTGCAGAATATCCCCGAGAGGCCCTTGCTTCTGTGTTAAATTTTCAGGTAGTGACCTTCGATATTCATTGCTAATTTCTCTTTTGCCTTAAAGCAAGTGTCTTTTTGGTTTTTGCTTTGCCCTCAGGGTCTTGTCTTTTCTCCACCTTCTGGTAAATTAATTACCAGAATATTCTTCTGTCTCTTTTGAATATCAGCCCTGCGTCCTCTTTCTGAGGAATCTGTCATTCATCACTGAAAGCTCCTCAGGGTCCCTGGATCAGAATCTGGGTAATGTCATTCTGGAGAATTTCAGTTTGTGTGTTAGAGGTAGGAAGGTATTTTTCCGACTTCGAGTTTCCCTTTGCTTAAGTTTTTTTTTTTATTACTTATAAAATAAATGGGCCAGTTTTTAAAAATCAGTTAAGTCCCTATGATCCTATGACATATGACTTCTTTTTCCTCTGGGGAAAAAAAAAAGTTCACCTTTCAAAAAACCACCCACTCTATCTGCTACAATTAAAGTCTTTGTCATAGGGATTTGCCCTAGCCATGCAGGGCTGGGGTTTCGGGGCAATGTCCCGCTCGACACCTTCTCAAAGACGTGTCATCTTGCCTTTGACTTAGTAGCTGGACTGGAATTGGGACTCTTTACCACTTCAAAACATTGACCAAAATATCCTTTCTTTTCCTTCTTCTTTTCTCTCTCTCTCTCTTTTTTAATAAATTGATCCTACAAAGGAAAAATTATTCATTGGGAGTAGGAAACCTAAGCTATGATCTCTGAAAAAGTAGAATAATTTGCCTCAAAGGAAAATACACAGCTTATACAGAACCGCAGATAATCGGAGAGACCTAAAGAAAGCTGAATATGTATTTTGACAGTACAGAGACAGGACTGTGACCCACACGAGAATGCAAATAAAGTAAACCCTCTGCTGTGCTTCTACTGTAAAATATTATTTGCAGGATATATTGCCATACTTTAAGGACTAATGGGGAAATTAAACAATAGAATAGAGAGAATGATTGGAGAGCAAGGGTATTTATAATCTAGAGCAAGGATGAAAAATGTTGCTTGTCCCCATCTATGGACAGTGAGGAGGAGGAAAATGACTTTTTTTTAGCTTCAGCTTTATTTTGGGAAATTAAGCTAAGCTTAGGAAGGAACCTTAGACAATTTAGGTAGTTAAATGTTGGACTGTTTTAATTATTTATTTAGTCAATATTTATTGGGACTTACTAAGTTCCTAGATGCGAAGATAACAAGAAATATTCCTGTAGGCTTAAGAAACTTGAAGTCCATTAATAAAACCAGGTAAGCAGATAATTACATCTCAAAGAGGGGTTCTACTCTCCGATTAGAGAATAGGCAAATGATGTTATTAATGTCCAGAGGAAAAGTCCCATTCTAATATAAGCAGCGATTTTTGCGTGTTGTTGTACTGATTTTACTTTTAAAGGAAATTCTTTAAATCTTATTTTAATTTCTAGTTTAATCATACCTTCCTTTGTAAGTTTTCATTTTATTCAATTTGAAAATTCTGTAAATCTCTGATGTAATTTATCCATTTAATATTTATTCCAAAGATTATAGCTTCTGCTGTTATAAACAGAATTATATGCTATTACTCAACTGGTTGGTTTTTACCAGCTTTAGCATACTTATAACAGCAAAGCATGTAGCCAATGTACCAGAAAAACAATAATTACCTAAAAAAGGAATGATGAAATTAATATGCATTGCCGTTTTGGCTATTTGATGCAAATAGCACCAGGTTTCATTCTCAAAATGGTAGATGGGTAGATGCTTCTATAGGTGATGATGATGATGATGCTGATGGTGATGGGTAGATGCTTCTATAGGTGATGATGATGATGATGATGATGGTGGTGCTGGTGGTGAGGACAATGGTATAGATGATGATGATGATGATGATGACAATGGTATAGATGATGATGATGATGATGATGACGGTGCTGGTGGTGAAGACAATGGTATAGATGATGATGATGATGATGATGATGATGATGAAGGTGCTGGTGGTGAGGACAATGGTATAGATGATGATGATGATGATGATGGTGGTGGTGGTGCTGGTGGTGATGACAATGGTATAGATTATGATGACAGTGATCACATGATAGAAAATGGTATAGGTGATGAGGATGATGATGATGATGATGATGATGATGATGATGATGATAGATGCTTCTATGGGTGACGACGATGATGATGGTGTTGTGGTAATGACAATGGTATACCTTTATTGAGGGCAAAAGACAGTACATGGAGTTCTTCTTGTCCATTAACTCAGTTAATTTTCACAATTCTCTGTTTTTTCATCCATCAGCGATTGGCAAAGATGGTTGGGTATAATTCTGTGAGTGACCTGATGAATGAATCAATGCTTTCCCTAAAAACAGTGTTTCCCAAGCTTGAGAAATAAAAGGGCCTCTTTCAGTGAAAATGTAAATTATATCTTGGTAATTATAAATGTGCAAAATGTGAAACTAGTTAAGCCTTTCTTACAATACATCTCATATAATTGTAAAAGCGAAGTAATTGTAAACATACACCAAAAAAACTAAGAAGCCTTTAAAATTGGAATTGGAGTATTGATCCATCGTCCTGGATGGTGACATTTTGCTGAAACTATCGTTGTACAAAAGTGTGCCTTGTTATGCTAGGGGGTTCAGTGTTCTCATGTATTCATGTGTCCTCTGACAGCCAACTTTTCTTACTGCTTTCCTTATTCAAATTATGTCAAAACTTCATACAATGAGGGTGTGGTATAATTTCACTCTTGCTTGATGAGAGTATCAACTACATATTAAGTGCACCTTTCCATCACTGCTTGGCATCATTTTGTACATGTGGACACAAGTGGGCATCACATACTCCTGTTAACTTCAAAGATTATCATGTGAATAAAAGCAAAAGTTTAATTTTCCTGTAGAGAGAGAATTTGTAGTTTCCCAGAATTTGTTGGCCACATCTCCCTGCTTTCTCCTCCTGGCAACATGCTAATGAAATTAATGCAATGGAAATAATAAGAGAATGAATGTCTAGGTGCTGTGCAAAGCTCTTTCTATGCACTATCTCATTGAATCTTGTAGCAACCGTAGGAGCTAGGTAGTCTTGTTATACCGTTTTTGGAGGTAAGGACATTGGACCTTGGGCATGATAAGTAAATTCCTCCCAAGGTCACATGATAGAGAATCAAACTGATTTTGGACCCAGGTGCTCTCTCACTCCAGAGCCTATAATACCCCCACCAGAAGCTTTATTTCTTCACCGATGCTATAAATATGTATAGTGTAACTTCCAGTGCACCAAATACCAGGCCAAATGCTTCCCATGCATTAAAATCTTTACAACAGTCTCAGCAGAGTGATGCTGTCATCTGCCTTTAGTAAGGTAAGAAGGCTCAAGGTCACCCTTTTAGTAAGAGTCACCCCCCTACCTTAGAAGATATAAGCGTTTCAGGACTCATAAAGGGACAATTTTAAAAGCAGAACTTAAAATAGTGTTTTCATTTTCTAGAGTTTCGGGAGCTTGATTTATAGTTTTCAAAGAAAAACAATCAAATAAGAGCTCCTATATTTATATTGATTTTTTAAAAATAAAAACTTAAAAAAAATGTCATTCGACAACAGGCCTGTTAAGCTTTTTAAAGGCCTCCATTGTATGTGAACCTTGACAAAGGGTATGAAATAAATGCTTTGTGAAATGAAGTTCTCTACATTAAAAACATTTTTGGTCAGCAAATTTTGTGGCGAATTTATTGATGCAGTAAATATTTCATTTACTAATAGGGCTATTTGGGAGAAGATTTGTTTACACTGGAGAACTGAAGGAAATGCAGTCCAAATTACAGGCATAATGATTCTCATTGATATTCTTGCAGTACCCTCTAGCTTATATGCATCTATAAAATGATTATTTTTTTGAAAAAAATGGTCTGTGTCACCGTCTATATAATTTACGTTAGATTATTGCCAGTTGGTATACTGATTGCCTAGACAGAAATAGGAACTCTAGGTGAGGGTGTCTGGGAGCATATATGTGTACAGTTAGATACATACACACATAACCGTGTGTGTAACCCACAAATCCAAATAAGGTTCATATGCTTTTGAACATTGATGGATTTTTATTTTGAGTTTATGATAACCACTAATGTGTTCAAGTATTACTTTGCACAGAGCAGAGATTATTGCCTTGGGCACAATTATTTAAGGTCTTTCAATTACTTTTGTTTAGAGAATAATACATTGTAATAGTAAATGTATCATAAAGCTCAGAAAGTCTCCTTGTGTTACGTGTAAACGTTTCACAGAAATCTGTTGGTTTGTGTTGTATTGGTCTCTATCATTTGGATATGACCCTCTAGTCTGTTTTATTACTCGGAACTCTTTTATTAGTGACTTGCTCAGTCCTAGAGGAATCCAGTGCTTAACTAAAGGGACGGAGTCCGACCCAGTGGCCTGGTGGAAGTGGTGGGTCAGAGGGACAATTAAGAAGCACACGGTCCCAAATTGTGGTGAGGATGGAGACCCAGGCCAGGTGGGGTCTTCAAGGTCGAGGAGGCCTTTGTCAAGTGGGGATGGGGACATTGAAAAGGAAAGAGAGCCACATCAGTGTAGATGTGGCTCAGAACTTGGAAGGCATGAAGGATAGCAGTTGTGTGTAAGGCTCGTGTGGGGGCAGGCGGGGCATTAGCTGGGACGGGCAAAGGCCTCTGTAGAGCAGTTAAAGGACATTCGAACCAGGGAGCCCCGGGGCACACCCATGCTCCACAGAGCTAGAGGAGACGGATAAGGAGAAGACACAGGAATGGGAGAGGATCAGCAGAGAGTGATATGATAACCAGGGCTAGATTGGTGAGCAGTGGGGCAGGTTCCAGGCAGAAGGAATAGGGGACCCAGGATATTGGGTCAAATATTGCTGTTTATTTCAAGAGAACCACACTACAGGGGCGCCTGGATGGCTCAGTCGGTTAAGTGTCCAACTCTTGATTTCGGCCTGAGATCATGACCTCAGGGTTCTGGGCTCGAGCCCTGCATCAGGGTCTGTGTTCAGCTGGGAGTCTGCTTGAAGATTTTGCTCCTTCTCCCTCTGCCCCTCCCCCTCCCTTGCTCGTGCAGGCTCTTTTTATCAAATAAATCTTTTAAAAAAAGAAAGAGAAGCACTCTGCAGTGTCATTGACTTTAGCAATTAAGCAGTCATTGGTGGCCTCATCAAGAGCGATTTCATTATCCCTATTGTCTGTTGAATTTCTAGGATCTCAGAAGAGGAACTGTATGATAAGAAAGTCTCATAAATGTGATCATTTCTCCTAATGGTGGTGGAACTGCCGTAGACACAATTATCGCCACTCTTTGGGTTACTAGTATAGTCCCGGAGTGTGACAGGGAGCCACATTGTGGGCTGGAATGAGGAGCAAGGCTGGGAGAGAGCATTTACTCAAGCTGCTCCAAGGAAATGGACAGTGTACATAGGCTCATCTGCAATATTTAAGTGACAGGATTTATCTTAAGTGGCTTATAAACAAAATTACTTGGGTGGGCTGCTGATTAAGAAAATGCATGCCAGCTTGTCAGAATGCCAGCGCTTTGTTAATTATTTAGCAATAAAAAAGGTTTAATTCTTTCCCTGCTTTCGGGCTAATGGGATGGTAAGAGGTGGGTGGGGGTGGGGAGGCTGGTCAAAGTCGTGCAGTCCCAGGAAGGCTGAGGTCGGCCTCGGCGCTCAGTTTCTGCTGGGGAGGCATGGTGATGGAGGGGCGGTTATGGACACAGGTCCCTCCCGCCTGCTTCGCTGCTCCTTGCACGCGCTCACACTTGCCCTTGTTACCTTCCTGCTTTGTTCTCCGAGGAGCAGAGAGCGACCTTGCAGCTGGTGCACACCTGCGTTTTTGCTCACTAGCATTTTTACTCTGTTCCTTTAGGAACCAGGAGAAACATACTTCCCCAATTTCTTTCTCTTACTTCGAAGAAGTAAAAAAAGGAGGGGAGAGGGAAGGAGAGAGAGAGAGAGCGAGCGCGTGCGCAAACGTGCGCAAAAATTGGCAGAAAACCCTGCAAGAAAATGAGTTTGACAGATTTGTTCAGTTTTGGATTTCTGTCTTCCTGTTTCCTGAATCTGTCAGAAAAGCTAAGGCCCTGCCCCCACGATGAATAAAATCCCTAAGGCCACTGTCTGAAAAGAGGGGAGATACACATCATTTTCTCTCCAAATTATCAGAGGAAGATCCATGCAGACAGAACCAAGACACAAATCATTATCTTCAAATTATTGGCGGGAAATCAAATTAATGCTTGAGGCTTTAAAATGGGTGGGCTAATGTGGAGGAGAAAAAAAAATAATTGAAAAACAGAATGTCTCATGAATAATAAATAAATAAAATGTAGTTGTAATTTAATCCAAATCCTACCACTAATGGATTGCTCGTGATTAGCGGTGTGGTATGCTTTTTTACCATTTCCTGATATTTCGCCTCTCTACCTTTGCTGTCTCTCCTAAAACATTTACCTTATGACATTTAATTACTTGTTTACACTTTGTTGTCTCCAGTTAGGCCCTGAGCTCTGTGGGGCCTGGGACCAGGCTTACTGTATGCTCAGTGCTCTACGCATAGTAGGTGTTCCAGAAGGTTCCTGTGTGTACCAGAGCAAGTCAAGAGGTTGTTATTTTGCAAACCTGGTCTGACCCAGTGAGGAGTGGAGGCTAAAGGAGTAGTGCTGTCTTCTCGGATGCACTGACTCAACACTTTGCTCTCTGCATTCTGTCCCTGGCTTCCTCTGGGCTGGCCGATGGGAGAGTCCTGCTGCCTGATGGAACGAGCGCTTTGCTGGTAGTCAGGAGAAAACGCAGTGCAAATCCCACCTCCACTCCACCCCATGAAGGACCTCAGCAGATTTTACTCACTTTTCCCAGCCTTTAGAAATTAAATAGAGTAATTATACCTACCTCATTCGGTTGTAAGATGACTCAAATAAGATAATAACTATGAGAGCACTTTATAAATTATAAAGGTGGCAGTTGTAGTTGGGCTTGTAAAAGGGCAGAACAATAGCTGCAAATACTATACTTCCTGTGCAACTTTCACTCCTGGCAAGACGCCTTATATAGAGGAGGCTTTATGTACCTTCAGCATAAATTTGCTTGGCCTCCAGAGCTCCTCCTGCTTCAAAGCCACGTCCCTGTATCACATCCTGATTTTCCCCCATATCTGATCCTGTGCAGATTGGGTCCTAATCTCTTGACCCACCCTGACCCACCCCTGACTCACCCCATTTATGCAGACTGAGTCCTAATCTCCTGACCCACCCCTGGGCTAACTGTGGCTGTTGATGCCCCGGAGGCCATAAGGTAGACCTTGCCTTTGTTGCATTATTCTCTGTTGGGAAGCTGCTTCCAACACAATTTTTATAGCGTTCTCAGGAAAATGGAATCTTGGGGGCAGTTTGAGGAGGGGTTGAGGTCTAAGCAGCTCGTTGGAGATGTGTCCAGATGAGTTGAAGGGTCAGCACTGAATCCAGCTCAGGCTCATTTTGGTGGTAACTCCACCCCTACGTAAAACATGGTTGATGCCTTCCTGTGTCTCCTGTTCTGATGGGACAGCTAATTCCTTCCGTGTGTGCCATAGTAACAGGCATCAAATAAGCCTGTGAGAGCCCAGAGACTGGGTACTGATTATCTACAGGTAGGACATCAAAGGTTGTCTTTTATTCTTAAGATCTCAGGGAGGAGTGCTTAAAGTAATCGCCTGGAAGAGGCTGAGGTACCCTGGAAAGTAGCATTGAAGTGACTTGGTTGTCATTGAGTCTCTTGGTTCTGGACATTTGAAACTTGGAACAACAACCAAAAAAAAAAAAAAAAAAAAAAAAACGGGATTACTATTATAGAAAGAGAATAAAATGAGGAGGGTATTTCCTTTGGGAAGAATGAAATTCAATGTCCATTGCTTGGGGGTATAGAGATTCTGAATAAAATTGATTTTTTTTCCACTCAAAGAGTAATCAGATAGACCTTTTCAGATTGTTGCCTCAAAAATTTTTGAAGATTCTAAATTAACAAGACAAGCAAAGTTAGCACTACAGTGTCACTGAATTTCCAAAATTGCAAATACTATACTACAAAGATATACATAAAACTTTGCGCATCTGAACTAATGTGCATCTTCCCAGATTTAAAAAAAAAAAAGTGTCAAGATTACTACAGTTTCAGAGTGGTTGAACTGAATGAGTTTTCATGATGGTTTCACTTCATAATGGTAAATAGAAATATCCTCAATCATTTGTCAGGCTTCATCTCAGAATTAAGGGAAACCAAGAATATGCCCCTTGTGTAACATGGGACAATGCTGTGCCTTTCTAGTCTCCAAAAATAGCAAAAGAGAAAAAAAATAAAGATGGTTTATTACATGGTAGGGAATGGCTTGTCCTTTTCTTGTTTAATTAAAATTTTTTATGTTATTAAATAGATCTCAGCCTGAATAGCTTTTCACTGGCATAGCACCTATCGGGTTGTGTCAAGTTAGTCTCTAGTTAATGGAATACCATGGGATCTAGTTCACCTTGATGAGATAGTTCTTGGTTCAGCAGCTCTACTTTAGCTAGAGGGCATTTCTTGTCAGCCTTTTTGAGACCAAGTTTAGTCTTAAAGCTGCTCGTACTGATTGATAGTAGCTAACGTTACTATCTTCATGTATGGACCCTAGGTGTCGTAACCTTGCCTCAAGACTTGATGAAGCTATTTTGGTCATGCTGTTAACACTTCTTCCATTTTTAATACCGAGTATCTGCATTATCTGCTGGATGAGTAAATTCAGTTTATTTTTAATTTGTTGATAAGTTGTGTACTGGTCAGGAACATTTTTCCATGTGTCTTATCAGAATGTTCAAAATGGTCTTGGTCGTGGCATTGTGTTTGGATGTGTGCGTTTGTTAATTTCGCTCCCTTGGAACTTCAGAAATACATACTGACTACTTATGGGTTGGAGTCTCTGGAACATTCCTTGTATTTATAAATAACCATTATGTATGCTAATAATGTTGAGACCTTATAGCTAGCAACTCTGGTATTTTTATTCCCTCTTCTATTCTTAGCTTTCAAAATTGGAAATGCTGTTTGTAGTGCTTGGAGACCAGATGTCTTCTCTTTGCCCCTTCAGATCTACTCTCAGCCCCAGGAGGCTTACCTGTGTGACTACATCAATGGGTTCTTTTGCCCTCTGTTTCTAGGTGGATTTAATCAATGCAAGCCTTGGCTGAGATTGGAGGGAGAGAGAACAGGGGAATCAGGACACGTATTACTCTCTCTTCCTGTGGGAGAGCTTTAGACTACTGTCATGATACTACATTTTGAGTTTTACTCAGCTTTATTTTGATAATGCTTTACAATGCATTATGAGCATTCATTTCCAGATCCCTAAATCTGAAACTCAAAAATAATTTCTATTTCACTTTAACTAGAAAATCCATTTCATCTATAAGAAAAATGATATAAGGTGGTGGGTCTTGCTCATGAATATTAGAACTTGACTCTCAGGACATCTATAATCTTGAGCAGAAAGTAAATTAGTTTATTTTGAGGAGAGGATGCTTTATTGAAAGAGCTTGAGGGGATGAATATCTTTAGTCAAAAAAGTAAAAATAAGAAATAGTATTCTTTGAACTAGGTGAAAAATTAGTCAACTTGAAGTAACCCAAATGTCCATCTGCTGGACGAACGGACACATAAAATGTGGTATATCCATCTAATATAATATTATTTGGCCATAAAAAGAAATGAAGTACTGATACATTGCTGCAACATGGATGAATCTTGAAAATATTATGCTAAGTGAAACAAGCCAGTTACAAAGCACCACATATTGTATGATTCCACTTATATGTAATGTCCAGAATAGGTCTACCAATAGACATAGAAAGTAAATCAGTGGATGCCTAGGGTTGGGTGGTAGGGAGCTGCGATGAGGTTGGTAACAGAGGTGATGACAAGGAGGTACAGGGTTTCTTTCCGGGTAAAAAAATGTTCTAACATTGATTGTAGTAATGGACGTACAACTCTGTGGATGTACTAAAAGCCATTAACTTGTATACTTTAAATGGGTGAATCGTATACTATGAGAATTACACTTCAATAAAGGCGTTAAAATAGTGTCACTAAAAATAAAGAAAAACCAAGACAAAACCAAAATCACAAAGATATATATTGCATAATCAATATGAGTTTGCAAATATTTGCTTTCAGATTCTGTGAATTTTTAAAATAAGTATCTGATTATTACCATTACTAGGAAATACATAAATATCTGTGTGATTGGTTTGTTAGTTCGTTCACAGTTTGTCTTTCTCTCCTGCTTATGAAGTTTTGTTTTCATAGGTTGGTTTGTTTATGAGGAGAAAGATCCAAGTAGAAAACTAAATTTCTACAATGTTCTTATTTTAGGGCTTTTATTTCAATGTTACTTGAAATTTACTTTAGGTTTTTATATTTTGTGGGCTTTGCCAGTTCTTTCCTATTGGAGGCGCATATGTATATATACTGCAAGAATTGAGTCTTCTTCTGAATGCTAATGTGTTCATATGTGGATTTCAGATTCTGACAATAAACATTTGTGTAATTTACAGATTAAAATTTTTTTACCATGTGATCCAATAGTAAAACTTATCCTTTGTACAATTCAGATTCAACTTGACTATAATAGAAATCATTATTCAAACAGTGGAGTAGTACCAGCTTTTCAGTGGCACCTAAACTAAGAAGAGAATTAGTAAAATGGTTTTAATTACATGCTTGTCTGTTTGATAGGCAGTAAGAAAAGGAGAGTTTTGCCTTTGAAAAGTGAAGGGGTCTGTTTGGAGAAGGGGCTTGTCAATACAATTCCATGCCTTGCTATCAAGAATTATTCTAAAAATTGTTGATGCATTAAACATAAGAGCCTTTGTTCGAACTCTTGCTCTAAAGGTGACAACCTTAAAAATCTAAAAATAGTCTGATTAGAAACCCTGGTTTTACTTTAATAATGTAAAACCCGTATTTCTCTTTATGAAATATCTGCATTTATGAAGTCCATCTGTAATTAGTTTTGAAGATAAGATTATTTTATATTTAATAAATGTATGCCAGGGCTGTCTTTTCTTTTTCCTGTGTGCAATTCAAATGTGCCGTCCAGCTCAAGCTGGTTGAGTTCTAGTTTTTTAGATAAACATTTTGAATTTAAGAATAATTGTTTTAAAGGCAGTGACTAAGTACTTTTCACATGGTTATCAAAGAGAGTCATGGCATACATTGACATCCCAATCCTGAAACCTAGGAGGCTCTCAAATATTTGATGAACAAAATGGGGGGATTATAGCCTGAGCCCTATCACACTCTACTCCCACTTTTAACTAGAAAGCCCCAAGATGCATTTTTTTTTTTTGTCAGATTGAGTACCTATCTGAGTGAATAATCATCAGAGCCTAGAGAGTGTGAAATTTAATTTTGTGATCTTCTTCAAACCCCTAACGCTTAAGTCTGGTATCACCTAAAGAAATCGATGGTTTGTCCTGCTTTTCTGAGTTACTAATTATTTCATCACCCAGGGTACGACTGTAGGGGTCTACCCTTGCTTATAGTCTTCTACAGAATTTTGTGTTGCAGAATTATGATGATGATGATGACAGTGATAGCGGTGATGATGAGGACGATGATGATGCGGTAGGCGGGACGATGGTAACGATGGTGATGACCACAAGGTTGAAGAAGTAAGAGGTTGATGTAATATTTCTTATAATGTCAGCACCCGGGGCAAACAA
This sequence comes from Ursus arctos, assembly GCF_023065955.2. Classification (NCBI taxonomy): domain Eukaryota; kingdom Metazoa; phylum Chordata; class Mammalia; order Carnivora; family Ursidae; genus Ursus; species Ursus arctos. The sequence goes on from NW_026622841.1 coordinate 41,889,310, forward strand.
AGAACCAATTCTATAGCAAGTGACCATGGATTTCCTTCGAGGTTGACAATGACTGGATTATCACTGTAGCAGCATTCTTGGCACTTGAGCCAGTGTCTGAGAATGTAGAACAGTAATCCCTTTTCCATATAAGGAGATGGAGGCATTTGTAGTTGAAAATAGCTGTCCTTTCAAGAGATTCTTTTATTACATTTGCTCTAGAATGGATTCTTCTTACCCGGTAACTCAGGTGCCTTTTTCTGGTAAGACGTCTGCTGTAATGGAAATGTTGTATTGGATACTCCTTCATCAGCCTGTTACTACCTGCCCCCTGGTACCCGGGTGCTATGTTGTGTAGATAATTAGCTGTGAAGCCGAATAGAATAGAGCTGGGACCCTGGTTTAAGATCTTGGCTTATTAGATCTTGTCACCTCTCTGAACAATGAAGTGTCAACAAGAGATAAACCCCTTGGGGACTGAGTTTCTGGCTCAGCTCCCAAGGGCTTCCTTTATAAGCAGGACCGAGGACTGCTGGAGTAGCTGCAAACCCGGAAGTCACTGCAATTTACAGTTTTTTAGTAGCCACTGAGCGTAGCACCTGAATTGTGGTACATCTTGGTCTGTGACGTTCTTGGGTATGAGAAATCTTATGGTGAACGGCCGCCAGGAAGGAAGGGACCTGAGCATGCATGGTTCTTGGAGAAGACAAGCAGACGGAGTAGGAGGCAGCAAAGGCAGGTTTATCAAGAATCTAAGGAAGCTGGAAGTTCAAGGCCCTTCACTTTTAGACCCTGAGTGATGGCTTTGCTGAAAGTTATTTCAGGGCTCCTAGGAGGGAAAGAGAGGCCAGGTTGTAATCTGGAAACACTTCTGGTAAATTGCCTGAAGAGATCTCTGAAGAATGAGACCTGAATCTCTCAAGGCTCCAGTAATTTTGACAGTGTATTTTCCCATTTTAAGTAATATTCATTTTAATTTGGACTTTATACCTTTGTTAAATAGGCTCCAGGTTTCTGAATACTCTGGTTTGTTGGCTCAGCACATTCATTTATTTGTTCTTTTTCTTCAAGCCGCCTTAGAACTGGGGGAGGTGAATAGTTACATCCATCCCTATTTGCCTTCCTTCCTTCCTTCCTGCCTTCCTGCCTTCCTTCCTTCCTTCCTTCCTTCCTTCCTTCCTTCCTTCCTTTTCTTATATTGGCACCCTTCTGTTTCCCTCTTACCACACTCTGGTATATCTTCACATGCTGAGGCTACTGCTTCATGGAAAAATTACTAGTTTAGGAAGCCAGCGAAAGAACAGGGAAGAGAGAAACTGTTCAAATCCCCAGGAATTGCTTCCAAACAAATGTCACCTTCAGACTTGAGGTTCCTTTTGACACAGGAGAGAGAAAATCTCCCTCTGCCCCGCTCCCCCCTTTGAGGAATTCATAGTTTTTAAGAAATCTCCAGATGTTTCTCATCCAGACATGTCTGGAGAAATAAATGAAGGACAGCATATATTTTAAGTTGTTTTGGCCGTTAGTGCCTCTCAGGCAGGCAATAAATATTATATTACTTTTTCCTCTGCCTAAGTCGATCTTAATGATAGAATAAATTGGGGCTGGTTATATGCAGTGTAGTGTGGCACTAGTGATTTTTGAAGATTGTGGACTATAGATGGGTTACCAATAATCATCGGAAGCTCCTTTAGGAAGAAAATGTAGAAAAGTCGGTTAATGCTTTTTGAAGCATGAAAGAGGATACTTTTGTCTACAAATCCCAGGGATGTGTAGCTTAAATGGTGTGAAGTTTTACATATATGCTGTTATGCTGTCAGATCTGTCCTAGTCAAGTCAATTTGTCTCAGCTGATACCCTGCTGCAGATCATTATGGAGTTCAAGCTTCTCTTAGAGCTTCCAGAAGCTCTCGGCCTCCTGCTGACATTTAGTTTTGCATGTAGATGAGAAAAGAGTCCCTGCGAAAAGTTTGTATTAGGATGTGTTAATGATGCTTTGGTGCTCAGTACAACGGGGGAGAGAGATCTGCTCTGGTTGTGGGTGTGAGTCACCATAAATAACTTGCTGGCTTGCCCCATTTCTCTTTGCTCCAGATGAGAAAGACCGCTTCCCCTCCCATCCCTCCCACACAATAGGGTATTCTTCTGCCCTCCGTCAATGGACTTCCTTCGTGGTTGTTGGCTGGTGACTCCCTTGCCCATTTTGCCTTAAACAAACAAAACAAAACAAGAAAACACCAAATAGTGACAATGTTCTAGTAGTGACATCTCCAGGAAAACGATTCAGATTGAAAATACAAGAAATGTAATACAAACGTTGCTGTTACCCCTGTAATAATTCTGGGATGTGATTTCTTTTTCAAGTACGTTTTAAAGAAAGACATAGAATTTTACAAAGCCGTATGCTTTTATTTCTTAAAAATCACCATACAAATGACTTAGGAGGGCTGTGCAGTGCTCCTCAGATCGAACATTGATTTGCGACTTTCTAAAGTACTGCTTATTTTTTTTACATAGTATAATATAGTTTTCACAATCCTGGAGATTGTTACGCTTTGATGAGAGATGCGTTTCACAACTTGGGTTGTTTCGTTCCATTTTTCTCAATGTTGTACCATTAAAATTTGAGAAGCTCTTATTGCTGTAACACCTGACTTCATGTCAGGGTGGTGAGTATTTGCATTATTCCGTCAGTCGTATGATGTGGGCTACTTGCTTTACAGTATCGGGAGCGGGTTTAAAAATGATTTTATAGGGGCGCCTGGGTGGCACAGCGGTTAAGCATCTGCCTTCGGCTCAGGGCGTGATCCCGGCGATCTGGGATCGAGCCCCACATCAGGCTCCTCTGCTATGAGCCTGATTCTTCCTCTCCCACTCCCCCTGCTTGTGTTCCCTCTCTCGCTGGCTGTCTCTATCTCTGTCGAATAAATAAATAAAATCTTTAAAAAAAAATGATTTTATAATTCTTAGAAAGCTTAGGAATTTTAACACTTTTCTTCTATAGTATGCTATAAAAATAATGAGGATGTACAAAACAGAGACTCTTGTTGACTCCAGTTGAATATATTAGATTATAAACTGTGGTCCTTAGTTGAATAAGTTCTATATTTTCTGTGGGAAAAGTTGTTAAATTCATTCAGTTAGCGGACAAGGGCGTGAGTAGTTGCCAGGAGTCTATCCTATTGCATTATATCCCCTTCCTTTGGAAATCATTTTAGCCTTTTGAAATTATTTAGCTAAAATGTGAAATAATTTTAGCTAAATTATTTTAGCCATTTTAAATTATTTTTAAATTTTAAAAAAAGAAATAGAAACACGGCTAGAAAAATGATCGTCACTTGTTTATTGGAAAGAACGAGGCTGTTCATTGCAGCTGTTTATAAAATTTAAAGACGGTAACAAACCAAATGACCATGAGTTGGGAACTGGTTGAATAGATTATAGTACAACCATCTGACGAAGCACCCTGCAGATTAAAAAGGAATGAGAGCTATCTGTAGACTGCTGTGGAGAGATCCTTCCAATAACATATTAAGTGAAAACAACGCAGCTAAGGAAAGTACTTAAATAAACATTGCTACTGTTTATCTAAGGGAGCCAGTGTTTTGTGGATTTGACTCTGGAAATGTGTCCATACTTTTTTTTTTTTTTTTTTTAAGAGAGAGAGTGAGGGAGCACGAGCTGGGAGGAGGGCAGAGGGGAAGAGAGAGAGAGAGAGAGAGAATCCTCAGCAGACTCCACTCCACACCCAGCACAGAGCCCGACACGGGGCTCAGTCTCTCAACCCTGAGATCCTGACCTGTGCCGAAATCAAGAGTAGGAGGCTTAACCGACTGAGCCACCCAGGTGTCCCAAAATGTGTCCATATTTTACATAAGTATAAAACAAAACCAACAAAATAAAGACAGCTATTAAAGATGAAATAAATAACTTCATTGTATAAAGCAGTTGCTGGTATAACCAGTAACACAGAGAAGAATCATTTCAAATGTTACTAAGGCACAGAAATTTGAGTGTACATCCTCACTGGGATAGACTCTGAGATCTAAAGAAAAGAGGTAAAATTTTAAACTGTCTCACAGTTATATTTGGTAATAGTGTTATTCTTAGAAACTGTTGTCGGTCTGTGTTGTGGGGTAAAGCAAGTGAGTAACCATGCTTTTGGTTGGGAGAGAAAGGAAGCAGATAGAGGAGTAAGATCAGTGTTACTGACATCCCGACATCCTGAATTTGAATGAGAAGTACCAAATGCATTTTCAAAAAATTACAGATTTATTTGTATCCTTTGAAGATGCCTGAAAGCAATGACCTTCTAGTAACAATGAGTAGCCCAGAGATCCATATTGAGGTTCACCGGAAGGAACGAGGGCTCTTTGAAGGAATGGCTAAGTCTGTGTCTATGGCGAGATGATTGGGGGTGACTTGGAATACCACGTTGCCCTACCACACAGCAGTGTAACTATGAACAATTACTGGTTTAATACAAAGGTCTCTCCAGGCTGGGTCAGCGTGAGCGTTAACGAGGTTAATATCTGCAGTGGAAAAGAGAAACTAACCCATTTTGGTCACTGTTTTGAAAGTGTTCAGTAAGGGGAAATAATGTATTTATATTGTTTTTTCCGTGATGATTATTTCATGCTAACCCTGTAATGAGTAGATGATGCAAGTGGGTTCTTTTTTTATAGGAATATTTCAGCTAATAAATGAAGAAGGAGTTATTGAAATTGATGATCACCATTTTGTGTCTCTTATTAAGATAGTGGGTCTAGGCAATGATCACCTACAACTAAAAGAAAGAAAATCTATTATCGCCTCCTGATAGGAATACACAACATCATCTGTGACCTAGTTTGCACCTTCCCCGCCCACCAAAAAAATAATAATAACTCTGGATCTGATCAAACAGAAAGTGGATTACTGACTGAATATTTGGTAATTTTAATGAATTTTAGTTTACTTTTAGGTGTGATCTATATTAGAATCTTAAAAAATGTTTAATACTTAATATTGAAAAAATTAAGGTCTTACTAACCTGACTGAGTGTAAACGAAGTCAATGACTAATATTTAGAGTTTTCAGTGTTGCAGAGTGTGTTAATTTGCCTGGGCTGTCATAATAACAAAACACCACACACTGGGTGGCTTAAACAACAGAAACTTACTTTCTCACGGTTCTGGAGGCTGGACGTCCAAGATGAAAGTGTCGGCAGGTTTGGTTTCTGTTGAGCCGTCTCTCCTTGGCTTGCAGCCACCTTTTGCTGTGTCCTCACGTGGTCTTGTCTCTGGGTACTTGCGTGTCTCTCCCCAGGTTTTCTCTACTTATAGGGACACCAGTCATACTGGATTAGAACCCACCCCTATGACCTCATTTCACCTTAATTACGTCCTTGAAGGTCTTATCTCCCAATACAGTCATATTCTGCCTGAGGGTTAGAGTTACAACATATGAATTTGGGGGTGACAAAATGCAGCCTATAACACATGAAGTGTGATCTGAAGGAGAGAGATTAATTTTTTAAGCTTCAAAACATAAGTCTACTGATTTCAGTGAACTATTTGTTGATGCTGAACAAGTAGAAGCACCCAGAAAGCGTCTGGCCACTTTGTCATGGCATGTATTTTCACTTTCAGTGCTTTCCCAGTTTCTACTTTGTTCCCATGTGCTTGCTTTCTCTCTCTCTCTCTCTCTCTCTCTCTCTATGCCTTGGCATCACTGAGGTTAGAGCATTATTTAATAACTTTAAAACACTTCTCTGTGATCTTTGGAATTTCTCTACCTTTCCAAATAAATATAAGTAAGACATTATAGAGAAGCAAACCATTAAATAAGATGTTACCTTTCTTTAAATAAATTTAAGAAAGGAGGTCCTTTGGAGTTTACTTGTGTATGCCTTTTTTTTTTTTAAGATTTTATTATTTATTTGACAGAGAGCTAGGGAGCGAGAGAGGGAACACAAGCAGGGGGAGTGGGAGAGGGGAAGCAGGGCTCCCGCCGAGCAGGGAGCCCAATGCGGCGGGAGCCCAATGTGGGGCTCGATCCCAGAACGCTGGGATCACGACCCCAGCCAAAGGCAGTCGCTTAAGGACTGAGCCACCCAGGGGCCCCCACTCATGTATGCCTTTTAATGACAATGAACACTGAGAAGTTTAAATTTAATTTTTTTTTGCTATTGCTATAGCCTAAATATAAGTTAAAGTTCAAGTAATGATTTCTCTTCCTTTATCTATTTATTTATTTATTTTTAAAGATTTTATTTATTTATTTGACAGAGAGAGAGACAGCCAGTGAGAGAGGGAACACAAGCAGGGGGAGTGGGAGAGGAAGAAGCAGGCTCATAGCAGAAGAGCCTGATGTGGGGCTCGATCCCATAACGCCAAGATCACGCCCTGAGCCGAAGGCAGACACTTAACCGCTGTGCCACCCAGGCGCCCCTCCTTTATCTATTTAATTACAAGGCTATATACATATTGATATAGTGTCTTCTCTTAGTTATAACTCCCATACACAAATTATTTTCCATGTGTAATAAACTCAAAATGGAAATTATGATTTTTCTAATCACGTTCTCTTCATTTTTCCTTTTGGAAAACCAGCATAGTGTTGGGATATAGAAATAATTTCCCTTGTGGGGCACCTGGGTGGCACAGCGGTTAAGCGTCTGCCTTCGGCTCGGGGCGTGATCCCGGCGTTATGGGATCGAGCCCCACATCAGGCTTCTCTGCTAGGAGCCTGCTTCTTCCTCTCCCACTCCCCCTGCTTGTGTTCCCTCTCTCGCTGGCTGTCTCTATCTCTGTCGAATAAATAAATAAAATCTTAAAAAAACAAAAAAAAAAACAAAAAAAAAAAAGAAAGAATTTCCCTTGTAAAGCAGATTATGCTGGAAAAGGAAACTTGCTTTAACTTCACAGATTGGTTATTCCGTGATGCCAAGCAGTAAGCATTAACTGTGTTAGGGCTGCAGTGGCATTGTGAATCTCTAAGAAAGTGTTCCATGTTTTTTGAAGTGCACACCAATGGGATCAGGGATTTGCTTTCAAGTACTTAAGCAGTGACAAAAGGGAGCAGATGAAACATATGTGGTAAAATTCTGATAATTGTCCAATCTGGACGATCAGCATGAGTTCATTAGACTATCCTTTTTTATAATTATTCTCAGTAAAATAATTTTATAATTATTCTCAGTAAAAATTAATGCCATGGCAGAGTTGTCATCATTACACACTGATTTCCTAGAAAAGTACATAACGGTATTTACCACATTGCAGTGGTTGAGCCATGTAGGCTGTCTTCCTGTAGACATAGAGGCCTTCCTAACAGGACCCACATAATGTGTGCTGGGAAACTTATTCACAAAGAGTCTTGCGTCAAGGGTGGGGCAGTTCTGCAGCTGGTAGGAAGCATTTTGGTGTATGATCCATTTGTAGCAAAAGATTAAATTACCTTTATTTTTTTGAAAATGGTTGGCACTGAATTTCTTAATTTTTCAAAGTCAGGCACTCCTGAGCGCTACTGGGATGATTCTGACATAGAATGTACCATTCTACATGCAAATTCCTCCTTTTTCTTTATAGACTGCATTTCTGAGGATGAGCAGACATCTTTAATTGCAAGCCTGATATTACTGTCTGTAGAGATAACATCATCCTATTAATTATGCAGGGGTTATTTTTTTAGTGCACCTGGCGTCTTCCCAAGGTCACTGTTACTCCTCATCATTATATCTAGTTTTACCACATCTTGAAGTTTTGAAAGATCTTTGCCCAGTGTCATGTTTGCTATACTTCAGTTTCCACTACCATGAAATAGCAGTAGCCTGACTAGTCTGACATATTTGGAAATCTATCTGATAAAAGCTGATCTGAACAATAGAAATATTAATAATAATTTAATATAATGCTTAGAAGGACTCAGTCTGTGCATCAGCATCTTTTAAAAGCAACCTCAGGAAAAACATTCATAGAAAAATGTTCATAGTTATTGATTTTTAAAATATGCGTAAGATTTAGAATCGGGAAAGGAGGGGGCGCCTGTGTGGCTCAGTCAGTTTAGCGTCCAGCTCTTAATTTTGGCTCAGGTCATGATCTCGGCGTTCTGGGATTGAGCCCCAAGTCTGGCTCCGTGCTCAGCAGGGAGTCTGCTTGAGATTCTTTCCCTCCCCCTCTGCACCCCTTTCTAAAAAAAAAAGAATGGGCAGAAAAGAAATTGAGAGAATTAAGTATTTTCAGTTCTTAGCATGGCTTAATTAGGAATACACCTGGTTAGAGAGATGTATGTTTAAATAAAAACAAACACAAAAACAACTCTGATTTTTCTTTTGCGTAGTCCCTGTCAAGACTGAACTAACTTAATGGTCAGAGATGAAAAGAAGAAAACTTTTTTAAGGTATCCTCTTGAGCTAAAATGTATGGCTATCTTAGGAATTTTCTAGGCTGTACTTCTCCTTTGCAAGAAGAGAGCTTTCAGGCATCCCCAGAGGCCTCTCCTTGTCAAGTGGACCATCTGGGAGTGGGAATGGGAGAGCTATTTCAGTGCCAGATGAGTCCCTACAGAGCAACAAAAGTGAAAAAGACATTATATCTCCTCGATGCAGTTGGCTTGTTCCTCCGTTAAACATTTTTAAATAGAAAAAACTTTCCTGAAATATGGTAAGTATTAGGGAAGCACCTACTTGAAACCAAAAGCTGCCACCTATTAACTCTGTGGTCTGAATTACTTAACCTCTGTGAGTCTCGATTTCCTTATCAGTAAGGGGGATAAAGTTACCTTAGGGGAATTGTTTTAAGAGACAAATGAATAGACAGTGACCATTTTGGTGCCTGAAAAGGTTGGAGGGGGGCAAAACCAAGAAGGTCCACTTTGACTAAGGTTTATAACTATATGTCTTCTATCAGCAATAATGAAATCTCCGTATTTTCATTTCACCCTATATCATTTAATATACAGGCACTATTTATGATGCTATATTAGCTGGACCAATATTAATATTGCTAATCTCAGTTAGCTATTGCAAAAGCCATACTGCCAAACAAACCAGTCCAAAACTCAGTGGCCAGGACAGCAGTCGTGATTCTTGCTCATGCATTGGTGGGCTGGGTAGGGCTCAACTGATCCAGGCTGGGCTTGGATACAAGCTGCAGATTGAGCTTGGATGTGCCCCCCATTCCCTTCACCCTCCTTAACTAGTGGGTAGCCAGGACACGTCCGTTTGCATGGTGATGGCATCCTCCAAGAAGGCAAGCTTCATAGTACATTTCAAACATTTGCTTGTGCCACGCCCACGGACGTCCCAGTGGCCAAAACACGACACATTTCCAAGCCCAGCATCAATGGAATGGGAAAGTATATTCTGCCCATAGTGGGAAGAGGAAGCTGGTGAATATTTGCTGTATAATAATTCAAATTATTGAAATGATTTCCATCATAATAATCATTAATTGCATGCAGGTTAAATTATATTGAGTTTCTAAAAGCAGGAATCAGGTCTGTACGATGTGCTGGGAAGGTTTTTGGTTGTTGTTGTTGTTGCTAGTTGTTTACTTTTTTTTTTTAAGATTTTTTATTTATTTATTTGACAGAGATAGAGACAGCCAGCGAGAGAGGGAACACAAGCAGGGGAAGTGGGAGGAAGAAGCTGGCTCATAGCGGAGGAGCCTGATGTGGGGCTCGATCCCATAACGCCGGGATCACGCCCTGAGCCGAAGGCAGATGCTTAACCGCTACGCCACCCAGGCGCCCCAGTTGTTTACTTTTTGACATTTAATGTGCATGTGGCCTTGTCACAGATACTATCCAGTGATGAGTTAATCTAGTAACTTAGCTTCCTTGTGGTCCATACACCGGGTGTAATGAGCAAATGCATATAGAATTTTTGTAGCTCATTGGCACTTCTCTGGTCCCATTAATAGTCTAGTCAAGCGGAAGATGTTTTCCACCTGTTTTATCAATCTTCTTTATTCCATCTAACTTCCGCTTCAGTACTACCACGGCGTGTGTTTGTACTGTTCATTTCATCTCTGTGTGAAGAGTTTCCTTTCTCACAGAAGCCAGAGTCTCGGGAGCGTGTTTGGCATTGTAACAGGTGAATTGGCAAGACCCGCCCAGACTGTAATAGACTGTTGTTTTGGTGCAAGTACGACGCGGCCACAGCGCGTTTTCGTGGCTTCATCACAGAGGGGGCTTTTGAAATGCATCCCCCTGGCTGGTTGGATTCGCCAGTCATCACTTCTAAGTGCTTATTTTTTTCAGACTTTTCCTTTTACCTCCGCATGACCCCAAACAAATCAATCAGCAGCCCTCTGGTTGAAAACTTTTCCAACAGATGATGTGACACCGGCAGAATCTTTTCAAGAATTTCCGTGTATTCCTCTGACCGCACAGTGACGAGAAGTAGCACAGGGGGTCAGGCAATGAAAGAGAGCCTAGATAGCATTTGTGACTGCGGGAGTGCAGTGACTAGCCTGACAAGTTTTGTCCCCCTGCTTGCATGCCCATGGTATTGTCTGTTTTCTGGGTTTTTTTCTTTTTTTCTTTTTCTTTTTCTTTTTCTTTTTCTTTTTCTTTTTCTCTTTCTCTTTCTTTTTCTTTTTTCCTGCAGAAGTGGGAGGCGAGGGCTGTTTCAGCTGCCGTTGATGAAAATCGAGCTCCCGATGTCGTTCTTGGTTCAGCAGAAAATTCAGTTTGTTATTTTTGCTGGCCGTGTTTGCTTATTCTAACGTGGCGAGACTGCTGCATTTAGGGAGGGGTGCGGCGTTCTTTGCTTATTCAAATTCACGTCATGGTTACGCTGCTCCAGATTTATTAAGCAGAAACACCTTCATGTGCACGGGGAAATAGCATCATGAGTAACATCGTACTCTTGAAGAAATGCCAAAAAACTTTCACGTTGGTCCCTAGGTACCCACTTGGAATGCTTTGGGGGGCATTTGACCCACATTACATATCAAATACAGTTATTCTTTATAACAACCGGAATCATTATTTATCACCGTGTGAGGTACATTTGTGCCGGGTTGGGTCTGTGTATACATTTCACGTAATAAGATCTCCGCCCATAATTTCAAGCGAAAAGCAGGTAAGGGAAGCACAGGGATAATGGGAAATTTTACTTCCGCTCCCCTCCCCCTTCAGTGTTTTAGCATTAAACACTAAATAAAGGTTAAAATCGATCGCAGTTCAAACTTACCAAGGCCTTATTCTTCATACGGAAACAATCTGTTGATGTCAATCTAAAATCTTTTAAGATAAGAACTTGGATAGTTAGGTAAAAACTTAATTTTTTTCCCTTACCTGATACCCACTGAATTCAAGTCTCACATGGTTTCAGAAGGCAAGTTGGTTTTTTTCCCCCTTTATTTTAAAAAGGTAATCGTAAGTACTTCAATCTTTTGGCCGCTTGGCAGGCTAATCTTAACCTCTGGTCTTAAAACATCATGAGGTGTAAAATGAAAAGTATTTGATGTTTCCTTGCTCAGCTATGAATATAGACGGCCAAGGCTTTCAATGATAGATATCTACTTTTTATCAGTATCTCATTTCTTTCTAGCTCCTAGCAAGCATCTAGGTATTTAAATATCTTAGTGCTTTTTTGTAACTTAGTTGCTTTTCCTATAGCTAGGAAGCCACTTCCTAGGGAAGTGATGGTAATTTGTTTGTTGAACTGCCTGGAGCACGGCCGATCGCAAGACCACGGAAGATCTGAAGTGTAAAGGAATCCCTGTAGGAATCACATCAAATACAATCATTTGGTTTCTAACACATCCCAGTAATGCATGATTCTTAAAATTCATAGTCTTCCTTTTGCAAGCCTCCCCTTGATTTCACAAAGATAATATTGTGTACCTACCTTAAGGCTTCTTTGAAAGAAGAAATTTACTTGTACTTAATCAGTCATGCCTCCTTTCACTTTTATCCATTACTGCAGTTCAGCAGAAGTGAAATTTTAAATGCAAAATTACGATTTTGCTCTGAGTGAAGTTCTTTGGAAAGGCCAAACTTTCCAAACATTGTTTTTTTTTTTTTTTGGAAAGACTATTTTTTAAAGTTAAAAGGCATAGCTCATCTAAAAATCTATCAAAACATCTATTCTTTTCTTTTAGTTTTTTTTTTTTTTACCGATTAGGTTGAAAACTAATGGATAAAATGCATCAATTTTATTCTGATCTGTGACAATATTTCATACAAGGTCTGTTACCTAGGATGAACTCTGTAAATTTGCAGAGCATTTTTCTTAGTACTGAGTCTTGTATTAAGACTTAATTTGATTCCATAACGTAAGATTTTCCTCTCAATTACGGTTTATATTTATATCCCTTCCCACCTGAATCAGTTTATGTCAAAAAACATTCTTATTTTTTGGTTTCTGACAACATCTTTGCATATACTCTTAATGTTTCACTATGGGCGCTATAGCTACCAACATTTTTGAAGAAATAATTCTGTATTTTAATCTGCTATTAAGCAGATTCTCCCAGTGTGTTTTTATCTTCCAGGTTTTTTCTGACCATTTCACTACCCACCAAGGAAGTTATGTGCAAATTAATTAAAGTTGCCCAAATTTCCCAACAATATAAGAGATGGTCACAAATTACTAGAAAGTAAGTAAGCTATTTTATGTTATCTCTCAGTAATGCATCATATTTAAATTATTTAGACTTAGAGCATTGATAACACTCTTAAATTGTCACTTAAGGGCAGTAGCTATCTTACAAAAACCAACACTGACTCAACCCCTTCTGGAACAATGTGTCAGCTTCATCACACACTTGATTACCTGAAATAGGGTATTCTGAATAACTACGACGGAATGTTTTCTTAATTAGTAGAAATCATAATTGCCAACACTTAGCATTTTCTGTATTGTTGTGGATCCTGTGAGATACTGAACGTCTACAAATTCCGAACCATACTCTGAACTTTGTTTCTCATTCTTGGAATTCACAGTCTAAATTCCCTCCACTGTCTCTTTCTGTTTGTTACCTTTGTTCATTCAGCAAGCACATAGGAAGGGCCTGCTGTGTACCCGGCCTGAGCTGAGCACCAGAGCCCCTAAAGGAGTAAGGCACAACTTTGCCCTTCAGCTTGGGAAAATATATACCTGGGCATGTGAAACACGAGTGTGAGTGCTATGGGAGAAGTGTTTAAGGGTGACAGCTGGAGCACAGACACGGGGAGGAGGGCCGTATCAGCTGGAAGTGACCTGGAAAGCTGTGTAGCCACCTGCCAGGCGCTGCAGTGAGGGCAGTCCATTCAGAAGGCCCAGCACGAAGAAGGCAAGGGCAGCCTGACCCCAGTCCGGCGGGTGCAGGTGGATTTGATTGGAGTGGAGGTCACTAACAAGGCATAATGAGAGAATTAACGTTAGACATGGCCACATTGTCAAGGACATGTGTAACTGTCCAAAGAGTACATCTTCATTCTCTAATCAATGGAGAGCTATTAATAGATTTAAACTTGATCAGCTTTGAGTTGTAGAAAGACTCATTAGTCGTCGGGAAGGTAGATTTGATGAGTGTAGCAAAGGCAAAGTATATTGGTTAGGAAGCTCCCCCTGGAGGCCTGATGAGCAGTGTAGAGGGTCTTTGTGCAGGGAGAAGCAGAGAGGATGTATCTAGGTGTTAAAGGGGGAAGTCTACAGGTCGTGGAAACTAGCTGATCGAGGCAGGATTCTAAAATTATCATATTTGCAGCTCTGTGCCTGGCAGATGGTATCACGCTTCAAGGTAAGGGATGGAGGAGAACCCAGGTTGGGAGGAATGTGGTTGTTAATTTTTCTTTTGTACAGATTGATTTTGGAATTTGAGGTATGTCCACACGGAAAGGTCATGTAGACAATTAAATCTGTGTCTCTGAATCTCAAGAAAGATTTTGGGTTTGAGATGCAGATTTAAGTCATAATGAAATAAAAATAACTCTCATTTATTGAAAACATCCTTTGTGCCAGGCCTTGTTCTAGGTGATTAAATATAAGTATAAAAAATATGACATTTACTTATTTATTTATATATAGTATTTTTAAATCGCTAACATAACTCTAAGAACAAAATAATATTATCTTCATTTTATTAAAGAGTAAGTGAGGCTTAGAGCAGTAAACTTGTGCAAGCTTCCACGTCTCATAATTTGATGATTTGGTTTGATTTGCATTTGATCACAAACATGATTAAAGTAATGTTCACCGGTAGTTTCTAGTATCTAGTATCTAGTCTAGGTAGTGCCCTATCTGTGCACTTGGACTTGGTTTCGAAAGCCTATGAGTATCATACAGAGAAGAGTGGAATGTTGGTAGATTTCATTTTATCTTACCGGCAGTAGGAAACATTGAAAGTTCTCAGCAGGATGATGAGAAAAAAGGAAGGTGAATTCAACTGCGTATATAAAATGGACCAGTGGGAGGGAATATAATATTAATGTTCTTTTGGTTGCAAATAGCAGAAACCAGCTTAAGCCAACAGGATTGTTTATTGGAGGAATACCAGGAAAATCTCAGAGAAACAAAGAGGTGAACAGCCAAGAAGTGGAGCAGTTTGTGGAATTTCCCCTTCAGGGTCCAGCCAAAAATTAACACACTATCAGCAGGTCCCTGTGTTTCTGTATCTCTGTTCAAAAATACCAAGAGGCTGAGAAACAGATGAGCGGTCCTGCCGGTGTGGGGCCTTCACTGTTGATCCTGTCAGTTGTGATCGTTCACTTGTAAACGTGGCATCTTTGGGTCCTTTGGGTCTCTGTCCAGCTTTTGATCTTAGGGCAAACATTTCTTCTGTCTTTACTTTATTCTTTTAATTTGATGTAAAAATGATCTTTTTCAAAGATGACGATCATAAGAATAGTGCTGGTGGGATATTTATTTCATGAGGAAAAGCCACAAAGTTTGAAGTGAAATGAAGTGTAATGAAAACTCAGTGCCATCAACCACTAAGGAACTTATTTAAGGGCCCTTAAAAGTCACGTCTCCCTCAGCTTCTCCAGATCAAGCCTGTTTTCCAGATATGCACATTTCTTCTCTTCAGTGGGAAGGAGCTCTGGCCTTCCTTCCATTCCTATGTCAGGTCTAGTTTCCTATCAGAAGTTACTAGTTCTAATTACTCTGTTTTTTTTCCTTCTTCTTTAATGGAAAATGGTGAAATCCTTTCATTTCATAGACTTCAAACAGAAAGATGGCAAGATCATACTTTTAAAACCTTAATTTCCTGTGAAAACTTTTTTTACAATGCAAATGTTGCCTTAATTTTTCTTAAATGTGTGTGTGTGTGTGTGTGTGTGTGTGTGTTTGTTTTGTTCACCTCTGTATCCCTAGGGTTCATAGCAGTGCCTACACAGAAGGGCTCAGTAACTAATTGCTGAATGAATGAATGATTTTATAAGACAAGTGAAATGACTTTACTCATTTTCAACATGAAAAATAGAACAGAGGGGCACCCGGGTGGCCAGTCGTTAAGCGTCTGCCTTCGGCTCAGGGCGTGATCCTGGCGTTATGGGATCGAGCCCCACGTCAGGCTCCTCCGCTGGGAGCCTGCTTCTTCCTCTCCCACTCCCCCTGCTTGTGTTCCCTCTCTCGCTGGCTGTCTCTATCTCTGTCGAATAAATAAATAAAATCTTAAAAAAAAAAAACAGAATACTCTTAAAGTAGAGTAAATAAAGAAAGCATTATTCCAATAATTCCAATGTTATGTTATTAGGTATTATAAAAGCAGAAAATTTTGTTTATGACTAAACAGAAAAAAAATCAATTGTTAAAAACGTAATATCTCAATTTTAAGATTCCCATATTCATACAGTCAAAAATATTTAACAATAAAATGTGTTAGTAAAATATAAAAGCACATATATCATTACTAAAAAGTGCTTATTAACCAGTTTGGTGTTTCAAATATACCAGCTTTAGCTTTCCTATTTTCTGTTTTTATGGTGATGATTTCCTTCCTAGTGTGGAGCTTTTTCTCAGTTGTAACTACAAAAGGCATAACAAAAGTTACTGACAACTACTTAAAGGGAGAGTCATTTCTTGTTGTTAATTCATTTCTTTCATTAATTGTATTTAGAAATTTTCAGCTATACGATGAATAGGGTCTGAGGATTTAATGTATAACATGGTGACCATAGTTAATAATGTTGTATTGTGTAATCGAAATTTTCTAGGAGAGTAGAACTTATTTTCACCAAAAATACATACACATATGTGTGCGTGTGTGTGTGTGTGTGTGCATATACGTGAGGTCATACATGTGTTTAGTAACTGGATGGGAGGAATATTTTCACAATGATACATATATCAAATCATCGTGATGTACATTTTAAATATCTTCACAATGTTATTTGTCTCTTACACCTCAATGAGCTAAAAAACTTATATTTAAGTGAAATCGGGGTAAAATTCTTAAGGTAATGGGGACCATTTCAACGGAATGTATACTTTTACATATTCATTTTTAGGACATAGATTTATATTTTTATTCATTTCATTCATTCTGTTACTGGGAACTTTAAAAGTTGTTTCTGAACTATATGTAAGGTGTAGGATTGTTGTAAAGTGCTAGATGGGCTGCACTCAGCATCTGGGCCCTCTATCGGCTCAGGAACAGGTGTAAAAGTAACATGGAGGCAGGTGCACGCTTCTGCAATGCTTCCAAACTCCGTTAAGAATGATTCACCTAGAGGAAGGAAGGGAGAGAGGTAGATTGATCTCTAGGCTCATTCTGTTCCTAATCTCTCTGAGCCTGCTCACAGTGGTGCTTGCACTGCTGCGGCATTTTTTCCTGTTGTCATGGACACTTATCCATTGAAAACACACAGACGCCTGCTGACTGTCCATTTTTTCACATTGCCTGGTGAGTCTTGGGTTTGATTCAGGCTTTGATTAAAGTGGAAAGTACTCAATGGAAATTCATTCTTCTTCTTTCATATAAAACTTGATGCGTGATTTCAGTGAGAAATTAAATGAATTCTGATTTTTTTTTTCCCCATGGAAAAGTCATTTATGAAGCCCAGGTGCCTCCGGATACCTGATTTTAAGTAGAATGGGCAAATTTTCACTTCAGGAAACCAGTTTTATAAACAGGCGCATTAAAAAGAGATTGTTTCAAGAATGCACCAAATGATAAAGATTTCATTATTCTGTAAATGTATAATCTAGCGTGATTCCTAAGGGAAAGACATTTTTATTCATAATGATATCAATTTATGGCTCGTGTTCTTACTCTCAACTTGTGCTCACTATGGACCCCTCTCCCATAACTACAAGCAGTGAAGCATTTGGAAAACGTGTACTTGGCTTTGGAATCACACAACTGTGTTTAAATACTGGCTGTACCACTGCGTGAACTTGGCCCTGGTACTTTATCTCTCTCTAACTTTTTTTTTTCTTTGCATCTCTAAAATAACGTCTACCTTTTATAGTAGTCCTTGGGATTAAATGAGGTGGTATATGGAGAGGCATCTTTGGCATAACTGCTGAGTCAATGGACCAAAGATCTTTCATTATGAGAATAATGAACTAAAATCCTTGATATTTGTTTCTCCTTCATTATACTGTGAGTCTCTGGTGGGGCCAGGACTGGAGTCATCTGTCTTGGTGGCCTGTGTTTAATATTGTTGCACTTAGTAGGGCAGTATTTACCATAGTGAGGGTTTGCCGAGTTGTATATCAAAGCTCAGCTGGACTCCATTGGTTCAGCTTCTACTTCTAGTGTTTTCTCTGCGTTCCTGCCTCTGATGCTTTTCAAGCAGTTGCCAGTTTTGCTACCTACGGATAATTTTGTCCCTGACACTTTTGTTAACAGGAGGTAAAACTTAGAGTTTTTGTGTTGAATGCAGATTGTAGAAACACAATTTTTATCCGGGCACGGACCTAAGAACATGAACATGATCTGTCCGTCACGGAATTTTAGCGACTTGGAAGTGAGTTAATTATTTTGCTGGTGTGGTGGGCCCTGCCCATTGGTACTCAGTTTTTGGAGTACCGCCATACCTGAAATCATGATGTGCCTTGGCTTCTAGAAAGGCAGTTGTGTAACTGCCAAGGCGCCCTAAAGCAATAAGGTAGCGTTCTTATTGTTATCCTGGTCAGACAGTAAGACACGTGACGTTATCGTTCCCTTTGCTAAAGAGCAGTGTCTTACCTGTACAGCAAGGCAAGGGGAAAGGCCTGCAGTGTGCCACAGTCTTGCCTAAACTCTTCACTCCAAGGCTCTGTGCACAAATGCCCAGTCAATTTCAATAAACATCTCGGGCTCCAACTAAGAAAATACTTATTTATTCTTCAGGAACACCATTTTAAGATATTACCATAATAAACACTACTCACAATTTGTGTCTGTGTTTAATTAATCAAAAGAGACTTACTTCTGTTTTGGACATCGTCAGTCAGTTGTTGCCAATCTTAAAACATGCGTTATCACCAGAATAATAGCTCGGAAGACACTGACTCGTTGTTGTCTGATACTCTCATTTTCTTGAACTGTCAAAGTTGACTGACCTTAAGTTTGCTTTCTTTGTGTTTACAGAATCACTCTAAAATACCACAATCTATTAAATAGTCGCATAAGACTCGAAATGTTGTGGACTTGCTTCTCTCCACAGCTCATAGAATTGGAAGAAAATGCTCTTTACAAATTAGTGGTGAGAAGAATTTGACAAAAAAACATGTGATACAGACTGTGAAGTCCAGACTCGGCAGTGCTAGAGCAGAAAATAGGTAATTATAACAAGCCAGAAACTAAATGTGAGCTAGAAACCCGTCATTATTTGTAGTTCATTTGGTCCCTAATAATGGTAGTTTGTTCTCTTTGACAGTTGTGGAACCTGGGCAGGTTGCTTAATCTCCCTGAGCCATAATTAATTCATTTATAAAATGCAAATATGAGTTGCTGCCTACTCGGGTTGAAGTGAGGGATCAGATACGATCAGGTCTGTGAAATCATTGAAATATCAACACCACTCTCCTAAATCCAAGAGCAGAATAGAAGGAGCACTGGACAAATGCAGGGAGCAAAGAGTATCACTGCACCAGTGCGCCCAGGAACACCTGACATCCCAAGCATCATGATGTCCTCATCCCCCCATCCCCCCAACCCCCCAGAACCAAGCCTCAGAATCCTCAGTTGTCAGAAATGTGGGTTCGCAGGAGAGGCCAATAGTAGAGGTTGTGGGTTTATCAGAGACAACTTTCAATGGCTGTGCAAAGGAGAGAAATGAAGGGACGTTTCATGACATGAGACCCAAGGCGTGCCTCTAGAAGAGTGTTAAGCAAGGGGCCAAGAGCCTTAAGGATGACTGACAGAGGCCACTATACCTAATACCAGAGATGGGACTCGCATCGCTCACTCATCATGCATACTTCCAAAGATTTTTAAGCTTACAAACAATTGCACAGTCTGAGAGGAGTTACAAAAGCTGAAAAGTATTTTACTTTCAGTAGGTATTCAGATGTTCTTAACTCCACAATGATTTGCACCGCATTTGAGCTTAAGGAATCAGTTTTGTAAGTTTTATATTTGAAAAGGTAGCAGCAAGTTTGAATATGGTGCAGAGGAAAAAAACAAAAAAAAATGACCTAAGGTCCATGAGTGAAGAAACTAATGCATTTAATAAGGAGGGGGGAGAAAAAAAGATGAGGGCTGAAATCAGTACATTTTTTAAAATCTTTTTGAAGAGATACCTGTGAGATGGGTACCAAGTATCTTTTGTCAATAAGAAGAGTAAACAAAATAATCTCGGCAGGAAAAGTTTAGATTAGACATGACTTTCTCCCTGAAAGGTTTCACCCCATTCCCATGACTTCAGCTAAGCAAATGATTTATGTGTGTCTCTGTCCCTGGGTGGCGAGGTGCTCCTCCAGAGATGGTCATGTGTGAGTTGTCCACACCTCACCAGCATCAGACACTCAGAAGATGTGCAGTTCATATATATGTTTTAATGCCAAATTAAATCAGCGGTTCTGAAAAAATGATCTTTCGTAAACTGCTTGCTCCTTTAAATTGTACACATTTCCATTCATCTTCCCACTAGTCGGCCAGATTCAAAACACTAGGATCCTTTTCGATTTCTTCTTTTCCTTTCATAGCCAGTCCTTAGCCTTACATCAGATTGGTTCTCCTCCGGATCCTATCTTCACACCCTCTCTGGGTATATATTTCTCCTTTTGAGGTTCCTTAGTTCAGACTCCAACGCTGACCTCGTCAGTACTCTGCCAGTCTTTGGGTTTTCATTCATAATTCCAGCCTTAATGTTTACGTTAGGTCCTTGTCCCCAAACACGGAGTGTGCTTCCCCCGCCCTAAAGCTTTCAGCATCTGTCTCATGAATTTTTGCAAGTAATCTCTTGTATGTCCTTACTGAATTTACAAATGTATCTTCCACGTTCTCCTTATATGAAGTAGATTTTAAGCAATGGCTGGTTTTTGCCTTTCTCTGGACCTGTCATCCGCCCACTTTATTCTGCTCAGTCATTCGTCTTCTCACTGGAATCCCCTTTCTTCCTATTCCTGCCTCTCAGGACCCTCCAGGGTTCAGCATGGCCCCAGAGTATTTCTGTAGACTTTCTTTCCCACAAGATTCTTGTGCTGTCCTAGCCTATTTAGTGTATGGTATGAACTGGAAAGTTAATAGTTGAAAGGGGAATGTTTCAGAACAACACAACATGCACTAAGTCATTGTAAAAAGTAGTTCTGCCATCGTGGAGGAAATCTGTCTGAAACCCCATAAAGTTTCATGGTGTATTTAATGTCTACAGAAATCTGGGAGGAAAAGCACCCTGTAAGAATCCAGTTTCTTTCTATCAGCAAAATTATTGGAAGGCATGTTTTGCACTTAGAACATCTTCGATCTTACATGGAGTGCATTTCTTTAATTATGGAATTCTGTATTTTAGCAAGTATTCTCAGATACATCCTTTTGACATTTAATCTCGAATCCTTACCCAGTTTAAGGTATAAAACCAATGACTCCTTACCAGTCCTAATTATCTTATAAGCACTTTGAGTGCTGCTGGGTACACAAAGCACATTTACTATTGACTTTTCATTTAAGTTGCTTCTTTAGAGAAAGCTAGGAGAGCTACAGATATTTTTACCTAGCAGATTGCTAAATAACAGGTGATGGATAGTTACTAGCTGAAAAACTAGAAAGAACATGAATCTTAAGGTAGCCAAAGGGAGATAATTGTCCAAATGGAAATGCTGTTTTACCCCCTAAGAGTTTATTCTTGTGTTGTATTTTGTTTTGCAAACGGACAAAAGGACCGGCAGAACTCAGGAAGGTTTTGTGTTACTCCGAGGTTGGGGGCAAGAATTTGAAAGGGATCAGTGAATCAGATGTAATATGGGCTCTGTTTGAGCCATCCAATCTCTGTTTTGCTGACGGTCAGTATTCCAGTTATAAAAGGCTGCATAGGCATTTCCGTCAGCTTGAAAGAACTTTATCCCTGTTTTCATTCTGACATACCTATTATGACTTTGTTCACTAAGCAGAAGGAATTATGGGAAATGGAAACTCGGTGGCATGTTTTTATTAAAGAGCGATGTGTGTATCTTCACTGAGAGAGTAAGGAACCAAGCCGAATCCTATGTTTTCCTTTCAGGTAGCAAAAATCGCCTGATTCATCCCCTCCGACAGTGATTTAGTTAGATTGGGGAGCAAAGTAGCATAAAATGAGAAGGCTTATGTACAAAGCATGTTTTTGTATTTTAAACAAAGAATTCAGTGATTCTATGAATTTCCGTTATTCTAAAATCAAACTAAAACATAATCACAGAAAGACTGTGCAAATACATTCAAGGGGGGAGGACCGGTGGCTTAGGGAAGGAATGTTTAAAAGCTGTCTTTCCACTGGGCCTTCTTTAGAGTGAATTGAACGTTTACTTTTCAAAATAAGGGACATGTTTTCAAATCTGGACAGGGGTACTTTGCAACAACCTATATTTTCCCCTCTGTATACAGCAGGCATTTTCCTGCAAACTGCAAGTAAATTAAAATTTTACAAACCAAATATTTCTGTGGCAACTTTATACCATGTGTGATACTCTGTTTAATCATGGTGTTAAATGTCAACTTCAGCTTTTAAATTTCTTGGCCTAATTTCCCTAATCCCCACTCTGTAGCTCTTCATTTTAATTCACGTAATTTGCTAGGGAAATTTTTCGATGAGACTTTGACTTCCTGATGGTAGACCCCATGCTCTGTTCACTTTTATATTCCTAGGTGCTCTCCCAGTACTTCCCCTGTATGAAGACACATATTTTCAGGCACGCAAAGGAGGAACAAGGCAGAATATCATGCAGCTATGGAAGGGAGTCTTATAAAGTGAAAAACATTATTGATGTCTCTTTAAATTTAAGTTCATATGTCTGTATTTTCATAAATCTAATTCATTTTCAACGGGATTAATCTGTATTTAGTTGCCTACATGTGTTTAAGAATGTGTCCCACGCTTCTTTTTGTAAGATCTACTTTGAGCTTAGTAGAATTTTCCCCAAAATAAAGTCAGACTTAAAAGTCCTTGACTGTGAGTCATCTCTAAATAAGAGGTCTATGTTAACATAAAGTAACTCTGCCATTCTGAAAAATGAAGGTTAACCTCATTAATTTTGTAAAAATTTGCCAAACATCAAGGGATTTGAAACCGCCTAGAAAAACAATAAGGTATTCAACAAAGTTGCTTGTTTTAAAGTCTACACTGTAATCCATTAAAGAATTATCAAAAGGTTCTGTGTGCATATAAAATAGACTGTTTAAAGAAAATGACTTTGAACCTGAGACACAGAATGCTGCTCATTAGAAACCCAAACTTACAGTGGAATGTTTCTGTGGGGCCATTATGATAAGAACCGAATAGAGGATGTCTCTCTTTGTAACAACTACTGAGTTTATTTTATTAGACACTTTTAAAAGTAAATATGACATGTAAAAGTTAAAGGAGCACCTTTTCTGTTGTAACTTTTTTTTTCTGTTATTAATTAAGCTTGAAACAGTCATATTGGTTTTCTGGCCATGTATCTCCCAAGGAACTTTGAAGGTCTTCAGGTCATCTTTCCTGAAAAGCGTTTATCCCATCAAGCCTGGAAACTCAGGAGACAGTGGATGCTGTCCTGTCCTCAGTTGTCTCAAATGCATATTTTCATTTTCCAGAGTCATAAGAGTTTTGTGCTCCTTACTAAATAGTTCTAAAGAACTGTTCTAAGGACGTTTGGGTTTTACCCTTCCTCGTTGACGTGCATTATTTAAAGGGGATGAACCAGAGAATTTGTAACTTGAAATACTGGGAGTATCTTTTGATCATCAAGATTTATACTCATTGTGACACTTAGTGCTGCAGTGACTGAAATCTGTTTCATGCAAAGAAGGTGACAGATCTGTTCCAGGAAAAGTTGTGTTTTAAACAGAAAAACTGGAGCTTCTTTTGCTTTTTGCGATGGCATACAAAGTTGAGTGAAAGAAAAGCACCTAGATTATAAACTACAATTCATTAATCGTAACTCGTTCACCTGTTGAAGAGTGGCCATTGAATACTTGCGGTGAGTTTTATCGCTGTTCCTGTTACTACCTCCTTCATCTGTAATTACATGGGATGTGATATCTGGACTTTAACTTTGCTGTAGGATTTATAACTTTTTGAAAACTAGGGGAAAATACATGAAAAAAAATTATTCTTCTGAGAGTTTTCCTGGGCTTTTTGTTCCAGAGAAGCCATTGTATTTTACTGAAAACCTGCTCAAACAACAAGGAAAACAAAAACAAACCAAAATAACCTGAGGAGAACCATCAGCGGTGGTCGTCCCTCTGGAACTTGTTATGATCCCCAATTTTAGACTATGTGTCTGCGTATTTTTAGTGCTGTAAAAGATATTAGCAGTGACCGAGTGAAACTCCCTCCCATGACGGCCGAAATGAAAATGCAAAGCTGTGTAGAGAATTATCTGGTATTAATAGACCCACAACCAGAACTCAATTTACTGGCTGTAGTCCACTGCTCTTTTTACTTATGTTTTTTTGCTCCAAATAAGAACAAAATGATAAAAATCTCATTATCGATGCGATTTCTTCCTATTCAGAGGAAAGTACACTATGTCAGGCTACCCAAGGATATGGTTCAATTGAGTATAAAATGATAATGTCTTATTGAAGATTACTTATAAAATACATGAGATTAGAGTTGGCCTTTATACAAGCAGATTTTTTGTAGTATCTTTTAGCTTCATTAATAATTCATCTCATTAGATCATAAAGTTACTTCGGTATTGTACTCTAAATTAAAGTGCATATTTAGTGCCCCGTTGGTTGGACTCTAATTTATACAAGGCGTGCTTGTTATGTAATGAATCTGATTTTTCTGTGTAACTTGTGGAATTAATCCCATTTCTTTATAATCACATCTTGCATATTATATTGTGTATTCTTTAATAATTCCTGTGTTTTAAAAAGTACCACTAATGGTCTTCCTCATATTACTAGATCTAACCCGTGGCTCAGGAAAAGAGGAGATGCTGAACTACAATGACATTTAAATTTTAAAGCTTAATCTTACTATCAGATATGCATGTTACACACACACACACACACACACACACACACACACATACACTGTTCCTAAATTCT
This sequence comes from Ursus arctos, assembly GCF_023065955.2. Taxonomy (NCBI): domain Eukaryota; kingdom Metazoa; phylum Chordata; class Mammalia; order Carnivora; family Ursidae; genus Ursus; species Ursus arctos. The sequence continues at coordinate 41,913,873 of NW_026622841.1, forward strand.
GTAACCAATTCATGTGCATCAGTAATTTGATCTTCAGTGTGTGCCTGTGTTGACTTTCTTTCAACCTAATAGATTTCAGTTTACCTGAGACTGCAGTAACAGACTTTAGTCCATAAATATTCCTACTCCACAAAGATAATATGTCGTACAAACACCTCGCCAAACAAATTTGCCTTAGGAAAAAATCCTTTACAAATACTCATCCTGAACAAAAGCATTGAGTGAGGAACAATTGTGATTCAGGTGCTGGTCTTAACATAAACACTGATGCTGGGGCTCCTGGGTGGCTCAGTCGGTTAAGCAACTGCCTTCGGCTCAGGTCATGATCTCAGGGTCCCGGGATCAAGCCCCACTCAGGCTCCCTGCTCAGCGGAGAGCTTTCTTCTCCCTCTCCCTCTGCCTGCTGCTCTCCTTGCTTGTGCTCTTTCTCTATCTCTCTGTCTAATAAATAAATGAAATCTTCAACAACAACAACAAAAAACCAAACCAAGCACTGATGCTTCTGTGAAGACACCATCACTGCTGAGGTTCCGTGCCCCGTCATGCGGAAGCCACCACCGTTCCCCTGTCCCCACACAGCCTGTTGGAATCTTGTGCTTCTCCTGTGTTCAGATCAAAAGCCAGCTGCCATTTCCGTTCCGTGTTCAGTGATTCTCTTCCTCCCCTCGAACGTAATTGTCAAGAGCTTTGGCTTAGCCCACCTTGTTATATGTCGTTTTACTTTACTGTTAGTTATTAAAGGCATTTCCCCTAAATGTAAACTCCTAGAGATCGGGAACCTTGCCATATCCATCTCTATAGTCACCTTAGACAGGAGACTGGGAATCATTTGGCTAATTTTCATTCAGTGCAGGCAGTTCAACAAGAACTGGACATCTCCCTTGGTCCTGAACGATAGTGGGTTCTTCGCAGACGGCCCCCAAGAATTTCAGGCAGCTGTGCCATCATGAGCAGGTCACTTACACTCTGCAGCATTTTGTTTCCCTACCTGTAGAGGTGGAAAACTATGGTATGAACAGGAAGAGGGGAAAAAAGGACATGAAAGTATTTGGATCATCGGAGGTGGTATCCAGATGAGATATTGGATCACAAACATTCTGAGCTCTGAACTCCTGACTTAGAGCAGTAATGAGAGCCCTAGCTGACTACCTACTCTATTCAGAGTATAGCGCCAAGTACTTACTTTTATATGTAGAGAGAATGATGGATTCACACATACGTACAAGACAAGGGAGTGTGATCTGAGGAAGTGTGCGCATATCCCCCTTTGCTACTGTTTCCGTATATCGAGAGTCATGCTGTGTACATTCTCCTTGGAGCAGGACTGTAATTGGTGTTTGAGACGCTGAAGCTACAACTTGATGGTAACTGTTAACCAGTCCCCAGTTTTGAGAAGAACTAATATACATATGAATGAACACCGGCTCAACACTAGGCTGTTGTTATCCTTGACCTTGTCCTTTACTACTGAAGAGCTAGTTGGAATTCCTTCTTTCCTCCTGCAAGTTTTCAAGTGACTTGGAATTCATGCATTCCTCCTGCTGGGTTTCAAATTCCAGCGTTGTTTGCGAGGCTCCGTGGTGCAGTAGACCAAGGCTCTGGGTGATCATGGCTGCATGTTCTGGTGGTTAGACTGCTTACTAGATTACAGACGTCAAAACACTTCTGTTTGCTGCCTCTCTATTTGCTTAGCTCTTGCTAAAATGCATAATATGCTACACCCCTCCCTATGCTGCTGTGATTCATAGCACTTTTCTCTAGTCAAACCAGCTAATGAATGAGAAGGGGTCTCACGTGCCTTTTAATCATTAATTGGTTTGACTGAAAAAAGTCAACACTAATCATTCATTGGTACCAGTGACATGGAAAGAAAGAAAAAAAGGAAGAAAGTTGGAAAAATTAAAGAAGGTAACTTCAATAATAAAGCCTAGAAAAAGACCAAAATAAACCTAGCCATCTTTTACTTGGACGGTTGGTTTTCCAAGTTTTCTTGCTCCTTTCCTGTTTTATTTTTTCTTTTCTCTCTTCTGCATTGTGTGATAGTTCAAATATACAAAAAAGGACTTGAGGCCTGTTGGAGGAATCACGAGACCGGGGGTCCCATGAGCGAGAAGAGGAAAGGAAGATGAGGTTGCAGGGCCAAGGGCTTTTGTTAAGGATTTTATTCTCTGTGTCATAGGAGGCCTTTGCGTATGATCTAACTTATATTTTTTAAAGGCCACTGTAGGTATCATGTAGAGTGGAAGTCATAGACTGTTTAGAGGCTCCAGCTAGGAGTCGGCCCCGGTAACGGCTAATAGTAAAACGGTAGCCATAGAGGTGATGAGAAATGGCTGTGTTGGGAATATATTTTGAAAATAGAGCTGACAGGATCTTCAAATTGATCCATTTGGAATAAGACAGGAGTCAAACTCAACGGCTAGACTTGCAGTCTGAGCATTTATTTGGGTATGGCGTGACAGTGTCTACCATGCTTCATTTTGGGGGACAGGAAGGAATCAAGAGTTGGTTTTGGCACCTGCTTCGTTTGAGTTACTTTTTGCATATCCAACTGGAGACAGCAAGTTGGATGTAGGAGTTTAGATCTCAGGAGAGCAAAGTTTGTAGATACATAGTCAATATTCATTTTTGTACAGGTGTTTTTTAAAACCTTGGGGTGAGTCGAAGTCACCTAGGGTGAGAATGTAGAGAAGTGAAAGGTCCTAGCCTGATCCTTGAAGCATCTTCCAGAGAAGGAGAAGGAATGGGAAGTGGAATCTGGACAATCAGAACGGTCCATGAAGTTAACTTCATTGGGTGCCTTGGGTTCTGATGTCCCCCTCACATTCAAGGGCCTTTACCCCATAGAAGCTGTATTTCAGTTCTCCCTGCTTGCCTCCTATCCGGGTGACAATTCACATTAAGTTCATTTCTGGTTTAGTGCGACAATCGTCTTGTTTTTGAGCCTGCCTGGATTTTATCTCATTTTGTTTCAACTCTTTATACTTTATTATGATGGCTGTGTATTTGGAACAAAGGCAGTACACCAAAAACATGGACCCACTGCCACACCAGGCTATCTGGAGTCTCCTTCATACCTTACATTTCTATCTGCTCTTATACCTCTCCTTTAAAAAAAAATGATGGTTTTCTTTTAATGAAAAATTCACATTTAATACGTCTCTCATTATTACTGTTAGGTGTGTGTGTTTTTCTGCCGTTGTCCCATTTATTTACATCTATTGTTCTACTTCATTTTCATGCCTCTGGAAGTCAGGTATCTAAGTTAATTTTTTAAAGTAGGGTTTTAATATATTATCCTAAAGCATTAGTATTGCTGGGGCTTTTAGGCAAAAGATGTAATTCAGACTAGTCTGCTTATTGCCTCTGCTTATCAGGACAGGATAAGGATATTGTTTTAGCCTAACTCAATTTATTGTAGCTAATGCATACAGATTGGCAAATGGTAAAGTTGGAAGCAAATAATAAGAGCACAGGATATTTGCCTTGACATCCTCATGGTTAATGTAATGAAAATACTTTAATACATGCTCATGTATTTTCATGGGGTAAATTAAATGTGCAAAATCTTTTATCTCTATAAAAGTTTACAGATATCTTGACCCTTCGTAAGTATACCTAAGAGTTGGACCACGAGTGCTACAGTGGCCTTTGGGGAAGGGTTGGTGCGATGATTGCTCCTGGACAGAACGCTCATGAACCTATGATGTTTCTAGATAAGTTGCACACTGAGGAGTATACATGAGATGGCCATAAAGTTACAGTATATGACAATTAATCCCGTTCAGTCTGATATAATTAAAGAGAATGGTGAAATAGAAACGTAATCATTTCTCCAAGAGGAAATGTCAACCCCTTAATGAGGGTGAGGCTTATTAATGTCATTTGAAGCAGCAGCTTTTTGCCCAGCTATTCAGACTGCTGAATTGGTGTGTTCACAGAGGTAGATGTTCATTTCAGGCTGTGATGGAGGGAGGGAACACTTTTGAAGAGTATTTTTTGTTTCTTTGTTTGTTTGTTTGTATGAAGCCAGGGACAGCATTTTGAAATGATCACAGTTCAGGACACATTAGTAAAAACTTAATAAGCATAAGATATATTTCTAAATATAAGTAATTGGTATTTAAAATGGGTATTGGTCAACTAAAGTATTTCTACATTTGCATAAAATCATAATCTTCAAATAGACCTTTAGTACTGTTACATTAATGCATTAAAAATCATAGCCTATTTTTTAAATTACGTGTCATAGATTACTTGCCCTTGTTTTCCTTGTTACTGTATGTGACAGACCAGAGTAAGCTGAACTGGATCTAAGAAATACTGTCTATATAGGTTGTTGGGAGAATACTTTCATGTTCCTGGAACAGCTTTCTAGGGTTTATACAGTAATTCTTTAAAAAGTTAGACAGTGGGTTACTGAGACAATAATAATAGGATAGATTGGGAAACCATATTTTTTTTTGTTTTTTTAAAGATTTTATTTATTTATTTGAGAGAGATCATGAACACGTGGGGGGAGGAGCAGAGGGAGAAGGACAGGCAGATTCAGTGCTGAGTGTGGAGTCTGATGTGGGGCTTGATCCCACAACCCTGAGATCATGACCTGCACTGAAATCAAGAGCTGGATGCCCAACCATCTGAGCCACTCGGTGCTGCTGGGAGACCATGTTTTTTCCCAGGTTATATGGTGATATTTCCCAAGCAGAAACACATTAATTGAATTTGTATTAGTATTTGTTAATTGTTTTACTACTTAAATTTTATTGCCAACTTAGGAATTTTATGTAATTTTTTGATAACTTTATTGGATTTATGAGAAAAATAGTAACTGATGAAATTTTTATGGAATCCTGCATTTTTAAATTCTTAATTCACATCATGTTGCTAGTTCAGAAAGTATAGGCAAGTCTTTAGAAATAACACATGTAACATCACGTGGGTTTTGGTATGCTTTTGTTATATTTGTATAGTTTTTGTTCTGTAGAAAGTCCAACTTTCCTATTTATACAGTTCTTTATAGTGGTTGGAGAGCTGATAAATCTTTCGAGTGGATTGGCAGTAATAATTGGGAATTCATCTTTTAAAGTATGAGTTACGTATCATTATGGTATATTTTCAAGAGCTATTTAGGGGCACCTGGGGGACTCAGTAAGTTAAGTGTCTGCCTTCAGCTCAGATCATGATCTCAGGGTCCTGGGATCAAGTCCCACATCAGGCTTCCTGCTCAGTGGGGAGTCTGCTTCTCCCTCTGCCTCCTCCCCCTGCTCATGCTCTTTCTCTTTCTCCCTTTCTCTCTCTCAAATAAATGAATACAATTTTTTAAGAGCTATTTTAAATACATTGTTATTTCTTCATATGTGACCATGATCTTTTTCTCCTAATAGCCAGTAAAGGAATAAGTATTTCTTCAATTGTTTTACATGCTTAGGATAAAGTCTTACCCTGTTTGTTTCATAATTTCACTATCGGCAAATGGCTTTGGATTTAATAGTGCAATAGTTCAATGGATTTTAATTTCAGTTAATGTGATATCATGTAATACCAGTAGGGCTAATTTGGCTAATGAACATTATGTTCTATGTACCTCTTTCTTTTATTCAAGTTTTATAAAACATATACCATCCTTTTGTCCCTTGACTCAGCAAGCCGGGCATTCTGGGGAAACATTCGCTCTTTCTGGTTTCTGTGGCACATTTGGCCACGGCCGCATTGTCGAAGTTGATTTAGATACACGATTCGTTTAGTTCTGCTTTTTCCTTCAGTGGGGTTTTTGAAAACTCCCAATTAGCAAGAACTTCTCTTTTCGGTAAAATTTATTATGAAACTCTATTTTCTTTAAAAATTAACAGAAACCCGTCACAAAAATTAGGAATGAGGATTCCTTCTTTGTTGACATAAGTAGCCCGATAACTCAATTTAGGAGAACTAAATTGCATCAGATTTCAGAGATTAATAATCATATAGTTGGGAAAAGGACCTTCTATACAGCCTGTGCTCTGTCAGAGTAATTTAATTAGAGGTAGTGATATTTCAATGTAATTTGTTAATGGGTACATTGTGCAGAAAAAAGGAGAATCATTCTGCCTGAGCACTGATAATTTTATATATTTTAGGTGGAATCTGTAAAAGAAAAAAAAAAGGAGGTTTTCATTGAATTTCATGCATAGAGATGCCTGGAGGAAGAATATCAATGAAGTGAAGAACAGCTTTAAATTTTTTGAGTTATTAGAATGCATACAAGAGAAAATGCAATAATCTTACTGCTTTTCCAATAGTTTAATGTATAAAATTACATGGATATTATCGGACTGCTGAAAATCCAAATTTCATATTTTTAATGTCATAATCATTCTTCTATATCATTCCAGCTGCTTGTTTTGATTTTTTTTTTCAATTTCATATCAAAGAGGAATATCATAGCTCGGTGTTCCTTTCTTTCATTTATGTGCAACTTGTATACAGATGTTAGTTAATATTACATGACTTTACCTAGAAAGGAAATGAAATAACAGCTTGTCTAAGAGATTTCATAACATTCTAGAGACTATGATATTAAAACCTTTCCTTTTTGGTAGGGACGTACCAAGAGTTTTTTAAGAATAAGAAATGTTTTTGTTTTAATCTACAGTAAGCTTGATTCCAGTTTATTTTTTTTTAGGGACACTTCATCCTAGTTCTCCTGCCCTGAGAGGGTTTCAGGTCACTGCAGGTGAGGCTTTAGCAGACATGGTAGGCTGCGATGTGCTGCCCTAACACTCACCTGCAGCCTTCTAGGCCAGACACACAAAAAAACATCAATCGATCTTTCACGGGAAGTCCATTTTGGAACAGGTGACCTCCCCCCACCCAGAGAAGCTCCCTGTAGAGAGGCTCCCTCATCCTGGGCGTTTTGGTCTTGCATTATCCACATTTAACACCTTCTTTAATCATTGCCACTGCTGGGAAAGAGGGTATCAACTTGTAAATGCTTCTGCTGAGAAGTGATGTACGTCACTTCAATCCCCAGATTTTATTGTCCAAAGCAAACCACGTGGTCCTACCTAAGGTCAAGGGAGATGAACAGTGTCAGGGGAGAAAACCTGAAAATATTGGAGAGCATTAATAATGCCTACTGCAGCCTTACTATTTTAGAAGTATGGCAAAATAAATCAGCGTTTCCCAACCAGAATGCCAAGAATAGGGTACCGTTGTGCTACCGATATGCATGGTTGAACATTTTCTATAATGTTAAAAAAGATGTGAAGGCATTTTTATAATAAAACAGTTCAGTAAGTTAACTCACAACAGTTAACATTCTATTTGAAAGCTCCTTTATGGCTTTCTCTAAAAACTTGCTGACAGTTTTTATTACTTTTATTATTTTCTATTTGGCTGAGTAAGACTTATGTGGACCCAAGTGTACACATAGCATCTCCCCAGATCTTCTCATCGACCAAGAACTCACCAGTGCAGCTGGCACCAAGATGTCCCCTTTCCCACCAAATTGGGTTATCTGGTCCTTACTTTTATATCAGTGTGTTTATCCTAAGTGAAGATTTTATGCAAGTATTCATTTAATTTTCTTTTCCATTTCATTCGCTTATATTTTTTGCTCACAGTTTTCCCTGTTTGATTCTAAAATAAAAGGTATGTGTAAATTTTAATTTTTTATGTTTTTGTCAGGTACCAGAGAATCATTAATTGTATTAATTTTCTCATTGGTTTATTTCTTCTCCTCTCCCTCTTTTTCTTTTTTTCTCTTTCTTCTTTTGCTATTTTTCCTTTCTTTCTATTGGATTTTAAGGTTAACAATTTGTCAAAGTCTTATTTTTTATGGAAATCAAGAATTTTTGTGTGATTTTTAGAATTAATATGTATGTATTGTGTTAAATTTATATAGGTTTTTAGAAACAAATCCCTTAGAATTAAATTTGTTGTTTTTTTCTGGACGTAAAATTGACTAAATTATTAAAGAGGACTGTAGTTTCCAGAAGTTGATTGTTTTCAAAATATTTTTTGCTTATCCAGAAATATGAGTATATTTTGTATACTTCTTATACTTTTTAAATGAAGTGAAAGTGAATATTCTATATTCTAACTTAGATTACAGGACATTTGATTTTTTAAAGTTTTTCATGTCTTTATTTTTTTTTAAGATTTTATTTATTTGAGAGAGACAGAGAGAGAGCAGGAGTGGGGTGGTTTGGGATAGAGGGAGAGGGAGAAGCAGACTCTCTGCTGAGCAGGGAGCCCAATGGGAGGCTTGATCCCAGGACCCTGGGATCATGACCAGAACCGGAGGCAGACTCTTAACCAACTGAGCCACCCAGGCACCCTTCCTGTCTTTATTTTAAAGTATTTTGAAAATGCAGAAGACCTTAGATATATAATGTATATTATATACTTATTTGTCTATCTTATATTACTTTATACAATCACATGATATTACTTATATATTACATTATATATGTTACACATATATTATATTATTTTACAAGTAGATTTCTGAAGCAAAAATGCCAGGGTCTGTTTTTAGATGTCATTTTTACATACCTTTACTTTTCCAACTCAATGGATAATTTGGGATGAAAGCTGGAAAGACTTCAGCATCAAAAGAACCCACTCATGTTTAAGATATTAATTCGATATAATAATGATGCCCTCATATTGGAATTCATGTGTTCTTATCATTATTCTCACACTGGGTCTAAACATTTTACTTAATGCCAAGTGGTCAAGTGAAGCCACATGCAGGACAAACTTTGTGGGCCCTTGTCCCCACCCAGCCATTTTAGGCAGCAGAAATTTTGCACACTCTTAAACAGGAACTGAGAACATTTCTTTATGAGATTGAGTACGGCACTATATGACCAACCTCTTACAGTCGTTTATAGCATTTCCCATATAATGCTTTAAGCCAAATGCAGAATTCCTTGTTTTACCAGCCTATATATCCATCATCGGACGGTAGGAGAAACAGAAAATGAGTCTCTCTTGAATAATACACTCAGGAGAGGTAGTGATGGCATGTCACACATCGTGGTGACAGCACTAAGCAAAAAGATTCTTCAATCAAGGTTATAGTTGCACGTTGATGACTTTAAGGAACAAATCCATATGGTAGTTGATGACAATGGTTAGAATCCCTGAAAAGCATTATTCTATTCTGGAAAAAAAAAAAAAGAAACAAAACAAACTTCTGTACATTATATGTTCAAAGAGACAAATGAATAGTTCACAATAGGATGGTAAGCAAATATTGCATGAGGCTGATTCCCTGGCCCTAATGACATGAAGGTTATAAAAGCTATAAATGGCATGAAGATATAAAAGCCAAGAGTTTAATCTGAGAACCACATGATTCTGTTAGTTTTACTCACGTAAAAGCTCTTGTACATAAAAGATTGCTCATAAATCTTAAATCCACATAAAATGATATTATGAAAATGAATGGCTCCAGCTTTGTGTAAAGATAAGGGAATGCCATATTTGCTGATCTACGCCAAAGTGCACGAGCCGTCCAGAGGACACTTTTTGTTTCAGGAGTTTATTAGCTAGTAGAAAAATGACTGTGTGTTCGAGTGTTGTTCGCTGTAGATTTGTTGAAGGAGAGTTATTCACTTGAAAAAAGAGCTTACTTAACTGACATTTTGGAGCACCTGAATGAACTTAATTGAAAACTGCAAAAGCCGTGTAAAAAATATTGCACACAGTCACAGAGTTTATGAAATTGAAGCAAAAATTCAACTCTGGGAAAAGGATTAAAATGATTCATTTGTGATATTTAGTTGGTGTTACATTTTTAAATCCTAGAGAAAAATGATTAAGGCTATTAGAGCAATACCTGTGTATTCTTGAAGTCAGGTTATATGATTATTTTAAAATACTTAATGTGAAAAAATTTGAAAAGCTTTCGCATTTCCACAAGGAATGTCGGTGTTATATTTGTCAGTGCAAGAAAAGGAAGAACCATGAAATTTAATAAATGTATTCCTCATGGTTCATGCCAAGAAAGAACTTTCTGCCAGTTGGAGAAAAAGTGATGAATTCTTTGCTATCATTTGCTACCACTAACTTTTGTGAGTAAAGCTTTCATGGATGGTAATTATCAAGACTTTGATATCCAAATCCTAAAACTTGTTATAAAAAAAGGTATTTCATGAAAACAAGCTCAGATTTCGAGCATTAAAGAATTTTAAAGGATTTTGGAAGCCTTATGTATATTTAATAGTCAATATGTATAGCTAAAATTCCGTATTTCATTTTTCTTATTATAATTAAATGCCATAAAGAAAATGTAATGACTTTCTCCACCAAGGTCCAGACGGACATTCCCACACTACCTCTAGCGGATCCCCACAGTACAGGTGCGGAAAGGGTTGGTCCACTCTGAAACGGCTACTCAAGTGTTTCAGGAAGAGTCGTTTCCTGGATTGAAACTCAGTAACGGCCTGGGAGGGCAAAAGAATATCTAGGCAGATTTTTCAGATCTGTAAGTGAACGTGCCACTTGGTCACCATTCTCCATTGGAATCTATAAGTAGTAAAAATCCGGTGAAATCCCGACTGTTGAGACAGTTCCTCCCTACCTTCCCTGCTCTCATTTCTTCATTTAGCTGTCAAGTTCATTGATTAATATTGCTCTTTGCCTGTGGAAGGAGATCTTCTCTCAGCATGGTGAAACTATTCCTGCTGTCCCAACATGCCTTCAAAAATAGCAATTACTGTGGAAAAAACACAATAACAAGGTGAAGGAATATTTAGGCACAAAAATATTTTTAAGTGTTCTCTTATAATTGTGTTCTAACTATGGTGTGATGCTTTACTTGAACGAAAATTATAAGCCGTATGTGAGTATTTTGCACATTTTCACTCATATGGTTTATGTAGTGCTATTAAGTGGTAACGCATTTAATATATAAGATCTGTGGTTTCCTGTTAATATTTTATAAAGATATTATGGCTTTATGGTTAACATTAATTTGAGGTATTGCTTTAAGAGTCAAAAAGTACTTTAAAATAATTATTTCCCTGATGTTTAATTTTGTATTCACCGTGTTAACAAAGTTTTATGTAGGCTAGAACACAATAACTACATTTTATGTAGGAAAACTATGCAATAGCTCTAATAATAAATTTCTTGTTTAAGATTGTAATGTTTTCAGCCACAGATATTTAATTGTGTATAGAGTTGTTTGAAATTTGAATAATCCCCTGGATCAAGCCTGTTCTTTTAGTTGTCTGAGGAAATTGAGTTCCTTCTCCTATGTTATGAAATTCTGGAGTTTCTACTTTGAGTTATTTGCGCATTTAAGTAAAGTTAATGTTTTAATGTAAGGAAGATTATTCTGCCAGAAAAAATATTTCAAGTGCCTTGATTATTTTTAAAATAATAGAATTTCTGCTTTATGACACGTGTCTAATAAGAAATTATGACTTTTGTGGAACACTCACTCAATATCCCCATGCCTGAGATATTTATGTCTAGTTACTGATTCAGTTACATTGGATAGCTCCAAGTAATACCACTTTGAGGCAATTCGCTGGAACTCAGGTTTGTGAGAGACTGAAGATATTGACAATTATCCCTTCCCAATATCTAATAATATAGTAGGTTAGATCATCACCGGTAAGGGAGTTTCCCCTATTACTTACATCTTGCATTAGTGTGGCACATTTGTTGCAACCAATCATGATACGTTATAAGTAAATAAAATCCATAGTTTCCGTGAGGACTCACTCTCTGTGTTTTGCTGTTGGTTGAGTTTTGACAAACGCAGAATGCCATGTATCCGCCATTACACGATCATTTAGAACAGTTGCACTGCAAAAGATGCATTTTAATTTAAAATAAATTTATCATCTTTTCTTAAAAACCCATGTATTAAAAAATGATTAAACTGTTTCATGCTTTGGAAGATAAAAGTTGAAAATTGTCTGCATTATGTTACTTAGAGTTCTTTACCTGCCATTTATTAGGAAAATGTTTTAACAACAGGAACAGCTTGGTTCCAGTGAACTATGTATTTCTTCTAACCAGAGTAACATGTCTGTGATGGTTACCTTATTTTCCTCATCTTGAAAGTTAAATTTTAAGTCTAATTTTAATGATTAAGCCATGTCCCTTGGGTAGCTCTTTCTTCCTTCCAAAATGCTTCTACCCACTCCTTTTTATTTTTAACCAGTTTTTTTGTATACACACTTTGTCATAGTCCTGAAAACTCCTTTGAAATGCTATAAGTAAATTTAATTTATAAATTATATTAGTGGTATAACTAAGATTCTATATGATAGCCATTGTCCACTATTTTTTTTTCATAAACGTCTATGTTTCTGTGAAAAAAAAAATCCTCTTGAGTAATTTCAGTGGTTGTTTCAAGAAGAGAATTTTCTCAAATTTGAGAAAATATTCTTAGCTGCGTCTAAGTCATAAATGGAACAAAATAATAGGCAATAAACACTGATCAGTGGTTAATAAGTGGAATCCACACATTACCCATCGTGTTAGAGCACAGACTAGGTGGTTTAAAAAACAGAAATTATTTTCTTCATTTCTGAAGGGTGTAAGTCCAAGACCCAGGTGACAGCAGGTTTGGCTTCTCTCAAGACCTTTCTCTGCTTACAGATGGCCTCCTTCTTGCTGTGTCCTCACATGGTCTTCCTCTGTGTTCATGCACGTCTATGTCCAAATTTCTTCTCCTTATAAGGACACTAGTTATATTGGGTGAGGGCCTACCCATACGAGCTTTGGAAATCTTAATTACCGCTTTAAAGACCGGTATGTCCAGTTACAGTCATATTCAAAGGTCCTGGGAGTTAGTGCTTCAGCGTAGGAATTTTGAGAAGCGCAATTCAGTTTGTAACACCCATTGAAATTAGTGAGTCTTTTTAATTTGTGTGACTTGAAAACAGTAACATGTGGTTATCATGGATGAAGCATGTCACCGTGAACCAGACACTCTACATGCATTAGTTCACGACCACAGGATGAAGTCAGGACTAAGCTTTCACCGAGGAGGATTTTTTCAGTTGGCAAAGGACTTATTTTCAGTTAAGGTGTTGACTCTAATGGTTTGACGTACAAAGGGAATTACGTAATGAAAAACACTTCTTTAAACCTGAATACTCCCCCAATATGTTGCTTATTTTAGTATTTGAGCAAATGCGGATTAACATTTGTTTAAAAAACCCAGAAGAATTTAATAATAGATATGTTAAACCAATTCATGGTAGTTATAGGTGAGGAGCAGAGGTGATAGAAAACTAATTGACTTTAAAGAACTGACCTTTATGCAATTGCCTTCAGAGAGTTTTCCCCAGTGTCAGAATCCCTGAGGTCAACCACTTCTCATTCGTAGGATGTTCCATGACCCTTTATAGGAAAAGGCTCATTTTTTTTTCCTTCTTTGCAAATGCATTTTTCTTTAGAGGCCTTTCTTCTTCCCTGCATCATTCTGACCCCCGAATCCAAACAGGCAGCTGAGCACCAAATTCACAGAATCCTCAGGCACTGGAACAGTGAGCGTGCATTTCCCCTGCCGCACACGTCAGGGGCCCGCCTACTCCCCTTTATGGGACATTTAAGGTACACTCCAACTTAAGGACTTCTTACTCTGGTACTTTTGGAGATCTCAATGTGGCATTATCCTCTTCATGAGCATATAGCAAACCTCTTTGTCTTTTCTCTGTTTCCTAAAGGTTTCGGTTTCAGTAATTTACAAGTCAAGAGTTTAGTTGGATTCCTTTTTGCTTTCATAGGAGAATCCCTAGAAGCCAAGCAGCCCTGGGCACAGATGGCTCTCAGAATCTTCTTTCCCCATTTGTCGAACAGAAATAATGATTCCTACTTCAGGAGGTTATTGCTAAGACTAAAGTAATAACCTAATCCTCAGTATCTTGTTCAGTGCCGGACATGCAAACAAATGTTAATTTATTTTCTTTCACTCCCAACAACCAAATGCAAAGCCAAACTACTTAAAGTTCCTGGGTTTTTTTGTTGTGGTGGTCGCCGAATGTTATTGCTACAGCAGGTTGGACATACTTCTACGTTTCCCACCTATTTTTGACTTTTTTGAAAAGTTGCAAGGTATTCACCTATATGTTTGGTCTGTGAAAATTTAATGAGCATTTATACTGTTTCTGTCACTGCTAGGTGTCCTAGGAAACAGAAGAACCAAAACTCACTGTCAGGAAGCCACAATGAGTTTATAGTCTACTTAACAGAGAGAAGATCTAGTCACTTGAAACCATTAATAAGTAGATATTATTTCTTATAATCATTATCCTAATAAAAATAAGTGCTAATATGTGCTTCTATGGACAGGAAATGTAAAAAAAAAAAAAAGTTAAAAATAAATTAAAATTAAAAATTTGAAGATTTCCCAAATGAGGGCATTGGCTACCATCTTCTAAAGATCATCTAGGTGGACCTTTGCCCAAATGATGGCCTGGGTCTGGAGCTGTGGCATGGAGAATGGGGGTGGAGGAACTTTCTAGAAAAAGTGGTGAACATGGGGTATGGGCGGCAGTGAGATGGGGGAATGACTGAGAAATCCAATTGCGTAGAATATGTTTTAGAAGATGATGTACAAAAATTACCAGAGAGACCAAGTGACCAAGAGTGAAAAGAGCATTGTACACCACATGAAAGCGGATGTATAAATTATGGATATTAAGTGAGGAGGAGAACTGACTGAGCAACAGAGGTTTAGTCCAGGAGTAGATGCTCAATGACCTGGAGCAGGGAGAGAACCTATAGGCGGCACGTGCAACAGTTGAGGTGTGAATTGATGAGGGTCCATGCCAGAGTGGTAAAAAGGAACCAAAAAGTGCAGAAGGTCTGATCTAGGTTGTATGTTTTTAAGTTCACAATACGTTTTTTGCTATAAAAAGTTGTTTTTATACAGAAAGATGTTTAAAAGTCTTTCGTTCTGCTTTCTCAGCAGGGTTCCCCCAAATCAATTTTACTTTTCATTTTGTCTTTAATAAAAGATTAGCAGTAGATGGCATTGTTCTGTAGAAGAGATTACCTGTTTTTCACTTTTTAAATCTCATGGCAGGTAAGAGGGGGTAAATAGGTATCTTTTGGGATACTTCTGCTCCAAAGACAAATATTTTGATTTAACATTATTTAGTGTGAGATATAACTTGTATTTTCATTTTTAGATGTTTGAAAAATGAAGGATGATATATGTGGGACTATGTGGGAAATAATATATTCAGTAAAGCATTTTATTACTGTTATCAAGGATTTTATGGTAACTAAGGGAAATAAGTATGCGTGTTATCTGGCTGTGATCTTGTGCACATCTCAGTGAATTTATATTAATGAAAACAAAGGAACTCGTCAATCCATATGTGGAGTGGGAGTTTGAAAAAATTTACTTAGATACTTGACAAATGTGAAAAGTAGTATAGATTATATTTCGTAATGTGTATCTATTAATTGCTTTCCAAGATGTATCCTATGTAATTGTGGTTAGGATGCAACATCATATGTTTACAGAATTAAAAAATTGCTTTTTCTTTGATCCCTTTTTGCGATTCCCAGAGACATTTTCCTCATAAGGGATGATTAAGGATTTCAAAGGAAATCATCTTCCTTAGAGAACATTTTATTATTTTATAACTTTATTTTGGCTTGAATATGTTTGGTCCTACATTTATAAGCATGTGTTTAAGTTTCGTATTGTTATCCAATGAGACATAAGCTGATGGATGTTGCTTTTAAGAAAGCATTGATTTTTTTTTCAATTTTAAGTCATTGCATGTAAGACAAAGGTAAAGATACTAAAATCTTTTTCATTTTCTATTCTTAAGACATAGATATTTTTAGTGAAACTTCATTTTGAGATACATCTTTATTTTTGTTTGTCTGAAAATTTATAAATTGTTACTGCCTCATGGAACTATTATAAGCACCATGAGGACTAGAAATTCCAGATGATTCCCCTTTTAATTACTACTACAGTCTTGTAATTCTAGAGCATGGTGGGCATTCAACATTAATAAAAGTTATTGTTTTCTTCCTGTAAGAATTTATTCAAAAATTATAAAATAAGCCTGTGTGCCAGGAAAAGTACAAAGGATTCAAGATAGCTCAGGAAATTGTCCCTGACGTACCTTTCACCGTGAATGTCAGGAATGGCTATAAAACTGGGGGAGTAGAGTTCAGGTTGGTACGTGAAGACAGAGAACAAGGGGTGGTTCCACCTCCGTTGACTTTGGAGCTGGGATCCGAAGGATGAGTGGGAGTGTGTTAGGGAGTGGCAGGTCATATCAGGGAGAGGCATGGGGGGCAAAGCAGGTGTAGCCAAGGCCTGCAAGATCCAGGAGAATGTGAAGGGAGGGGGAAGGCTTTGGAAGAAGGATATTCTGGGGAACCACTCAAAACCATAATCTGGTATTCTCTAGTGTGAGAATACCTTTAATAATGTAACACTAAAACTTTGGTGTTTTATGCCTACCGCGTTTTATCCTTGAACCTCAGAGGGATCTGGACTTGGATGTTTCTGCCTTTGTCTTATCATGAGACTTGTATGTTTGTTCTCTCTCGCAGTGAAGTTCAGCAACTGCAATGGAAAAAGGAAAGTCCAGTATGAAAGCAGTGAGCCAGCAGATTTTAAGGTGGATGAAGACGGCATGGTGTATGCTGTGAGAAGCTTTCCCCTCTCCTCTGAGCATGCCAAGTTCCTGATATACGCCCAAGATAAAGAGACTCAGGAAAAGTGGCAAGTAGCAGTAAAATTGAGCCTCAAGCCCACCTTACCTGAGGATTCTGTGAAGGTAGAGTATCCACATATGGCTCTGGAGTTACATTTAAAACTCACATGTATACAGTTGGAACTACATAGATGCTTTGCTCTACGTCACATTGGCCAGTATTTGAATTTGTATCAACTTCAGCCACTTCAATAGTATTTTGTTGTTGTTTTTTTTTTAATCTTACAAGATAGACTAAATATATATTTAAGCTATCCGAAATTGTGTTTGAAACGGTTGTTGATACTTTGAGATTTATAACTTAATTCAAATTAGAAGTAGTTGTTTGTTTTAAATTTCTTAGAATTTCTTAGAAGCTTTACAAGCTGTTAACTATAACCCCAAAATAATTCTTTGCAAGATGTCACTAGTCAAGTCTATTAAATGGGAAGTACAGATATACGGTAGCAATAGGAAAGCATTTCTAGCTAGGAGTATTGGGTTTTTGTCTTGTCCCTTAATCATCAAATTGGGGAGTATGAATTATTTATACTACTGACATAACTTTAAGGAATGATATACTCCCTCTGGTGGAAGCTGCTATGAATGAGGATGAAAGAAATAGATATACCTCCAACAAAGTACAGTTTGATTAAATTCAGCAAACATTTACTGAGCACTTATTTTGTATAAATCACTATATTAGCAATTTTTCATAAGATACAATAGCTTCTTCAGTAAAGTTATGAAAACATTAGTAGTTTCTGAATATTCTAGTTCATGTTAATTCGAAACAAATATGAGGAGGCACCACAATCACCTATTACGAAGTCCATAATTTCATGAAGTATAGCTATTACATTTTGTCGTTTTATTGCACTGTGAGAGATAAGCATACACACATTCACTTCTGCTCTTTAATTGTAACATTCACACCCATAATCAAATGTGAATAAGTGTATTCGTGGAAAAGATACCATTTTTCTCTTGTCCCAATGTTAGATTTTTATTATGTGAAATGTAATTTATGAATCTATTAACTGTTAAGGGAAATCCTGTCATTTGGGGAATACAGAATGAGAAACCAGTAACTAATTGAGTGAAAAGATGCTTTCGTTGTTGATGATTCGCTGTATTCCAGCAAACTAGCTTGGATATTTGCACTGAAGCAGCAAGGGCTAATGGCTAAAATGTCTACAGATATAAGGAGAAACAGAAGAAAATGTTGACATCCAGCAGAGATTAATACCCGATGTGCAAAGTGGGTCATCTGCGGCATCCATCATGGCTGACATAGGTTTAGAATAATTACAGCATTAATTCTGTGGGATTTAATAGGGTCATAAATATTTGAGACATGCCTTAGCAGTATGTATTAAACTTCTCTTGGAATTCAAATTATATTTTAGCACATCAAGATCTAAATTTAATGTACAGTAGCACATTACCTGAACTGTGGTTGAAACTAATGAGAGATATATAAAAGGGTACCATTAAATTTTGCTCAATATTAACTCCTATCTAAGATGGTTTATAGAAACTGCAAATAGTTTACACAGCTGTGCCACATAATAAATTGTTTGGAATTCAATTCTTCAATGATCAGTGTAACCCCCAATTTTACGGTGTTTTCCGTTATTTTAATAGAGGGATGAGGAGAGGGCCTCCAGGCGTATTTTCTTGTTCGTAACAGTGAGCTCTACACTGTCAGGTATCCATTGATATTGCTGTCTTTCAGAAAATGTTCTTCCTAGCACTCAGCAATGTCTTGTATTTTAATGCAAAGGAATCACAAGAAATTGAAGAAATAGTATTCCCAAGACAAGCGACGAAGCACAATGGCCACCTACAAAGGCAGAAGAGAGACTGGGTTATCCCTCCAATCAACTTGCCAGAAAACTCCAGGGGACCTTTTCCTCAAGAGCTTGTCAGGGTAGGCTGGCACAATTTTAATTGTCTCCATGGCATGTGTCAAGTGTATGTTAGAAACGCTTTTTTCTCTGTTATCACAAGATAGACTTTACAACATGTATTCAAAATACATTTTTTTGTATAGATGGAATGTCTGTAATGTTGTACAGAGCCTCTTTTTTTCATTATTATCTCAGATTATGTATAAGTAGAGCTCTCTGTGGGTCCCCCACACCTCGGACAATGAAGTATGTTGAGCGTGTGAATACGTAAGCCCTAACTCCAGCATGCGTCCACACCCAGACCATATCCTTTCTCGCCAGATGCGCACACACACCCCTTCACCCCCCTGTCTGACAGCTGTGCTCTCCATGCTGATCTTTGCCCTCTACAGATAGCTTTTGAGCCAAAGAAGAAACAAAGGGGCAATCACTGCTAAAAATGCCAGCATCAAGTGCATTTGAGAGTGTTTTAAAGAAAAAAGGAAATAACCTCTGATACCATTAACAGAATCCCCAGGGCTGTGCAAAACCATAGGCTTTTATAAATCTGAGAAGTAATTTTTTTCCAGTTACTCCAAATGTATACCCACCAGATGTAGAGGAAAAAAAAATCACAGATATTTCTACATGTTTAGTAAAATTAGCAACCCATATTGCAAAAGGAAAAAAAGACAAAGTAATTGTGTATTTATTTATTTGATTATAGATGTCTGTGTGTATGATTAATTTAGCATTCCAATACATACTTACTGAAAGCTGTATTTTTTAATGTCATTTTTTTGTCCTGCATATTTTATTTTAAGGCACATTATAATTCAATTTAACAATGAACAACATAACCCCCCAAATAAAGGCTTTTTTTTCCCTACTTTAATGGACAATGAGTAAAAAGAGAATTCTGCCTTAACAAGAAAAATAATAAATTAGATTCTGTTACTGGGTTAAGCATAGCTACCTAATACATAAAGATCTGTTATTATCACCTGCAAAGGTATTGCCAATTGGCCTTTTCTCCGATGGCTATTCTTCTTCCTTCCTTCCTATAGCCTTTTCCTGTGACTGCTCACCTCTAAACTTATTTTTCTGGGGAGTTGTTATATTTGGAGGAAAGGCAGTGAGCCTACAGTGGGCATAATTTTTGAGAGCATAAAAATGTATTGTAAAATGATTTCTTGTATGTTTTGTTATTAATAAAGAATTTGGAGTAATAAGTGCCACCTTAAAATGACACGGAAGGCTTTGGTGGCAGTGAATAATGTCAGTGTAATGGGAGTGCAGCAATCTGACTTCCAAGCTCAACCATAGTATTAGAGTTCCCATGTGAGGCCGTTTCACACCATGGCCTAGACAGTCATTTCTTCTCCTAAGTGATACGAAAATGTAAACAAGTTTTATTTCAATTAAATTGGACACCTGTTCCTGTGTTAAATATTCTAACCTACAATCTCCCTGGATAGAATTTGATGCAGTTTAAAAACTGACACTGCTTAATTTTGACTTTTTTGCACTGCTCCTAGAGAGTGTCCTTTTAGATGTTAATGTTGGCCCCAGTCTTTCCGGGGATAGGTGACATCTCTTTTGGAAGCCTGTCACCGAGAAACAAGGATGAGAAACAGGACTGGTTTTCTGGGAAGAGATGCTGTAAGTTTGTAACTGAAAAAGGGCCTGAGGTGTGGCGTGTCCTGTCTCTGATAATGAGCTCATTTAGTCTCTCATTTAATATGATTGTCTTCTTGATCCTCAGATCAGGTCGGATAGAGATAAAAACCTTTCACTGCGGTATAGCGTAACTGGGCCAGGAGCGGATCAGCCTCCCACCGGCATCTTCATTATCAACCCCATCTCAGGTCAGCTGTCAGTGACCAAGCCTCTGGATCGTGAGCTGATAGCCCGGTTTCATGTAAGATTTCAGCCAGCTGATAATCTGATGTATTAATACTCTTCTAACTGTGTCGAGTTTAACATTTGCCTCTTATATTGGTCTTAGAGCTTTGGTACTGACAGGTTTAATACCAGAAACGCGCTTTGTAGCCTTTTCAATTTGCTGTAACGATTTCACTGTTTTTATAGAGTTGATGAATGCTTAGGGTAAAAAACAAACAGTGCCAAAGAAGAAAGTGAAATTGCCTAAAATCTCCGTACCCTTCACATGTTGGTGTGGCTAAGGACTTACAGGAACAAATTTACATGAAGAAGGTCAAAAGTGTTGCCTGTAAATTATAGAGATCGCAACACTTTTAATGACTGCATAGTACCCCATTAAATGTATAGGCTATGATTTTAATAACCGTTTCTTAAGATTTCAATAGATATCTGTGTTTGTCATCTTTATTCTTCGTGGTCTGATTGTTACTAGAAAAGGGGTAGTACACTTTAATTTTGGTATTTGTTGGCAATTTTCCTACCCGAAAGGTGTGCCATTTTGATGCTCCCAACTAGAAATTGAGATTTCTCTTTCTCTCATAATCCAGCCAACACCTGGTTTCATCAATCTGCCAATCTGAGCAATCTTTTCTTAGATATAGTATCTTATATTTCTTCTGTTCATTTTTATGCTCTTTATTTTTCTGTTTTATTATTTTCTTATTGAGTTATCACAACTTTTTGATTATATGTTCATATTTTTAAACAGACGTATACATTTGAAACTGATTTTTCCAACTTAAAAATGTTAATTGTAGTTAGTGTTTTAAAACTCAAGAATTGCCTAATATTAATCAAATTCCAGGAGGCTTTTTTTTTTTTAAGCCATGCTTACACATTTCCTGGAACAAGATTTCAACAATTTTTTCATGAGTTTAATATAGAAACCTAAGTTGGTCTTTATTACTTCTCTCATTTCTGCATGAATAACTAAAACTTGCAATGAAATTATCATTCTTTTTAGACAGAATATATGCGTATTATAAAAACTTTCAAATAATGCAGTACAAATAAGAAAGTAAAAATGATTTGTAATCTCAGAACATAAAACCAACCTGTTTCTTTTTTTTCTTTTTTAACACTTTGGTGATATGCTGTAAGATGTTTTTCTTTGCATAGATTCATAAATGTATTTCTTTGCATAGATTCATAAATGTATTTCTTTGAAAGTGGCATCATTCTCTGAAACCAGCTTTTGTCACTTTTGCAATCACAAGATTTAACATCTTTCCATGTCAGTAAATAGTTATTTATTTATAGCATCATTTTCGATTGCTTCAAATTATTTTGTTGAATGAATGTAATGTAATTTTAACTAATTACTTATGCGTAGATATTTGGGTAATATAGGTTTTTTATTTTACTTTGCAACTAGAAATAATGTGGCAATGAACATTTTTTCTGTACATTTGCCCATTTTATCCTTGGAATAAATTCCTGAAATTGGAATTATATTAATAAATATAGTGAAATTATTCTCTAGAATGTTTGTATTATGTTGCACTGCCTGCCTACCGTATGGGAGATGTACTTTCTCCACTCTATTACCTATTCCAGGCATTATTTACTTATCGAACTAGCGTTTGCAAAGAAATGATCTTAATGCTTTAAGTTGCCTAAGTTGAATGTCTAATCAAAGTGAATTACCTGTTCCTGGTCTCTGTTGAATTTTGGTTTAGAGGTGGGGGGTGGGGTAGAGGGAGATGGAGACAATCCCAAGCAGGCTCCATGTCCAGTGTGGAGCCCGACTCAGGGCTCAGTCTCACGACCCTGAGATCATGACCTGCACTGAAATCAAGAGTGGGACGCTTAGCCGACTGAGCCACCCAGGCGCCCCTCTCTGTTGAATTTTCTTTGGGTTTGTTTACCTTTCATTCTTACTGTTAACAACCTCATCTATTAGGGATGTTCATCAACGTTGAATTTGTCACATATTTTCCTCTTTTGTTGTTTGTTTTTAAACTTCGTTAATAATTTTTACCCTACTCTAGTTTTTGCATTGTAAAATTAATTGTGTTTTTCAATTTTATCATACAGTCTGGTTTTAGAGATGGTTAGAAAACCCTACTCTACCCCAAGATTCTAATCTCCCCAGTTTTATCTGTTGTATTTATTTATTTATTTATTTATTTATTTATTTATTTATTTCTGCATCTATATTTTTAACCTCTGTGGACTTTATTTTACTAAAAGGAGAGAGGTATATGGATCCACTTTGTTTTTCCTTTATAGATAGCCAGTTGTCCCGTGTATTGAATTAGTATTCCCAGTGGTTTATCACTGATATTTAGTCATTCAAAGCTTTTTATTCTACGTATGCATGTGTTTGTTTTTAGATTTCTTATTTTGCACAATAACGTATTTGTTGAATTTTTGCACTTGTAGAAACTTTTTAAATTATTGAAGTTTTGAAAATTGTTAAAATATTGATATGTGGTAGAGCAAGACTCCTGTAGATCTAAACAGACGAATAAATACAGGAGAAATTTTCAGACGTTTTCAAGGGGTGCCTGGCGGGCTCAGTGGGTAGCACATGTGACTCTTGATTTCGTGGTCGTGAGTTCAAGCCCCATATTGGATGTAGAGCTTAAAAAAATAAAATGAAAGTTATTCCATAAAAAGGGAGGGTGATGACTGGCTGGCTCAGTCTGTACAGCTTTTGATTTTGGGGTCATGAGTTCGAGCCCCACTTTGGTTGTAAAAATTTTTTTAAAAAATTCTAAACTGTTTTCTCTCTTGTGTACTACTCAACTCTCCGTTCTTCCAAGGACTTGATTGTTTCATCAACCAGGTTTTCTTTAATCCTTCAGGAACATGTAATGCTAGTGCTTTTTATGTTGTTCTAAAGCATAAAGAAAGAAGTAAAACTTCCAAACCTTTCATAAAGACAAAATCTCCATAATAGGGAAACTTGATAAAGATAGCACCCGATAGGCCAGTCTCTAATTAGACTAGTCTCGAATTTATGAATATAAATAATATCAATACAAAAATTCTAAATAATGCTTCCTGTATGAAGGCTCATTATCTGAACTCCTGTGGTTAAAACCAGGAAATAAATAGTTTCAGGTCAATCTGGGGTAAATTCTTGCTCTTCAGATTCTTACTGCCAGTGCAGAAAAGAGCGGTACTCATAAAAAAGAAAAATAGAATCAATTATCGAATTGCAAGGATGTTTCAGTGTGAAGATTTATTAATATGTAATATATTAAATAAGGGAAGGAAAAAAGGATTATGTTAGAGCTGTTGAAAGGCAGTAATAAAATTTACATTGTTTCATGTGTTAAGTAACCTCAAAATTAAAAAATGGGGGAGGATATGTAGCTGCTTCTTTAACTTGATGAAGCGATATCCAACAGAAACCAACAGCCAGCATCATACTTAGCAGGGAAACCACAGAAGCATTCCCGTTAAAAAGAAGCGATTCAACGGAACACTACACAGCTACTGAAAAGAATGTAATGGATCTCAATGCATGGCATTAAAAGATTTTGAGGATATTCTGCCAAGACTAGCTGAGTGACTATATTTATTTAAAAAAGAAAAAAAAGATAAAATTTTTAGAATATCTGTAAAACTGAGAAATCAAGCTGGGGAGAGGAACAGCTGTTTTACATACTCACACACTTTTATTGTTTATGAGTGACTTTTACAATTAAAAAAAAAAAACGCACCTAGTGTCAAAATTCTCTACGCACACTTAATTGTAAGTTCTCTTCTGTTCTTTTAATCTCTACAACTACTCTGTGCTCAGTACATGTTTAATTACCCTGACTGCTATGTATGGATTTAGCAAAAGGATTTGGGAACTGGGCAGAACTGGCTTTGGATATGGGCTCTGTCAAAGTTACTTAGCTTTTCTGAAGCTCAATTTCTTCACCTTCAAGAGCTTATCATTTCTGCCTCACTCTTGTATATGGATCAAATGAGTTAAAATCCATAAAACTGAGTACAATGCCTAGCAAATAGTAAGTGTTGGCTTTTTGCTACTCTATCTGTCCTAATCACATCAAATTTGGCTAACTTAAATTTTTTTTAAGGTTTTATTTATTTATTTTGGTGGGGGACAGAGGGAGAGAGAGAATCTGAAGTAGACTCCATGACCAATGGGGAGCCTGACACAGGGCTCAGTCCCAGGACCCTGAGATCAGGACCTGAGCCGAAATCAAGAGTCAGACGCTTAACAGAATGAGCCACCCAGGTGCCCCTGGCTAACTTAAATTTTGATGGGGAGAGTAGCTTTTTCTTCAGTTTCTCTGTTTCTCCATTGCTATTTTGGTAACATGGTGATTGTATATTTTATCTTCTCACTTGAGACATCAATCTGTTAAATAGTTTTGTTTTCTAATTATTTTTGCAGTTGAGGGCACATGCGGTGGATATTAATGGAAATCAAGTGGAGAACCCTATTGACATTGTCATCAATGTTATTGATATGAACGATAACAGACCAGAGTTCTTACACCAGGTTTGGAATGGGACAGTCCCTGAGGGGTCAAAGCCCGGTAAGTTTCAATGTAATAATCAGAGATTCAGGAAATGCCATGTATTCAGCACTGGTTATAAGCAAGAGAAAGAGAAATCATGTGAGCCTTTTGGTGTTACTCTCTTTCATGAGAAATGATTTTAGAGAAAAAAAGAACGTAACAGGAAATAACCAACTGAGGAGAGAAAACAGAAAAATACCACTTCCCGCTTTTGAAAAAGTATACACTAGGGTCTCTGATTCTGTAACGGGATCCTCTCGTTGTGCTGCGGTTGGTAAAGTCAGGTTGGCAGAAAGTGAGCACTGGAAGACGAGGGGCTTTCTGTTCATAAAGTACGCATTCCATCATATTAGTCGGAGCAGCAAGTAAAACTCAACTGGAGAGTCTGAAAGGTACTAGGTATTCAATACCTAGGTAGAGCCAAACGCAGAGACGGGGCTTGGAGACAGCTGTGGTTACACTGGATATTTACTTCGGGATGACCCTAATGTCTTTTGCAAACCACATTTTTTTTTAAAAGATTTTATTTATTTATGTGACAGAGAGACAGCCAGCGAGAGAGGGAACACAGCAGGGGAGTGGGAGAGGAAGAAGCAGGCTCCCAGCGGAGGAGCCTGATGTGGGACTCGATCCCGGAACGCCGGGATCCCGCCCTGAGCCGAAGGCAGCCGCCTAACGACTGCGCTACCCAGGCGCCCAGGCAGCCACATTTTTAAACTAGTGCCATGGAAAGGGTCCTAGCCTGGAAACAGGAGCTGCCAAAGCCTCTCACCTTGCGCAGTGATGTTTGACTACAATTTTAGACTCCTGTCCTGAAAACACTGTAGATGTCAGAAGAGCAAGGCTAGGAAGGCCAATTTAGTTTGAAAAACTAGTGGACAAGAAAACCAGCAGGTAGAGAGATGGGAAAAGAAGAGAGCGTTTCACCAGCCTTCCTGGGATGATTTGGTGTTGAAAGATTTAATTAGCTATGTTGTTATTATTATTGTTATTTTGTATTTAAAAGAGCCTCAACATTTAAAATAGTGCTACATATTACTTTTGTCACCTCTACCAGTTTATACCAATAGCTCCCTTATGCATACGCCAATTTATAGATCTAGCCACATATGCCTTAAGTTGGCACTTTTTCTTGGTCCAAATGTACCTGTCTATATCCTCAGAGAGGAAGTAGAGGTGGGGGTGAGGGGAACCGGAGGGGGAGGACAGGGCTGTGCGGGAAGTTCAGCCATCTGTGGCTGCTTCTGAGTCACATTCCAGAGTAGCTTTCTTTGGTATTTCAAAATACTATAAAATCGAAGAATATGAAACATATCCTTACTAGAACACAAGCCCTATACACATATTCTAAAGATAAATGAAGATAAAGATTTTTTACTTGGGGAAATAATTTTTTTTTTGTTTCTTTAATCATTGTTTCATTTGTTCCTCTGTTGTTTCTAATTTTATTTAAAGTACTGCTTCACGAAAATTATCAAAAATAAACCATTAAAGACATATTTATTATGCATTTGATCATGAATTTCCATTAAAGCCTCCCAGAAATAAAAGACTCAATGTTCGTAAGAACTAAAGACGTTTCATGCGTGTATTTCCTGTAATCGTTCTGTAAGGATCTTGAATTAAACTGCGTTGTAATCTGTATTTTGGTTCAACATTCCGGAATATACTTTTTTGTTTTAGCCGTTCATTTGTTCGTATGGCAAACGTTCTATAGAGTCTGCACCGTGTGCTTGGCCCTGTGGGTACAGCAGTGACACACTAGTTCCTAACCGTAACCCGAACCTGTCCTACTGGAGTTTACATTCTAGTAGGGGAGAAAAATAAAAGCCAAGGAAGCGAGCACATGCACAATGAAGTAAAAAACAAAATAAGGGTGTAGAGTGAACACATAACCCAAAGTGTCTCACTCAAAGGGGCAAGCTCAGGAAAGAGATTTGAACAACATGATCAAGCCTTCATGAATTCTGGGGCAAAATTGTAGCATGGAGATGTTCTAAAGTAGAACTGAGCTTAGAACACTCATGAAAAAGGTTAAGTTAGAGATGCAACATTTTATATCCTGGTTCTTACAAATATCCCACACAACAAACCTGCCTAAAGAGTAACTACTTTTCTCTCTACTTCTAAATTACACAGTCTGTGTAGCTAGTTTGAACTTATTTTATTCTGATGCTTTGTAGACTTCCTTTCCAAAATACCTAATAAATTGAAGTCCCTGAGTTTGTTACAGTGCTCTTGTAATCTCCTAGGAAATAACGAACCACAATGCCAAACCCCTATTCAATGTACCAAAACAGTAATGCATGGAATGAGTCCTTATGACCTGAGTAAATGGAGTGTGTATCATTATGCACACAGCTTACTTCCAGAAAGTGACTTAGGCATTGAGAAGAATCATGCTCAGCATGTCATTTTCGATGTTATTGTGTAACAGAGGAAAGTATCCGTGGCCACAAAATATGTTGCCAACGGTATCTACGTTATTATTCGCAGTTTACATAAATAAAGGTCTGATGCGATCCTTTCTTTGAGTTGTATAGTGAGCTTATCTTCTAAGTTATGGAAAAAACGAGTCTTTACAAATGTATACATTTTTAATAATTTTCCTTTCAAGTATCTAAACCATGTTTTATATTTTTTAAAGGGGGTACTGTTCTTATCAGGAGCATTTTCAATTACATCTAAATGACTAAATGTTTGTTTTTAAAAAGTGAAATTAAGATTGATCCGTAAGGCACATAGACCTTCTAGGTGTATCTATTTAGAAGACCCTGACGTGCAGGGTGACCATTCATTTTCATGTGCGCTGTGTCTAGGAACGTACGTGATGACGGTCACTGCGATTGATGCTGATGATCCGAATGCCCTAAATGGGATGTTGAGGTACAGAATCCTGTCCCAGGCTCCAAGCACCCCTTCGCCCAACATGTTTACAATCAACAACGAGACTGGTGATATTATCACAGTGGCAGCGGGACTTGATAGAGAAGTAAGCCAACCAAAAACTACTTGAATTTGTCTTTAATCTTAAAGGTACACGGTATCACATGCAGTTTATCTCCAGGTAATAATACATCAACAGTATCACTCTACATCAACTTTTTAAAGAGATCTTGTTGTACTGTTTTCCACCGAACTTCGAATTGGTTCAATGCTGTATGCACACTGGATAAATCATTGCTGGTCCATGTAATATTTAGTGCGTAACTGACTAAGTTAATTAGATACATCTGGTATCTAATTTTTAAAATTCTTGGCATTTTCTAAGTTTTCCCTTACGTTCAAAGGTTTTCGTGAGGAATTAAATGAAAAACCGTGCCCAAATAATGTGTACAAAACTTTAGGATAATTTTTAACAGTCATAGTGTTTTTAAGATTTATATATTTATTTTGGGGGTGAGGGCCTGGGGAGGGGCAGAGGGAGAGGGAGAGAGAGAGAGAGTCTCAAGCAGTCTGTGCACTGAGCACAGAGCCCCATGTGGGGCTCGATCCCCTGACCCTGAGATCACGACCCGAGCCAAAACCGAGGGTCAGATGCTCAACCGACCGCACCAGCCAGGTGCCCCAACAGTCATGTTTTTAAGAGGCTACAAATAACATGTTTGCTGAGGTGTTTTGTAGCCTCTCTGGATAACCTGGGTTAGTAAAAAGAGATGATCTCCTTAATTAGAACTTGCCCCTTAACTCTAAGACTAACTTACTTATAACAGGTTTGAAGACCAGCAATGGTATTAATTCCACTGACAAGCCTTTGAAGTTATAAATGGAGAAAAACAGACTTCCGGCATAATTTTTGTTGAAAGGCATAAAATGTTGACAGCGTTGAAATACCATGTAGTGTCACAGTCTGAGAGGGGATGGGCATGTCAGTGAATTCCCAGTGCTCATCTCACTGTGACAGACCTCCACCCACGGTCCTCAGACACACCTCTGTGTTTTTGTTCATGTGATTCCTTTCACCAGGAATGCCTTGCACCTTTTTCTTGCTCTTGAACCTTCGATTTCTTCATGTTTCAGTTTAAGCCCCACTTACATCCTTTCCCAAAAACCCTGTCCCTAATGAATCTTTACACTCTTTCTCTGTGCTGTTCTCACCATTTTCTGAAGAGATTCTCAAGGTCATTGTTGACCATCAGTAATCATTGTGTGAGTGAATTATCAAAGTGCTAACTCAGAGACATTTGTGCTTTGTAGATTTCTGGCTGAGCCAGCTTTTATAATAATGAGACCTCAGCTTATGTTTGTCAAAAGGAAACATTATACCTACAGTAATAAATATTATTGACAAGGAGTTTAGGAGTTGGTTTTTATGACGCTTTATTTGCCTCAGTAGCGTCCACTTGGATTGGATCGAAGAAAACATTACTATTGCAATTAATTATATACCGAAGATAGTGCTAGAAGCACTTTAATAAAGTCGTATGAACAAATCAAGATTACTTTATTCACAACCGAACTGCGCTGAGAGCCTTACTTAGGAGTTAGATGTGTGCCTATAACATTGTACCTATTAACTTCCGGGTGTCACCGATTCTTTTTCCAGGAATATTCTGTGTTGGAGATAGATAGTTGAAATTTAGCGTTTGCAATAGTACTTTTTCGTTCAGTGATACTTGGAACAAGTATGTCTTTTCACCTCTTCCACTATCGTATGAAGGGCAGTTCTTAAATGCCCACAAGCTCAGCATACGTGCATATTTTGTTTGAGAAGAGGGGGTATTTTTTAACATTCTCTCTTGAGTGCCCGCTTGCTCACATACGGTGTAGGCATATAGCTCATCCCCCAACACGAGTATTTCTCTTTCATTCACACTCTCATGAGATACAGAGATAGGGCTTCATTATGTTTGCACAAGCAGTCTTCTCATCGCATCGAGTCTGGCTATTTCAGGACAAGAAAGAGGCAGTGAGATAGATGGTTTTACGAAAGCAGACCAGCCGTATTTAAAAACCAGAGTGACTGCATTTCGTTTAGAGGATGAAAGCCCGAAGTCGTACCCTAATCATGGTTAAGTTTATTTTGCAGGGAACCGAAGCCATTGTGCCCCACCCCTGAGGAAATGAATGTGGAAACGGATTAGAAACGATAGAATCATGTGTGAGAAATAGCTTCTTGACAGTGAAATTATTAAACACAACAATGAGTTACTAGGGAAAGTTATGGAAAACCTTCCTTTTCTGAAAGTCATTTAACGGAAAAAAAATGTATCTATCTCGGATGGTTTATGGTAATTCTGCCTGAGGCCAGGGATAAATTACTCTGACTTCTTCAGGCCTCGTGCAGGCCTGAGATTCTTTTATTTCTATTAGAATTCACAGTTTTCTTTCTGTCAAAAGTAATTTCGGTTGTCGTTCTCCCAGGATATATGACACCTACAAGTGACTGAACTCCTAATCATTGAAATGTTTACTGAGATTCCGTTTTTTATTTTACTTTAATCAGTAGGTTTAGAAAAGTACCAATTCTTCGGGTTGTGTTACTTGGCGGTGCCTCTTCCTGGCATTTCTTTTCTCCACCCCTTTCCCTTAACGTCCATCTCCTGCCCTTTTCGGTAGGACTACTGATGACTTGCCCTCTGCTTCAGCAGGTGTAAATCCTGGGACTGCCTGTTATGGGCTATCTGACCTTCGGGGTTTTAACCTGAAACCTTGGTTCCCACATCTGTGAATGGGGATAAAAATATTACCTCCCTCATGGGATGGTTGTAAGGGTGATGGAACACAAGGCATAAAGCATGCAGCACTGTGTCCGATAAATATTGGCCATTGTTTTCCCCCGTCGCCATCATAAATCCAGCCGCAGAGTCTACTGGGTGGGCCCTATCACTTTGGCCCCTCAAATTGTTTTCTCATGGCAAAGAAAGAATGATACTTCCTGTTTTCCAAGCCCACTGATCCTTTCCATTGGGCTCTTGGCTCCATGTACGCCTGTGTTCCACTGTGTTGGTCTTCCCTTCTCTACAGGTTCCCTTCTACAACCCCACAAGTATCTTTATAATCTGTAAACATGCTGAGTCTCCCCTGTGGTAAAATGACTCTCCACAACCTGTAGGATGATGTCAGAGTTCTTTAACATGGCACCCCAAACCCCTCTTGTGACGTTGGTCCCAAAGCCTTCTTTGGTCTAACCTTCTGGGATTCCTTGCTTCTCGTTGAGGATCAATGATGTCCAACATCATATAACCACATGCAACTCCTTGTACAAACCTTCTGTTCCTGTGGTTTCGTCTGCGTGAAGATTTCCTTTCCCATCTCTTTAGAGCAGGGTGACCCTCACTCTCCAAGAGCCAGTCCCCAACCCCTCCCTGGGCACCCCCAGTACTCTCTGCATTCCCAGAGATGGGCAAAGACTATGTCCCATAGACATTGTATCTGCCTTCTTGTTCTCAATATTTGGTGAGGCTGATGTTGCTCCTTTTTACCCTGAATAGGAACCCTGAAGAAATGTCCACATTATGCGATTTTCTCCTTCCCAACACCATACTCCTTGAAAGGACAGCCCACACTCATGCTCAGCTTCCCATCCCTCCTCGTCTTGCTGTTTGGCTCTGTGCCTGCCTACCCCACTCCGGATGCACCCTCATCATGCACGTATTCTCACTTTCTAGGGGGGCACTAATACAGCGGAGCAATTAACACTACAGACTCTGGACTCAGAGAGACCTGGGTTCAAATCTTGTCTCTACCACTTTTGGCTGGGTGTCAGTGGGCAAGCTTCCTTGCCTCCCTAAGCCTTGGTCTCCTTATCTGGAAAATGAGGATTTAAAAAAAAAATCCACCTGCCCTATGAGATTATTGTGAGGACTGAATAAGATGATGTACAGTGCTTAGCAGTGTGAGTGGCACATAGTTAGTACTCAGTCTCAAAAAATGTTATTTTTTTTTCTTATCAAGGCCCTTAGAACAATGTCAGCATTCAGTAAGCATTCAAAAAATTTTTAGACTCCAGACATACAAGGTAGATGGTACCATCAGCCCCATTTCACGGATGAGGGAACTGGGGCTTCGCATTTAAGAATTTGAACAGGGTCCCAAACCTGTGCTTATCTTCTGAGTTCTCATGACCTTATTACGTAATTGTCCGTCGCCTAACCCAGTGCATCCAAAAGCAACCTATCATCTCCCTCCATCTGGAATTCCTGATCCATTTCCCATTTCACGTGACCAGTGCCGTCTCCGTAGTCTCCCAAAATCATGGTCTACATGCCTTTTCCTTGCACTGCCATCCATCCACTGATAAATTCAGTTATCAGGTTCCTCTCAGTTTACCTCCACAATGTCTCTTGCATTCATTCTTCCAGACTTTGAGGACTGATTGGGATGCCCCTCCTGAAAGTCCCTGCATCACTCCTGCCAACTCTTACTACAGGGGCCTCGTACAGTTGTTCCTGTGAACCATTAATGTCTGCCTCCATCACTTAAGGATATCAAGGCCATCTGTGGAGTCATTCATTATTTTATCCAAGTAAATACTACAACGACATCTGGTAGACGTTCATTAAATGTGTGCCAAACTGAATGAATGAATGACCGAATGCTCTCACTTCTTCATTCGTGCATATCTTTAGTTCAGTGTTTCAGAAGCGTGGTGCACAGGTGTGAGGATTTTACTTGATAGGTGTAGGGAAGCCTCTAGAGAAAACTGGAGACCACAAGTCTTCACATGCTACTTCATCAAGTAGAGACTGCTGGAGCATGAGGATTATATTGTGTTTATTTTTACAGTTATATTTATGACAGGTGATGCTGTCTTCCCTTTACAGTACTTCTACAACAAATTAAATTTTTTAAAAGGGAGTGAATGTCAAGATAAATGTTAAGTGACTCATGGTATAGAAACACGAGGCTATGGCGGCGTTGGGAAGATGATGCATGCATCACTGTAGTTTGGGAAACTGAGCTCGTTTATCCTCCCAGTATATGATTCAATGAATAAATAAGAGTTACAATGTAAATAAGATGGTTTTTCCCAAACCTGGAATGATTTTTGTAATGTAAAGCAAGGCCCAAGACTTCTCATCCATTCACCCATCCAATCCCCAAGTCAAAAGCATTTATCACTTGCTTACTCTGTGTCAGGCATCAGGTGTATATCAATGACACAAACACTGACAAAGCAGGGGCCCGAGGACGGGCGTGTGTTTGTGTGTACGTAACGGGAGGACAGACGTATGGACTGATAGCAGCCATATAAACTAGAAACAGGGATAGAGATGTATCCATGACAGTCCAACAGCTCTGCCTCCAGGACCTTCTGAAGTCATCTCCGAGGTGGCTTCCCAGCTTTGTGTTCGCCAGGCTCAGGGTGATGGGAAGGGTTCTGAAGCCCAGAGTTTCTCAACCTCGGCACTATTGACATATTGGATTGGATAAATCTTTTTTGTGGGGGCCTGTCCTATGTATAAAAATAAATATAATTTAGCATCTCTGGCCTCTGTGGCCATCCATTAGGTGTCAGTAGCAACCCCCAATGGTGACAACCAAAAATGTCCCGGGAATGGCCAAATGTCCTCTTGGGGGGGAGGGGCGAAATTCCCACCATTGTGAACCACCATTCTCGCCTGAGGGAAACACCACAGTGGTGCTGGAGGGTCATGGTAGGCATTTGAAAGTAGATAGAAGAAGCTCAAGGTGTAGGGTAAGTGGGTGAAAGGTGATACAGAGCTTTGATAAGTAGGATAGGAAAATCACAGGGAGGGAAGGATTGACAGCAAACAGACGAGTGGAGATTTTTCTCACCTAGAACAGGAAGTAAGGAAACATTTTTAAGCCAAGTCCCTTGATCAGATGTGGGATTGAGGATGGGGAGTCAAATTCTTATGGAATCTAAATGTCAGTCATTTGGGACCAGATGCCCAAGGACTAAATTAGGCAAGAAGCCCTAAGTAGTTTGGTTGTCTGAAACAGGCTGTCATGTCTTCCTTACTATGTAAGAACATTTTACCAACCAAGCATTTGAAAATGGAGATTATATTATTTACTAAGTCGGACTTGTTTTTTTTTTTTTATTTGAAGAGACATTGTATTTTAGAAATAACAATGTTCTTTTGTAACTTAAAATTCGAAGACTAACTTGAAGCGGTAGGAAATTTCACATATTAGCTACTGATCCCCATATTTAAGCTTAGTGGAAAATTGTATATATTATGCTTATATAATTTTCAAGTAGACATTATAATTTAAAGAGCGGATATTAACAAAGAGCTATATTTCCATACAATATCTGTGGGTTTTTTATCTTCTTTAACAACAACAACAAAAAACTCTTCCTTTTTTTGAAAATGTTCGTCTGCTTCTGCAAATAACAGCTAAGAGAAATGGCATTTCAAAGTCATAACAAATTTTTATTTTCATGATTTTCAGCTGAGAAGCTGAACTGAGTGCCCTACAAAATTCTCTCATGAACCATGAGAACATTAAGCTGAAATGACACTTGATTGGGAAAGGAAATCATTGAGAAATATTTTAGCCTAAGTAAGCATTATGGTGAGGTGTTATGGGTTAAGAAAAAATTTAAACGGCTCAACTAGCACTATTCCTTTGTTTCTTTTTTTTTTTAATTCAAATAAGTGGTATTTTCTTTTTTTAGGAAGACGAATAAATAACTGCTAGAATTTGGCATTTGGGTGGACAGAGACTTAAAATCAGATGTGTGGGGTTTGGCTTTTTCTCTCCCACCCATTTCTTCTTCCTTGTCCTTCCCACTAACAACTAAATCAAAAGCTACAATTTGTGTCTGTTCTAGCCAAGCTCCAGAAATCCCTTAAGAATGGCCATTCATAATGTTAGCTATATTTAGAATCAGGGAAAACTGTACTTCTCCGTGACAGTTTATTTTTGTATGAAGAAGTGTGTTTTGTTGTTCAGGATGTTTTAACATTTATGAAAAAGATCTATATTTTTTATCTGTGCCAATTTCCACAGAGATTCCAAATGACTTTAGAAAATCATTCTGGTTAGGTTGTCCTAATATAAAGTGTATTTGCCAGCTAGTGCTATAGACTTCTCAGACAGTCTCCAGATATTCTCTTAGATATAGTGCAACGTAATTTGGTTCACCCTTTTAAAAATTCAATTTGGATGGCACGCCTGGGTGGCTCTGTCTATTGGATGTCCAACTCTTGGTTTTAGCTCAGGTCATGATCCCAGGGTCATGAGATCGAGCCCTGCATCAGGGGCTGAGCTCAGCTCAGAGTCTGCTTGAGATTCTCTCCCTCTTCCTCTCCCCTCTCCCTGCCTCTCCCTGCTATTTCTCTCTCTCTCTCTTTCAAATAAATAAATAAATTTTTTTAAAAATTTCAGTTTGGAATTTAAAAGCATTGATACCTATTTGGTAACAACCATCTCCATGCAGATGTATCTATGTCCCTCATAGGTATGTGGACAAAATGAGCATTAGGCCAATCTGTTGAGTATGCAATTATTAAGTACTATTGTGTTCCTTAGTTACCACTAAGGTCATAAACATAAACCCTTTAATTATGTTTTAACTTCACTTAAGAATATATCTCTCCTATATAGTTGTGAATCATATGTACTAATGGAAAGTAGGAGAAAATACTCTATTAACCTTGTTATAATAGAACATATATGAGAATATCTTAAAAGAAAGTGTACTCTGTAAAAAGAAATATATGAAAGCAAATATATATACTCTGTCAAGATTTTTCATTGTCTTTAGTATTCCAAACTGGGTAGAAAGTAAACACAAACCCAGCGACTTGAATGCTGGATCACAATGTTGTGAAGTTCCGAAGAAAGGGGAAGGTTGAGACCAGATGGAAGTCTCGGCTTCTCTGTGAATTTCACACATCTGCAATGCGATCTTTTCCACAAGTAGAGGTGAAAAGATACAGTCGCATCTCTCTAGACGAGAACCAGACCTGTGCTTCTCACGTTAAAATCAGCTCCACTTGGGAGAATTTCAAGCAATGTTAATCAGAATGAATGATGTTGTGCTTTCTGTGTGTAATAAAGAGCTATTTACAAAACAACTGCTATGTCTTCTTGAGGAATTAGTTTCATCTAAGGTGTTATCTTTTTGTCTTTCTAGAAAGTGCAACAGTATACATTAATAATTCAAGCTACAGACATGGAAGGCAATCCCACATACGGCCTTTCAAACACAGCTACGGCTGTCATCACGGTGACAGATGTCAATGACAATCCTCCAGAGTTTACTGCCATGACAGTAAGTACAGACTGTCACTCACAGAACTTAAGTCTGTGGTCCATTACTGAGAAGTTTTGTCATGAATAATAAATGAATTAAATAGAGGTGGAACTTGCTTAACCTCATTGTGGACTGGCTACTACTCTCGCAGATGTTTTCTGTCATCAGGACTTTTAAATGAGGCACCTAAGTAATTTGTTTTCTCCTAGTCTCCCAAGTCCACTGATAAAGTTGTTAAAATATGCCACCTGGAAGAAATGGCCAAAAATACTTCGTGCTGTTATAACAGAATATTTATAAATATTTTCAGGTGTATGAAATTGAACAGATATCACATGACTGATTTATGCGACTCTGTCAAGCACATAAATATTATCTCTTGAGGAAAATTATTTCCCTCAGACAAGTCCTTTTCTCCAGCCCTGCATTCATCACCCAGATACTCACAAATGGACACTAATTTTAATATTAATGAAACTATAACATCATTTGGAAGAAATTTTGACTGCTGAGAAAAGTGATAGTATTTTAAAGTTAAATATAAATGCTGTGATTACCTGCATTACCGATACCCTCATTTAGTGTGGGTAATAAAGATTTAATGGGCAGTAAAATCAGGGCCGTGTGGTCATCAAGACGCCCTGTCCTTCACTGGTCCGCGTCACTCCTCTGACCGAGGTTTGTTTTTCTTGTAGTTCTATGGTGAAGTCCCTGAAAACCGGGTAGATGTCATAGTGGCCAATCTAACCGTGACCGACAAGGACCAGCCCCACACGCCGGCCTGGAACGCCGTGTACAGGATCAGCGGCGGGGACCCCACGGGGCGCTTCGCCATTCAGACGGACCCCAACAGCAATGACGGCCTAGTCACCGTCGTCAAAGTAAGTGCCACGGGGGCCGCTGATCTCTCTGACGGGCACCCTGCATCGACCAGTCCATGCTCCTTAGCCTGTCGTTTCCTTTTGAATATTAGGTTTTTGTTTTTTTTTTTCTTTCAGACATCTTTAAATCTGGAATTAATATATTTTGGGGAGTCACATTTGTTTTGTGGTTTTTTGTTTAGTTTATGTTGAGGCTGCGTTGAGGCCAACATAGATGTTCTCACATTGTCTCTGGAATACGATTGTGCCTCAATCATTTTGGACAGTTTTAACATTCTGAAGACAGGACGGTCCTCCGCCGTGTGGACTGTCCGTGCAGTTAGGTGTGTTCGTGATATGGCACGGCCTAAGTATTGATCACCAGTTGATAGCTATTAGGAAGGAGGCCCCACACCTATTATTGTCAAGGTGCCCTTTGAGTATTGACTCAGAGAACAAACCAGAAAATCTCACAAAAGTAAAATGGGATGAGTAGGGACAAAGAGGGCCTACATCTTGAAAATGTTGTGAATATATACTCCTGTTTTTACGTGCTGTATTCGAGACTTCAAGAAATGAGTTCTTCTGATCTTTAATTGTCAAAAACAAAACAAAACAAACCCTGAGCGCTGGAAGCAAGGGGATGTTAACTTCACGTGTCATAAATACATGGCTGTAACGTAGACGTTCCTTAAAGTGAGCACGTCTTCCTTGGAGCCCCCAGTGAAGAGATGTGTTTCCTTGCCTCCCATCCCAACACTGTTGATTTGTAAGTGAACCCAAATGTGGGTCTGGCCTAGAAAGGTGCTCTGAGGTGTCCGTTGCCTAGACTTTTATATGTGTGTGAGCAAAATGGGAATTTCCCCCAGGAGGCGGGCGTTGGACATTTCTCTGCACGAAGAGCCTAGTGATCGGGAAGCACGCCCCAGACCCCAACCATCTGTGTTCGAATCCCAGCCCTGCTTCTGGGAGTGGTGTGAGCACAGCGAGCTGTGGACCCTCATGCGGAAGGTAGCGCCGAAGTCATAACATCATTCTGAGCGATGAATATACTTAATACGCATTTAAGGACAGACTTGTGCTTACCATGTAGCATAAATAAATGTTATGTCCTGGACTTTTCACGTAGCTAATGAAATGACTCAAAGAATTCTATTTCACTTTCTGGCTTCTCTACTGTCTTGTTTAAAATGGTTGAGAAAGGGAAGTTGAATTGGTGATTTTAGAGTGAAAGAAAAAACTCTGTGTTTGAAGGTTTTGAGGAGGTGGTCTAGGGTAGGAAACTGGTGCAGTGTGTGCTGATAATGGGGCTTTCTCATTAGTTTCCCTCTTAATCCTTCCTAGACCACCTATGAGGGTATGAGAGCTCGCCAAGCTCTTTGTTTCAAATTCTTACGGCACAGTCACATTTATCTGCACCCCCACTAGAAGGTGATCAGGGGAAATCAAGAGTGAAATGGAAATCCAGTCTGATCACTTGACTCCTGGTAACTCTTCTGTTGACAGTAGGATTCAATGGAAATTTGGAAGTTAATATTTACATTATGGTTTATTTGTGCATTGCCTTTATCGAAAGTGTTGTTCTTAGATTAGGGATTCTTCTAGACCAGTAGAATACCTAAAATTAATTTGCTAAGTAAGGGGAAAAAAAACAAGAGAGTCCTTCCACCTACAAATACTATTATTTTTACAAGCATGTGTGTACATGTCTGTACTTTAAAATGTGCTTCAAATTATGAATGATACTTTTAAATAGAATTAAATTTCTGCTTTATGAAAAAATTCAGATTTTATAGTTTGGGGGCATCGTTTTATTTATTTATTTATTTATTTATTTATTTATTTATTTATTTATTTTTGCACTTTATCACAGATGTAAAAGGTCTCCTGGATGTGGAGTGGTCTTGATACCAATGTTTGAGGGTATAATCTAGACATTCAGGTTCTCACGTGACCTTAGACTATTTAGTATTTTTGGTTACCGATGCTGTTCTTAAGAATTATCAGGTTTTTAGATGTAGCTGAATGAAAGCAATCAGTCCAGTAGTAATAGGCATTTTTTGTGAACATATATCTTTGAAGTACCCGAGATTTACAAATATCTCATACAAACAGGCTCAATTGTGATAACTATTTCAATCATTGACCCTGCTAATGCATGTTTTCCAGACATTTGAGAGGAACCTATGGTGTAGTGAATGAAACATTAATGCTTTGGAAATGGAGTTGAAAAGAAGAATAAACCATAGAATGCAAATATTCTTATTTCCTACAAAAATATGGTTTCCTTTTTTTTTTTTCTTTTTTCCCAGCCAATTGACTTTGAAACAAATCGGATGTTTGTTCTCACTGTCGCTGCTGAAAATCAAGTGCCATTAGCTAAGGGTATCCAGCACCCACCTCAGTCAACCGCAACTGTGTCTGTCACAGTCATTGACGTGAATGAAAACCCTTATTTTGCCCCAAATCCCAAGATCATTCGCCAAGAAGAAGGCCTTCATGCTGGTACCATGTTAACGACGTTCACCGCTCAGGACCCAGATCGATATATGCAGCAAAATATTAGGTATCAAATGCCACTTGTGGCGTTTTTAAAAATTTACTTTATATTCTGGGCTGTATTCAACATTTATCTACCATTTGAACGAGACATTTGAACTGGAACCCAAACTACTCATTACAGAATTATTTTTAATTCCTTGATGAAGCTTCCTGTTAGGAAATGCATCACTGAGTCTATCAGATAGGAAATAAAAGAATAGATCTACTCATGTATTATTTGAAGAAAAAAAGTCCCCGCTTCTTTTTTTTTCTGCCCCTTTTATCTCTTTATATCTCATAATTACTTAGCCAGTGCTGTCACACCACACGTTGCAAAAAGTTTCACTGCGAGTCAATGGGGGACTCTCAGAAGCTGTAACATTTCTCTCTTCTCCACGCATCAGGAAAAAAAGAAAACTCATGCCAAAAACAAGATATAAGAGCTAATTATTTTTGTCTCTTACCTGTATAGTAGTTATAGGACTTATAAAACATATCTGTAAGAGATTTCCGACCTCAGCAGAATCTAATTTATCCTTCCTGATGAGGGAGTGGATTGTTGGCAGAGCCTACCCCACATGACTATTATCCATCACTGGTGATGATAATTTTTTTAATTAGCTTATATTTTATTTAACTTCTTTCTGAACTGCTGCTAACAGATAATTGCATATCTTCTGCATTTCTCTATACATTGATATCAAGATAGATAAATAGCTTACTAATAGGCGTATTGAACTCCTACAACTTTTTACCTTTCAAAACATAGGAATTTTTTTTCCGATTTGTATATTGGTTACCTGAGCTTGAAAAGCTTATCCTCCACCCAGAATAAAAAGGAGTTTAAGCTGATAAACCTACTGATACTTATAAATCTACTTTATATAGACTCAGACAGTAGCACTTTCTTTGAGGAGTGTAGTTCTGGGTAGTGTAGTTATTTTTTAAGTTGATCAAAAAATTTAAACTTACTAATGCTTTCATTTTGTAGATACACAAAATTATCTGATCCTGCCAATTGGCTAAAAATAGATCCTGTGAATGGGCAGATAACAACAATTGCTGTTTTGGACAGAGAATCACCAAATGTGAAAAACAATATATATAATGCTACTTTCCTTGCTTCTGACAATGGTACGTAATTAAATATGGTCATTGTAGTACCGCGCATGTCGTTAAAGAGACTAGAGCCTCATCACGAAAGCATCATCGGGAAACGAGGTTTTCTCCCAAATTCAATTGTCTAGAAAACTGACCTTTATGAAGCTGAGGCCCCTATGTCTATTTTCCATTTCCGCTGGATGTTCTCACATGTTCTCACATGTTCTCTGTCTTCTATAATGAGTGTTCCCAATGTCCACATGCCCTCGGGGGTAGCCTCGCATTGTAACAACCAAACTCTGTAGTCCTTCTGCCCTGCGACACGTTGACTGCTCATTACTGCAAGCTGAGTCTAACCTCATGGCTCAGTGGCCCAGACACTGGTTTTTGAGGTGATCTTTTTATATGGTCAGTCGATTATCCTAACATCAGTTGGTTCTGTCTCTAGCATTTTTTTCTCTTTGTAATTCTCTCCCTCTCATCCACCATGAATAGGAAACTCTTAATTTCATGCATAAAGTGAGGTGAGTACACAAGCTTTTATGTGTTAGTTTTGGAACATATAGTCTAGCCCCTTTTTTTCCTTTCTGGGTCTCTACTGGATTCTAAATGATTGAGATTAATAGGTAGCCTTCTTTTTTCTTTCTTTCTTTTTTCTTTTTTTTTTTTTTAGTTATATGAGACAAAAAGGGCTTACATAAACCTGGTGATGGATTTGTATTGCTTTGTTAGTAGGACGTGTGTTTAAGAGTACGAGCTCTGAAGGTCTGCCTGACCACTGGGGTCCAGACTCCAGCTCTACTACTTTCTAACTTTGGGGTTGGCAACGAGATTTTAAATATGTCCATTTCCTATTTCTCTTAACTAAGGGTAATGGCAGTGGTACCAAAGTCAGTGTAGCAGGGAAGATAAAGTGGTTCGAACACAGAGTTTTTAAAGCAGTGCCTGACATAAAAACTCAAATAAATATTTCTGTTATTTGTTAATAGTTTTAAAACTGCATCACAACCATGTTTGAAAATCCTTTAGTTCTAGACCATCAACGTTAGCATCTAATAAAATTAGCAGCCTTCAATTTGGCTGTCAAGACGAGCAGTTTGAAAAACGTGGCCTGTGGACACTTTTGATAAGAACAGTTTCAATGGACCTTTTTGAATCCTGCATAATAAGATTCAGTGAGATTATTCGCTATCCTAAGTCTACATGGTGACAGGGTCACAGCAATATTTCTTTTCCTTTCTAATGTCAGACCTACTGTTCAGATATTTAGAGTTGCAACGTAGTAGGGGTAGCTTCTGCCATTGCACGTCAGAGCACAGCGTCAGTGTGCGTTTTACGTTCTCTCTGCGTGTAAATGGTCGCTTTCCTCCATGATGAAACTTAAAGCAATATATCTTGCACCATTACATCGAGATTTAAAGAGCTATAAAATTATATGTATGAATGTTGGTTGTGAGTTACAACCAGATTTGTCATTCACCAAGGTGGATTTTTTCTAATCGAAAGGGTGTTTGATAGGAGAGAGAAGTGCGTGGTGACATCTGTGTCAGCCGTGATGCTTGGCAAATGCACCTGACTTTAAATCGAGGCTGGGATGTGGAGCCCGGTTCTGCTCCTTAATGACAGGGCGAACTCTGATACTCTCTGTGCCTTCGTTTCATTATTGATAAGCTGGTTTTGCGGCTTCCCTGTTCTATAAAGTAGTTATGAGAGTCAAATAATATTACATGTGATGATGAGTGTGAAAGTTCTTCGAACTGTGGAGTATCCCAGAGCTCTCGGTGCTATATTCATTATTAGACTATTGTTCACAGCCACCTCGCCCCCCGACTCTTATTCTCCCTGCTCCCAGAACCATGCGTGTTCCTCAGACAAGTCCAGAGAGATTTCTCCTTGTCTCCTCTCAGCAGTGTATGTATGTCCATTCCTAATTGCACGTTCTTGGGCAGGTCACTTAAACCTCTGGGTCTCAGATGTATTATTTTAACATTTTTAATATTTCTATTCTATTCTATTTATATAATGTATGTAATATAATTAAACTAAATAAAATAATTATGTCATTGTTTATATGTAATAATATAATATTAAAAATGCATATAATATAGCAGAGGCCAAACTACCAGACTAAATTATCACAAAAAGTAGTAGAGACAGTTTTCAGGGTGGAATGAGAATGGGTTTGGGGTCAGGCAGACCCATCTTGAGTAGCAGCCCCACCACTTACAAGAGTGTGTGACCGTGAGCAGCGTACAGAGCCTGAGATTCCTCATCTGTTTAAATCTACTTCGTAGGGTTACAATGAAATAATGTATATAGAGCAACCTGATTCTTGGTCAAACAGGTAGTTGGTTGCTCAGTAAATCCTATTTCTCTTCTCCATGGCATTCCTTCCCAAGATGAGGTCTGTGGGTCTGTGTTCCCTGTGTGTAGACTGGTTGAATATTTCATAGCTGTGTGTGAGCCTTAAAAGCATTCTCACACTCTTTCATGCATACGTCTTGGTTCTCCATCAAAAGAGTAGGGTATACAGGGTCATGAGCCCCATGTTCTGCTTTTCTTGTATTCCCCCCAGTAGCTAGAGGAGTGTGGTATGCACCAGGCCCAGCGTGATGGACAGCGAGGGCAGGACAGGTGCAGAATGGCACTCTGCAGGGACATGCATTGTCCCAGCGCTCAGTTGGGCACAGCAAAGGTGGCAGCTCGGGGTCATCCTAGAAAGGAAGCAAGAAGTGTTCTTGTTGGAGAAACAGTCTGCCAGACGGTGGAGCGACTAGATTTTTCCAAGGTTATGCAATGATGAGGGCAAGCAGGCTAGAAGCTTTGAGAATTCCACCGTAATTGAGACCTCATGGGAAAGAACTGGTCAGCATTGGTTTGTGATTTTTCTCCTTTTAAGGAATCCCCCCTATGAGTGGAACGGGAACACTGCAGATCTATTTACTTGATATTAATGACAATGCCCCTCAAGTGTTACCTCAAGAGGCAGAGACTTGTGAAACTCCAGACCCCAATTCAATTAACATCACAGCACTTGATTATGACATCGATCCGAATGCTGGACCGTTTGCTTTTGATCTTCCTTTGTCTCCGGCGACTATTAAGAGAAATTGGACCATCACTCGGCTTAATGGTAAGAACAGGTTAATTATTTGACTATATGTGCAGTTGAGAGGTTTTGAAGCCTAATATGAAAAGTTAATTTTAGGTGCTTTATAATCTTCTCATTAAATATATTTTAAAAGCTACTTAAATAAGATATTAAAAACTTTTATAGCTAGGAAAAAAAAAAACTTCATCGTGCAGCCTAGTTGCATTGCTTGATATATACTCTTAAGTAGTAAGTGCATTCTAGAAAATGCTGCGTGTTTTTTTATCGTATGATGTATTAACTATCCACCGTACTTTTTCCTTTTTCATGTAGGTGATTTTGCTCAGCTTAATTTGAAGATAAAATTTCTTGAAGCTGGGATTTATGAAGTTCCAATCATAATCACAGATTCGGGTAATCCCCCCAAGTCAAATATCTCCATCCTTCGCGTGAAGGTTTGCCAGTGCGACTCCAACGGGGACTGCACAGACGTGGACAGAATCGTGGGCGCCGGGCTGGGCACAGGTGCCATTATTGCCATCCTCTTGTGCATGATCATTCTGCTCAGTAAGTACTGGCATTGTCTCCTGGAGTTCCGTTCTTCTCCCTCCTAAGACGTTTTGCAAAGTAACTTCTTGCCGTTGCCTTTGAACATAATCTCACAACTCTCTTCGACCTCTGAGCACATTCTCGCCAACCCTGTACGGGACAGTCAGGTCCACCGCAGAACAAGAAAATCCCCCAGCACTGTTTCGAGCGCTTACATGCTTGCAGCACACCCAGCCAGCACACCTCTCCCGTGACCCGCTGCAGCGGTTTTCTGATGCCGATGGCTGGATGAGCTGTAGCAAACTCTTTTCATAGAAAAATGTGAGACAGTCCTAAGGGTGAGCGCTTAGCGTATGATTTGAGTAGGAATTTATGGCACTTAGTTGATAATTTAGGAAAATAAGTATATTGCTTTCCTTAGCTTGCCTTCGTAGAAAGCACAGTCAGCAGCCAACTCCAGTCATGCAGGGATCAAGGTATTTGTTACTGAAGGGCTACGTAAAGTAGTGAGAGAGTGTACTTCATACAGCACATTTGATAATAGAAATGATTGCGTAGCTCAATAAATTGTCTGTCTTTCGAGCAAGTCTAGATTAAGGAATTGCTCCTTTTTCAGATACTTTGCAAT
Source organism: Ursus arctos (assembly GCF_023065955.2). NCBI lineage: Eukaryota > Metazoa > Chordata > Mammalia > Carnivora > Ursidae > Ursus > Ursus arctos. Next base: position 41,958,824 of record NW_026622841.1, read on the forward strand.
CTTGGTTCAATGGAATGCAAGAAATTAACCACTGGAAAGTACTTTAGAGCCACTTCTAAGCGTGCAGGTTAAAAGGATAAACTGCCTGGGCCCTGTGTTTTATTGTTAAATAGCAGCAGGACTTAGTTTATTGTGTGATCATGCTATGCACCAATCACTTTCTTGAAAATGTTGGCCATTTCTTTTATGTTTTCTCCATTTACAAGTGTTCTGGTAATTTAGAATTCTGTCCCTTTATTCTAAGCAATTACTATAGAAGCTTGGGCATTTTTTACTTCCTGTGTGGAGCCTACTTTGACTATAATTTGAAACCTGCATGCTATACTAATAATCCGCTTGCTAGATTTAGCCCTGGAACAATGGCAAATGAGATCATGTATCTGGCTTTAAAAGGAGGATATTTACTTTTATGGCCAATAATAAAAATGTGCTCAAATAGGAGTCGTTAAATCTCTTGCTTCAGGATGTAAACTGATATCCTCAGATTTGCGGGAGAATGAGCTCCTAGATGTGCGTTTAGGGATATGTTTCAGTTTGAACTAAAATGTGGCCTATATGCCAACCCTATCAAGAAAGACTTCGATATGATGGATAACGGCATGGGGAAGTGACTGTAGCGTTTTGAAGGAAAATGAATTGGTGCTGATTTTAACATCAACCCTCTGGAAAATTCATGGTGCCAGGCCTGGCACAAAAGTGTAAAGCAGGAAAGCCTAATGTTATTTCAGTGCTCAAAGGAATCCTGTGGGCTTCTCACCTGAAACGTGTGTTTTCATAGGAGAAGGAACGCAGAATAGCACAGGAGAAAAACACCAGCCTTTGGGAGCCAAAAATCCTCAAGACCCAATTGCTGATCCAATTCCGATTTACTACTCAAGTCTTCCTGGCAAACACCTTCCTTCCGTGTTCCCTCTGATACAGAGAGGGTAATGAGGGCTGACCCACCTCCGTGAGATAACAATTGCATAACAAGGAACAATTAACTTACTCTTGTTTGTTGGTTTAGAATTTACAAACCATTCATTATATTAGGAGTGTCCTATCCTCCAGCAAGCCAGAGACAGAAACGGTTATTGTCCCCATCCGTAAATGATAGAATGGGGGTGAGCATTCAGCCAATGAGCTCACAGGGCACCAGGTTCTGGAACCCGCGGTTTCAGGCTCTCTGTCCAGTGCTCCAGCCCCGCTCGGTCTTCTCTCTCCTCACGGCAGGCCAGAGAGAGGTTGAACAGACTGGAAGAGGCCTTACAAACTCTTGACCCAGTTAAGTATGTTAATAGTGTGAAAAGCGGTGATTGGAGAGGTCATGTTTTTAAAATTATGACACTATGGGTTTTTTTGTTTTTTTTTTTACTCTTTCTACCTAGTCCTCGTTTTGATGTTTGTGGTATGGATGAAACGCCGGGATAAGGAACGCCAGGCCAAGCAACTTTTAATTGATCCAGAAGATGATGTAAGAGATAATATTTTAAAATACGATGAAGAAGGTGGAGGAGAAGAAGACCAGGTGAGCTATATTTTAAACTTCTAAGATGAAATTTTGTGATCATGTAATTCAAGGGGTAGGACAAATGTTAATACACACAGGAAGTAAGGAAATGGTCTCGAGTTTTCTGTGTTTGTCACATTATCAAATACTTAGGCCGGGAGGGAATTCTTGCCTAGGTGTGCTGCACATTTCTTGATTTTTTTTTCAAGGTGCCAAATGTCATTGTATTTCTTTTATAAGAAAATTGTTCACACTGAGGAGCTAGGATATAAACCCAGTTCCAATTATAATAATGCTAATAAAAATATTTTTCTTTAAGTTTTTCTTCATTGGATATCTAAAGTATAAGTAAAATTAGTTTCTACAACAGGATTTATATATATTCTTGTGTATATATATATACAAGAAAAGAACATTCTACAAACATTTACCAAGCAAATTCAAATTTTAGATATCATAGCTCACATCTGTAATGTCTGTACCACATACCAGGCATTCTGTTGAGTGCAAAAAATGTTGGTGTCTCTTCAATCTTTGAAACCTGTGATATTATACTATGAGTATCTCCCCTTTTGTGATCGAAAACAGAGCTAAAGATGACTGGATTCTCGTAAAGAAGTAGGAAGTGATGGACACAGGGTTTGAATCCAGGTCTGTCTGATGTCACAGCCTAAACTAACTACTCCGATATCGTACCTCTTATAATTACCTGGAAGATACCACTAATGTCATCTACAAAAAGTCACCGTGACAGGTGACTATATTTTAGATACTTCGATAATTATGTTATTTCCACTTACAAATACAAATGTCGGGGCAGTAGTCCAAAAAAAGAACCCAGAATTCTTGGGTCTTGGATCATTGTCAGTAAATTCAAATGTACTGTCTTGAGTATATATGTAGACAATTAGTGATAAAACTGTTAACTTTAAAAAAGCAAATTTTCATGAACATATTTTCTCTTTCCCTTCTCTATTCATTTGAGGAAATAATGTATCACTTTAGGGGTGGTTTTTTCTTTTGCTTTTTTTGTTTAAAGATTTTTTAAATTTATTTATGTATTTATTTAGAGAGAGACAAGGAGACAAGTGGGGGGACAGGGAGAGAGAGAAAGGGAGAGAGCATCTCAAACAGACCCCGAGCTGAGCATGATCTCATGACCCTAAGATCAGCCCTGAGCTGAAACCAAGAGCCAGACGCCCAACTGACTTCTTCACCCAGGAGCCCCTATATCACTTTTTGTTTTACAAAGCACATTCACACCCACTGCTACACTTCATCTTTGTGGCGACCCCTTAGAGTTTTCCATTTTCCATTTGTAGCAAGTTGTGTGATGAGCTCTGAGTTTGTAACTGGCAGAGCCAGAGCTGAGGTCCACCTTTTCTGATTCCAGATTCCATGCTTGGTTTACAGTACCTCAACTCTCGCATTTAGAAGAGATGCTTATTAACTGGGGTGCCTGGGTGGCACAGCGGTTAAGCGTCTGCCTTCGGCTCAGGGCGTGATCCCGGCGTTATGGGTTCGAGCCCCACATCAGGCTCCTCCGCTATGAGCCTGCTTCTTCCTCTCCCACTCCCCCTGCTTGTGTTCCCTCTCTCGCTGGCTGTCTCTATCTCTGTCGAATAAATAAATAAAATCTTTAAAAAAAAAAAAGAAGAGATGCTTATTAAAATATGTTGAAAACTTGACTCATGTGTAAAGCTGCCTTGAATACTGACTAATTAAAGTGGCTCTATAAATATGCCCCAGGGTTTCTTGCTTATAAATGTCTTTGGATATTAAAATTCATGTTTGGCTTAATCCTTAATTAATCTATCCTTTCACTTTCCTGAGCTGTGTTCAGGATCAGCAAATGTATATTGATCACGTTATCTCATAAATCTTCTACTTTCGGTATTTTATTTTTCATGTCATTGTGCATAATATTCTAGGCATAAATCTAAACCCAACTCCATGAAGCTCCAGTATAAATAGTAATAGCCGGAAGGCTACCAGTCATAACTGGGTGCTGTATAGAATTGTGAGGCCCAGAGGCAAGAACCAAGATCGTTCTCAACATCTGGGGCACTCAGCATTACCTAATCTGGCTCTTTTTTGCCCTCCTTCCCATCAATCCCTTTGAGAACGTGTTGCATGATGTTTTATTGTTTTCGTTATTTTAGGAAAGACTGACTTCCTTTATTGACTTTATTCACTTAGATTGATTCTTGAGATCAAATAAGTCAAACTTACCTATTGCAAGGTTTATTAAAATCATCCTCATAAATGTTCAGCCCCTTCTTTTACTGACCTCTGAAGTTTCCTTTGCCCCCAGATAAGCTCCTAGGTGCAAATGTTTTGTTTTCTACCCACTTCCCCAAAAGTCAAAAGATTTCTCTGGAACTTTCTCTATATTGTCCTCTGTGTCTAATTTATTTATTTAGTACTGGTTTTCCTGTGGTATCTTTTGGTAGCTAGCCTCTTGGTTCTTTGATGCCATGTTCATCCATCATGGATTCTTGGTCACGATTTCCGTTTGCAGTTCTCGTTATAGAAAATTGTGAAAAAATTGGGGCGCCTGGGTGGCTCAGTCAGCAGGGTATCCGACTCTTGATTTTGGTTCAGCCCATGATCTCAGGATCATGAGATCAAGCCCCATGTCGGGCTCCGAGCTTAGCAGGAAGTCTGCTCGAGATTCTCTCTCTCTTCCCACCTTGCCCTCTGCCCCTCCCCCACCACATGTGCTCTCACTCTCTGTCTCTCTCTGTCTCCCAAATAAACACATAAATCTTTAAAAAATTGAAAAGAAAATTGTGACAAAATTAAATAATGGCCTTTTTATTCATTCTATGATTTACCTCATAATAGAATACAATATGCAGTGTGGGGATGCTACACAAAGGGTTTTGTCTCTACCTCAAGTGGTTCATGAAATCCCTTTGCTAATCTCCATCACCAAGGCGACCGCCTTAACTTGGATCAGAATCATCACTGTCCTGCAATGCATCCTGATGAGTGTCCCGTCTCTGGACCAGCTGTTTGGAAATTAATAAATCCAGACTTCCTCCTTAGCAGGACAGGTCTTCGGCCCTTTGGTGCACTCCCTTAGGGAGCAGATGGAGGGTTGTGGGAAACAGTTGATGGTGGGTGTGCACCCCCTCAAGATGCAAATCCATCAGGCTTGTCCACACATGCAAGTCTGGGTGATTTGTCCTTATGCTCCCCTCTCTGCCTTTTTTGGAGTCAAGACATAGTTTCTAAAAATATTTTCTTTATTGGATGGAGTGTTCCCTTTTTTATTGAAGTATAGTTGACATACAATGTTATATTAGTTTCAGGTGTACAATATAATGACTCAACAAGTCTTTACGTTATACTGTGCGCATCACGAGTGCGGTTACCATCTGTCACATACAACACTATTAGAGTGTCATTGACTATATGCCCTATGCTGTGCCTTTTATTCTCACGACTTATTCATTCCGTGACGGGAAAGCTGGACCTCCTTAATGACAGATTCCTTTCTTCCACTCTCTCCTCCTCCAGAGATAAAAGCAGCTATGGGTCTTATTTCTCTTAGAGCTTGTTAGCTTCTTTATTTTTATTCAGTTAGCCTCATTATGTTCTCAGTTATGGCTTCAAAAATCTGTGATTTGGTAACTTATCTGGCTTGTTCTTTGCATTAGAGTGTGAGTAATAGTCTCATGGCTTTCTATAGTCCAGCCAGAAGCAAAAGCTTTCCTGCAAGGCTCAAGAGTGTAGCCACCATGCATATCAACAAGAGCATTTCCAGCACCCCAGGAGCCTTCCTTGCAGCCCCTTGCCAGGAAGTATGCCCTCTGCCAAAAAGTAACCAGTATTTTTTATTTCTATCACCCTAGAACAGCATAACCGGTTTTTGGATTTCATTATGTAAATGGGTGTCATACAGTAGGTACTTTTTGTCTCTGGCTTCCTTTACTCAGACTTATATCTGTAAGACTCATCCGTGCTATATACAGAATTAGTTCATTTTTATAGTTGCTGAAAAGTATTCTGTTGTAGGAATTAGCCACATTTTATTCATCCATTCTACAATGCTTGGACTGAGTTCATGCAGTTGAATTATTATGAATAAAACTGCTATGAACATTCTTGTGTGTGTGCGTATGTTGGTGCATTTCTGTTGGCGTGTGCGTAGGGATTGAATTTCTACATCCTAGTTGCTACCTCCCCTCATCACAGTGGTGCATGAGAATTCCAGTGGCCCTACATTCTCACTAGCGCTTGGCTTTTTCCAGTCTTTAAATTTCAGTCTCTCTGATGGCATGTATCTCAGTATGATTTCATTGGGATGTTCCTACTGACTCACTTACCATTTTGATATCTTTGTGAGGTTTCTGTTCGGCTTTTTTGTCCTCTTTTCTATTGGAGTCGTCTGCCTTTATCTTATTGATTTGTAGGAGGTCCTTCCATATTATGGATATCATTTCTTTGTCAGATAAAAAATATGGTCAATATCTTTTCTCTTCCCGTAGCTTGCTTTTTAAATTCTCTTCATGGTGTCTTATGATGAACAAACGTGTTTAACTTTAATGAAGTCCAATGTAACAATTTTATTCCATTAGGGTTAATACATTCATGTCCTATTTAAAAAAAAACTTTGTTGACTCTGATGTAATGAATTCTCTCCCTAAAAAAACAAAAGAAAAACAAAAAACTTCATGGTGTCTCCTCTAAGCTTTGCGGTTTTACCTATCACATTAAGTCTGTGATCTCTCTCTAATGGATTATTCATTTGCTATATTTATCAGAATTCTTTTTTGTTTTCTTCCTTGATGTCCAGCACTGTGTACTAAAAAGATAACCCTTCTCCACTGCACTGCAGAGGTCCACTTGTCATGAAGCAGGTGGCCTTGTGCGTGCGCGTCTGCGGGAGGGCTCTGTGCGTGTGCGGGGGGGGGGGGGGGTCGGCTCTGTGCATGTGCGGGGGGGCTCTGTGCGTGCACATCTGCGGGGTCTCTGTGCGTGTGCGTCTGCGACCTGGCTCTGTGCGTGTGCGTCTGCGGGTTGGCTCTGTGCTTGCACGTCTGCGGGCTGGCTCTGTGGGTGCGCGTCTGCGGGTTGGCTCTGTGCGTGTGCGTCTGCGACCTGGCTCTGTGCGTGTGCGTCTGCGACCTGGCTCTGTGCGTGCGCGTCCGCGGGTTGGCTCTGTGCGTGCGCGTCCGCGGGTTGGCTCTGTGCGTGCACGTCCGCGACCTGGCTCTGTGCGTGCGCGTCTGCGGGCTGGCCTCCTGACCCTGTGCTGTACTGCTTGTTCTGTCTTGCTGCTCTTGGGCCAGTACCACTTGTTTTCACTGCTGTCACTTTACAGTGCCTGCCTATGTAGTTGGATCAATGCTCCAACTGAATTCATCAAGATTTGCGTCAAAGTTTTTGGTGGAATTTCTCATTTACTTTTTTTTTCCTTAAGAAAAACTAAACCCTTTATATAATACTCTTACTTTCTGAGTAAATTTGATCCAAATCTTTTTCCATTTTCTTTTTTTTTTTTTTAAGATTTTATTTACTTGAGAGAGAGCATGCACATGAGTAGGGGGAGCAGAGGGAGAGGGAGAAGCAGGCTCCTTGCTGAGCAGGGAGTCTGACATGGGACTCGATCCCAGGACCCTGAGATCATGGCCTGAGCTGAAGGTAGATGCTTCACCGACTGAGCCACCCAGGCGCCCCACTTTTCCATTTTCTAAACAAGATGTTACTGCTTTAAATCTTAAAATTATGGTCAGTTCCTGAGAAGTTCAGCTTTGTGATATACATTCTATTTCTGTTTTCCATAATTCACATGTGACTCCCTGTTAAAAAGTCTATAATTTCTTCTTTTTTATATTGACACAAAATTTTACATTAGTTTCAGGTGTACAACCTAGTGATTGAACAAGTCTGTAGGTTAGCTCATGTTCACCACAAGTGTAGCTGCCACCTGTCACCATAGGATGCTGTGACAGTACCACTGACTGTATACCAGATGCTGTGCCTTCTATTCCCATGACTTATTTCTTTGTGGTGTGCATTAAGCCTTTTTGGCCACAGAATATGAATCATACATTTTTATTAGTTTTGGGGGAAGATATTATCTCTTTACAAGAGTAGGCTTCAGAAATGGGATTGCTGCCATGTAACATTTTAGACAAGTTTTAGTCGATTTTTATTACACAGTATGTAGTATTTTAGGGAGCATGCACGTCGCCTCAAGATGTGGGCAGAGACCATGTCATACAGGGCAGACATGGCTTGTCATAATCAGGCAGTGGTCAGCTTGATGTCTCAGCTGGACAATCCCAGAGAATCACCAGCTTCTTCCAAGGATGGGCAGGTCTCAGAGGGTAGTTTAGGCCATTAGGGAAGCCAGGTAGTGACTGTGGTGAATGGCAACGACAGCTGTGCTGGGGAGGCTGTAAAACCCAGCCTCAGGCTGGCTTAGTCAACATTCCTATGTTTCCCGCCAAGAGAAAGCATCCTTCTTAAGAAGCTAACTGATTAGAAAGACAAGAAAGCAAAGCAGTCCTTTACAAGGGTAGTCCTTATCTTCCCGGCCATTGATTAGTATCTCTGGCTGTCTTAGTTCCGTGCCAGGACACAGGCTGCTAATTTCTTTAACAGAATAGCTAAGAAGCCCAAGAAAAGAAAAACAACAACACATCTGTATCTTCTGTCTGGTGTATAGCAGACTTTTACCGGTGCGTGTCGATGCTCTGCTCTGGGTTAGGTTGTCAGCACCCTAGAAGGGTCCCCATATTCAGTGTCAGCGCTGGGTACCTTCTGAACAGGAGGACCATCTGATGGCTGTTGGGACAGACACTTTTAACATAATGTCTGTTCTCTTTTCAGAGGGCGAGGTTCCTTCTTTGTCTGCTTCGCTGCCCTATCATCTGGGCTTTGGGTAGTTATCAAGTCATGTTTAATTACCCTCATTCGTAAATGTTCATTGGTGCACTTTTGGCCAGTGCGGCCGGTTGCAGATACTCTGTAGCTTGTAATGTTCTTTGCAATGAGCTCCCCCCGTATTAGCATCACTAATAAAATCAGGGTGAACGTACAATATAGCCGATAGCTTGTTTTTCATGGAACCATCCGTTTAGCCCCAGGATAGGAAACAGAAACTGTTAGCTTCCTGCAATTTAAAGCTTAGACTTCATTACGATTGCTTTTATATTAAATAAACATTTATGGAGTGTGTCTTATGTTTACAACGCTCACTGGTGCTCACTTTAAACAATCTCTATCTAAATCACTTCCCATTACACAGTTTCATTCTTCGTAATAATAGCAAAAGCTATTGTTTGGGGTACCCTGCGAATTAGGCACTGTAGTAAGTGGTAAGTGCTTCGTATACAGTATTTCATTTGACCCTGCCACAGCACAGCAGGGTGGGCACGCATGGTTAAAAAGTAGTGACGTGGGGATTAAGTCCCTGTCCATCCGAGTCCGAAGAAAGTGGTGTGTTGACCGGATCCTGTACCATCCTTGGCAAAGCTCAGGCTCAACCAGGCGATTAAAACAGTGCCTTTCCGAATGTCATTTGAATTTATCAGAAGCTGTCCCTTCCTTGTAACGGACTCTGGGACATCCGGCGGCTTCCTCTGCTCTTAGAGTTTGACCTGGCAAATCTCCCATTCTGAGTTTGGGGTTGGAGGACTCCTATGGGGACTCTGGATCCGTGAGAGAGGAGGCTGCTGCCCGAGTGGGGAGGTTTCGCAGGTGACAGTGAGTGGACCATGGCTGCTGGCTCACGGGCAGCATTAAGGGAGCCGGGCTTGCCCTGTCTACCAGACAAACACACCCAAGGTTAGAGCTGACACCGGTCAGAGCTGGTCGTGACAGAAAGTGTGAGCGGCTAATTAGAGGTTCCGCATCAGTGTTCTCTTGCTCGCTCTTGGACTCTTGGCCCTTACTCTCCCCTGGGTACCAGGCCTGTCTTCCCACGCAGCTGCTGCTGAGTGTAACGTCACAATCGGCTCGATTTTTTTGTCTCTCAGTTTCTTCAGGAGAGGCCCAGCACCTCTTGGGCTCAGGAGGGTTCACATTCCAGAACTGAGAGGACTCTTATCTGAATTCCCACATTTGGTTTCTTAAGTTTTAGAGTCTTGCTCTCGAGCTAGAGTGTTTCCTTCGCATCAGTGATGGTTCTGAGCTCTCAGAGAAAGTGCCTGATGTCAACCCCGATGATGTGGGGGGCATGTCTGAAAGCTGGATTCCCTTTCACTTTAAAAGTCAAATTTCATCAAGTATGTGTAGGGGGGGAGTGTGTGTCTGGACTTTTTAATTTAGCTTGCAAGGTGTAGAAATTGAAAAAATTCACATAAATTTTGAATCTCCCCAGCCTCTCCAAAAAGTTGAAAGATCTAGAAACATGGCCAGCATTCCACCTTGACAGCAATCATTGGAAACCAAATAGAGGCTTCTCTCTTTAAGCAGGGCAGACATGCTCTGATAATTGTTTTTGTTTTCTTCTTTTCATCCCAGGCCAGCTTTATTGACTTATGTTATAAGCCAGTCCTTCATAGAAATCTATTTTTGCTGACTCTGATTAAATTATATAATAATTATTAGACATTGGATTAACAAATAACAGATTTCTACAAGGAGAAGATACCATAGTGGTCTGAAACAATGGAACAATTTTCTGTAGTACTGTTTTTTGGGGGTTGTTTTTTTTTTAAGGAAAAGAAAGTGGATTCACCACAAATATATTTAGCCAGATGAATTAGTTAAAATAGTCTAGCTGCTGTAACAAACTAAAATTTCAGTGACCTAAGCCTGATTGAAATGCATTTCTCACTTACTTCGTGGTCGTTGGGTTTCAGGTCATGGGAATTGGGGGTGGGAAGGGAAGGTCCACTCTACTCCATATGGCTTCCAGGATCACCGCAGCCATACATACCTGCAACCCCTGAATGACCAAAGGGCAGGGAGGATGATGACTTCGGGGAGATTTTTATGGGGCCTGACGCACATCACTTCCATTCTCCATTCCCTAGGAAACACCTGTTGGCTGGGTACCTAGTAAGAAGAAGTGGGTTTGGTGACCAGCTGGAAGTCTCTGCCCCATCCTGTTAGGTACTTGAGTTTAGAGAATCTTTTCTGAGATTCTTTGAGAAGGGTTTCCTCCTAGGACCCACCCCCAGGAGAGTGCTAGCCTACGTGCATGATTTTGTGACCCCTGCAGATATGCCGGAAGGAAGTGGGTCACAGGGGACACACGGGAGGTGCACAGCTCATGAAAATGAGACCCTCTATGTAGGGCTCACAAAAACCGGGGAAGGCAGCTTTTCCTTACCTGCAGGATGCTCCCCGTGCTCCCTGGGATCCTAGTCTTCTTGATCAGGGACCAGCACTTGCACGTGTAAAAAAGTCGCATGCAATCGGGATAAACTGAGTCAGGATAGGAGCTCTTTGTGGTGGCCCAGGATGTCAAAACCCAAAAGATCCAGATGTAATTGCTGTATGAGTGACCATTGCCTTTTTTTTTTTAATGAGCTTGAATTCTTATGTGATTTGTGGAAATCAGTGTCAGTATTTCTGTAGCTGAGATCCCCGGAATCTCCATGGCACAGGAAGCACGTTCAGTGCCTGAGATGGAGTAAGAACCCACAGCTCCTATGAGCCGGAGTTGGCTTTGAGCCCTGGGGACTCCGCGGGTTGATGACGTGGTTTCTCCTCACATTGCCCCTCCCCTTTGCATGTTCAACTGCAGTAGGATTCAACACCTGTACCTCTGTACCTGTGACATGTGACTTCACACTTCTCTGGCTTTCGTCCATGGTCTGCACTGGCAACTCTCTTTAGCCCCCAAGACTCCTCTCAAGACATCTTCCCTTGGAATCCCAGCTGGATCGAGTGTCTCTGCTCGGGACCCACAGCATCCCATGTCTACTTTGTTTTGAGCTTTGGTGTCTAGTCCTGCTTCCGACCTTAAGCTCTGTGAGGACGGGATTTTGTCCTCTTCGTTTTTTATTCCTGTACCTAGGACGTTGCGCACCTGACAGGTGCTCACAGAATGTTCATGCATTGGGCCTTCCTCCCGAACCTCTTAGCTTGTATGTCTGTGTACAGGGTTAATTGAACTAGTACACCCATGATAACTTGACTTTCATCCTTTGAAATCCCTGCTGTCTTCCGGAAGTGATGATAACATTCATAAATGCTAGCACTCGTCACACACTTGTTCTGTGTCAGCCTCTGTGCTGTGCCCTTAGTTTGCATTTCTCTTATAATCTTCCCAACAACCCTGCACAGTAGACGCTGCTCTTAGTCCAGTGTTCAAACCCAGGTCCACGTGACTTGAGAGGCCAAACTCCTAATGCATTTGCTGGTGGTCATATGATAGCTGTCGTATGTGGGGTTGCTGATTTGTAGCACGCAGGTGTTACTGGTAGGACCAGTGAGGCTGGGTGCTTAGCCACAGTTTATTAGAAGACCACTGGTAATCGGCTTTAGAACAGGCAAAGAGTAAGACTCAGTTAATTGGTTAAACATGGCTTGCAGAATTGACCACGTTTTGACATTAACAAAGTTAGAATCTGGAGAAGCAATCTGAACAGCCAAGTTATTACAAAAAAAAAAAAAAAATCCAAGTATACAATCTGGGTGACAGGAGCTAAAATTTTAAATCCAGGATGGATGCCTAGACAGAGGGATGGGGTACAGGTGTAAGAAAGCCCCTTGAGGGGCGCCTGGGTAGCGCAGTCGTTAAAGCGTCTGCCTTCGGCTCAGGGCGTGATCCTGGTGATCCGGGATCGAGTCCCACATCAGGCTCTTCCGCTGTGAGCCTGCTTCTTCCTCTCCCACTCCCCCTGCTGTGTTCCCTCTCTCGCTGGCTGTCTCTCTGTCACATAAATAAATAAAATCTTTAAAAAAAAAAAAAAAAAGAAAGCCCCTTGAGACCAAAGGAGTGACTTCCCCGAGTCAAGGGATCTTTGCTTGAGCCAGGGCGGTCTGTCTCCATGCACTTCCTACGAATCTCAGAAACCAGCCCCGGTGTGGGCAGCCCACCCAGGCCCTCTGACTCAAGCAGAGAATGAAATTATATAATTTAACCATGGTATATTGGATTTTCTGGGGTAATTGTTTTACAAAATCTTTCTGCCGTATAAGCAAACTGACAGATGGCTGAATCTGGACACAACTGTGGAGATTTTATTGTTGGCTGAAGCCACACTCTGGTATGTTCTCAAGTTGTTCGTCCACTTATACCCACATGCAAATACGGGTGTATGTTAGTTATTCAAAGACCAATACTGATTTCACAAGGTGAGAGCTTCACCAGGGGTGGGATTAGTACATTGTCATTCCCTTCGTGCAAGCTGTTCTCAGAATGCTTACCACCAGGTGACACACATCAGTAGGCTACCGGCGGCGTATTCTCAGCTGGTCAGGGCCCGTTCATTCCCCACTGGGCATGAAGTAGTTTTAATGGGCACGTGATTTGCACACAACCTTTTATTTGCTATTCCTATCACTGGAATTCATTTTAACGTTCATTCTTCCCGACTAATCATGTTTACTAGATTTCGTTTTAGAGGAATAGAAAGTTATCAGTGTCCCGGTAATAACAGGGATAAAGATTTTGAATGCCAACTATGTGTTAACACTATGCCAGGAAAAAAAAAAAAAAGCTAAGAGACTAAGTGGCATTTGCCAGAGTTCTGTCACCTGGCCAGATCCACCAACTGCCTGTTTTGGTAAAGTTGTATCAGAACACAACCGGGCACCTTGTTCATGTGCAATCTGTGGCTGCTTTTACACTGAAGCAGTGGCAGAGTTGAGACCATATACCTGAGATTATATGGCCCAGAGATACTGCAATGTCTGCTCTCTGGGCCTTACCAAAAAAGCTTTGCTAATCCCCTGAGTGGTTAGAGAATATGGAGCCCTCGTTAGTGTTTGGTCTGAAGTTTATGGAACCTGCCCAAGGTCATGGAGTTGGATATGGTGAAGTCAGGATTCGAATCAAGGCATTTTGATTTCAGACTCTTATCTTTTGCAATCACCATACTGTGCTCCCTTTGTATGTACATTTATCTTAAGCAATGATGAGTTCTCCTTAGGAAATTCCAAAACAATGTGACTTAATGTGGAGAAGGATTTGTGATGCTCTGTCACCATATTCGCAACCAAATCTTGTCATTTCTTTACTCCCTGTTTTTAGGTTTCCTCTGAGATAGAACACTAGGTCAGGCTAACATGGAATGACTTTGATCTTGTCAGAATGGTGACATCTGTATGTTTTGTCAGAAGAAGTTGGAGCTTGGGGTGGGAACGTGGCCTAAAGATGTATTTAGAAAGTATACTGTGCGTCTCCCAGACAGATATGCTTGAATGGGTTAAGAAGTATAGGGCTGTAACTAAATTGCATGGAAAGGGTAGGAAATGACAAACATTAGTATAAACAATAAATGTCAGATTTCAGGAGCAACATCGTCTTTCTGAAGCCCTGTTACTCTGCTCCATCCTACAGGCCCCACACAGCCACATCCTTTCTTCCTCCAGCAGCTTACACCTTCCCCTTCCATATTTTTGTAATTGTTTATATATGCATTATATCAGGTTTCATCATTTTTGAATGCATTCCTTTCAAAGACACTAGACTGAGAGCTCTATGGGCCACTGCGTCTGTGACCCAAGAGACTCTCCAAAAAATATTTGTTGAATCAAATCTAATGGAACCGTAATTTGCAACACTTTTCCAAGAGAATATGCCATAATTTTACAATAGGAAGTAAGCTGTGATAAAATTTCAACAATGTCAGTGTCTGCAGCAGAACCATCCTTTTGCGCCAAAGAGTGAAACTTGAGCTCATTCAGAATTCGGAAGAGGGAATTTCGAAAGAAGCCGTGACAGGGCAGCATGAACAGTAAACCATGGAGGCAGAAACTATGTATGCATGGTTCCCTCCTCCTGGGGACCCGGCCACGTCCCTCGTGGGAAGGGGAAACCTGGCCCTCTCGCAAGAGATTACGATGTGTATGAAAGCGGAGAATAGAGGTCCTTCAGCTGTCCCCAAGTTATGTTATCTCTGTGAGGCTCACGATTCAAACCAGAAAAGCTTTTAGCAAACCTTTTGTTTCGGGGGGGCTTTCATAATCCATAGAATCTGCTTCGTCTTCTGCATCATTTCTCCTGGGTAGAGAGTGAACCATCATAACTATATTTCGCCGGGCAGGAAAATCACGTAGTATTGTCATTTACATAAAGCTTGCAAGGGTATTTGACTGACTTGTCAGCAGTTGTATGGTAATGTGTTGACACCTTATCACTATTTCATTCAATTATTTTAATGCCAGGAGCTATAGAGGGTGAGATAATAATGTTCTTCCTTTCCACCTTCCCTTCCTTTTTGTGTCTGTCGGAAGAGTTTCTTGCTTGTGCCACAGTCAGCTCTTTTTCCAGATAACTTTTTTTTTCCTTCAGAATTTGGTCCATTTACTTTCATGTTAGTATTTTGACTTCTCTCAGTCACTCGGTCTTGAAACATGAAAAATGTTTCCCTTATCTCTATGGGAATTTGAAAGTTCCTTGCCTTTGCTGCTATAAAAGGAGTTTCCCACTCGTACCAGCCCTTGCCTAGGGGATAGGGAAGCTGGCCGCTGTGTTCCTTCACTCTTCTCCCCATGGAGGCTGATAAAGGACCAGGAACTTTCAGTGCCTCCCTTCCCGCCCCCACCCCTCAACCCTTCTGCTCAGGCGGAGGTGTGGGACCTAAAGGAAGAATCCTAGTTCTGACTAAAACTCGGTGAGGCACGTTTGAACCAACTGAGCACAGACAGGCCCTTAGCATAACCACCCTGAACTCCTCTTCCAGCACGGGAAACCCCTCACATTTCCCACCTCAGCAGACTGCCCTGTGCATTTCTTCACTGGCCTCGGGGGCAACAAGATACAGCCCTTTTTTAAAAATTTAATATATATATATATTTTAATTTCGCTTGCTCTGGTGGTCTCTGTTTTATCCTTCCACACTGCTTACCTGAGCCGGTGACCTTGGGCAAATCATTAACCTCTCTGACCTGCAGTCATCAATGGAATAGAACAATACCCACTTAGAAGGATTTGTGCTGTGAGGACGGGAGGTGATCACTTGAGAAAGCACCTAGTGTCATTCCTGATAGATGATGGGCACCAGGTGAAGCTTGGCTTCCTTCTTCCATCCACACCCAGAGCTGAAAATGGCATCTGGCACCCGGTAGGCTCTCCTTAAATACTTGTGAAACAGTAAATGAATATTTTCGTCACTCTCTAAAACAGATTTAATTGCACGATTCTATAGATGCTACCAGCAATGTAGATTTCTGATTTTTTTTTTTTTTTTTTAGCTCTCAGAAATTTTTACCTCGGTTCCAGAATTTCTATCTATACTGATGCGGCATTTTAATTTATTTAAACATAACCAAATGCTTTAGGGTAGATTCATGGTATCTTTACTGAACCAATTATAAATCATTGCCAGTCAGTGGAATTTAACAAGAAAAGCCAAAACCAGAATGTTAGCTGCTAACTAACTTTTTACTAACTCTCCCATAATTGTATCACCCTTAAGACATTTTAAATCATAGATGGACCAAAAAAGGGCTTTAAGTTGCTTGCAACTTTAGTTAATTAACTTTAGTTAATATTCTAAAAACCATAATTCCATGTCTACTTCTAATGTTTGTTGCCAAATTACATATGTTCCAAATATTTTAAAACAAGATTTTCCCTGGCCTTCATTTGACAACTAGATTTCTTTAGGAAGTTAACATGGCAAGTAAAGGTTGACAATCGCAAGAGAATTTTCAGATCTACTTTTTCTCTAGAGAGTTTTAGGAACAAAATAAAAGATTTCTTCTTGAATTGTTTCTTTGTAATCTTCAGAAGTAAGACCATGAACCCAATGACCTTGAGAATGTTTTCAGTCTCTGTAATTGTCTTTATAATTCTCATCCTACATGTTGTAATTTGTGTGTTTAAGTAAAGTATTATGGGATTGTAAAGATGTATAATTTAGGAGGCTTGCATAGAGTGACCCCTTATCAAAAGGCTTAAAATTGGACCCTCAGGACAGGACCTCTGCCATATAACACAGATGGATGTGGACAGAAAAACCCGTGCCTGTGACCTGAAGACTTTTCTGCCCACTTCCTAGCATTATCAGGTTTTTTTTATATTCCATATTTGTCATAGACAGGAGAAGCCATCACAGAGAAATGTTAAGCCACCCATTTTAACCCAGTTTCTAACTTCCCATAAATCAGTGGTTTTCTGCCTTTTTTTTTTTTTTTTTTTTTGATACCAGCACAGCTGAGAAACGTGACACGTTTCCATCATTGTGGGGGGCTCACCAGGGCAATAAATCTCAGCGACAGGACCGGGTCTTTCTGTCCCTCCCCATTGTGAATTACTGCTATGGGATGTAATGTGATCCAAGGCACGTTTCTTAAATTGGTTGCTTTTTTGAACATCTGGCATGAATGTCATCGCTGAGACTTTATTCAACACATTTTTTAATGAGCACTTTCTACGGGCTTGCCATTTTGATGGTGGAAAGGACGGAACACGACTACGAACCTTTGAAGGCTATTCCTGCTCTCTGGTTCTTAAGGTGGTAGGGAAAGGCTATCAAAAGAAAGATTTAAAAAAAAAAAAACCTATAAATTAATATGCTGTTATATATATCCCTAATAAGTGAAGCAGGCCAGGTGGAGATGCTGTCCTTGTCTGGAGGAGATAGCTGGAGTCAGTTCTAACAAATTATGTCAGAATTTAAGCTCTTTTTTTTACCAGATCTTCCCCCATTTTCAGGTGAACTATCCCTATGTCTAGATGTCAGCAATTTATTAGAAAATTCTGCTGGCCAGTCAAAATGCATTCACCTTTGTAACCTTTGGGTGTCGTGGGAGCTATATAAGCAATCGGGGAGTGCAGGTTCATTTCAGGTAAAGAACACCATGAGCAAAGCCGCATGCCTCTGTTGTCTCTAGTTATGCCAAGGAAATTCCTCTGCATTTCTATGCAGAATTATCATATAAGGTACTGAGTATCAAGGAATTGTCACCAGGTAAAAGACAGTCCTTAACCATAAGGTTCAATTACTTACTTTCATGTAATTCAGACTTCTAATAAAATATTTTACATTCTCAGCATAAAAATATTTAGTAACTGTTATCTGTATACTTACAGTCTGTTTTTCCCTTTCTATATAAAGCTTCAGTCATTGTCAGGAGGCACAGTTATTCAGTTTATCCCACTCTATTATGCTTGGGAGTTATGCAGTTAAACATGACCTGGAAAAACATGCTTCTGGTGTGTAAGCATTTGGAATTCTCTAAATAAATCCTTGTTTTTATGTTGTAGAACCTTTTAGCATTTCAAAGGCCTTCACATCTGTTATATCATTGTATGTCTTCAAGGTAGCCTATAAATTGCTCATAAATTCCATAAAATTTAAAATGGAGCACATTTGTGCACGATCGGGATGTTTTCACGCAGGTTTTAAATGGAGAATCTGAAATGCTGTATCCGGACAAGAGAAAACAGCATTCCCATACCTTTGCTCATGCTGTTGATAATCCCAGAAGGGTCCTTTCTCCCTGGCGCATGGGTTGTTCAAGGTTCAGACCTCTGAGCATTTTATACTTTGCAGTATACCAGGTTTACCTCCCACACTGGCTTGTCCTGCTCTGTGTACCTGCCTCATGTCCCGTCGCCCCTTGTACAGTCCTGAGAGGAGGGGCTTTTCCTCAGTGCCTTCCGCGGTTAGGTTAGCTGAATCTCTTGATAAAGAGTTGTTTCCAGGGCGGTGGTCAGGATGAGAGTGTCTCAGGAAGCAGAGAGTTACGTTGTAGGTGAACGCTTTGAAGTCGGACACACCTGGTTCGGAGTCCCATCCTAATCACAGACTAGATGTGTGACCTTGGACAAGTTACTCTAGCTCTCTGAGTCTGTTTCTTCACTTAAAACGATGATAATAAAACATTCTCCACAGGTTTGTTAGAAAGTATCCATGGGGGGGGGGCGCCTGGGTGGCACAGTGGTTAAGCGTCTGCCTTCGGCTCAGGGCGTGATCCCAGCGTTATGGGATCGAGCCCCACATCAGGCTCCTCCGCTATGAGCCTGCTTCTTCCTCTCCCACTCCCCCTGCTTGTGTTCCCTCTCTCACTGGCTGTCTCTATCTCTGTCAAATAAAAAAATAAAATAAAATAAAAAATAAATTTAAAAAATTAAAAAAAATTTTAAAAAAAGAAAGTATCCATGAGGGGCATCTGGGTGGCTCAGTTGGCTAAGCGTTGGCTCAGGTCATGATCTCAGGGTCCTGGGTTTGAGCTCCGTCCGCATCAGGCTCTGTACTGGGTGGGGAGTCTGCTTCCTCCTTTCCCTCTGCCCCTCCCCCCCCGGTCTGGTGCACTCTCTCTCTCAGCCCCCCTCTCTCTCAAATAAATAAATAAAATCTTCAATTAAGAAAAAGAAAGTATCAGTGAGAAGGCACTTCTCAAGAGGCTGGTAGAGTGCCTGGTGCCTAGTGGGTGTGAGTGCCAGTGACCTTCTTTGCCTTGCTGTCCTTTGTGATTGTCATCATCCCTTACGCTCCTGGCCCTCCACACTCATCTGTCCAGGCTGTTACTCTTTCATTCCGGCCTCGTAGCTTGGACTTGACTCACTCTCCTAGGAGACTGTCAAAGAGCTAGGCTTTGAAGTAAGCCGACCATGCTGGGACTTGGAGCCGGTCTCGAGTCATAGTAGATTGGGACCGGGGACTTAGTTACTTGGGTCATTTGAGGTTCCATACCTCAACTCTTACATGAGGATAAGAAAACTTACTGTAGAACGGTGCTGGTCTGAGGATCCCATGAGGGAACGCATGCAAGGCGGCTACACGAATGCCAGTACAGGGTGAGTACTCAAGTGTTAGATAAATCACAACCGCTATAGAGATCCTACAAACGGTGCTAAGCTGGTTTTAGACAAAAAGATAAAGCCTGAGCTGTGAAGAGTCCCAGAAAGTCTGCACTCTCTGTAAACGTCCACATTAAGTTGGAGAATTTTATATCATCAGAATTTAGGAGCTTGAAAACTACAGAGTATTTGCCCAAACCTAAAATTCTGATGCATTTCCACGTTATAGTCAGCTTCTTTATTCCTGTCTCACTGGCTGATGTTAAAGCCGAAAATAGTTCTGAGAGCCCAGCCTGTGCCCAGAGCATCCTTCCCCACGATTTCTGCTCTGCCCTTCTGAAAGTGGACAGGCTGTTTTTCCAGGACATTCCCACAGGGCTCACTGGAAGGGAATCTACTCCCCCTCGTCTCACACCATGGGGCCAGAGATTGGCAAACTTTGTCTGTAAAAGGCCTGATAGTAAAACTTTGTAGGCCAGGTATAGTTTCTGTGCCATATTCTTCTTCTTTGTTGTTATTGTTGCTTTAAATAACCCTTTACAAATGTAAAACCATTCTTTGAGAAAAATAGGAAATGGGTCCAAGGACAGGCCCATAGACCATAGTTTGCCAACTCTAGACCACTGAAGGGAGGGAGGAGTGGAGAATGGCTTTGAAACCTTGGTGAACTGATGCCTTTCTTTAAGGAAAACACATCAGCATCATTTTTTAAATAAATTTTAATGTTAAAGACATGGTAGGAAAGGAAAAAGTCTTCCTCGACCCTCTCAGGGTGCCTGGCTGAGTATGAAAATTAAACTAGCAAGAGGGATGAACAGGAGAAAAGCATGCACATTAAACCTCCACATGTCCGTGGAAGCCTCACAAGAGAATGAAGCCCCAAAGTGTCCAGAGTGGGAAGCTTTAATACCTTTTAGACAAAGAAACAATACATTTCTGAGAATTGACAAGATCAAGGTTTGGGCGAGGCCTAGTACATGGTGAAGAAGTAACTAGGGAAACAAAGGTTAGTCCAACAAGGTTTGTTGGTACAGTTTCCTTGGCCCCAAAGTCTCTGTCTCTGATGATAAGAATGTCTTTCCTCCTCCCGGTACAGGGAGGGGACCTTTCATGTGGGAGTTTTATGACCTGTTTGAAGAAAAAAGGGCAAAGGTGAGGGGAGTTAGAGTGACCTCCCTACTCTTTTAGGTTTTTGGGTTTTTTTTTTTTTTAATTCTTTCCACTTGAAATACCAAATACGCTAAGGTGCTCTAAGTTAGGGTAGTGGGTCTCGAACCCCACATGAAGTTAGTACCTTTGCTGGTATGGTACTGCTCTATCTTCTAGGCAGTTTTTAGTCATTTCATAGTGGGACCTCATCTCACTGCTGTTTTCCATTGGAAACTGATGAGAAACATAGGAAAGCAGATGGAGCACAGACTGTAGAAATGAAAAGCACAGAAGAAAGAGCTGTGTGAAAGAAATATTTAATCATAACATGAAAAACTCATGGTGGCAACTTTTCCATTATGTTAAATTTCACTCATTTCTATGCATTCTGGGTATGTGTTTAAAAA
This sequence comes from Ursus arctos, assembly GCF_023065955.2. Classification (NCBI taxonomy): domain Eukaryota; kingdom Metazoa; phylum Chordata; class Mammalia; order Carnivora; family Ursidae; genus Ursus; species Ursus arctos. Next base: position 41,979,756 of record NW_026622841.1, read on the forward strand.
CAAAGGTTGTAATTTTCCATCTTTATGCCCATCTACCATGGGTTTTTGATTTTGTCTTTTGCAGGATTATGACTTGAGCCAGCTCCAGCAGCCTGATACCGTGGAACCTGATGCCATCAAGCCTGTAGGAATCCGACGATTGGATGAGAGACCCATCCACGCCGAGCCCCAGTACCCGGTCCGATCTGCAGCCCCACACCCTGGGGACATCGGGGACTTCATTAATGAGGTGCAAAGGCAGGCTCACTTTCTTTATAAGGGTGTTTATTTTATGCTAATGGTTAGCTGTACGTAGACCACAGATTGCTTGGAATACAGCTATGTAGGTCGTTAAAACACACTTGATTTTTCTCGAGCTTATCTTCGTGTTAAAGCAAATGTGGCTTCAGTAGCAGAGAACAGATATAATTGGTTTGATGGGCCAAAAAACAGATCTATCAATTAACATCCTGTATTTGTAAACGACATTCATATACATTATCAGTATTAGTCACACTATCTCCGAAAGGCTTTTTTCCCTCGATTACAAGTAATAAATAGACTAACGATATTATAGTGTATTCTAATTTCATTTATTAGCACTGATGAATGTAAGAATAGTTCATTTTCATTTTCCTCACACTACCCTTTGAGTCCCACAAATGTTGAGAATTCAGTGCCTACCCAATGACTAGAGTTCCATCAAATGAGATTAGTAGGAAGAAGAGCTAAATTAAATATTATGTAAGTGATTTAAATACTTGTCTAGTTGAGGAGTTTTAAGGGCTTCTGTAAGAGGCAGCTAATTCTCTGTTGAATGTAACAGATATGATTTCCACTGTCAAAATTACTATGGCATTCTTTCATTTCATTACTGACCACGAGTTCCACTACATTTAATACTTAAGTTTTGAAGTAAAATGATTTGTGCTGCTTCTTTTGATCATGTCTGTAGTTTTACTGCAATTCTCCTTTTGAATTTTTAGTGTTAAGTGTAAGAGAGCAGTGCGTATTGATGTCAATCGCGACTATATGGCAGAACACGTGTTCTCTGGCCATGTCCTGCCACTCAGTATCTCTAAGATCAGAATAGGTCTCAGTGCATTACAAGGTGGAATACTTCTCTTATTTCCCGGGCTTCCCTGCAGTCATATATTATATATACAAAATCAGTCTACTTTAGGTTTTTAGATGCAGTTATCATTTGTAAAAAAACAAGTTTTGAAACAAGCTTAGAGTATTTATCTCCCTTTACAACTCTTCATTACTGTCTATTCCTGAAATGCACGCTGCTTTCCGAACATATGCGTTCACTTCTGTTCAACAGGTAATAGGTTAATTTGTTTTAGTCATGATTTGAAAGCAGATGGAAGGCAAAACAACAGAGTGCCAATAACTCCTTTATCGACAAAAATATGCCCTGACTTTTCCAGTTATTTGTAGAGAGACCTGGTTAGGGGATTTGCAGGAATTTATATCTATGACTAGATCTTTTTTGAATACTTACGAGTGCCTGCCGATTTTACTTCTAAATTAGCATTTGTTGTCATGAGAAATTGTTTCATTAGCCCTGTGGTTGTGGGATTCGAGATACAGCGAATCTTTTGAATGGAGGTGCAGAAACTGGACTTTCTTAAAACAAGGATTTTTGCCTCAGTGTCATTCAACAAGAACTTAATGGAATGTCCCTTCCTGTCCCCGGAGTGTCAGTATCTGTGGGATTCCATTCCATCCATGACATTGTTCTTTTCTCAGTGACAGAGGTCCGGCGTTAGGCGTCATGTGTATGATGTTGTCCCAATCTGACTCCTGCCCTCTTCCCCATGACATTTCCTTCCAGGGCTGCAGCCCCATTGAACTATTTGCAGTTCCTCAAAAGCATCCCAAGTTTGACTACAGTGTAACTTTTGCAAAGCCCTTACCTTCTTAACCATCAGTGAAACACCCACTTAGCCTTCAGCTTCACCGCAGACACCCCCTTCTCTGTGAGGGTCTCTTTGATCTCTCTGGGAAGAGTTAACAAGGTGCTTCCTGCATGATAACCCTGACCACGGAGGTGTAACTGTCGATATTTCTCTCTCCTGCATGAACATGTGCCTGCTCGCCAGGACAGGGCTATTTCTTGTTCATCTTTGAGCAACCTCAGCAGCCAGAGTGTTGCCTAGCTCTTAGATTTTGTTGTTTGAAGGAATCCAAGCGCTGTGGCAGGTGTAGGACGTAAAGCGATGAACACCACCCGATTTGCATTTCATTGGGATTCATCGGGGCCCAAGTCTGGGGCCTTTACTCCACTGGAGCAGACAAAATTCAGAAAATGAGGGTATTGGTTGTTCTAAGTTGTGTTTTAGTGTATGTTTTATGTTTGTGTCTACGTGTGTGTTCATTCATCTTTTTTACAGGGACTGGATTTTCTTCACTAGGTAGAGAAGCGTGTCTAGTGAGTAAGACTCAGTTCCCCAGCCCCTCAAATACCACAGTAGAGAGAGTTACAGTCACAATTTCCATTTGCAATTTCCTTTTCCTAGAACAGTGCTCAGCCTAAAAAGTACACAGCCTAAAAAGTAGCTGGAGACCATAACGAACATGTTTCAGTACTTCTATGAAAAACTTGGTGCCAAGCAACTGACTTGCAAATTAACTTCTAGAATGCAGTCAGTTCATAATTTGAAGACTGTCTGCATTGGCTAAAAATGGCTCATTTTGAAATGATCTTGAGCTGGGTTTAGGATCGTTCATTCAGTAAATAACTATTGAACGTCTCCTGTGTGTACATATCTGTACTAGTAATATGTAGAAAGAAAATAAATTAGACCTGGATTCCCTTTGTGCGTACTCCCTACTTTGCTGCAAGAGCGGTCTTTGTACCAGGCAAACACTCTGGGATCCGACTCCTTCCTTTGCGGGACACTATTGGGTGTAATCCTTCCTTGGCTTTATAGTTTCATCTCAGCGCCCTCCCCCCGCCCAGCCCGGCCAAACCTGCATCTTACAGGCCAGAGACAGGGACTCTATTTGTGTCTTCCAGGCTCAGCTCGTAATCCCATGTTGGTACCTGTTCCCATGCTGTCCTCCCTGCGCAGAATGCCATTCCCTCTTTTTCTAGATGTTAGTTCCTTCAGTAAGTCTTTACCCACCCAAGGAGGGTCAGGTACACAGAGTTTCGGGTACGCACCATCCAGTGCCATCCCGTCTTACCCAGGACTTACCTTCCTTCATAACTCCTGTCTCAGGGTCCCCTTCTGCCTCCAGGGGAAGAGGTGGGGGCAGTGTGGGGCACATTGGTTTGGTGAGTACATGCATGCACCAGAGGAACACATTTGGAAATGTTTCTCCAAATGACTACAGAATCGTGACTCCGAATGGGATTGTACGATGGAGAAATGTGGACGAGTCGAAAAGACCAAACATTCCACACAAGAAAGGCCCTTCATTTGGACATAGGAAGAAAGTCTACGGAGGTGAAGGTGTCACAGAAGAAAGTAAAATGAGGGTCTAGCGATGAGATGGTCAGGTCTGTGAGAGAATTCAGGGAGTTGAAACTGTCAAAAGGCCTAAGTCAGGTAACATTCAAATAGACCTCGTAGATTCTTCCATGTAAGACACCCATGAAGACTTACTCAATATCTTTCTATAACTGGATAGATAAAAATACATTTATGTAAAGTTTTAAAACAGCTGAGGGCACCTAGAAAGAATTCAAGCATATTTTATAAATACATGGAAAATGCAAACAGATTTCTTTATCCCCAGGTCTTCTTCGATTTAGCACAGTACCGAATATTCCGAAGGAAGAAGAGTATGGTGCAATTATAATTGGGGTGTTTTTATAATGTAAGGAATAAGTAAGCTCATGAGAACATTTTCTAGTTTGCTTATTTAAATAATCAATGAGTGTTGCCTTGAATATCAAAAATATAACATATTTCTAGTCTGATAGGTAGAGTAAAACAAATCACACTTTTTTATTTCAACCACCGACTTTCATTCTCTTTTGAGATTTTTAAATATGACCTTCAGAGGGTGAAAAGTTGAAACAAATTCATTTAATCTCAACCCGACAGTAGGTATTAGCATACCTCCAATAACTTTACTAATCCTATATATTTCTTTATCTCAGAAATACAAAAACCAAGGACATATTTCTGTTAAAAGACCAACTTTTGACTGATATTTAAAAACTTACAGAAAGTGCTTCTAAAATAACTTGCATGAAACTACTAAAGCTTAAAACTTTTGTCTTTTTTCCCTTATTAAATTCATTTGTCCTCTTTAAAATATCTCTGTCCACTTCTTACAGTAGTTGAGCATTTGTTTGAGTTCAAATCTAGCTGCCTCACCGAACAGCTCTGTTACCCTGCACAAAGTCACGGTCCTTGGTTTTAACCTCTTGGATTTCCAGCTTTCATATGTATATATAAAATGAGGATGATAATAAAATCCTCTTTTAAGATTTCTATAAGGACTGAATGAGATAATTCACATAAAGTGTTTGGTATAGTGCCCATCACATAGTAAAATCTCTTAATTATTACCAGTGTCATGTTCGTTATTAGTACAAGTTACTGTTCTCTAATTATAAATAAAACAAATTCCTCTCCTTCCAAAAAATTGCTTTAAGTAAAGTGAAATTCTCAGAAAGGGACATAGTAATGTTGACGTTCAGTCACAGAATTCCACTGTAATGTAAACCTGGTATACTTTTATGTCCACATGTGTTTTAAACCTAAATCCTAGCTTCTTCTGAAAGGAGCGTCTATAAATATGAACAAAGTGAGGAGGTGAGAACCCAAGCCCAGGACAGCAGTAGCAAGCTACCTTCTAGGATGCCTGCTGGATGTCAGGCCCTGTGGTGGACTGCAGGGTATGAAAAGACTATCAACATCCTTAGCAGAAAAGGGTGTCACAATCTAGTGTAACCAAAACATGACAATAAAAGTAAAGGGGACCCTGGGAATGACTCCCAGTCATGATTGGGGGAAAAATCCATGCTGTGGAACTGACATTTTAAATGGGCTTTCAATGGTGGATGGATGGATGGATGGATATTAATCAAATGAGAAACTGAGTGGGGAAGTTTCAAACATAGGAAATCACATTTCAGCTAGCAGGAAATGAATGTACAAATAACATAGGGTACACAAAAACATGACATTTTTAGATTTGGGGGGATTTTGGTGAATAATTTAGTTGTGGTTGCTGGAGTTGAGAATAGCTGAGATGGAAAAGGTGCATGGACACTCCAGGTTCACGGAATGCTCTGCTAAAGAGTTTTAATTTTATCCTGTAGGTTACCCAAATGTTTGAGTAACGCCTTCTAGTTTTTTTTCACATCCACACACCTCTTCTATTATTCACTGAAACTTTTAATCAGTTTTTAATTTCATTTTTTAATAGAGGTAATTGTTTTAAAGTGCTCATGCACCAATGAAAGATCATCTTACCCACCCCCAGCGGAACCCCTCCCTTATTTGGGAAACACCACAATACGTGATGGAGAGCAGTCAGCGTTGTACTTGGGGAGTGACTTCAAATAACGTCTGAGAGAGAAACCACTAGTAGTTTGTAGGAAAGAAGCAGGAATAGTTCTGGCGAGCGGCAGACCAGGTAGAGAGGCTTTTGCTGTGGTCCAGGCAGGATATAAAGAGGGCTCGAACTAAGGCAGGTGGCATTGAGCTAACAGAAGACAGAATGTAGGGGAATCAATAGGGCTCTTTCCTCTTATATCCCTCCTGTGTTCCCTCACTGAAGAATGTGGGTTTTTATAGCTCCTGTAAAAGCAGATCTCCATCCATAAAGCATAGGATCAGAAGTCTATAAATACAAGCTCAGCAAGAATTCAGCCAGAGCCACAGGCTTTTTCATTTTACAGAGACACCTCAAAGTATAGAAAATAGTTCCGATTTATCCAGAGTTCAAGATCTGCCCCTCCAGGAAAGGTCAAACAGGCACCTACTCTTCTAGATTTAGTCACACCAGGTGGAGAAGAGAAACACGCGCAGTTAGTTGGTGGAGTTGACAACAGTACATTACACTTCGTGTGGAATGGTGTCCACACCTAAGAATAAAGGAATCCCATAAGGGAGGACCAGATGGGTACGTGGCCCACCGGATTTCTCCTGCATATTCACTCTGCTTGCGTGCCTGTCATTTTCAGTCTTTCAGAACTTGACTAGGATCTTTTTAGAATTACCAAAATAGTACCCAGAATTTATATAATTTATATGATACCTCATCCACAAGATGAGGTATTTTATTCTCAGATAAAATCAGTGCTATTCCAAGCGGACTTAGGTTACTTAACTTTCAGCCTAGAAAGATGGCTTGCCTAAGAGTTCTTGAAAAGTTCAGGGATTTTCTTTTTTGTAATTATTTAAAACCTGAGACGGTGTGCAGTGTTCTGGCACAGTACAATGATCTCTAATGGACTGCATGGCCTTAACCTCCAAAGGAAGGAAGGAAGGAAGGAAGGAAGGAAGGAAGGAAGGAAGGAAGGATTGAGGGAAGGAGGAAACAAATTAAAAAATGACCAGGATGATCCAAAAACCAGGGCAGGAGCTAAAAGAAATTTAGAAGAAATGCATATATTTTTGAATCTCCGTAGTGAGTAGGGGACTGGACTTTCAGCAGTGTTATGCTTATTTTAAGGCGTTGAATTAGGTGGCTTAGACATGCGATGGAGGGGCTCAGGTCCTTTTATACTCCAGTGAAGACCAGACAGCGTCCCACGTTCGTCCCTAAGTCGTAGTGAACACAAGCCATTGCTTCCTCTCCACTGAATCCATACACATTTGACATCCTGCCACTGACTCTTTAGAACTAATTTTTGTCTTAACCTTTTCATGTTTCCAGTTTGGTGCTGACACCATAAAGACTGGGCAGGGCTCTGCATGTATTTCTATTTAAATTTTGAATCGTGATCAAAGCAGATGACCTGAACGTGATGACCTTGGTCACTGTCTCTGTTCTGTGCATTAGAAAGCAGTTTTACTTCAGGTCATAATGAAAATACCGCGGGTACCCCCTGCGTTTCAAACGCCCCCCTGCGTTTCAAACGCCCCTCCGCGTTCCGCCCGTTCACGATGGAAGACCTACATCAGCGCTTGGCTTCACTAAGGAAATCCAAAGACAGGTTCTGCTTTTATGAAACAAGGTGAAAAGTGAAAAATCGTGCAGAGCATTTGTTTTGCAGGGAGCTGTTAGAGAGGCAGCACGCACCCCAGGCAGCGAGAGCGCCCCGCCGGGCCCCTTCCCCAGAACTACCTCCGCTCCTCACCATCCAGCTGCCCAGCTTCGAACCGTGGCTCTGAGCATCTCTGCTTCATCTCCATTTATCTTGTGCATCTGTTAGCAACATGTGTTCTAAGGCACCAGAAAAGCCTCAGAGGCATTATTTTTGGGGTCTGGGAATGCTCAAAAAATGTCCTATATAAATGAATGGTAATTGCTACTTTGCGTTCTGCCATTTCAGCTTTCGGAAGGTTTCGTCTTCACGAACGCTCTACTTTCGGATAGCCCAGGAAACCTGTATTTGTCTTCAGAAACCAAGTCTCCTTATTAGGACTTCCTTTGTTTTCTTGATTTGCCCTCAGATCTTGTGGGGTCCGGTTCTTGTGTGGACCCGACGTAACCCACGCTGAACTAAGAGAATCGCCTGTTGCTTACGTTTGCAGTTGCTAGATTTTGCTGGGAAAAGGGGAAAAGGGCACATGCAAACCTTTTGATTTAAACTCCGTGAGAACAGGTGTGGGATCTAGCTTCTTAATAGCTGTGGCCCCTCCACTAAGCAGAATACATGGTAATATACCTACTCAATAATTATATTTTGAATTGAGTAAATAAACACAAAGAAAATGAACGAAGGTGCTTTGTTTAATTTTTACCAGCTAAGGCTGCAGTAACTGACCACTCCCAAGTGTTGATGGCTTACAGTAGCCAAGGTTTACTTCTTGTCCAAATTCTCTGTTCAGCCGGCAATGGCTGGGTCCTCGTGTCTTCTGCCTTTCAGGACCCAGGCAGGAGGCAAACTCCCAGCTGGGGCAGGCCGTTCTCCTGGGAGAAGGGCAAGAAGGAACTGGTGGAAACACACCAGACACAGGTCTTAGAGTCTTCGCGTTGCTGCTGACGTTGTGTTGGCCAAAGCCAGCCCATAGCCATGCCTGATAGTGGGTTTGGGAAATGAAGTCTGGTCTAGGGAGACACTTGTGGGTAGTGTGGGCATGTGACCCACCTACAAGGAAAGGATAGTGAATCACTGAGGACAGTAACACGGTCTACCACAGAAAGGAATGATGACTTCTGAGAAATTATAGTTTGTGATTTTCAGCCTTAGCAAAATTGCCTGGTAGCTTATTCTATAAATATGATAAATAAAATCCTTTCTAAAATTATTTATGTTTTATACATTGGAGTAGTTCGCTGAAGACGTGCTTTATTTTACCCTGGCTTTTCTGGGCTATACGTAGTCCAACCAGACATGAGGGAAAGTGGTGGTTAATTAAATGGTTAGGATGGTTGGTAAGAGAGACTTCGGGATGGGAAACTGGTAGTGTGTACTTTTCGCTCTTGCTTTTGATGGAAGTCAAGCAGCTCCCATTTTGTTTCTTAAAATATTACGTCTTCACATTTATTCTTTTTTTTTCAAGTTCCAAAGCAAAAAATTTTTCACTAAACTTAAAAGGTTTTTTTTGTTTTGTTTTGTTTTTTGGACTAATATTCATTGAGTGCCAACAGGGCAGACGCTGTGATGAGCCCACGGGTGCTTTTATTCTATTTAGTCTTTATAATAATCTTATTATTGTTATTACAACTGCAGATGAGGAAACAAAGCCTGTAGAACTTAGCTGAGATCCCACAGCCAATACTGGGTAGAGCTGGGGTGTCACCCAGTATATGAGGGGCGAGAGGCCTGATTTCTTCACCACTAACCACTGTACATACTGAGTCGTACCTCAGTTCTCATGCTCCTTTGTTCTCTTCCTCCTCTATCAACTTGGAGAATAACTAGATGAACATATACCGATTACAAAGTTCCACATACACATCCTCCTCAAATACATGTGGACTGGAAGGATTGGTCCATGGGACAATAAGGGAGGCCACCATACCCCACTAGCATTTAAAAAGCAGAGTGAAAAGCAGATGCTGGTATGTCTCAGAGTTCTAGAATGGAAGTGGGGGAAAATTAGAGAGAACACCAAAAGGACCCAGTTGTAAACCGTAAAGATTTTGTAGAGCATAATTACGAATTGGCTGCAGATACATGAATTATATATTAAAAAGCATCTTTTTGCACGAGTTAAATTTATAGATAATAATTTCATCATTTCTTATTTTTTTACAATAATTTTAACGATCTTTAATTTAGATTTGCAAGATTCCCCCCTCCCAGTATTTATACTACATACAGACGTTCGATTATTACTTTTGTAGGGCCTATAGGAGCTAGAGGTCAGTCACTCCATTCTTAAAAAATAATCCCTGATCATAGTTTATCAATTAATGTCACATTTTATGTTTTATGAAGAACGTAAATGTTATAGCAAGTAACTTTCCTTATATTGTGATCACAGCTGGCCAGTTTTCCTTTTTCCCTCATTTTCCTTTGATTTTCCTTCTTTTTCCTTCCAAATTTAGGTCAAATATGCCACTTCTTCCTTGAATGCCTAGCTTTCAGTGTTAGTCTGGATTTTTTTTTTTTTTTTAGCATTCGGGTGATTTTTGCCTAGACTTTGTAGTTTTATTACTTATTTATCATTTATTTCACACTGTACTACAGTAACGCCTGTTACGCTAGATTACAAGCTTGTCAAAGGGCAAGGACCATATGGCACTCATTTGTATATCCCTGCCTTTGCCTTGCATGTATAATTCCTGTTCAGCCTGTTCGCTGTCAGAATCCTTTGCCTCCGACTCTGGATTAGCGTCCACGTGTGACATGATTTCATAGCCCTCTGTATTATTTCATGTTAAGTTATTCCAGCGGTAATTACTCACTCAGGGCACTATTATACAGATACTTTGCCAGACTTCGAGATCCCTCCTTCTCAGCCTCAAGCAGCTGGCCATTAATTTCTGCCACCTGTCAAGCACATGCTCCAGTCATTTCCCCCCCATTGTATGTCTTGGCCTCCCTGAGCTAGACTTCCTCGGGTTCTTTCCCACAGAGGAAAGACTTCGTCCAGCTTTCAAACATGGTGAGAACCCCAGTTTCTGTAGATTGAAAATGTTGTTGTCTGCAGGTGGAAACTTATAAACAAGTGTTTGATCCCATGGGACCCCTAGGAGCTGCTTGTGGTTTGCAAATTGTAACCCTCTCTGCATTCTTTCTTTGTGTTTCCAAATTTAGGGCCTTAAAGCTGCTGACAATGATCCCACAGCTCCGCCATATGACTCCCTCTTAGTCTTTGACTATGAAGGCAGTGGCTCCACCGCTGGGTCCTTGAGCTCCCTTAATTCCTCAAGTAGTGGCGGCGAGCAGGACTATGACTACCTGAATGACTGGGGGCCACGCTTCAAGAAACTTGCTGACATGTATGGTGGCGGTGATGACTGAACTTCAGGGTGAACTTGGTTTTTGGACAAGGACAAACAATTTCAACTGATATTCCCAAAAAGCATTCAGAGCTAGGCTTTAACTTTGTAGTCTACTAGCACAGTGCTTGCTGGAGGCTTTGGCATAGGCTGCAAACCGATTCGGGCTCAGAGGGAATATCAGTGATCCAATACTGTTTGGAAAAACACTGAGCTCAGTTACACTTGAATTTTACAGTACAGAAGCACTGGGATTTTATGTGCCTTTTTGTACCTTTTTCAGATTGGAATTAGTTTTATGTTTAAGGCTTTAATGGTACTGATTTCTGAAACGATAAGTAAAAGACAAAATATTTTGTGGCGGGAGCAGTAAGTTAAACCATGATATGCTTCAATACGCTTTTGTTACATTGCATTTGCTTTTATTAAAACACAGAATTAAACAAACAAAAAAAACAAAAACTCATGGAGCGATTTTATTATCGTGGGGGATGAGACCATGAGATTGGAAAATGTACATTACTTCTAGTTTTAGACTTTAGTTTTCTTTTTTCACTAAAATCTTAAAACTTACGCAGCTGGTTGCAAATAAAGGGAGTTTTCATATCACCAATTTGTAGCAAAATTGAATTTTTTCATAAACTAGAATGTTAGATACATTTTGGTCTTAATCCATGTACACTTTTTTTATTTACTGTATTTTTTCCACTTCACTGTAAAAATGGTATGTGTACATAATGTTTTATTGGCATAGTCTATGGACAGTGCAGAAACTTCAGAACATGTGTGTGTATTATTTGGACTATGGATTCAGGTTTTTTGCATGTTTATATCTTTCGTTATGGATAAAGTATTTACAAAACAAAGTGACATTTGATTCAATTGTTGAGCTGTAGTTAGAATACTCAATTTTTAATTTTTTAATTTTTTTTTATTTTTTATTTTCTTTTTTGTTTGGGGAGGGAGAAAAGTTCTTAGCACAAATGTTTTACATAATTTGTACCAAAAAAAAAAAAAAAAAAGGAAAGAAAAGAAAAGAAAGGGGTGGCCTGACACTGGAGGCACTACTAAGTGTGTGTTTTTAAAAAAAAAAAATGAAAAAAAAAAACAAGCTTTTAAACTGGAGAGACTTCTGACAGCAGCTTCGCCTCTGTATTGTGTACCCGAATACACATGATACATCTCTGACCCCAGCGTTCTGAATAAAATGCTAATTTTGGATCTGGTGACTGGTTTGAACTTTTTCTTTTCTACTTGAGCTGCTACGAATGTTGCAAAAATCCCAAGTATAGGAGTTTTGTCGAGAACAACAGTTTGACCGAAGTATGTATTTGGTCTTGTACCATCCACCCTTGACGCCCTTAGCGTGGCAGCCGTGGCCAGTGCGCGACGGAGAGAAGCACCGCGGATCTTACCGGCACCGAAGAAAAACAGATGATGTTCGTAACTTCGGTGAACTTGGTATAATAATTAGTATCACGCTTTCATTCCTTTCTGCTCAAGCTTATGGTTACAGCGACTCTAACGGGCCTTTCCCATTAGAGCACCGGCGTTAGGAAAACCTTGGTTAAAAAGTTACAGGACTGGCCCTAAAAACTGCACGGGGCACCTAGTAGCTCAGGTAATTCACTGAAGCCATTTTCTGTACTTAGCGAACTATACTTGGGTACTTCTGTTTATTGACTATTTTTTTCTGGCTTCACTGAGGTATCATTGATAAATAAAATTGCATGTGTTTAAGAACCACACCATGATGATTTGATATATGGATACATTATGAAATGATTTCCACAATCAAGTTAATTAACACATCCATCACTTCACATAGTCACCTCTGTGTGTGTGTGTGTGTGTGTGTGTGTGTGTGTGTGTGAGATGAGAACACAGAAGATCGACTCAGCAAATTTTAAGTATACAGAACAGTATTAGCCATATATAGAGAGTCATGGAGAACAAAAAAGGGAAATGATCCTACTAAATTTTGTAAAATTATGCATGCATCTTAACAATGATTCAGAAGTGAATTTTAAGAGACTTGAAGAAAGTTTTGCTGTATTTTCTATTTGCTTCGTGATAATTATCACACTGTGTTATATTGTACAGTTCAAAAAACATTTACATAATATACTTCCTCTAATTAGCTCTGTGTCTTTTTGCTTAACATAAAGATTATTTTATATTAAGGAAATTCACTTTTCTATTGATTCACTCTGTAAGCAATACTTTCTTGTTACTTCTCTAATCATTAAATGCCAGGGGTTGCCTCTGGGAATTTCCGTAATGAAACTTACTTAATTTGCTAATTGGAGTAGTCTTTTTAAAAATGGATTCTTCGTCCGTGCCACTGTGTTGCTGTACAGCCAAATGAATACTGAACTATTTTTTTAATTCAAATGCTGAACTTAAATTTGCCTCCTTTAGGTAAACAAACACTCTCCCAATTATTTATTTATTGTTGACATATAGTCACAGATCATATCTAATACTTATTTTTTTTTAAAGATTTTATTTATTTATTTGACAGAGACAGCCAGCGAGAGAGGGAACACAGGCAGGGGGAGTGGGAGAGGAAGAAGCAGGCTCACAGCGGAGGAGCCTGATGTGGGGCTCGATCCCAGAACGCCGGGATCATGCCCTGAGTCGAAGGCAGACGCTTAACGACTGCGCTACCCAGGCACCCCATATCTAATACTCATACACATTTTAGGCATTAATAATAAGCATTCTCTACATGCACAATCAGTAACTATCATAAACAATCTTTTTCAAAACTGACTCTTTTTGCTGGAAGTAATCCATGACTCTTTTTTATTTTGTGAAAACACTTTTCAAAACAAACAAACAAAAAGGAAACCAATAAAAAGTGGAAGCCCCGCCCCTGCCCTGCTACAGGAGTAACTTTTGTTAGCTCTTTGGTGTGTCATTTCTAGTCTTTTCCAATAAGTATCTTTACACACACATTTCCATTAAGATTCTGTTTGGTTTTCGTGAAAGTGGGATTGTATATTACATACTTTCTGTAACTTGCCTTTTTCACTAAGCCATGCACCTGGGAAAATTTTCTATATTAGTGTGTGTGTGTGTATTTATATCTGTATCTATATATAACTATATATAGATATGGTTGCTGTATAGTATTCCTTAATATGGGCATATGGTTAACTTGGCCATTTCCTAAGTAATTTGTCATTTTCAATTTTTTCACTACTGAAAACAATGCTACAATTAACATTCTTTGACATAGGTCTTTCATGGGCTATTTCTCTAAATAAGATGTTTGGAGATGGAATTGATGGATTAAAAAATGTGGAGAGAAATGAATTAAATATGACTGAAATTATAAGTATTTTAATGGCATTTAAAATTGACTTTTAGCTAAAAGTAGATGAGGTTTTCTAAAAGCCAGCAACTTCTTCTTTTGGCAAAAGGATTTTATGCGGCTCAAAATAGTAACCACAAAATGTAAGACAATCTAACCAAGGCCTTTTTCTTTGGAAGGTAGTCTTTGAGTCGGGCAACAGTACTAGTTTCAAGTACTCTGAAATGACTGTCGCCATGTGATGTAATAAAACCTTGACAACCATATTTGCGAACGTGGTTTATGGATCCCATCCAGAAACATGTTTCACTAGGTTGTTCCTAGTGATTTGGATCTCTTCGGTGACATTACCCAGAAAAAAAAAAAAGAAAGAAAGAAAAAAAATTGCGTACAGAGTGGTAAAATCTCTGTGCAATGGGCTGTTTTCCGTGATAAAATATGTGTGTTTTACATTTTAATGAGACGGTCAAGTTGCCCTGATAAAGACTAAACCAATTGACCTTCCAACCAACACTTTGTGCAAAAATCTGTAGACCTTCGTCTGCAGCAATCGTGGACGTTACACGTGTTTAAAAGTTGTCCCAATGTGATGAGCGGCGAGAGATTGCTCAGGCTAATTATGACTTCCCTGATTACTAATGAGACAGAATGGTGATTTTTTTCCTTATGTGTATTAGCCATTTGTGTTTCTTTGAACTGCCTATTTTTATTTCCCTGTTGAATTACTTGGCGTTTCCAATTAATTACTAAGAACTTGTTAAATGCATTCTTTTTTCCTGGTCTTTTGCTAATCTTGTAAATTTGTCTATGGTGTTTTTACCCACTGAAATTTTTGTTTTATGTCCTTTACTCTCTCAGTATTTTCAACCGTAGATTTTCGAAAAGGTCTTCCCACCTCTAAATTAGAAAGTTGTTATCCTATATTTTCTGGGATTTTTTTATTGTTTTGCATTTACTCAGCTTTTTAGTTCACCTAGAAATTCCTTTGTATGAGGTAGAAATCTAACACTTAAAAGAAATTCTAGATACATGATCTATTTTCTAAACGTCACTTGTCAAAAAATCCAACCTTAACCCAATCGTGTGAAATAACGCATTCTTCATACACACAATTCCCATTAAGTGTGTGTTTGTTTCTAGATCATTTATTGTGTTCCATTGATCTTTAATTCCTGCACAATGCTAAACTGTTATTCCAGGATATCAGCTGGATTAGCCACTCGTTTCTTCTATTCAAAATTTTCTATACTCTTTTCCCACATTGTCTCTTGTGCATGAATTTTAGAAACACCGAGTTCCATAACAAATTTTATTGGAAATTTTATTAAGTTGTGAAAAGGTAGTCGTTTCATCATTTATCCCGTCCAATACTATGTGAATCTCTCACTTTTGAAATCACATTTACACTTTCATAGAGTCTTATTGAACATTTTCTTACACTGTTTTATGATTTTAATTCCTATAATGAGTGGGCTCTACATCTCACAGCATTGTCTTGAGTAATTCTTTTACTGCTGTAGTGGAAATTTATCCACTTTTATGTATTTATCTTCTTTTCGTCTTACTTTATTCCTATATTAGTTCTAATTGCTTTTTGGTGATTCTCTTGAATTTTCCTGACAGACAATCATGCTGCAAATCATGACAGTTTGTTTTCTCTGAGATTAATACTTAGTTCATTTTCTGTATAGTTAATAGTAATGATCGCAAGCATTTTGTTGTTTCTCACTATTGGAGGAAGGTTTTGTATATTTTGTCATTCTATATAACACCAACTATAGATATAAATATATTTCATGGTATAATTGGATTATTTTGAGATTTTATGAGTATACATATTGAATTTTATAAAAATTTTCTTCATCTACAAAAATTATAATATATTAACCCCTTAATAATAGTGAATTATGCATTAATTTTCTAATATTAACCAAACTTCTCTGGAATAAACCCTGCTTGGTCACAATGTTATTCTTTTTTTTTTAATTTTTAAAAAATTTTAACTCCAGTATAGTCAACATACAGTGTTATATTAATTTCAGGTGTACAGTATAGTGACTCAACAATTGTATGCATCGCTCAGTCCTCATCATGATAAGTGTACTCTTAATCCCCTTCACCTATTGTACACATCCCCCCACCCACCTCCCCTCTGGTAACCACCCTCTTGTTCTCTATAGTTAAGAGTCTGTTTCTTGGTTTGTCCTTTTTTTCTTTATTCATTCGTTTTGTTTCTTAAATTTCACATATGAGGGAAAACATGATATTTGCCTGTCTCTGACTTATTTCACTTAGCATAATACTCTTTAGATCCAACCATGTTGTTGCAAATGTCAAGGTTTCATTCTCTTTTATGGCTAAGTAATATTTCAGTGTGTGTGTGTGTGTGTGTGTGTGTGTGTGTGCCACAGTTTCTTTATTCATTCATCTATCAGTGGACACATGCATTGCTTCCATAATTTGGCTATTTTAAATAATGTCGCTATAAACATAGGGGTATGTGTATCTTTTCGAATAAGTGTTTTCATATTCTTTGGGTAAATACCCAGTAGTGGAATAACTGGATCATATGGCAGTTCTATTTTTTAATTTTTTGAGGCACTTCCATACTGTTTTCTACAGTGGCTGCACCAGTTTGCATTTCCACCTACAGTGCGTGAGGGTTCCTTTTTCTCCACATCCTGACCAACACTTGTTTCTTGTGTTTTTGATTTTAGCATTCTGACAGGTGTGAGGAGATGCCTCCTTGTGACTTTGATTTGCATTTCCCTGGTGATTAGTGATTTTGAGCATCTTTTCATGTGTCTGTTGGCCATCTGTATGTCTTGTCTTCTGCCCATTTTTAATTGGATTACTTTGTGTGTGTGTGTTGAGTTGTGTAAATTCTTTATATATTTTAGATACCAACTCTTTATCAGATAAGTCATTTGCAAATATCTTCTTTCATTTAGTAGGTTGTCTTTTAGTTTCGTTGGTGGTTTCCTTTGCTGTGCAGAAGCTTTTAATTTTGGTGTAGTCCCAATAAGCTTATTTTTGGTTTTGTTTCCCTTGCTTCAGGAAATAGATCTAGAAAATATTGTATGGCTGATGTCAGAGAAATTACTGCCTGTGCTTTCTTCCAGGATTTTTATGCTTTCAGATCTCACATTTAGGTTCTTAATCCATTTTAGGTTTATTTTTGTGTATGGAGTAAGAAGGTGATCCAGTTTTTCTTTTTCTTTTTCTTTTCTTTCTTTTTTTTTTTTTTTTTTTTTTTTTTTTGCATGTGGCTATCCATTTTTCCCCCATCATTTATTGAAGATATTATCTTTTTCCCATGGCATATTCTGGTCTCCTTTGCTGAGATTAACTCACCATACAATTGTGGGTTTATTTCTGGGCTCTCTATCCTGTTCCCTTGATCTGTGCGTCTATTTTTGTGCCAGTATCTTGCTCTTTTGATTACTACAGTTTTATAGTGTATCTAGATAGTGTGATACTTTCAGTTTTGTTCTTATTCAAGATTGCTTTGGCTATTCAGGGTCTTTTGTAATTCCATACAAATTTTAGGATTGTTTGTTCTATCTAGTTCTGTGAAAAATGCTATTGGTATTTTGATAGGGATTGCATTAAACCTGTAGATTGCTTTGGGTAGTACGGACATTTTAACAATATTCTAATACATGAAGAGGAAATATCGTTCCATTTGTGTCATCTTCCATTTCTTTCAGGAATGTCTTATAGTTTTCAGAGTGTAGGCCTTTCACCCCTTTCAGTGTTTATTCCTAGCTATTTCATTATTTTTGGTGCAATTATAAGCGGGATTGTTTTCTTAATTTCTCTTTCTGCTACTTCATTATTAGTGCATAGAAATGCAACGGATTCTGTACCTTGGTTTTGTATCCTGTGACCATACTGAATTCATTTACCAGTTTTTAGGGTTTTCTATATATACTATTATGTCATCGGCAAATAGTGAAAGTTTTACTTCTTCTTTACCGTTTGGATGTCTTTTTTTTTTCCTTTTTCTTGTCTGATTGCTGTGGCTAGGACTTCCAGTACTATGTTCAATAAAAGTGGTGAGAGTGGACATCTTTTCCTTGTTCCTGATCTTAAAGAGAAGGTTCTCAGTTTTTCACAATTGAGTCTGACATTCGCTGTGGGTTTTTCATATATGGTCTTTATTATGTTGGGGTATGTTCCATCTCAACCTACTTTGTTGAGGTTTTTATCATGAGTGGATGTTGTACTTTGTCAAATGCTTTTTTCTGCATCTATTGAGATGATTGTGTGTGTTTTTTTCTCTTATTGATGTGATATATCTTGTAAATTGATCTGCAAATATTGAACCACCACCTCAGAAATAAATCCCACTTGATCATGATCATAATGTTATTCTTTTAATGGGCTGATGGATTTGATTTGCTGCTATTTTACTTAGGAATTATAATTCATATGTGATTTTCTTGTACTTTTCTGTTTACTTATGTTCTTGCTCAGTTTTAGTCTGAGATTTATGCTAGCCTCACATAAAAAATTAAGAAGACTGCCATTTTTCTGTGCTCAAATTGTCCATATAAACTGAGATTATATATTCATAAAAATTTTTAGAATTCTACTACAATTTTACCATTGTGGTGATTAGGTTTCCCCAATAGGAATTGGTGTATTCAGGCATTATGTTTTTTAACCAATTTTTCCAATTTTTATCTTCCTAAAAAATTGGCTATTTTATGTAGCTTCTAAAAAATTTATTGATAGAATGTTACATACAGGGGCGCCTGGGTGGCTCAGTCGTTAAGCATCTGCCTTCAGCTCAGGGCGTGATCCCAGAGTCCTGGGATCGAGTCCCACATCAGGCTCCTCCACTGGAAGCCTGCTTCTTCCTCTCCCACTCCCCCCACTTGTGTTCCCTCTCTTGCTGGCTGTCTCTCTGTCAAGTAAATAAATAAAATCTTTAAAAAAAAAAAAAAGAATGTTACATACATATTTTAAAGATCTGTTGTATAACTTATGTTTCCTTTTCTCCCTTTTTATCTTTTGCTTTTTTCCCCTTTTTTCTTCATCAGAGCTTAAAAGTGTCTACTTATTGTTCTGTTAAAAGAACTAGTTGTTTTGGGGCTCCTGGGTGGCTCAGTCGTTAAGCATCTGCCTTCGGCTCAGGGCGTGATCCCGGCGTTATGGGATCGAGCCCCACATCAGGCTCCTCCGCTATGAGCCTGCTTCTTCCTCTCCCACTCCCCCTGCTTGTGTTCCCTCTCTCTCTGGCTGTCTCTATCTCTGTCAAATAAATAAATAAAATCTTTAAAAAAAAAGAGAACTAACTGTTTTATTTATTGATATAAAATATTTATTCACTTGCTTAGAGGGCACACATTTTTCTAACTCTGTAATTTTTGTTTTTCAAATAATTGGTGTTTTACTAATTTTTGATTTATCAGATCCTGAGAAAGGTTTACTAACATTTCCCATTAGTGTTTTGGATTTGTGTATTTCTAGGCCATATTGATATGTGCTGAAAACTGTTCTATCCTCAAGTTTGGATTGTAGCTTTTCTCAATGGGAAATATCTTTCTTGGCAACTTCTAGTGCTTTCGGCTCTAAAATCCATTTTGTGTGATATGAATATTTGTATAGCCATCCTGTCTTTCTTTTTCTTTTTTAAGATTTGCCTGAGGAAGCTTTGTCCATCTCTTTATTGAAGACTTTTGGATAATTTTGTCTTTTATATCTCTGTAAACAACATATTAATTTACATTTTTTATTTCACTGCCATTTTCAAATGGGGGCTATAAGAGAGGACTGGCCAAAACATCAGTCTTCCATAATGATTTGGTTTTTACAATGCACTGTCTTTGCACCCAGTAACCTCCATTCATGTATTTTTAGAGTGACCTCCGTGGACTGGAC
Source organism: Ursus arctos (assembly GCF_023065955.2). Lineage (NCBI taxonomy): Eukaryota > Metazoa > Chordata > Mammalia > Carnivora > Ursidae > Ursus > Ursus arctos. Next base: position 41,999,473 of record NW_026622841.1, read on the forward strand.
ATGTGAGGAGTCACTCTCAGTAATCGTTCACACTGCTTTTTGGGGTATCTCCTAGCTACCAGCATGTGAATTGACGTCATTGATGTAAAGAATAGAAAAAGCACTAAAAAGCCAGATTTCTTCCCCCCTCATTTTACAGTAGCTTTATAGTTGTTTATTTAAAATCCACTCTATTTTTTCCCTCATTAGGAGAATAAAAGCATCATTTTCATATTTAAAGAAAAAACTGGAAGACCGAAGCTAAGAGATTCATACTGTCCTGAACTCATTCAGAATGATAGTAACATAAAACAAATATAAAATACCTGGTAGTATTTTACCATGTGTTCAATGAAAAAAACAAACAAAAACCCTCCTTCCTAGAAAAATATCATTTGATTGACCCCCGTTAAGAAGGCATTTGAAGGGAGGGCAGCAAGACCCTTTCTCTTTCTTTTTCTTGATGCAGTAAATTTAGTCTTACTGTAGATACTACTTTTTAACTGATCATTAGTGCTTCTGCAAGATTGATAATAAAAGCCCCTATATCACCATTTTTTCCTGTCTATTAGCCAGTCTGATTAAGAGTTCAGTGGTTGGATGGGGCGCCTGGGTGGCACAGCGGTTAAGCGTCTGCCTTCGGCTCAGGGCATGATCCTGGCGTTGTGGGATCGAGCCCCACATCAGGCTCTTCCGCTATGAGCCTGCTTCTTCCTCTCCCACTCCCCCTGCTTGTGTTCCCTCTCTCGCTGGCTGTCTCTATCTCTGTCGAATAAATAAATAAAATCTTTAAAAAAAAAAAAAAGAGTTCAGTGGTTGGAAGAAGAGATGATGGATGCTTCAGCAGCTAAAATGAGTTTGGGGGAGATTATTTGTAGACGTAAAGTGATTTAGAGTCCCTTAATTTCTCTTACAACGAACGATTGTGCTGACTATAAGTATAGCTTAAAGTTGGAGAATATATTCACTCTCTATGGGTTGTTTTAGCAAAACAGGTGCACATATAGAGTTATGATACTGATTATTTTAAGTGCCTGCTCTTAGGTGGGGTTGGGATGGGGTGGAGCAGGTCTCTCAAAGAGAAACATTCCTGTGAATCAGAAGCATGATGGTGGACAGGTATTTTTGAGGTATTCTATTTCTCTAGAATCAATATATACTTAACATATTGGATTCATTTATTCCATTTTTAAAGTTGGAACATGTTGATCTCAAGAATGATTCGTAAAAGAATTCATACGTTTGGGAATGTACGGTGACCTTAATTACTAAATGGCTGTCTGCTTCTACAGTAATCTGTTTCTTGATCTTTCTCTGTAACTAACATACTTGGAATAAGAAACCCCAAGTTTAAGAATGGTGACTTTTATATTTTATATGTCATTATATAGACATTTGTCAGTAATAGTTTATTTTTTTCAGTTTCTACCTTTTGGGAAAACTAGTTCTCATGGCAGAATTTTAGAGTGTATTGCCTTTTTCTAATAGGGTACTTGTGGTAAAGTCATTTATCGTAGTAACATCAGAGGTCAGAGGAGAAATATGACCATATTGGATAAGAATATATCTAATTTAGATGATTTTTTAAACTATATTTTATAATGTTTTCCTTATTTCATTAGATATTTTCCTGTCTTCCTGTTTCAACTCCATCTCGATCGTTAAGTATCAGTAAAGGCATTAGAATCACAGACTGAAAGAAACTTCTTCTGTTTGCCCCAGTGTTGTCTCACCTTCTGCATTTAACTCATGTCACTGCACTAGGATCTCTGGGACTTTCAGAGTAATTCAAACTGAATCAATGTCCTGTCTTCCGGGCCTCGTTATGAATTATAAATATACATTATAAATTGAAGTTGATCTCTCTTGTATTTGCACAGAACGTGGCCTCATAGACTATATATGAACCGAAACAGTTGCCAGTCTCAAAGAAACCCATACATGTATACACATTCAGCAATGTGGATAGATTTCAATAATACTGAATTCTTTTTATGTGCAGAGATTCTATTCTATTCACTTGGCCTATTAGCTCATTTAATCCTTCCAGCAACTACCTTCTTTCTTCCCTCCTATTGGACTTACCGCTTCCCCCCACAACTGAACAATTCTAAGATCAAGAAGCTTCATACGATGACTGAGTCCCAGCCAGGGGACTCAGTGCTGTTGTCGTTGTGAGAAATTTCACCTCGATGCCCTTCAGTAACAATAAAGCTTAGCATCCATGACTTTGAATCTGAAATGCGTATTAACGGTCAGATCGCTTTCCTGTTGCCCTGTTTCTTCAGATGGAGAGGCCATCTGAAGTTCCGTGGCTCGTCTACTGACACTCGGCGGGTCAGTGGCAGAGCTGAGACTTGAGGCCAGCTCTCCGGCCCCTGAACTCACACTTATGTCTACCAGCTGGCCGCAGCAGGCATGGAGTGAAAATCACAGTGCCGGCGAAGGAAAGGAGAAAGCTGCTCTATCGCTCGGTATCATTTTTACGTTGGGGGGAGCCGTACATCATCGCCAGCTCTTAGACATCAAGACAGTCAAATATTTTAATTTCCAAATGTAAGGTAAACTTTGAAATTAGTTCAACATAAATTTTCAAACTAAACCACATACGTTACAAGGAACCATACACGTCCTAGGAAACACTGAGCACATCAGCGAAGGTGCGTGTGACCTAAAAGAGAATCAGAGACGCTAGGATCAGAGGGAGTTCTTTTTTCTTTTTTTTAATTTAATAATTTCTCAGACTTATTAAGTCCTTTTCTCTCACTGCTGACACCAAGACTGGCACATTCTTAGCATTCTCATTCCTCAGTCTGTCCCCAGTCCCAGGCAGACAGCGCTGCGCTCTGCTGACCTCAGGGTCTAGAAAGCTGCTCAAAGCCTCCCTCTGCTCTCTGGCACCATCGACAATCTCACTCATTCCTACGTGCAACGAGACCTGCCTGCCATCTCTGGCCCAAACGTTTCATTTTCTAGTTGTAAGCCGAACAATTTTGGAAATCAAAATAACATTTCCAGGCTCTAGGGGAACATTTAGTCTGCTAGCAGAAGCTCATTTTCTTCTCCAGGAAGAAAGATGAATCTTTTATTCTGTTTCTTTATCCAACATAGCTGGTTTGTTTCTCCAATACACTAACTCAAGGCCTTCCTGAACACGCAGCAGCTTCAAGTGCCTTGAGGAGAGACTGAAGTTGACCAGAAGGCCTAGAAGGATTTTCTCTGGGTTCAGATTCCCCTTCTGCCCCTAAAGGGCTGCATAGCCTCTAGTAATTTGTTTGCTCTTTCAGTGACCTTGACTGTAAATTAGGGATGCATCACAGGACAATGCTTGTGACCCAGCGTAAGCATTCTGGAAATGTTAGCTACTTTTATCTATAGTTATGAAGACACAGTCATATTTATCTCCATGCTCGTATGTACTTTTATAATTTACAAAAGAAGAAAATGTTCTCATTCTCAAAAGCTTCTCCACTTTAAGTTAGTGCCATTTCTTGCATTTTTCAAAAATGATGGTCAAGGTTCAGTCCGAATTTTTATAAGAACGTTATAATTCTGTAATACGTATTCTTTTTACGCATTCAGTGTAAACACTTACCTTGATAGGGGACTTTATTTTACTCCTTAACGTTGAGGAAAATTCCTATGTTAGTTTTACATCCTGTGTTTTAAACTCTTTTACCGTTATTAAAAGCAGTATTCAATGTGTTTTATGGAATGTACTTGGCCCTAATAGTGAAGCTCGTTGAAGCAAAACTGCATGATCCCAGATCCCAATGGCCAGAATGCTTTAACACCTGTCAATTTTGTTTCCTTAATCGCCAGATCTGGAAAAACATGCAAGTATATCCAGGAAACTTGGAACTACAGGAATTGTAAAAATTGATTCAATTGCCTGGAAGTGATAGTTCCTAAAGAGATCAAACTTTATTACTTTGGAGATTTTCCTTGTGGACTTGGGTGTGAAAATTGCAGACTTCATAACTCAGCTCTGTGGGCAGAATCATCCATTTTAGCTTGGCTCACCTAATTCTAAATCCACTTTCCAGTGTTCCCCTTCTTAATAGTATCATTCCTCTTAAAGCCTTTGACTGCATATATAGAAATCTTGAAAAAATTAGGTCATCATGAAACACTAAAGTTTAATAACTGGATGTACAGGGCATAGAGGCAAATATATCAAATTGCTTTTTGTCAATCATGATTACATTTTTTTAAGAACCTAATGCTGGTATCACCCAGTTTATTAAGTCACTCAGCACAATTGAAGAATGACAAATGAGATAATTGATGTGAAGACACTTTAAAAACTGGAAGGGGCTGTATAAATGTTAGGTTTGAAATGTTAAATTAGTAACTTGAAAAAGCGAATGGCATAGGTATCATCAAAAAGAGGCTATTTAGATAGAAGCTTCAAATATACCTCTCCCTTATGTACTAAAAGCGAGTACTTGGCGATCCCAGAATATACTAATGTCACAACCCAGAAAGACAGAACAGATAGAGAGATGTTTGTGCATTTGGTCCAGTATTTGTTTGCTTGTTGCTTTTATTTTTCCAAATAATTTATTGTAACTGTGACTTCTTTTTAATATCGAGGTATAATTGACATATAAAATCACAGTAGTTTCAGGTATACTATGTAATGATTTGATATGGGTATATATTGTGAAATGATTACCAGAACATTAAGTTCTGATACTAAGTTTACATAATATCTATCCCTACACATAATTGCATTTTTTTCTTTTGGTCAGAACGTTTAAGATCTGCTCTCTTTGTAACTGTCAAATATACAACACAGTATTGTTAACTCTAGTCACCATGTTGTAGATTATATCCCCAGAACTTATTTATAACTGGAACTTTGTGCATTTTGACCACCTCCACACTTGAGCTGTTAATGGTGGGATAAAGTGATTCAATGGTATGCTAAAACAATTCCTTGTCCTTTGACAGCTACTGTCTTTGACTATTTCTGCATGTTAGGTTGATTCTTCTATTGTCAAACCATAATTGTAACATGACTACACTCATTCTCTAGGAGAGATGGAATATGTGGATAAATCATGGCATTCCTGAAGAATGGAGAAGCTGTAATTTCAGCTAAGAAGACTGGAGTCACCCATTAGTGTCAGGGTGCTAAAAGCATGGCTCTTCAGATGAGCATTAAGTAACTATTCCCCAGGTCAAACACAAAAACACCAAAGAGGTAGCAAGGGTTCTTTTAAGAAGGAAATGCAGCCAAGAAGGTAGAGAGACTTGAGGAAGAGTAGGGAGATGCTCGAATGTGCCTATACATTAGTACACCTAAGGGTCCTCCAAAAATACTAATACTTGTTTCCTAACCTAATATACCCAAGGCCCACCCAGAGCAAATGAACCTGTCATGCAGGCTCGCCCAAGAGAAGAACCTGTCCTGGTTTGCCTAAAAGCATTGTTGGCACTGTGACTGAAATGCTTGGTAACCATATGGAGAAACACTAATTAAGAACGTGGCCCAGGATGGGTTCCAGAGGAAGCAGACTCTGAGATAATTGGCATGCAGAAAGTTTATCAGAGAGGGCTTTGGGGGTCACGTGTATGGATGGGAAGAGAAAGAAGTTGGATTAGGGAGAAGAAGTTGGGCTGACTTACAGTCTCAATGAAGACCTCAGCTGACATCTTAGGGTGCTGTAAAGCTACAGTGGCCCTCAAGGGTAGTTACAAATTGAGATGAGGGGACCACACCTACCTACATAGACCAGTCATTGAATGCAGGCCCCCCAGGAGGGTTTTTGACCTTGAGTGCGTAGACCATCTTCAGGGGAGCTGAGGCAATCTTGGAAGAGGGCTGTCAGTAGGGCTATCTGGCAGCAGCAATCTCAGCAACTGGGCAAATACATTCCTCAGTTCTCTAGAAGGTTCTGGGCGGCACACTGTATTGAATACTTATTAATTTGTTTTAACTTTGGTAACTTAGCCATTTTATTATGTGGCATAATTAAAGTAAATTAAAGTACCCGGTATAAGATCTCCCCCTATAGGAAAGAAGTCTTTGTTGAGGAAGATAACTTCTTGGGATCGAGACTGAGGGCAAAAAGAGGTGAAGAGAGTGCCACAAGGAAATGACAGGAGTGGGGTGGGGGTGGGGGAATGGAGGGAGGATAGAGCACAGAGGTAAAGGTGGGAGAAGATATATGATTAAATAACACTGGGAAAAAGTTTAATATCGGGGACATTTGATACGCAATTTCAATTTGTTTGCACTGTTGTAAATAAATCACCCCCTCTATTTCCAGCGTAAAAGACATGTCCAAAATTTGGGAGATCTAGCTTTGTTTTTTGTCCTATTGTATGTTTCGGGTGTTTTGTGGAAATCATGTAAAGAGTCAGCAGAAATGTTGGTGCAGTGGGGGCGGCAGATTGAAACAGAAGTAATGGAGTTCTTAAGGACACTAAGACCCCAGGAAATAGCTAAAATTACAGGTGATTTTTGTTTTGTTTTTACTACTCCCAACTTTTGTCCACAGCAATTAGTTCATATATGGAAAGGGCTGTATGCTTGCTCTGGTAGCTGCCAGAAAGAAAATGGAAGGAAAGTCACTAGGCCTTAATGTGCAGCCAAACTGAAAGGAGAGGAAATCCCAAAAACAGAAGGGGTGGGAAATGCGGAATGCATTCCCAAAAACACGAGAAAAGAAAGAAAAGTAATTTGATTCAAAAAGCCCACAAACATTCTTCTGACAAATGGAGATACACTCTTTGTGTAAATATCTAGGAATATATTTCTACCATTTAAAGGAGTTCCTTCTATCTAGAGGGATGCCTGGGTGGCTCAGTCGGTGGTTAAGCCACCGACTCTTGATTTCAGCTCAGGTCATGATCTTAGGGTCATGATATCAAGCCCCATGTTGGGCTCCATGTTGGGCTCCTCGCTGAGCATGGAGCCTGCTTGAGATTCTCTCTCTCTCTTCTCGTTTTGCCCTCCCCCCCTCACTCATGTGCATGCACTCTCACTCTCTCTCTCTTGAAAAATAAAATAAAATAAAATAATAAAATAAAATGAAATAAAGGAGTTCCTTCTATCTAGATTGTGAATATTATGACCCTGAATATTTTAATTACTTGTTAAAACTGTCTTTGCTTTCCTTCAACTATCCAAATTCAGCAGATAAAATTTGCATGTACTTGCACATTAGTAGACCAATTAATTGGTGTGCATGCCCTAATTCTATTAGATTATATGTATAGAAGTTTAGATATGGTATTAATGGTATTACGCTGTGCTGTTCAGTCCTGTGTAAGTAACTAATTAAAAAAAAATACTAGAGGTTGGTTCCCCAAGATAAAAAAAAAAAAAAATCTAGAAAGTAATAAAGTAAATTTAAATTTGTTAAAGGGAGGTAGCATATAATTAATTCCCACTTAATATATATTAAGTAGCATTTTCTAAAACAAATTTAAAGCTAACTTTATCCTCAGAGCTTTGAAAACTGCTTTCAATTGGGAAAAGACAATTGAAGATTGATTCATCTTTTTCTTCTCTTACAACTTTATATCACCTTAAGAATGTTGGTGTCAGAAATAAGAATTATGTTATAAAATTCATCAAGATGCAAATATGTGAGCATAAACATGGTCTATAAACATTGACTATATTGTCAAATTATATATATCCAATTTATGAATACCATGTGTGATTTTCCAAATGTGTGTCTATACTTTTAAAGAAGGTTAGAAAAAATTGGTGTTTTCAAAATAAATGCAAGCTGCAAGTCTCCATTTATAGCAGATGTTTTTCTGACTTGACTATCTGGATTCGACACTTTCTTGATTAACCAAAGTCCTTGGTTATTAGTTCAATTTCTGTCTAGAAAGCTTAAAACGTAGTTCCTACATCTCTGACTCCCTCCTAATCCTGCTGTTGCGTTGTGTTCACCATAGGTATTGTAGAAAAACAGGGAACAGAATTTTGAGAGAAAATTAGATCAGATGAGTGTGTAGATTTTTTTTTCATGTTACCTAGGGATACATATTAATGATTATTGACTAAAAAATACATATTAAAAATAACAAAAAGATAAATCAGCCTAATGTCATGTTGTGATCACAAGAATTCATTCTGCACATGTCTTACACTTACTGATGTGCTGTAAATAAATTATCTTACTTGATCCAAACATCAATCTGTCTTACAGTTAATTAAACTAATGTTCAAGAAAATAAGTAAGTTGCCTAAAATCACGTAGTGAATTACAGAGTTTGAAGGAAAACTCAGGCATGTCTATAATCCTATTATTTTTAACCACTACATATTCTTTAAAGAAAGTTTTTATTTTAATTATAATAAATATCCATACAAACTGATTTTATCGCTAATAAAGCAAGATTTCAGACTTCACTTCTAAATTTTGCATGTTCTGGAAAGATATCAGGCTTTTAACAAATTTGGAAGATGACCTTATCATTTCAGTGCTGTTAATGTTCCCAGCAAAGAGAAATAAAATGTGGAATTTCAGGATGTTCGTTATCCCAACATAGAATTTACTCTGTATTTTGAATTTGAATGAATATAGCCATTCATCCTGCACTCTTTCTTCATATTAAATTGGCATTAATAAAGGCTTCCTTTTCAAGCAGAATATCTTTAAAAATTGAGTGTTTCGTTACTTTGAGTAAAGTGAATATGTCAGCCTCCTACCTCAAGTTGTTTTGAGGCCAAGCAGAAGTAACTACTTCAGTTCAAAACAGGAAAAGAGGAGGTAAGAAAGAAAAACATATGATCTAAAGAAGAATGAGTGAGAACTAGACTGCCATGTTTACTAGGAGGAGTTTGCAGGTAGCCAGATTCATGGCATCAGGAAAGATGTACAGTTTAGTAGAAAGAGAAGGGTTTCGAAGCTTGAAGTCCTGAGTTAGCATCCCAGAATGACAATGAGTAATGATATGAGCACATAGGAGCCACGTAGATTCTGGCCACGTCTGCATCCTTATCTGTACCATGGTCCTAATAACAATGCCCGCCATGTACTTAATTTAAAAGGCTATACTGAGAAGCAAAACAGAAAACATATAGAAAAGACTCTGTAGATGTAAATGTATATAAATATTAATTTTGATCTTTTAACCCCAACTGGTGATTATCACAGTAGTTGTTCATTATGATTAAGCCCATGACCTGAGTCTATAACTTCAGCTCAGTTTTTTCATGGTCAAGACAAAGTGAAATTAAAAACATAAACTAAAAATATTTGACCTTCCCTAGATAATCTATCTTCTGCTAATATTACAGTTGCATCCCCAGTGCAGCCGAATAATATAGTCATTCATATAGATCAAAGAGTTCAGTTTTTAGTGAAGTCTCTTAAATAGGTTTTGTTAAGTTTAACATTTTCAATGGGAATAAAAAAATGTTTTTTTAATCATTAAGAGACAAATCCTGTACTGCAAGAAAAAAATACAAAGCATTAAGAAAGCACATTTCACTTTGTCCTTTAACCTAGAAAGATACATAGTCATTCATGAATGGATATAGATTGTCTGTACTTTGCTGAACACCATGCCAAGCACAAGTCTGTAAAGGGATTAAGACTTGTGGTCTTATAAGGTGATATAGGTCTAATAAGGTGATAAGTCACATGACCAACCACTACATAAGGTAGTACATGTATAGCAGAAATGGGCCTACTTCATTGGAACTATTAAAGGGAATATATAGCTCCATTTTGAATTACCTCTTCATTATGGCAATATTTTATATGAGTGTGGATGGATAATTTTCGTAAGCCCAAAAGAACATTCTAGAAAGGAACAACATAATCAAAAGCATCAAGGTGTGTTATTAAAAGGCACAGTTTAGGAATGGTCAGGCCATTTGACACAACAGCTAAATAGGGTAGAGTAGCAAGAAATTAGGCTTACTTGAAGTGAAGACAGGTTTAAACAAAGTTCAGCCCTGTGTAGCATGCTAAAGAATTCAAAATTTTATTCCTTGGGTTATAGAAAGCTACGGAAGAACTTGAAATGAAGGGCAGATATCATTAGTTTTGTTGTTTTTGTTTGTTTGTTTCCTTTTTTTTAGTAGTCACACCAGTAGCTCCATAGAGTCCACAGGGCCCAAATAAAATATTAAAAGAGTTCCTATGTACTGATAATATTATCGTGATTCTGCCATATGTAAAAAGTAAAAACAACATGAAATTGTAAAAATCAATGTGCAGAAATCTGACCATGTTCTGATATTTCCCATATTGATTATTTCAATATTGTTTTGAAATGTTAACTATGAAATCATCTCAATTATTTCCTCATCTTCCCATACGCTAGCATTTAGCCCAGTACAGAAAGAATGCATGAGGGTGAGCTAAGGTTACAGGAAGAGACACGTTAGACATCCACTGCAGGAGTCCAGAAGTGAGATGACGGAGTCACAGATGCTTGGCTTTGTCTGTGGGCCTGGACAGAGATGGGTAGATTAAACAAATTTAAGAGGTGTTTCAATATGGTTTGAATAAATGAATCCATAGAGCAAATAAAATCCATAAAACCAAGGAAATGATTATTGATGGTTGATGGAGAGAGAAAAAGACTAGTCAGCATTGGATTTACCACATTTACCAGGTTTCTAGACTGGCAGTTAAGACCACAGTCATTGTTACTAGTCTAGGGAGGGTGTAAAAATGAATTTCAAAATAGCATAATGCCAAAATGCTGCTGTTGCAAACCAACCAAACCACTAGGTGGTTAGTCTCTCCTTCTTGCTGTCTACTGAAGAAAAAGAAGAAAGGGAAAGCCACAAGAAACAGAATGCTGAAATCCTCACTGTGAATTGAACAACAATATAATCCTAAAGCCCAAGGTCACATTGTAATCCACTTATGTGGACGATATTCAGGATTTGGGGGCACTAATCCAATTGACCACTGAATTCCATAGGCTTAGTACAAAGGTCACACTTATCGTGTTTTCGGTGTAGATATGACTCTTTTCCAGACTCTTGCACCAAAAAACTTTTAAAAATGTTAAAATAAAATAAAATAGAGCATTGTGGCTGCATAAAATGTCTCTTGACCACCCACCCCCCCCCCGCCGGCCCCCAACCACCAACAACCAAAATTTGGCATCCATCCATGGACAGAGTGCCTTTGTGGGAGCTTTGGGATCTAGCACCATATGCCAAAGGACCTGAGAATTTTTACCACCTATGTGTTCGGTAATAAGTAGGCAGATCTTGGTCCAGCTATGGACCCTGAAGTGGCCGGTAAACCAATTTCATTCCTTTCCCACCGTGGTCTGGGAGCTCCTGGACAATACTGTCTTAAACAGTCACTCACTTCCTTTTGGAAGTCAATGTTTCCAGAAGAGAAGTTCCAGCACTCCACTAGAGAAAAACGAACAAACACACAAGTTTGGAAGCAGTGAAGTGGGTAAAAGAAACAGCGTGACTTTACCTGCATCATGCTTCCTCAAGGCAGCCCAGCTTAGGGCTAAGAGAGATATTCTTAGCCATGATTTCTCCTTTGGGGGAAGAGGGAGTGTGTGAGTGAGCTTCCCCAGGTTGTGGCTGTGCAGGATGCAAGCAAAAGGGTTTACTACTCACTCACCCCATCCAGAGTACTGAAGCACGAGCTAATTAACTGGGGGGCACGAAGAGGCTGGGAGAGCAGCAGATAAAACTCTCAGTAAGCATTCAAAGGATGTGGATTCTACTCTCTGCCTTGCAGACTCCATCAAGAAGCCTGTCAGTAAGCTACTGGCAACACCCGACATGCAGATCCCCCCGCTGGCTCACGGGCACCCTGAGGACTCTGTGCACTTCACCCACATCCCCACCCCCACCACCTTGTGGCTGGCTCTCTGTAAGTGCTTCTGATGGGGGGCAAGAGCAAGCTTCAGCAAACTGCTAGTAAGCATGCAGAGAAAGCTGGCCTGTGGGCGAGAGAGAGACCACAATCTTGAGCGTTAGCACCATGTTTGGAAAAACAAAGCAGAAACTGTCAGCACTCGGCCTGGAGTGTTGCAGGATCCAGAGAAAGCAAGCAAGCTCAAGAATTCTCCCACAAGAAGAGCAAGAAACATGGAGCAAGTGTACCCATGGAAAGTCTGAGATAGCATCCAAATTTCTAGCCCATCTAGACATTATCTCTCTCCTGAAGGCAGTTGGTAAAGACTGCAGGAGGTGACTACTACTTCAAATGTGAGGGCAGCAACTCAAATCTTCAAGGAACATGAAAAATCAAGATTCATGACACCACAGGAGAATCGCAATAGTCTTCCAGTAATTGAATCCAAAGATAGGGAGATCTGTGATCTAGCTGATAAAGAATTCAAAATAGCTGCTTTATGGAAACTCAATGAGCCACAAGCAGAAAGACAAGTCAATGAAATCAGCAAAGGAATACACAAATAAAAGAAGTTTAACCAAGAGATAGAAATCATAAAAAAAAAGAGCCAAAAGAAATTGTGGTGCTGAAGAACACAATGAATTAAATGAAAAAGAAATGCAATAGAAAGCAATAACATCAGACTTGATCAGGCAGAAGAAAGAATCCGTGTGATTGAAGACAAGAACTTCAAAATTATCCAGTAAAAGAAGAACAAAGAAAAAGGAATAACGAAGAGTGAAGAAAGTCAATGTGAGCTATGGATGGAGCCATCAAGAGAATCATTTTGTGAGTTATTGGAGTCCCAGAAGGAGAAGAGAGGCAGAAGAAGGCAGAAAACTTATTTAAAGAAATTATAGTGGACGACTTCCCAAATCTGGGGAGAGATTCAGATATCCAAGTTCATGAAACTCCTATGTCACCAAACAAAATCAACTTAAAGAGATCTCCTCTAAGACACATTAAAATAAAACTGTCAAAATCAAAGCCAGAGAATCTTAAAAGCAACCAGAGGGAAAAAGATGCTTGTAATGTATAGGAGAAACTCCATAACATAAATTTCTCAACAGAACCCTTACTGGCCAGAAGAAAATAGGATGATATACTCAAAATGCTGAAAGAAAGAAAACTGCCAACGAATGCTCGACACAGTAAAGCTTTCCTTCAAAAATGAAGGAGAGATGAAGACTTTCCCAGGCAAAAAAAAAAAAAAAAGAGCTGAGGGATTTTATGACCACTAGATCTGCCTCACATGAAATGCTGAAAGAAGTCCTTAAAGTTGAAATGAAAAGATACAAATTAGTCACATGAAAACATATGAAAATATATAACACACTGGTAAACATAAGTATATAGTCAAATTCAGAATAATATTGTTATTTGTGGAGTGTTAACCACTGAACTCTAAAACAAAGGTTAAAGGACAAGAGTATTAAAAATAACTATAGCTACAATAATTTGTTAATGAATATATAATTTAAAAAGAGGCAAATCATGACGTAAAAAACATAAAGGGGGGGAAGAAAAGGTAGAGATTTTGCATGTGATCAAGGTTAAATTGTTGTCAGCATAAAACAGACCGTTATGTCTATAAGATGTTTTATGTAATCACAAAGCAACAACTTAGAGTAGTTTTACAAAAGATGAAGACAAGGGAACCAAAGCCACCGAAATGTAAATCATCAACTCACAAAGGAAGTCAGCGAGAGAGGAAGCTAGCAACAAGGGAACCAGAAAACAACCAGAAAACAATTAGTGAGATGTTATCTTTCCCTATCAATAACGACTCTACATGTAAATGGATAGAATTCTCCAATCAAAAGACATGGAGTAGTTACATGGATTAGAAAACAAAACCCAACTCTACGCTGCCTACAAGAGATGCGCATCAGCTTTCCACATACTCAAAGGCTCAATACAAAGGGATGGAAGAATATATTCTATGTAAGTGGAAACCAAAAGAGAACAGGGATGGTCATAACACACAAAATATATTTTCAGCCCAAAGAGTAATAAGACACAAAGAATGTCATTATATAATAAAAAGGGGTCAGTTCATCAAGAAGGTGTAACAATCATAAATATATATCACCTGACATCAGAGCACCTAAATATATTAAGCAAATGCTAACAGATCTGAAGGGAGAAATAGACAGTAATATAATATTAACAGGGGGCTTTCAACAATGGATAGATTCCCACTTTCAACAGTGGATAGACAGATACCCCACTTTCAACAATGGATAGATCATCTAGACAGAATATCAACAAGAAAACATTAGACCTGAATGCTACTTCAGAGCAGTGGACCCAACAGACACACACAGATTGTTCCATCCAGCAGCAACAGAATACACACTCTTCTCCAGCACAAATGGAGCATTCTACAGGAGAGATCACATGATAGGCATAAAGCAAGTTTTAGCAAATTTAAGAAGATTGAAATAATACCAACTATCTTTTTTGATCACAGTGGTAGTGTGAAATCACTACCAAGAGGAAAGCTGCAAAATTCAGAAATATGTGGCAATTAATACGCTCCTGAACAACCAATGGGTCAAAGAAGAAATCAAAAGGTAAATCAAAAATATCTTGAAACAAACAAAAATGGAAACACAACATACCAAAACCTATGGAATGCTTCGGAAGCAGATCCCAGAGGGAAGTTTATAGTGATAAATGCCTACAATGAGAAAAAGAGACAAATCTCAAATAAACACCCTAACTTTACACTGCAAGGAACTAGAAAAAGAAGTGCAAACTGTGACCCAGCTTAGCAGAAGGAAGGAAATCACAAAGATCAGAGCAGAAATAAATGGAATAGAGACCAAAAAAACCCCAAAAAACAAAAACAAAAACAAAAAACCAATAGAAAAAATCAACACAACTGAGCTGGTTATTTGAAAAGATAGAATTGAAAAAACCGTTAGCTAGACTAAGTAAGAGAGAAGACTCAAGAAAGTAAAATCAGGAATGAAAGAGGAGATATTACAACTGAGAGCACAGAATTACAAAACATCGTAAGAGACTGCTATGAACAATTATTTTTTTAAAAGATTTTATGTATTTATTTGACAGAGAGAGAGCACAAGCAGAGGGATCAGCAGGCAGAGGGAGAGGGAGAAGCAGGCTCCCCGTGGAGCAGGAAGCCTGATGCGGGGCTTGATCCCAGGACCCTGGGGTCATGACCTGAGCTGAAGGCAGGCACTCAAGTGACCGAGCCACCCAGTCACCCTACTATGAACAATTATATGACAAAAAATTGAATAACCTAGAAGAAACATACAGCCTAGGGGCTTGAGGAAATGGGAGATTTGGGTCAAAATGTACAAATTTCCAATTATAAGATTAATTAGTTATGGGGATGTAAGGTACAATATGGTAATTATAGTAAATAACATTATTATTATTATTATGGTAATCATAGTAAATAACATTATTATTATTACTATTATTATTATATTAGTAGTAGTAGTAGTAGTATATACTGGGCAGTTGCTAACAGAGTAGATCTTAAACATTCTCACCCCTAAAAGGAAACAGTGATTACGTGACAGGATAGAAGTGTTAGCTAACACTTTGCTGGGAATCATTCTGCAATATGTAAGCGCATCAAATCAACAGGTGGTACACTTTAAGCTCGTACAGTGTTACATGGCTACTATAGCTTAATAAAGCTAGGAAAAAATGAAATGAGATAAAATAAAATGGTTTGCATCAAGTCCTGCACTGAATGACCAAAAAAAGCACAGTTGTGTAGTCACTGTATTTCACTGTATTTTCATGTTTCTAGGGTGGTTTAGCACTTACTGTGATTATGTTTTATCTAATAATGGATTATTAAAATTGTGGCATGGCCCTTTAAGGGACATGTTAGGTTAGAAAATAACTGATTTTTAGGGTAGAAAGAGATATCATACTAAAATTGGAAAGGGTCCCTGAAAGAAAATCCAACAGTATCAAAGAGACAATAGACTACTCTGATTCCAGTAGAAAAAAAAATCTATTCCTCCTAGTAGCCGTAATGGAACCTTCACTGCCTTGAAAGGAAATCTGAACATCAAAGCCTAAATGGCACTGAGATTGCTCTTAGAATCATGTCAGAAGGTGATGGGGAGTTAACTGATAACAACCTACAGACTTGCTTGATGGACAAGGACACAGCGGCATAAACCAGACCCAGAATGGACACACACAGCACCAGGAAAAGAAACAGTCTTAGAATATTCATATCTGCGTACTTTGCTGCTGTAAGTAAAATAAAATTGTAATAAAAGAGACATCACAATGATTTCGGCTATATTTTACCCTATTATGTGTTTATTAAAATGAAAAGGGCATAGGCAGGTCCGTCTTCACCTCAACCTTTCACAATTGTGTGAGAAACACTTTAACTGTTTCTGTTAGTGGAAAATATTCTCTTCTTCTTTAATTTACTTTATCTCCGCAAAACTATTCATATGGATCGCAAATAGGTCAAGCTCTTCAATCAGAGCTACCTAAAATTATTAGCGCGTGTTAATACACCATGTCATCAACGTCAGTAAGTTCTGGTAAATTTTTAGCTGGGTTTGGAAAACCTTAGTTAAGAATAACTTCAAGTTTCTAAGGAAATATACACTGAGGCATAATACCATGTTGTATAATTCCCAAAAACTTCTAGCTTGCTTTTCTTGAAACATCCTTTCACTCATCAGCTGGTTTCAAAACTTAGTGACTTTGGGCATCCAAGATAGATTAAAGTTACAAGATGTTTAACTTCTCATTATACCACAAATGATGGGCCCCAAGTCATATATTTTCTTCTAAGGTTATAAATATTTATTTCTCTATCTCTTCTTTTGTCCCTCTTTTCCTCCCCCTTTTCTTTTTCTAACCTAAGAACTGGAATTAAACAGATTCAAACAGATACCTGGTATTGTAGTAAAATCATAGTAATCAAGAAATGTTATAGATTTCAGGAATGATAATAATACACATTATGATTTATTTAGGCCATGGAAATGGCTGCACGATTGTTAGTTTATAATGTGCTTGTGCCTTTTTTTTAGATTAATAAAGTAAAGAGAATCTATTTCCGTAAAAAACAGAGTATATAAGTTTCCCAGATTCACTCTTGAACGAAGATATTCTTTTGATTAAATAAGAAATTCCTTTAATATATGTAGTTGATATTAGATCGGTAAAGGGGACATGTATTTTGGTTAAGAAATCTCTTTAGTATCACCAGTTTCCCTCCTGCTTAATGGTATGTGTGAGTAATAAGAATAAGTGAGAATGGAGATGCAGGCTTTTCATTTTCTTGCAACAGAAATCACGGCCCACATGGAGCTTACACCTTTGACCTTGGCTTCAACAACACCATGATCTCAGCAATTTGTCTACCGTCCCCGCCTTTTGACCTCATGCTTATGAGCTACATTAGATCAGAGAATGCCAGGGTCAACAATTAATATTTTAAAATTACAACCACATATGAACCTATGGGCTTGCATTTTCTGCAATACTGCTGTCTAGTGCTATTTTATTTTTAAAATAAAAAAGGAGCAAATATATTATATGATTTACTAACCAATATGATTCCAAATAGGCAAATATTGTTAACATCTCCGTACACTAGCTAATTGGATTCTATAGGCCTGGTTACAAACCAAGGCCAATTCTAGCTTTCCCTTCCTAGCTTTATTTGAGCCATACCTGATTGATCATGGATAAATATTAAAAATCAATGAATGTAACTGGTTGACTCAATGCTATACATATCTATCTCTCTTTTGACAAAGCTCAAAATTTTGTGAAGCGATCTGAGAGTTCAAAATCAAGGCATATTGCACCTTGAAAACTCTCCCCATTGTTTACACGATTTATAACAGCCACCCCTACGGCTGCGTAACACAATTCTGCCTTCAGGTCAGAATGGATGGGGCCCCGGAAATATGTCATTCATTGCAATTAGGACTTCAGCTTCATCTTGCACATCTCTCAATGGAGACAGTGTAAACGTGGAGTTATTAAATACCCACTTTGTATCATATGAATGAGAAACAAAGGGAATTGGTTTGCAACTAGGAATGAGGAACCCAGCAACTGCCCAAGGGCAAGACTAATGGGGATGACAGCACAGTGCTCCTTCCCAGACGTTCTTCAGCATGAGCCCCATTGCCACCGGTAGGTTCCAAAAGACACACTTGCACCCTTGTACTAAATTTGACTTTCCTTAGAATAATTTTCTTTTAGCAAAAATCAAAGAAGCCCTAAGAACTATAACCGGGACCCAGAAAGTCTCAAATCAAGGATGGTTAATTGGTTCATAATCCCCAAAGAGTCTGGCCAAAAATTTCTTGCAGAAGGAACAGTCAATTTCACTTAAATGTTTTCCTTGTGTATATAATATTAATCAATTTTCATAAAGAGACAGTAGAAAAAAAATCTCTAGTAAGCTTGCTGTCTCTTATACAATAACCCCCCAAAATAACTATACCATTTGAAGAGGGGAAAGCCATATATAATGTTAATAGTTTACCCAAAAACATGTCATTCTGCATGTCAGGCAGGTGGCATTAATTTCTTACAATAAGTGGATTAAAGTGAAATTTAGGGACGCCTGGGTGGCTCAGTCAGTTAAGCCTCTGCCTTCGTCTCAGGTCATGATCTCAGGGTCCTGGGATGGAGTCCAGCATCGGGCTCCTTGCTCTGCGAGAAGCCTGCTTCTCCCTCTGCCTGCTGCTCTCCCCACTTGTGCTCTCTCTCTCTGACAAAGAAATAAATAAAATCTTTAAAAAAATTTTTTAAATGAAATTTAATTTGATTCTTGTTCATTTGGGAGAAAACAAGGTAGTGCCCACCTTGAGACAGAGGCACATATGGAGATAAGCACAGGCAGTGAGAAAAGGGGCCAGAAGAAGGCACATTGCCAAATATCATGACTTTTAATCTGTTTACCAATTGTATCCTAGATACCTCTAAAGGCCTTTACTTTTTACCTCTGAGTTTTTAGGCTACAGCAAAAATATAAATATGTATAAAGAGTGATAAATGATTCAACTAGGATTTATTCTGTTGGCTAGGAGAGCCAAAGGCAATTTCATATTTGCATTTTTATCATCATCTCTTAAAATAAGATTATAGAAATTGTAAATTATCCAGTTGTTTTTCAAAACTTTTTTTGGCGTCAAATTTTGAATTAAAATTTATATTTGAAATAATTAGTCATGTTATGGGAAAAAATTACTCTTTTTAACCTATGGGATTTGGTGGAAACTTTAAATTTCTGTTTTTATAATACTTTCCAAAGACTATTGACCATGTAATCAATATTTTAATTTCTAAATTCGAGTCTGGTGGTTCATTAATGTTAATATTTTAAAAAATACAAAGTGATTCAATGAGGCAAGGTAAGTATACTGGTTCATACAGAAATGGATCAAACCTCCAATAACCAGAAAATTCAGATAGATTGTCTTGTTCCTTAAATTACACTGAATAACTGAGGTGTACTTTTATTTTAATATTTGCACATATTCATTAAATGCTAATAGATAACATATCTGTGATTTTCAGTCATTGCTAATTCCATTATATTATGGGGCAACGTAGTTTCGAAATCATTACAAACAGAAATCTTGATAATGCTAAGTGAAATAAGTCAAGCAGAGGAAGACAATTATCATATGATTTCTCTCATCTATGGAACATAAGAACTAGGAAGATCGGTAGGGGAAGAAAGGGATAAAGAAGGGGGGGTAATCAGAAGGGGAAATGAAGCATGAGAGACTATGGACTCTGAGAAACAAACTGAGGGCTTCAGAGGGGAGGGGGGTGGGGGAATGGGATAGACTGGTGATGGGTAGTAAGGAGGGCACGTGTTGCATGGTGCCCTGGGTGTTATACGCAACTAATGAATCATCGGACTTTACATTAGAAACCAGGGATGTACTGTATGGTGACTAACATAATATAATAAAAAAAAAAAAGAAAAGAAAAGAAATCTTGACCTTTTGAACTGGGGTTTGAAAATAGTAGAAAGAGAGTTAGAAAGATGTTATCAATCCTTAGATGTTGGCTCCAGGAAATTACATTTCAGCTGCTCACTCACTTTTATTTTTATAAACAAAAAGAAATGGTTATTGCCAGTATAATTATGGGATGCACTTCAGAGACTGATATTATTACACAGTGGATAAGCCACTACATAAATCAGAACTTTAGAAACAGGCAAATTTGACATGTTGCTTCAAGAGCACTTATGGGCATAGTGCCCTCTCAGTGTGAATGACTAACCTCCATGATTGTTAATAATATTTTCTCATATAGGCAGCTCAGAGAAGGAAACCATTTTCCTTTTATTGGTTGCCATTTCCATGTTTCTCAGTGAGGGCCGGCTCTTTGCAGATCGAACTAAAAATACTGATTTAAATGTATACTAAAGCTCCCCATAAGATGTTGAGCTACTTAAGACTAACTGTTACTAGTTTTTAATACTAGAACAAAGATGATGCCCCATGTTGAGACGTTCATAAGTTATCATTTAATCGCCCTTCATGTAAATGGCATCCCCCCCCCTTTTTTTTTTTTTTTTTTTTGTATTCTGGAAGAGTATCTTATGAGGTCGCAAAAAATTTTTTTGCTGTATCTTTTATAAAAAAGCAAACTTCAATTTTTAAGTGCCTGGTGACATGAAAAACCAAAAAAAAAAAAAAAAAAAGGATCTATCACCCCCCACTCAAAAGGTCTTAGGACCTAAGGATTTAGAAGAAATGAGATTAGGAGATTGGTAATGTCAAACCCATCTCTACTGGACATCAAGTCACCTCAATGTATCATTACACATAATTCAACATGGAGACAGACAACTGAGAGAAGTTTGACGATTGTTGTACTGGGGACAGAGATTGCTTATTGCTTCTTGTAATTGAAAAGAATTATTTCGTCAAGTCAAAATCAGTATTAATGACAGGAAGTCTGAAAGTTAGAAAGACAAAATGGACACTCACTGGAGTGATGGAGAAATGTCGGTGTTTGCCAAGACTGGAGAGTATTTTTAACGATAAAGAAAAAGTAGATTTTAGGTAACTTACCACTATCAAAATCATGTCAAATGAAGAACACGAAAGGCAAACATGAAGTATTGAAGGAGGAAGGAGTGGGTAAAAATACAAGTACCAGAAATAAGTATGGGAGGAGAGATTACACTCTGTACCCACAGAGCAGTTTCTTGGTTATAAAAATAAAGACTAAAATATCTTCAGCTTATTTCTGCCTAAGTCTCAATGTACTGAACTAGGACACAGAAATATTAATAATCATCCCTATTTCATAGCATTATTCTCAGTATTAAATGAATTAATATAGATGAAATGCTTTGAACAATACCTTGAATATATAGTAACAACTCAATAAATGTTGGCTTTTACTATTTCAATAATGAAAAAGAGTTTGAAAGTGGTCACTTTCCAAGTGATGTGTCCCTCCTCCTCATATCAGAAAGAGATTACATATTATATAACTCTTCCCAAAGTATATATAACTCAACATTTTTGTGAAGAAGGGCTCCTTTCTCTTTCACTAGTAGGTCAGGTAGATGTCAATATCACATGAACTTCACAATTAAATATTTGTCTTTAAAAGTGTCTCTGTAAGTGGTGGGGAATAATGTGTCACTTCACTCTATTCCTCAAACCTCCTGTAGAAGCCTATTGAGAAAAATTTTGAAAAATAACTTAAGAAAAATGATGCTTTGTATACAAAAATATAAGTTATAGTCAGGTTTTCTTTTCTTCAGAAACGGTGACATCAAAAGACAATGGAACAACATTCTCTAAACTGCCAAAAAATAAAATCTAACAACTCAAAATTCTATACCTAGTTAAAATATTCTTTAAAAATGAAAGTTACCATTCTAAGATAAACAAAAATTGGCATATTCTTTTCCATCCCACAGGCACTACACTGTGTGCTAAATGGAGTTCTTTAGGCTAATGTAAAAACACCTTATGGCAGCTCAGATCTACTGGATGAAACGAAGAGCACTGGAAATGATACCTGTAGGTAAATGGAGAAGAGTTTATATTTTTCTTCTCCTAGCATAAAGAAACATTATTTCCTCAGAAGATAATTGAAATGCTCTAATGATGGAGTTTATAATATATTTAGACTTAATACATATGAAAACATTAGGACAGAAAATGAGGATGGTAAATGAAACTATACAGTAACAATGTTCTTATATT
Organism: Ursus arctos; assembly: GCF_023065955.2. Taxonomy (NCBI): domain Eukaryota; kingdom Metazoa; phylum Chordata; class Mammalia; order Carnivora; family Ursidae; genus Ursus; species Ursus arctos. The sequence goes on from NW_026622841.1 coordinate 42,021,542, forward strand.
TTAGATGACCTAGTACAATATTAACTATAAGTAGACTGATAATTTAAAGATACGTACTTATAATTGCTAGAGTAACTCCTAAAAACAATAGGGAAATGGCATACTAATAAAAAATATTTAATTGGCTCAAAAGAAAGAGGAGATAAAAGATAAATTGACTATAGATGGGAGGGATAAAAATAAAATAACTCAATGGTAGACAAATAAAACCAAGTCAATGTTAGCATTGACTATAAGTGGAACAAATCCTTTGTTTAAAAGGCAATGAATGTCAGGGGAAAAAAAAAAAGGAAGGCCCCAATTTTTGCTGTATAGAAGAGATGCACTTTAAATATAGACTTTGGGGCGCCTGGGTGACTCGGTTGAGCATCTGACTCTTGATTTTGTCTCAGCTCGTGATCTTGGGGTCCTAGCATCAAGCCCCTGCACTCCGCAGGGAGTCTGCTTGTGATTGTCTCCCACTGCCCCTCTCCCCACCCATGTGTTCTCTCTCTCCTTCTCTCTCATAAATAAATGAATCCTTAAAAATAAATAAATAAATAAAGACTTAAAAGGCAAAAAGTAGCACAGACAAGAGGAAGATTCGAGTATGATGGAATGGTTAATTTATCAAAAAGACATACAATCTTCAATACATATGTACCTACCTACACAACTACAAAATACAAAAGCAAAAGTTGATGAAACTAAAAAGAAGAATAGATAAATCAAAAGTAAGAGTCGGAGATTTTAACACTCCTCTCTTGGTAACAGAAGAAATATATGAAAGATCCAGTACTGATGTAAAGAATTGCACAACACTATCCAACAACTTGACCTAATTGACATTTATGGAATAGTCAACAACTGTCCAATACATACATATTCCTTAAAAGTGTACATGAAATGTTCAAGAAGGTAAATCATAAAACAAGTCTCAATAAATTTCGAAAGATTAAAACATTACAGATTAGGAGTTCTGGCCACAATAAAACTAAAGTAGAAGTAAATAATAAGATATTTTAAAACTCCAAATATTGGAAATTAAACAACAAACTTCTAAATAACCCGTGTCTAAGAAATCATGAGAGAAATTAGACATTACAGCAAACTAAGAGATAATGAAAATACTTGCCAAAATTTGTGGCAGACAACTAAAACAGTGTTTAGAAAGAAACAAATAACTTCAAATGTTTATATTATAAAAGAAGAAAGGTTGAAATTATTTACATTTCCACCTTAATAAAAAGTCAAACAAATTAAATCCAAAGTAAGTGAAAGAAAGGAACAAATAAAAGTAAGACCAGAAATTACTGAGCTAGGAAAAAGATAGAAAGAAATACAGAATATGAAAACAGTTAATAAAGCCAAAATTTGGCTCTTTGAATGGATCGACAAATTGACAAGCATCTAGCATGACTGAATAATAAGAAAACAACTACCAATATCAGGATTGAAAGGAGTTGTATTAGTCAGAATTGTACAAAGAAACAGAACCAACAGGATACTTATCTTGTTTGTTTATTATGAGAAAATGGCTCATGCAGTTACGGATACTAGCAAGTACAAAATGTGCAGGCTGGGGCTGGCAGCCTGGAGAGTCAGGAGAGCCAATGTTCTTGTTCAAGACCAAAGGCAGTTTGCTGTAGAAGTATGAAGAGCTGATATTGTAGATGAAATCCAAAGTCATCTGCTGGAGAATTCTCTTTTGCTCAGGGAACACTAGTCTATTTGCTTTATTCAAGCCTTCAACTGATTAGATGAGGCCCACCAACATTATGGAACTCCACCTGTTTTACTCAAAGTCCGCTGATTTCAATGTTAATATCATCCAAAATTATGTTTTGGAAACACCCTCACAGGAGCATGCAGGATAATATTTGACCAAATAAATGGACACCACGTGGCCCAGCCAAATCGACACATAAAATTAACCATCACAAGTGTGATACTGCTATAGATTTTACAGATTTAAAAGGATAAGAAGAAAATACTACTATAAACTTTATGTACTTATATTTGATAATTTAGATGAAAAAGATGAATTATTTGAAAATGTTACTTATCAAAGCTGCCATAAGATAAAAGGAAAACACTGTATATTCTTTTATTTATTAAGAAAACTGAATTCATAATCAAAACCTTCCTTCACTGAATATGTCATATCTAGATGCCTTCACCTGTGATTTCTTTTTTTTTTTCCCAAGGATTTATTCATTTGTTTGAGAGAGGGAGAGAGAGCAAGTGAGGGTGGGGAGGGGCAGAGGGACAGGGAGAGAGAAATTTTAGCAGACTCTTTGCTGAGCTCAGAGCCCAACACGGGGCCTGATCCCACGACCCCGAGATCATGACCTGAGCTGAAACCAAGAGTCCAACACTTAACAGACTGAGCCACCCAAGGGCCCCCACTTGTGATTTCCATCAAAGAAACACTTAGGAAACAATACAAACCTGACACGACTATTTCCAAAAATAGAAGAACGAATACTTCGAAACTCATTTTCTGAGGTCAACATAATCCTGATGCCAAAACGTTGCAAAGACATTATAAGAAAACTACAGACTGCTATCACTCATGACCATCGTCATAAAAACCCTTAAGAAAATAATGGCAAAGCAAGTCTCCAGTATATTAAAAGGATAATACTCCAGGAAGACTTAGGATTAATCCCAGAATTGGTTTAATATTTGAAAATCAGTCAATGTAATTCACTACATTATTAGAACAAAAGAGAATAATTATATAGTCACCTCAATAGACGCAGAAAAAGAATTTAATGAAAATTTAAAATTCTATACTCATTCATGCTTTTAAAAAAATTCTTAGCAAACTAGAAATTGAAGGAAACTTCCCTAATGCAAATAAAGTCTTCTTAGATGCAGAAAGCAATAAGCACAAAAGAAAAAAAAATGACAAATTAGAGGGTTTCTTCAAAACTAAAGCCTTCTATGAATAGGCACACTTCAGCCTTGAAGAAAATATTGTCCAAAAAAATCTATGGACAAAGAACTTGTATACAAAATATTTAACTCTCAGAACTCAATAACTGAATGACCAAAAAAAAATAAAAAAATTAAAAAAATCAAAACACCTTCCAGGAAGACCTCTAACAAATCCAAGAAAGATCATTATGAGACGAGGTAGTTTCTTCCACGTAGCAGACAACGTCCTCCTTTATTCACTTGTGCATCTATTTAATAAAAATTCAGTGAGGCCCTGGGAACACAAAAGGGAAGAGCACCTAGCGTTGCTGGCGATCGCTGGCAACATCAAAGGGAGCGAAAGGCGGGAGTGAAATGCCAGGACCACACCAGAAAATGGGCAGTGACGAGGGGCTTTTATAAGCACCAATAGAAGGGAAGTCGAGAGCGCGGCAGAAGCAAATGGGAGGGCTGGCACGCGCTCTCCGGCCATCGGCAAAGTTATCCGAGGGGGAAACATCAAAGCCAAGGCCTGAAGGACAGCAAAAGTTGGTAAGAGGAAGCGAAGGTGCGGGGAGGCGGGAGGAGGAGACGCGGTGCAACGGGGAGATTTTGGACAGATGGAACGAAATGAGCAAAGGGCAGAAAAAACATGGCGCATTTGGCAAACAAAATAGCTGCGCCTGGGCATTCACATGGGGTCTGTCAGCGAGCCTGCTCCTTGGAACACCCGGGTGGGCGGAAGAGGCCGAGGGAGCGGTGAGGCTGGCCCTCACTTGGCAGAGGGAATGAAGAAGTTCCTGATTTGGAGAGACGCTACCCGCTAGTGTCACCAGCACCTGATTTCACCTGCTGGTCACCCTTCGAATGGTTCAAAATTCAATCGAGGAGGCCTTCTTGCCTTCTCTCATAGCACCTCCGCTCTCTTTACAGAGACCTCACGTGGTATTGGAATTGCTCGTTTCCTCAGCAGACGAAGAGTGCCAAAGGCAGGAGTGACAAGTCACTCATCTGTGGTAGCAGCTCCTCGTAGGGAGCCTGGCACACAGCTGGCTGTCACTAGTCAACGCCAGCCTCCTCCCCGGGCCCTATACAGCGTAGAAGTCGGATACACTGCAACCCTGTTCCTCTGACCCGGACCAACAGGCTGATTTTTCAAATTCTCTGTCTTGTTCCCTCTCAATAAACAATCAAAATATCCCAGCAACTCCGAAAGACATCTTTCACAATGCCTTTTGCAATTTGAGTGAACACAGCAGTTCTTTGTCTAACCCTGGGTCCCCATTTTTTTTTTTTTCATTCAGAGAATGAGTTCACCGAAGTAGTAGATGCCTGTTGCTGTCAAGCGTTAGAGCCTCAGAGGCAGAAATTAATTGTGAGAATGTTCAGCTCAATTGAGAGCATGCTGCGGTTGCTCGATACTTATTTAAAATATCAACAAAACTTGTTTCTTTGCTTTGACATTTGAACCAGCTATAGAATGTTGGGCAAGAATTTTGATTCCCATACATCTACATGCCAAAGTTGAAAAATAAGGGATCTATTTTCCCCTCAGAATTGTTTCATGCCTGTATCAAAATACCAAGTTACCATGGTGATAGCTTCTCTTGTAAATAGGGCAACTCTACCCCCCTATAGCCAACCTACCCCCCTGAAGCAAACATAGCACAAAAGGGAAGCAAAATAAGCCCTGAAAGAGAGGACAAAAGAGCCTGGGGAAAATCCCCACAGTGAAAGAGATAAAGGCCGGTCCAGATAAAAGTCTTGTAAGGTGACAGAATTCCCCTTGCCCGGAGCTCCTCAAGGCCTAAGCGCCAGGCCAGCAGGAGGAGAGGGGTGGGCCCTTGAATACGCCCAGCCCAGCGAGGGCCCCGGAGGGCGGCACAGAGAGGGTGCATTTGCTGAGCGCGGGGGAAGTCGGTGTTAATGAGAACAATGGTAACCCCGTTCACTGAGGGCTCGTTCTGGCCTTCAATGCTCAATCTTCACAGCGCGTTTGCGAGGTCAGTCTCACAGCTATCCCGGAAGTGAGGCAGAGATTCGAACCTGTGCACTTAACCGCCCTCCTGCATGGCCTCAAAAGTAATGAGGAAGCAATTTGAAAAGCTAGAGGAGAGAAAGGGGCCTCATCTATCTTTCGAAAAGCGTGAGGGGGAGAGGAAACAAAATCCGAAGTCAGGATATGACTCTCCGGAGCCATCAGTCGCCCCAAGCTCTGTGGGGGCCCTTGGGATGGACAGCCAGGCAGGACGCCGAGGAGGATGCCGGGAGGAGGGAAGTGAGCGGCAAGTTGGGGAGAAAAGCTGCCGTCAGGGGAAGAGACAAGTCGCTGCCAACTGTTTTCGACAGAAATGGAGGTCTCTGCATATAATTAGTACCTTTTGGTGAAACGCTCCCTTGCTTGTTCCCCACATGTCTCTCAGCTGTGTGTCTTCCTTTAGTGAACTTGTTTACCATTTCGTTTTGATCAAATTTCAACAAATTAGTAGGTTCGGGGGGTTTGGTAACCCTGTGGCTTTTATTGTCATGTACTCCGGCTCTTGAAACAGCCTTCATTTGCGGCTTCCTTCAGGCCGCGGGCTCTGTGAGGAAAGAAAAGAGAAGCTGCAACCTTCTGTGTCGCACCCGTTCTAGAACAAGACGGAGGAACTCAGGGCAGTACCCCACGGTGATAGTGCTGAAGTGACTTCTAGCAAGAGACTTAGCCCAGCAGAAGCAGAATGGCTTGTCACAGCTGTGTGCAACCCTCGTCGACACTGAAGACAGCAGAAGCAGCCCCTTGTGTAAATGTCAACACCAGAACTAATGCGAACCAATGAAGAAGATTGTGCTTCAAAACAGGTTCCTTGGAAGCTTATGTGCTCATTTTAATGAACGTGCCATTTGTGTAAAATCCATTTGAAAGCAATCCTGCCTCATTTTTAGTCTAGAATTCTACTGACCAGATTCATCACCCATTTTGTTTGCTGTCCTGAATTCCACATCACTTTCTTTTCAAAAATCGAATCCGTTGTCAAAGGATTAAGATTCCCTACTGACGATTCTCTGGAATCCCAAGCTCTGAGAGCCATTCCAAAAGAGGAACTCTAGAAATGTTTTGGTCAAGGGTCAGCATCACTGGTAAATATGACCTCCAAGGTGAGTGTTTTGATGTGGTCTGCCCTCACACAGACCTGTGAAATTGCTAGACTTGAAATAGATCAGCTCCTTTCCTTATCAGACGTACCTATTAGCTTATGGCTAACAACTTGGAGTAACGACCTAAACAGTGAAGACAATTTTAAGGAAATTTATGACCAAATGTCTGTATCTTTCTTATTGGAAGAATTTTTTTTTTTAGTTTGTTTTATTGCAAAGTTTTTAATGCAGAGTTTGCTTTTGGAAACTCTATCTTTAAGGAAAAAAATATCTTACTAAGCAAATTCAGATTTGCATTCATTCGAGCACACTTGTGGAATTAAATACATATTTTTCTACAACAACTGGATGGAGTTCCCCAGAAGGTGATTTCAATTTGTGATGAAAGTAAATCCAATTACTTTGATCAATGAAATTACTAATAGACACTTTCCAAGGAAATTCAGAGTGTACGTGCCATTGTTGTGCTCATGGGTCTGCTGCTGGCCATTTTATGCATTTAACTCTGTACAAGCTACCTAAAATGTGTGGATCGTATCCAGACAAAAGTGTTAGCTCTTTGAGGGTAGAGCATTACCTATGATAGTGCTAAACACCTGAGAGAGAGGCTGTTGCTTTCAATGCAATTGGTCACAATAAGCAAAACTACAAGTCAATAACCAGTGCAAGTAATAAAAGTGTAATGAAATGTTTTTCTATTACTACTGTTCCCCGATTGAAAAAATATATAAAACATTTTTGTCTTTTCTACTGTTCCTTGCTACTTGATATAAAGAAATTTGACTGATAATAAGACTCACCCCTGGCAAATTTAGCTGGATCAATATTTGCATGATTTAATTTTATCTTAATTGGGTACCTTGAGACTCACTGCAGGGGGATTTTTCTCGGTTTGTGCCAATAAGTACTCTCTTCCATTTGTTCTTCTTAAAATTGTATCCAAAGGCAAATATTCCAACTGTTTCCCTTTCTCCATTGATACCACACTCAGAACTAAACTGCATTGTTGCCAAGATTTTACTATCCTTAAATGCAAGCCAGCTCACATTAGGGACCTACAGATGGAGGAGTAAGCAAACCTAACACTTCAAATTTTAACATCGGAAGGCCTTTTTGAGAGTATTCTGATTTAATACAATGCAACTTCAAATTGCTACAAAAAGCGCCTTTGCAATGTAAACTTTATATTTCTGCTAGGATCATATATTGTACTTATTACATGTATGGCATTGATTCAAAAGAATCTTCAAATATATAAAAGGTATAAAATAGTCATGTTACAATGAACTCATGTAGTCACACCTATTCTAAGAAAAGGAATATTAAAACTACCCTGGAAGTCCCCTGAGTGCCCCTCCCCAATCCGTTTCCCATCTGTCACCTTCAGATGTAACCACTAGTCTATATTTTATTCTTACCATTCCCTTATGATTCTTAGTAGTGTTACTGAAAATGTTGTAAACTTAAATATATTGTTTTTTAAAACTTTTTATTTGGAAATGATTTCAGGCTTACTGAACTGTTACAAAAATGGTACAGAGAATCCCTGTACAGTATATTCTTCACCCAGCTTCCCCTAAAGTTTCTGTCTTGCAATAGTTAGTGATCAAAGCCAGGAAACTAACATTGGAAAAATGCTATTAACGACAGACCCTTTTGAATCTCACTGAATTTTCTACCAGTGCTTTTTCTGGTCCAGGTTCCAATCCAGGATCTTACCCTACATTTAGGGTTGTTTTAATTTACATATCCCCATTGTGATTGAATTTGAATATTTTCCCATATATTTCAGGATTGTTTTATTTCGTGTGTGTGTATGTGTGCGCACGCGCGCGTGTGTGTGTGTGAATTGTTTATTTGGGTCTTTTTTTTTTTTTTTGAGGCTTTTGAACCTTTGTCCCTCAAATTTTAAAAGTTTTACATATATATATCAAACATTTAGCCATTTGAAGTATATTTTTCAAGTATTTTCTCCCACTTTTTCATTTGTACTTTGGCTTTATTTTTTATATGTTGTGTCGCATGAAATTTCAATTTTTATGTGGTCATGTTTAATGTTTTCTTTTATCACCTCTGTATCTTGAGTCATAGTTAGAAAGCCTTCATCTACTCTGAAGTTAAAGAATAACTTAACCCATGTTTTATTCTTGTACTTTTATGGTTTCACTTTTTTACATGTAGATACCTAAACCATTGGGAGTTTACTTTGGTGAATGGTGTGAGATATAGGTCTACTGGGTTTTTTTCCCAAGTAACTAAACATTTATCTTGGCACCAGTTTTATAAAGTCAGCCCAGTCCCAGTGATTTGAGATGCCACCTCTACCATATACTGAATTTGTACATGTATTTGATTCTATTTCAGGGCTATGTATTTTATTCCATCGGTCTGGCTAGGCATGCACCAGCGCTATAGAGTGGTTTAATCATAGCATCTTCAGCAGCGAGCAGAGTGGAGCCGTGGAAGCCTGCTGAACCCATAATTAGAGTCTCCAATATGCTTCAATGTCTGGTGAGGTAGTCTTCCTCATCCTTTTACTCTCTTAGTGTTTTTCTAGCTGCAATTACATATTTGTAATTTTCATATGAATATTAGTATCATATCAACTTTTATTAATCTTTTGGCTGTGTTTTGTCAAAGTACAATTCAGTTATTTATCACTTTCGTGTAGTATTCCATTATAGAATATGCCAAGATTTATCCATTCTGCTGTTGATGGGCATTTAGATTTTTTTTACTCTTTTATTGTCACAACCTCTACTGTTTTGAACAATTTAGAGCATGCCTTCTATTGCACACATGCAAGATTTTCTCTAGGGTATGTGCCTACAAGTGGAACTGTGGGACCACAGAATATAAACATTTTCAGCCTAACTACAGAATGCCAACTTCCTTTCCAAGGAAGCTGTTTCAGTTAAGATTTCCAGCAGTTTTTAAAAGAGTGCTTGTTAATTTTTAATCACATGGAATTTTCTAGTTACTGTTTTCTTTTTTATTGAAGTAAAATACATATAACGTAAAATTTACCATCGTAACCATTTTTAAGTATACAGTTAAGTGTATAGTTAAGGTATTAAATATATTCTTAATGTGCAACCCTCCTCGCCACCATCCATATCAAGAATTCTTTACATTTTATAAAACTGAAATTCTATACCAATTAAATAACTTCCCATTCCCCCCTCCTTCTAGCCCCTGGCAACCACTGTTCTTTTCTTTTTTTTTTTTTTAAAGATTTATTTATTTATTTGACAGAGAGAGAGACAGCCAGCGAGAGAGGGAACACAGCAGGGGGAGTGGGAGAGGAAGAAGCAGGCTCCCAGCAGAGGAGTCCGATGCGGGGCTCGATCCCAGGACCCCGGGATCACTCCCTGAGCCAAAGGCAGACGCCTAACAACTGAGCCACCCAGGCGCCCCGGCAACCACTGTTCTACTTCCTGTCCATGATTTTGATGACTCTCAGTACCTCATGTAAGTGAAATCATACTATTTGTCATTGTGACTGGCTTATTTTACGTAGCATAGTGTCCTCAAGGTTCACTATGTTGTAGTGTTTGTCAAAATTTCCTTCTTTTTAAGACTGAACAATATTCTGTTTTATGTATATACCGCATTTTGCTTATCCATTTATCTGACGACGGATAAGGGTTGTGTTCATGCTTTAGCTACTACTAATAATGCTACTCTGATCATGGGTGTAAAAATATCTCTCCAAGGCCCTGCTTTCAGTTTTTTAGGGTGTGTATCCTGAAGTGGAATTGTTGGATCATATGGTGGTTCTACTTTTAATTTTTGAGAAAGCGCCACACTGTTTTTCACAGCAACTGTACCATTTAACATTCTCACCAGCGATGCAGGAAGGTTCCGATTCCTCCACATCCTCACTAACACTAGCTATTTTCTGGTTTTGGTTTGTTTTGTTTTGTTTTGGGGGGGAGGGGTTTGATAGCAGCCATCCTTATGGTATGAGGTGGTATCTCATTGCAGTTTTAATTTGCAATTGCCTAATGATTAGTGATATACTTTTCATGTACTTAATAGCCATTTGGAGATCTTCTTTGGAAAAATGTCTATTTAAATTCTTTGCCTATTTTTGAATTAGGTTGTTCCTGGTTGTTATATTTTAGGAGTTCTCTACATATTTTGGGTGTTAATCCCTTACCAGATACATGATTTACAAATATTTTCCCCCATTCTGTGGATTTCCTTTTTCTCTGTTGATAATGTCTTTTGGTGCACAGAATTCTAGAGTTTTGGGGCGCCTGGGTGGCACAGTGGTTAAACATCTGCCTTCGGCTCAGGACGTGATCCCGGCGTTATGGGATCGAGCCCCACATCAGGCTCCTCCACTATGAGCCTGCTTCTTCCTCTCCCACTCCCCCTGCTTGTGTTCCCTCTCTCGCTGGCTGTTTCTATCTCTGTCAAATAAATAAATAAAATCTTTAAAAAAAAAAAAAAAGAATTCTAGAGTTTCATGAAGTCCAATTTTTTGCTGTAGTTGTTACCTGTGCCTTTGGCATCATATCCAGGAAATCATGGCCAAATCCAGCATCATAAGGCTTTTGTCCTATGTTTTCTTTGAAGACTTTTGTAGTTTTGGCATTTACTTTTAGGGCTTTGATCCATTTTGAGTTGATTTTTGTATATGGTGTTAGGTGCAACTTCATTTCTTTCCTTCTTATATAGCTTTCACAGCACTATTTATCGAAAAGATGGCCCTTTCCCCATTGAATGGTCTTTGCACCCTTATCAAAAATTGCTTGACTATATGTGAGGGTTCATTTCTGGGGTCTCTGTTCTATTCCATTGGACTCTATGTTTGTTTTTATGTTAGTACCATATTGTTTAGTGAATGAATTTAGTAACATCTGTAGAGAATTTAAAAAACCAAGTTACAAACTAGAAGACAATATTTACAAATCATATATTCAACAAAGAACTTGTACTCAGAATATATAAAGAACTATTAAACTCAACAATAAGAAAACAAACAACTCAATTAAAACTGAGAAAAAGGACTTGAAAAGATAGTTCGCCAAAAAGGTTGGGAAATAAACACATGAAAAATAGTCCAATATCATCAGTCATTGTGAAAACACAAATTCAGGCTACAGTGAGATACCATATATGCCTGTTACAATAGCTAAAATAAACAATACTGACAATACCAAATATTGACAAGGGTGCAGAGCAATTGGAACCCTTACACGTTACTGGAGGGGATGAAAAATGGTACAGTCACTTTCAAAATGGTTTGGCAGTTTCTTTCAAGGTTAACTATACACGTGCCTTATGACCTTTCAATCCCACTACTGGTTATTTACCAGAGAGAATTTGTGCTCATACAAATGAAGAACGCCTTCCACGGGCTCATCAGGAAACTTGACACAGCCAAAGAAAGGGCCAGTGAGCTTGAAGAGAGGTCAAGAGAAACTTACCATACTGCAAATGCAAAGAGAAAGAGCAAAGCAGAAGTAAAACCAGAGCAGAACATGCAAGAACCGTGGTTCAATGGTGAAAGGAGCACCACACCCAGCACCGGACTATCGGAGAAAGGAGAGAATGGAGTAGAAGAACTATTCCAAGTAACAATGGCCAGGAACTTTTCAATATTAATGGCAGCAGGAAACCACAGATCCAGGAGCCCCAGAGAACATCCAAGGGCATGAATACCAAATAAGACACGCCTAGGCAGAGTATATTCAAACTGCAGAAAGTCATAGACAAAGAGAAAATCTTACGGGAGGTTTACACAGTTCTACCAATTTACTCGACACCATTGAGTTATCCAATTAAAATGGGTGAATTGTATGATATGTAAATTATACCTCCATAAAGATGGTCAAAGAAATTGAGTTAGTTACTCAGAGAAGTTTTACAAACGAGTGTTGATGTCAAGGCATAAAACTGTTTATCTACATCAGGCAATCATTTCATATCTAGGCAATCAAGACTCTCCGGAAGTGAATTGAAAGGAGGGGCCCAGCTCTGGCCACGTTCTGGGGCAGGTGGATTACTGAATGGAAATCCACAGCGTTGCCATTCTCTTTATGCTTGGTGACCTCTATGACCCGGGTGAGGCAATGTGAAATAAATCAGCGTTTTATCTGTTGCCGTCCCACCGCCCAACTTTGAATCTGAGTGTGTTTCAACCATATGTTTTCCCTCATTTTAAATTTTTTTCATGTGTTTCACATTTACTTTTACACCTGACTGGCGTATATTTTTGAGACTCAACTTTTCAGAAAAGATAAGGGAGAGCTGCCATGGCACAGGGTTACACGCAAAGTAAGCCCCCAAACTCCCAGGGACAAGAGTCTACCAGGCAAATACGCCTCCATTGACACTCCTCTTTCTTTTTAAAATGCATACAAATTTTCTATTTCTAATCAGTGCCTTCTCTCTTCAAGAGAGAGGGGGAAAAGCTTCCAGAGCAAAATAGCTTCACTGACATTTTCCCTCTGATGCGATGCTTATCTGCTTCCCTCTGAAGGCTTCTCATTGGGTTTATCTGTCTTATGCTTTTAACAGTTTCTGGTCTGATTATTGTTATTTGTACAGCCCTGAAGCCTTTTAATCTCTGCGGGTGGAGATCTATTATAAGAGCTTATTGCTGGAGAAGAACATGATTTTCAAAAAGACTTTTGTCCTTCAACGGTAATCAGCACACAAATGCATCCTGCTTCTTCCTCCTTTAACCTTTGCTGCCATTAGGGATGTTTTCATAGGGTTTTAGGTTTCCTAATCCAGTAATGAGCTACAACAATTTTATTAGGAAAAAAAAATGCAGTGAGAGAGGATAGAATATTGGTTTAGGAATGAGGAAATCCAGTCTAAGCGTAGTCCTCCACTCTGTGTAACCCTGGCTGGGCAAATTCTTTCAGGCAGTTTGGTTTGTCAACCTAAACACCTCTGAAACATTTGGGGGTTGACCTGGTAAGAGTCATATGCATGGAACAAAGCAAGTTGTGCATAAAAGATTAACCGAAATGATTTCATTAAAATTGATTTACCCCATCCAGACAAAAAGGGCAGAGGACAAAATGATTCCTCTGGAATTGGTTTGGTAAATTCCTCCTTAGGGGGCAGTGAGCCATTACTCAAATGGCTAATCCATAGGCCCACTTGCCCAGCTTCTAGGGGTCCCGCTCAGAATAGACCCATCTTCACTGCCATGATCACAGAGGAGACTGAATGAAAAAAAATTTTTTTTTCTTCCTTGTTTTAACAGAGCAGGAAGGAGAAAGGGGGTGGACAGAGTACTGGATTCAGGAAATCACACTGATGGAGAGAGAAGTTCCTCCAAGGAGAAAAAGAGGAATTGTAAACTTTCTCAAGGGATTCAACAGCATTGTTGTGTGAGTAAGTAAACTGTGTCCCCAGGCTGGGAGCAATTTAACGTCATTCAGTTTTCTCTCTCTCTTTCCTGGATCTCTCACCAATGGTGCAGACCTTAAAACCCTAGATTATAGACACTAGAGATGTCCCTGGACCTACAAATGTGAGGTCAAACTATTGCACTTTTTCTAGGAAGTATACTTCTATTGCATTTTTGTAAAGCAAATTGATTCATGACAAATTTCTTAGATTTGTTCTTCATGGGGTTCTGGAATCATACAATTTTGGTGAAATATAGTTAAATAAGTAACACAGGTATATACCTTGGCATAGATCAGATGCCAGGCAAAATGAACACCACCAAGACAAAAACAAAAAAAAACCCACAAAACAATATCTGCCCAAGTTATAATCTCAAATAGAATTAAATAGAGCAATTTTATTTGGGCCACAGTTTTTAATAATTTTGAAGCGTGATTTCCAATTGTGTTACGTAGCCTTTTGTGGGACTGAGTTTCTTCACCTTGAAAGTGGGTATAATTCCTAACTTTCTTGATTGTTGCAAATGTTAAATTATAGAATGTATTTACACGTCAAGCATGGTGTCTGACATATAAATTATAATCTTCACTTCTATTTTCTGCACCTTAATTTATTATATTGCAAACTGGAATTGCTTTTACATCCTGCTTTAAAATTACTGTGAGACAAAGGCCTAACAAATAATGGGGAAATATTGATAAAATCATTAGAGGACACATTGAGTATGAATAGATCACTTGCGTACTTCGCATTCTAGTAAAGTTTGAACCCGGGGAGAGCTCAAGAGTTCTGCCACATGGAGATGCATGACTGGACAAGGAAGCATTTGGCCAGGTGTTTTCACTGGCGTGTTGGTCAGAAAGCCACAAGAAATGGTGACGTTTGTACTTCTAGGTCCTCCATGTGACCCGACCCTATTGACAAGCTGTGACTATTCAACCTGACCATTTATAATCCTGGTGTAGTTTGTTCATCAGATGATCCAAAGTCACAGTCGTAAGTCCCTTAAACCTGAGAGTATGTGAGTCTTTCAAAAGAGCGAGCGGTACCTACTAGGGGTGACCGTGCTTGCAGACTTCACTGGGAGGGGCCAAGCAACTTTTCCAGGCTAATAAGATGGGCAAATGATGTGAGCAAATGAGGGCAGAGGTCTGACTGTGCAGCTTCTAGGACAGCAGCACAGAAGAGTCCCGTGCCCTTGGATAGTCTTACCTTTCCTCCTGAAGCAGTGGTGAGAATAGATCTCCTAATCCCGGAACAGTATAGAGAATCTGAGAACCAACCTGCAGATATTTTGAGCAAATCTATGTCAACTTTCTTCATCACATTGTGTCCCTGCTTATCCAACACTGAGGTGTATCCATGGGCTGTTCTTAGCCATTATACTGTTCATTCGGCATTTATACATCATACAAATACAGTGTATGATGCTGGTCACTTTCAACTGAGTTTCTCACCGTGGACTGTAATTTCCCCACCATATTTCCGCTCATTACCCCAGGTGCTTCTGCTGCTGCAGAGAATCTAAGAACTTCTCCAACTCCTTGAAAAGCAACTGTTGGAAGTTTTTGTTCTTTAATTAATCAAAGATGTTCTAGGCAGTCAAATACGGTTCAGTTCTCAGGGAACGATGTTGCACATATGCACCATAAACTAGGAAAATAAATGCAAGTTGCACACCTCACTACATTCAGGTAGTGCTTTCTGGGAAAATAATTAGTGCGTTATATTTAAGCTTATTTTTTCTCTTTTGTTCCTCTTTACCAGAGGATTATAGCTTTTGTTTTGGCTTAAAGTTGCTAATGAGACTATTACCAAGCACAGCTATTCTCTTTTTCCAACAAATGATTTCAGTTCACATACTTTCTCATTGTTAAGACTGTCAGTCTATTCTGTGATAATCAAACCTTAAAGTATTCTTTGATATAGTAAATGATCCCTATTGGTATTGAAGTCAAAATACTTATATACCCAGTCTAAGATTTAGGTCTGTGTGAGATGCAGTAAGAATTAGAAAAATCTTCTTGCTAAATTCATACCGAACTCCCATAACAGGCAGCAGCCAATAGTGTAGACATCCGTGTGTGTCTAGCAGAGGCCAAGGAGAAAACTAATTATAGGTTCTCCCAAACAAACCACTAAAATGTATTTGTTTCACAAAACCGAAGAGTAAATGTTCTGTTAAAGGATGTGTAAGATAAATGAAGACAGGAGGTTCAAAAATGTCCACTAGATGAGCTAATCTTTTCTCCTTTTCCATGAGCTTTCATTAAACTGTGGGGTTCTCTTTGTATCCCCAGCGCCTGATAGAGCCTGGCACATAGTTGAGACGCCATAAAAGACTATTGAGTCAATGAGGAACAGCACATCTTCAATCTCAAAAGAATATAATGCTGGGTATTTTTTTGTAACTTCATAGACTCATGTGTTTGTCTTTAGCTATCAAATGGTTGTGTGGATGTATGTATGCACGAAGACTTCAGATTGCAGTTTCTTTAGTTAAAAAATATCTATAGACTATCTATGCTCACTGAATGAGATACAGAAATAAATATGGTACAATGTTCAGCCTCCGAGGAGTAAGTAAATGATTCCCTTTTTATCATGGACAGCAAGATGGCAAAAGGAAATTGATTTCATGGTTGAAAATGTTAAATTTTCACTCAACTTTTTGGGTCGGATTGCCAGTTAAAATATGGAATACTTAGTTAAATTTGAATTTCAGATAAATAACAACTAATTTTTTAGGATAAGTATGTTCCAGATAGTTTTTGGCACATATCTATCCAAATATTCACCATCTGAAATTCAAATTTAACTAGACATCATCGTATATTTGTGTGTGTGTGTTTACACATGTGCATTAAATCCAGTAACCATACTTTTCAGGCTATTTTTTATACAGCAGAATCATCCAAATTGGTTTTCCTCTTTTTTAGACACCGTGGAGAGGGTACAAATTGTAAAATGCTTTAGTGGTAGAGAAAAGTAGGAGCTCAGAAGAGCATCAGGAGGAGAGCAAGGCCCTTGGATGATAATTAACCACAAAAGAAGCTACTTGTTCAAAATGTTGAGGTTGATCATGGGAACAGAAATGTTTATTCATTTGTTTGTGGAAGCATAATACTGTGTTTTAGGACCTAGGCTTTTAAGGCAGGCTGGGCAGTTCTATAACCTAATAATGCTATGATTCTGGACAAGAAACTTGTGTTTTCCATGACTGAGTGTCTCCATGCGACAAATGAAGACAAGTAGAGTACCAAAAGATAGACGAGCATTCCCTGGCATCTAGAAGCTAGCTTGACACTCACAATTTGGCCTTTTCCTGTTGGGTATAAGCAATTTCACAGAACACCAAGACCAGACAAAGTCACTCTGACCATATTGGATCAAGACAAAACTAAAATCAGTTCATAACCATGTATGAATACAGACAAACACATGAAGAGTAACCACACATCAAAAATGACCTAACACTGCCCCATCCTGGCTACTATGAGTGACTGGCTTATATAAAAGTTGTAAGAAGTTCCTTATCTACAACTTTATCCTTGGTCTAGTTTTCCCTCTTTCTAGAGAAGATTCATTAAGTTGTCCAGTCATGATATTAGTGCCACTTCCTGAGAGTATCCAGTTCAGAACAAAGACCTCAGTCCTTCAAATCTTCTGCAAATCACGTCACACAAACACCAATCCTTTCCAGCATGGTCTTACTGAGATGTCCTTTGCCATGTCCCTCCCCCATGGTATGCATTTTCCTTTGTCGCAAGGAGCCATTCAACTTATTCAACTGAAGGTGTGTTCCTGGTGGTCTTTGGTTGGAGAGCAATTTCATCATCACCTTCTCTTTCCCTTCTTTATTTGTCTTCAGGGTTCCATTTTCTCCTTGTGCCTTTTCCATGTATTATCACTAAACTGGGTCTGGGAGATATGGGTCTTATAAAAATATCAGTGAAAGAGTCATCATCATGAGTTCATGAAGTTAAATAAATAAAATCAAATGCCAAATTCTGGTAACTCTGTGATTGCTTCTGGGTTTCAAATAGGCATTTCAGGCTTACTTATTTTCCAGGTCCTTCTCCATTTTAGTAAGTGGTCTCTCAAGGACACTAGAATATTTTCAGAGTTGCTCACATTTTCCCATTTTTCAGCAGAAAAGAATCCAATGATACAATACCATGAAGAAAACGTTTACGGATAACAATATTTATTATGCTGGTTTTCTTGGATGTAGTTTCAGAGAACAATAATGATGGATATAGATGGGAAGTGAATGATACTTTCCATCCTTGAAGGCACTATCTATCTACTTCTAGGCCAACTTTAGGGGTGTGGATTCTGCTATGGACCACAATCCTGGGACATGAGCAACCCTGATTCTTTGGTCCCACACCCCTCTGTAGTCCTCTTCTATCATTAGTGGTAAAAACATTTCCCTTTCTCATTATTTTTGTTGAGTGAGGAATCCCATAATATTTCAGCTCCAAGTTTGGCAGCATAAAACCCAGCCCAGCAATCCCCATAATTTGTGATATTGGATGGTGCTGGGTATCAAAAATATTGATTGAGTTTTTTCAAATTACACACACCTGGGGTGGAGAAAGTTAGAGAACTGGAATGAAAGTTTGAATCAGAAGTATGAGTATATGCTTTGAAAACTCTCCAGGTGATTCTTATTTGACCCAATTCCTAATTCTCTAAGAACTACTCCATAAATGCAGCACTACCTCTAAATCAAAATGAAATAGAATACTTTAAAAAAAATCAAATTTAGGATCAAGGTACAATCTACTATTTAATACTATTTGTAGTTCAAACTCTTAGCAAATTTAGAACAGAATCCCACATTTATCTGAGCTGATCTAATTGCTGGTTCTGCCACAATTCCACGGCACATGATGAACCAGGGCCAAGCCCTGAAGAGCAGTAGCAGATCTCACTGAAAATCTAATTTAAGGGGTAGGAGCAGGGATGCTTCAGTTACGGTTGCTGAGGTCATGGCTAGCCAACCTCTATTTTTCATTCCCTAATAATTTTCTCAGAATAACACCTTTGGATATACAATCTATCTTGCTTAGTTTGGTCTCAAAAGTGAATTTGAGAGAGAAAGTCTTCAGCGAAATTCAGTATGTTTTAAAGTTATGCTGCCGTGATCAGCTGAATTGTCTTTGCTTCAAGAATAAACCAGCAGAATTTGCTTCAGGATATATACCGCTCGATGTTTATGGCTTGATTTCAACCCCAGAATGGTTTATTTTGAATGTCCAAATTACGTGGACATTCTAATACGGGCAATGATAAATGATAAATGAAGTTTAAACAAAATGTTTCTTGTCTACTGGATTGCTCAAAGCATAATATAGATGTGACAGAATGAGTCTTTCCTCCATGCTGAAAATAGATGAATGGTAAATATTTCCTCCTTAATTTAATCACGATGTCTTCAAAACAGAGGCCAGAAGCAATTTGTTGAAGAGCTCCACATAACCATTGTAAAGCCCAGTAGTTCAGCCTGAAATCTTTCCAGATAGGAAGAAGACAGACTGAATCACAACTTGGGTTTTAGTATCAGGTAGTTCGTGACTTACTCAGAGGAAAGGTGTCAGTCTTTGCACCGAGTACCTGTTCTTTTGTCAGATACTGGGTAAAACCCCATGCACAAATAAAAATCAGTCAAACAAACAAGCAAATAACAACAGCAAAAAAAAAAAAAAAAAAAAAATGAGGCGGATCTTTGGCCTGCTATTATCGAATCTTTCAAAAAGGACGGCCTGGATATTCTTTGGCATTCCTAGGTTTGGTCATCACCCAAGGAGAGGGCTAAGGTTTGAACTTGGAGGGAAGTTTTCTGGAGTGCTCACCAATTAGCAACGTTTCGAATATTTTATGTCAATTAAGTGATGGATAAAAACCACCTTTCAAAAAGCCTATCTCAAAAAGCCAGGTAACTATAATTTTTATGTTTGTTTGATTAAAAAACACGATAGAAAACAGGAGGTAACATTCAAATGCTTCTGTTCATTGTTCATGTTTAGATGTTCATAAATTTTGCAGTGATTTGGGTGATGGAAAATGCGAGCAACCGGGAGAAGAAAATACCCAACACCTTCTTCAAAGCAAAAGCTATTTTCTGTAACAAACCAATGTAAAGAATTTCTTTGCCTTCTTATCTCCCAGTTTGACTTGTTGCTCCCCCATCCCGCAGTCACCTTCCCCACCCCCCACCCAAGCTTGGCTTCCCCTTGCCTTTAACTATTCAATGCTAGGGAAGGCTCTGGCTCTACCTACATCGTGGATTAGATTAGATTCTGAATAGGTTAGATGATACTTGAGCTTTGCATGTTTGAATATTTTGGCTTCTGACTTCAGTTTCTGCAACTCATGAAAATTAAACATACTTATTTCTAGGACAATATGCATTTATTTATTTCTAGTATAACTTGTATTTTTACTTCTGGTACAACTGACACCTTCATGAGGTGAGCGTATCTGGAATCTGGTCAGTTTGGGGGTATTTATCTCTGCGCAATTCCTGGAGAAACTCTGACTCTCTTTACAGTTTAATGGTCCTCTAGAGTTAAAGGACAGGAGCAGCACTGCCAGCCTGCCCTTCGGGCCGGCGGAGGAACTCTGTAGAAACTGGCTCCTACGTGAGCTGCCTGGAACAGGAGGGAAGGAGCTGCCGCACACGACACCAGGCGTGTTTGCTGGGAAGCAGGGAGGCATCTGGTCATGTTTTATTTGCCACCACTCAGGCCTGCAGTCATCTTCACGGCAACAAATAAATTCTAGAACATATAATCCTGATGAATGAATTTCTGAGAAAACCACTTGATGAGGAAGTGCTTTAAAAAAAACACTCATTGTATATCTTTATTGTTCAATGTTTAAAATAATTGACTATTTTAACTTTTGCTGCTTTTCTTACTGGAGTAACCTTAACAATCCTGAATATGAGACCTTACGTTGCAGGGCAGCAAATAGAGTGTCCGAAGTCTTGGGAGTACTAAATAAATGGCAATCAGGAAAAATCGTGAAAATGCCATCCATTGCTGTTATCGGCTGAGGTGTTTGATCAGCCCCTACTCTATTTGTAATTAATTTAATCAGTGTGTTTGACCCCAGTATGTGGAAGCACTGTGCAAGGAGAGGGTGAAAGGAGGCAAGAGAAAAAGGGCATCTACCTTAACCTTCCATGGTTACGTGACAAAGAGAAGAAAGAACATGGTAGAAAGAACAAAATATTGCGAGACCACTAAAGAGAAGCAGTGATTTCTGTTTGCAAGATCTCATGGAGAATAAATCATCCACTCAGCTCAATTTCGTATATCTTTACAGATGCCAATTACATGCCAAGCTCTGTGCAGGTGCGAGGTCTGTGAGGGCCTCTAAATCCTCCCTGAAAGGCTCTCAGAGTCTAATCAGGAAACAGACACAGAAACAAACAAACAAACAGGCATGAATGGAGGCAGAGGAGAATATGACCCATCTTTAGAAATTATTATTAATTATTCCTGGGTTGTACATTGAAACAAGAGGAAGTGATTGGAAATGTATGAGCTAGATGAAAGACAACTGTTTATGTCATGCGAATGACTTGAAATGTAACATTAAAATATTACATTTTATGCTTAAGATAGGCCATTTCCAGCATTAGAGTGACTCCAAAATATTTATCCATATTCCTGTCATAACATATATGACACGTTTTATGTTTTAACTCAGTTTCTCTTACCATAGTCTGAATTCCTTCAAGGTAATCAATATATCTTGATTGCCATACCTCATCCATAGTAGATGCAATGTAAATAGTGTTTGAACCTAATTGATTATCAGCACAAATTATTTTGGAGGAAAAAAATATTTAGCACAGGCCCACTACACCAACTACTTCCTAAACAGTAGTTTTCAAAATAAGCTGGTAGTTGCCAAAATTAAACGTACTTTTTTTCTCCAGACAGATCTTTGTTGAAAATACAGCCTCGGTTGCAAGCATAATTGCTTCTATAATTCTAGAACTAGCAGTGAATAAAAATTAGAATAAGTAATAAACAGCAAATAGTTTGCAGTTATTAAATAGTCCCATTTTTATGGAAGATTTGGTGGCATGTTTATATATCATCCATGGGGAAAAAAATACCCTAAATTCTTTTATCCACTGTAGGCTTTTTTATAAGGAATTGTAATACCTGAATAGTGTCAGGGAATCCAAATGATGCAGTCCCTTTCTCATGATTTAAATACTCTTACTTTTAAGTGGCTGTGATTCTGGTAGTTAAAAATCAGAACCAGCTAATAGTATTCCATCATTAAGTTGTGTTTCCTGGGTTATTTGGGATGCTCCCACCTCGACCCCATTTAACTATTGGTGTGCTTCTTAGGTTCCCAGAGAATACATGCAGAAAATGCACACCAGACAGACGCGTAATCTTTATACTTGCCCGAATTCCATCCCTGAATCTCTGACGGGACCCTGACTCTGCTGAGCTATGTTTCCCCGTGGGTGCAGTACAAAGGTCCACTTTGTTAAGAGCAGACATGAGGGCCACCTGGATGGCTCAGTCGGTTAAGCATCTGCCTTCCACTTAGGTCATGCTCCTGGAGTCCTGGGATCCAGCCCCACATCGGGCTCCCTGCTCGTCGGGGAGACTGCTTCTGTCTCTGTCTGCTGCTCCCCCTGCTTGTGCTCTCTTTTTCTCTCTGAACAAATTAAAAAAAAAAAGAAAGAAAGAAAAAAAGAGCAGACACGAGAAACCTAGGCCCTGCCTTCATTCTTCTTCCCCCTTCCCTGTTTTCACTCCACTTTCCAACAGAAAAGGCTCCTGCTCTACCGGCTACATAGGAGAGAAGAAAGGGAAGAAAGCGGCGATGTGAAGAAAGCAATTTTTCAAGGGGTTGTCCCAGACCGGTACTGTTCATTTCCCCTCTGAAAGCCATAGCCCTTGGTACGATAGCCTCGTCATATGTCCTCAGCATACATTCTTCTTTTGGAGTGAGAAGAATCCCTGATTCATGCTGGAGGATGAAAGAATGTGACCAACTTGAACCTACTTAGAACCCTTGTCAGAGCTAGAAGGGGCTTTTGAGGCGGCCCAGACGAGTGGTTCCCAGCCTCAGCTTTGCCGCAGGCCCCCTGACGACAGTGACACACTCCATGGGTAACATGGAGGGTGGTGACTAGGGAAGCGATTCTTCTGAAGAGAGCACAGAGCAGGCTCTACAGGACCTTGCAGGGTAAGAGAGCACTTGCATCAAAAGACCAGGCTGCCACCAGCGCCATGCAAGACATTTAAAAGGACACTGCTTGGGACAGAACTGCCTAGAGGTGGGAGGACCTTTGTGGATTGTTGCTTGAAATAATCCTATTTAGAGGGGAGAAAACTGAAGCTCAGGAAGGTGAAGAGATTTGTTCTCATCCCACCGCTAGCTACCAACAGACTCAGAGAGACGTCAATCTTACCTCCGTAAGTGGTTTTATCACATCCTACTGCGTCCTCATTGCATGTAGATTTCGTGTAGCATTTCTCTGTGCCCAGTAGGAAAGATGGGAGGCAGGCAAGAAGGAAGCAGAGAGGGTGGAAGGAGTGGAGGAAAGGAGGAATGTAAGGAAGGAAGGAGGGACAAAAGAGGCAAACAACAATAAAATATAAGAGAACAAACACGGGAAGCAGACAGGACCCAGAGTAGCCTGGCAGCGGAGTTCAGACTGAACAAGGTCCGTGAGCACCGCTGTCCAGCGACCGGGCTCTATGCCTGAGGAATGGAGGGGCTGGTAGAGCAAGTTCACAATTGCTTGGGAGGACTTCCTGTCCTACAGATGGTGTGGGCAAGACGAACAGGCTCTTCTCTGTGTCCGGGTGCTATTCTCCTAGGAAGTCCCTCATGTCCCCAAAGGGGACAACTTAATGGAGCATCAGCCAGCTGGAGCCTTCACCTGTCAAACCTCATCCATTCAGAACGGTTGGAATTCTAAGGTCAGAGTTGCCATCCTTTTCCTTGAGATTCTTATTTCTGTTAAAATGTACATAGTCCGGAGGAAGCACCCAAGAGGGTTCTGGTCGGGACTGCATGATGAAAGCAGGAAGCCACTGTCCGTGAGGCGCAGTTACTAACAAGAGTTACCTCTGAAAGTGGAGCAATTCCAGCAGATTTTGAGCGGCTTGTGCGCTGAAGATGAGCATGACGTCAGTACGTTTCTGCCCGACTTTGACCCTGCTTGGAAGGAAGTCCTTGCCTCTCATTTCCAGTTAAAGTAAAAAAAGAGATCTTTTTTTTTTTTCCCCAAGAGTCATGGAGAAACTGAAAAATAATTAAGGTGGAGATGTTTAAAAGAGTGTTTTGGGGAGCATAAAAAAGACACACTTTCTAGATTAAATGTGTTCTCGAGTTGATTTTGTTTTATTCTGCACCTATTAATAATCCAGAATATATACCAATACATCATTCCAATTAATGTTTATTAGGTACTATGTTCTTGTCACCATGCAGATAGTTTACTTACTTTTTTAGCTTTTTGATGGGGAGCGGGTTCCATCCAGTACTTCCTTCCCCGTTTCGGGGAAAGAACACCCTGCCTCCTTCCATGTGATTTGGGGTTCTGCCACCACTGGTATCCCACATACGACTCACTCCTCTGTTCCCTCCCCTATTTCTGTTCCAATACTTTCCCCTCAAGCTTGGCACACAGATATATGCCCGTGTTCTAAGGGAGAGTTGGATTCTGTCCCAATAACATGAATTTTGAAGCAGGATGCACAAGGGCACAAAGGAGACTGACGTTTAATACTCTCACTTTGGGAGTCCGCAGGGTGGGCTGTGGCTCTTGCTGCTGAGATCTGCAAAGCTACCCCGGCACTCAGCTTCCCTGGGGCCTGACTGTTTCCTCTTCCTTTGACTCATTGAGCCCCTGTAGGTTCCAATTAATCCCCCCTTTTTGGCTTTAATTAGTCAGATATGATGCTTTTAAACAGAAGAATCATTTTGCATATAGAATTGCAAGGATAGAGAGGTGAAGTAAAGTCACATGACTGCCAGGATTTTTATGGAAAACTACATTTTTTTTTGAAAGATTTTATTTGTCAGAGAGAGAAAGAGAGAGAAAGCACATGCAGGAAAAGTGGCAGGGAGAGGGAGAAGCAGGCTCCTGCTGACCAGAGAGCCTGACGAGGGGCTCACTCCAGCACCCTGGGATCATGAGCTGAGCCGAAGGCAGAGGCTTAACCCACTGAGCCACCCACGCACCTCGGAAAACTACATTTTCAAGAGAAAGTTCTATTGCTGATTTGTTGTTGTGTTGTACTACTCGTCTTTTTCTTTTTTTTTCCTTTCTTTGCTTTGACATGGTCATCTTACTCTTTTATTCCTTTAGTTAAACCAACTTCAGGTCCAGAAATCAAAGATTGTCTTTGGCCACCTTAAGAAACACTCTAATATTCATTCTAAGTGTATAAATTGAAATCCAGTATAAAATTCTGATTACCCCTTCTGGTGAACTGTGGTGTGGCAAGCATATTTCTGAAATGTGACTGTTTGCACTTGAAAGGATTTTGTTCCATACTTCAGTGTCCTCAAAGCATCATTTCTTCTTTACCACTCTGCATTAAAAACTCAAAGCTCCACTTTTCATTCCCCAAAGTTTTTCCAAAAAACATACTTTGAAATAAGCCCTTAGAGTAGAGCAATCGGCTGGATATAGGGACTGAAGAGTGTTGGCTTATTCTTCCATTTTTGTTCTTGTGAATTAGCAAATGCATTTCTGATTATGACCCTTAAATCAGAAGGAAATGTTGGATAAATTCAACATTATAAATAATTCAGTAAGTAGGATGCATAATTTTGTCTTTCTTTACGAGATAACATGCTGACATTGCTGTATTCAGAAAGGCTCATTTCAGTAGGTATGATTACAGCAAGTCTTCATTTAAGGGGCTATGAATACTTTTCTTTATCTTTAGATAAGATATGCAGAATTCTTTTTTTTCCCTAACAAAGAATGATATTTTTGATCTTGGAAACAACAAATATTCTGATAGAGATAGAAATTTAACATATTACTTCGGAGACATCTCGTTCATTGCACGCTCCTTACTCTGCAGAACACTAAACCTGTGGAGCCATAGATGTATTTTCATGACAAATCTCTTCTTAATGCTAAGCAGGGTTGAGAAGTTCATAGAAAATGTGCTGGTTAGCCATTCTCATTCCCTCCATTTGTCCAGAGAAGTTTTGGTAAAGGAAATTGTGTATATAACTGAATAAATAAAACACAACAATTCCATACCTCTTGTCCAATTTTTTTTCACTAGACACACAATTATTTTCATTCATTCCCCAAAGCCTCTACTATTAAAAAGATGAGTAAATTGCAGACGGAAGCTTTTTAAAGGTGTCTAAGCACAAAGAAAAGGAATGATTTCACATTTCTGAGAACCATTGTATTGCTTCTGGAGTGAGTTTTACTTTTTCATAAATATCATGTCAATTCAATAGAAGTTAGATAAAAGCAAATGGCATTATTGTGTTTAGAAATCGAGAGGCAAATGAAATATCCAAAATATACACTTAGATGTAATTCTCTCTCTTTTGGTAGATAACCTAGTAGTAGCTTTCTTTTTAGCAGCTCAGAAATATTTTTTCCTTTTGTCCCTTTATATTATAAAGTGGAATAAAGGGATGATAAGATACTTTCTAAAGACAATTTTATTATAAATTAAAATTTATCAGATGTGAAAAATTTATTTTATCCATATGATTTGCTTTGGTCATGGATTTTAAGAAACTAGTGTAAAAATAAAATTATAAATATTTTTCTCAATAGCTATCACATTTCAAAACTAAAATTATGTGGTTATTTCATAAAGCTTTTCTGCTATCTAATATATGGAATTATTTGGAAAAGTTGTTTAGGGACCAGTTTATTGTTTTCTGAGAGAAACTTGGATCAACTGATTTTTAAAAATTATTTACTTATTTGTTCATCTATTTACTTATGTCATCTCTACACCCAACATGGGGCTCGAACTCATGACCCCAAGATGAAGAGACACACGTTCCTCCGACTGAGCCAGCCGGGTACCCCTGGATCCACTGATTTATTTATTTATTTTTTTGAGGTTTCTTAGCTGGACTTTTAGTAATTTTGTGCCTAACCTAAGAAATAACCCGCAGAGCTGAAGACTGAGCCTTAATTAAACCTAAGAACTCTTTACAAAACATGTATTTAAGGAGTTCTCATATATTTTCCTAAGTGAAAAGGATATAATACAGTGTTTGGTTGAATAAATATTCACATCCACATCTTTGGGCT
This sequence comes from Ursus arctos, assembly GCF_023065955.2. Classification (NCBI taxonomy): domain Eukaryota; kingdom Metazoa; phylum Chordata; class Mammalia; order Carnivora; family Ursidae; genus Ursus; species Ursus arctos. The sequence continues at coordinate 42,048,267 of NW_026622841.1, forward strand.
AAATACAAAGCAAGTGAGAGTTAAGTGGGGCCAGGATGAACTCTCTATTACCTTGAAGGTGGTTCATAATGGTAAAGCTGCTGGTTGTCCAGCGCCACAGTGAGCCAAGGACGTCCATGGTGCTCACATTGTCTCACTTACGCCTTGCAACAACCTTATGAGCAATATGGATTTATGAGCGATAGAAAATGTTAAGCAGTTAATGACATTGTATGGCTTGTAAGTGGCAGGGCTACATTTTTTTTTAAGGTTTTATTTATTTATTTGACAGAGATAGAGACAGCCAGCAAGAGAGGGAACACAAGCAGGGGGAGAGGGAAAGGAAGAAGCAGCCTTCCGGCAGAGGAGCCTGATGCGGGGCTGGAGCCCAAAACACCGGGATCATGCCCTGAGCCAAAGGCAGACGCTTAACCACTGTGCCACACAGGCACCCCGCAGGGCTACATTTTAATCTGACTTTAGAATTTGTTCTGTTAACTGCTAGGCTAGGGACTAGTGTGTTTGCCGTCTTGGTCCCATTTTCTCCAGTTCCTTCTCCACTCTGATAATCCTGTTAAACTCTTCATTTCACAGATCCAGAGCGTAATAACAGATGGCCTATGATCGTATCAGCTAATACTTACTCAGCCTATTGTGCTCCCAGTCTTGTTCTAAACGTTTTAGTATCCCCGTGTTAATGACAGAGAACGTATTTACATCATAAGGCTAGGGAGGAAGACTAAGAAGGAAGCTGTTAGTGCTGAGTTGTGTCCCTTCAAAACCCATATATTTAATCCTAACCCCCAGTACCTCAGAATGGGCTTGTATTTGGAGATAGGGTCTTTCAAAAGGTAATTAAATTAGGGCCCAATCCAATATGACTGGCGTCTTTATATGAAGAGGAAATTTAGACACAGACAGGTTTGGAGGGAAGACCATGTGAAGACACAGGGCAAAGATGGTCATCTACAAGCCAAGGAAAGAGGCCTCAGAGGAGCTAACCTTGCTGACGGCTTGATCTCAGACTTCCAGCCTCCAGAATTGTAGGAAATTAATTCTATTATGTAAATTTCTGTTGTGTACCCGGTCTCTGGTACTTTGTTCAGTGGCTCTAGCAAATAATATCGAGGTCGATAAAAAGGTTATTTGCTAAAATAAGTTAACACGTGGAATAAATTTAATTCCACAATCCCAATGACTTGCATTGATTGGAGATTATATCTAAATAGGTTGAATTGTTATTACCCAGATATGTTAAGTTGGTTGCATTCTGAGCTCTCACAACTTAGGCAGTGGAAACATGCAAACAATATAATCTAGTCCACTTTTTTTTTTATGTCTGTTGACCAGTAAAGACTGGTGCTTGGATCAAATAAGAAAATGGCTGTAAGATGAAAATTAATGGATTCCTAACAATTGATTAACCAAGAAAAAAAGCAAAAAAAAAAAAAAAAACAAACCATAAAACACTTAGTTGCCAATGAGAATCAAATGCCAAAAAGGAAGAATTTAACGAATGAGAAATGCTTAACGAGAAGACATGAGAGTTGTTTTTGTTATCATTTGTTCCAAGAAAGGTCATTGCTTTTATAGGTCAAATTGAACTCTGAGAACGTTCTCTCCCTTTCTCTGCCCTGTGAGGATTCATTATTATAATGCATGACCACCAGCATTCATCACAGCTGGATTTTCAAGGGGACTTTCCAGAGTTCTTTGAAAACTTTGTTTCATGGTTCTTTATTTCTTTGGTGGGAAGTAAGATAATTAACTTTTATCTGCTTTTTACTTGTGCAGTCTTTAAAAGAGCAGAGAGTATTTCACCTGTGACATTTTCCATTTAGCCATCATCACCTCAGAGTAGTGAATCCCAAAGTGTTTTACAAAACTCCAGTTCTACAGACTATTAATAGAAATTGCATCTTTTTACTTAGAACTCACTTTTGAGAAATTTGTGTTGTATAACCAACTCACATCAAACCAGTAAAGGTCCATAATTTTATTTTAACATCCAAAATTTCCAAAATCGAACATTTTAGAACTTTATAAACTTATTTCAAAATTATTTTTTAATCTAGACTAACATTGAAAGCCAACTGGCTGGATGAATCTGAGAGGTAGATCAATGAATTATAAAGTGTCAAGGATCTGAACAGACAAATTTAATTTGTAGCTAGCAAATAATAAGGGTAATGATGGTGGGATGCTTGGGTGGCTCAGTCTATTGAGTGTCCGACCCCTGGTTTCAGCTCAGGTCCTGTTCTCAGGGTCCTGGGATCAAGCCCCGCGTCGGGGTTCATGCTCAGTGGGGAGTCTGCTTTCCTCCCTCTCTCCCTCTGACAGTGCCCCCTGCTCGTGCTCTCTCTCCCTCTAAAATAAATAAATGAGTCTTTTTAAAAAAAAAGATGGTGGTGATGATGATAATGCTGACAATGATGAGCATCTGGTGACTATTGACTAGGTTTTAGACCATGAACTCACAGCTTTGTAGAGGCTGTGCGTGCTAAGGTCTATTGTGAAGTTCCGATAATAGAATGTGGTATGCACCCTTTCTTAAAATGATTTCACATCGGCGATTTCTCTTTTTGTGAGCATCTAGTAGGACTCATGCCTGGATGAGGACAGTTTGGGAAAGGGTATGGTAAGCTCATATTTTCCCTTAAGATTGGCATCAGTTTCAGTTACTACTTGCTCTTAGAATTATAGAATTATTTCTGGGAACTGGAGAGGATGCTATGTAAGCCCCCTTTATCTTCTCACAACAGAAAGAAATACTCACAACAAGTGTATAAGTTAGCTATGTCTGCATAACAAGCCCACCAAACTTCAGTGGCTTAAAACAGCATAACCATTTATTTAGCTCACAGATTAATGTGAGTTGATTTATTTAGGTCTGCAGATTAATGACTTAGACTGGGCTCAAGTGTGTGGTTTTTCTGGTTTTTGCTGGGCCCACTCCCATGGCTGCAGGCTATAGACAGTGGGCTTTCTCATGTCTCTTGAGCCCCAGATAGAGTAACAGAGTTCTCTTCCAAGTAGTCTCTTATCCTCCCTAATCCAGGGTTGTTCACATGGTAGCTGCCAAGTTCCAGAAGACGAAAGGGAAGCATGCAAGGACTCTTAAGGCCTAGGATTAAAACTGGCACACTATCACATTTTATAAGTCACAGGTGCAGCCCAGCTACCCAGTATTCGTTTTAGGCTGGTCTTTTAACCTGATTTATAGTAAATTTTTGCCATTCATAAATAGTTAAATAGTATAATTTGTCAATTATTAATTTAAGGGTTCCAGGCTTGATGTCTTATTTAGAAAAACTTATTTATTTGATAATTTTTCCTTAAAAAATTAAAAAATTCATGAAAGTATAAACTTATACATTAAAAACCTTGAAGAAAATATGGAGATTTTTAAACCGACCTCAATATGGGAAAGGACTCCTAAAACTGAAAAGCAGTAGGAGAAATTGCCAAAAAACAAGGCTCAACAGATTTGCCCTTATAAAAAACAAAGTGTGTGTCACTCCCAGCTAATGAACTTGCCTTCCAATTTAGTAAAGAAAACAGAAGGCAATCAGAAGGGAACTTTCCAGTTTTTACCAGTATATCCATCTACCAGCATCCATGTCTTCATCTTCTATCTCACCTCATGTCACTATGGATAAAGGATCCATATTCCCATCTAAAGTCAAAACTTCCATTGGTCTAGTAGATTCCTGGGCCTCTTTCGAACTCAGTACATTGCTGCATTGAATCTTCTCTGTTTAGAGTCTTTTCCCCTCTTTCTAGGTCTTTCTCATCAACATACAAACAAGCCCTATTACTCTCTCTAAAATAAATGCCTCTCATTCACCTTCCCTCTAGCTACCACTGTTCCCCTTTGCAGCGAAGCTCAACCCAACCACTGTCTTTACTTGCCATTACCAACTCCTTTCCTCCTATTGTTCTCTCAAACCCCTTTGAGGAGGATATCACCCAAACTCTTCCTGTCAAGGTGACCCATAACTTCCATGTCATTGTACGCATGGGATGTCTGAATCTCTGTCTCCATCTTACCTAATCTATCACCGGCATTTGATTCCTTTGATTATTCTCTCTTCTTTGAACTTTTTCCCCTATATTTGAGGACTCTTACAGCTTTCTTCCTCCCAAATGGCCCCTTCGACTCTTCTGCTGGTTGGTATTCTCCAGAACTCAGACTTTGTTTCTCTTCTCTTAAATATCTACAGTCATTCCTTTAGTGACCTCAATCTCATCTACTGGTTTCATGCATTACTCATGTGTGATGACTCCCAAATGAGTATCTCTAACTCTAACTTCTCTCTTAAAGTTGCTTTATTTCCAATTGACTACTGATCATCTTCATGAACATTCCATCCTTTGGCTGAGGCCAAAAATCTTAGAGTCATCATTGACTCATTTGCACCTTCCGGAAACTTGCCTTGAGTAAATCCTATCAAGTCTTCCTCAGTGTATATCTCAAGACTGACAACGCTATGTTATTAACACCCTGTTCTATCTCTTGTTTGGATTATTACAGTAACCTCCTAACCAGGGTACCTGCTTCAACTCATTCCCAATATGACATGCAGAATAAGCTCAGAGTCAAATGCACTTATGTATGTAGAATTCCGTAATGATCCATGTCTCATTCAAAGTGAATGCCAAAGTCTAACAAGGCTTTGCACCAGGCTTTATGATAGAGGTTCCCATAACCTCTCCTATAGCATCCCAACCTCAATCGATTCCAGCCCACACTAGTATTTCCTTGACTCTTCCTGAAACATAACTGGCATATCTCCCCTGTCAACTTTGCACTGTTATTTCTTCTGGCTGGCTAGCCCCACACGTCCTTCAAGTTTTCGCTCAAGTGTCACCCCTCCTGGACCCTACTGAAAATTGCAGCTTTTATGTCCTCTGTATCACTTTGATCCATGGTATCATCACCTAACATGATATCAATTAATTTCTGTTTGTTGTCCTCCCTCAGCTAGAACACAAACTTCCTGAAGGACGGGATCTTTAACTATTTTCTTCGAGTTTCACAAAGGTTCAAACTTTTTATTGTTTTGTTCATTCCTGTATCATAGAGCTCAGAACTGTATGCAGCCCACAGCAAGCTTTCAATAATTATATCATGAAAGAATGTCGAAAGGAACTCTGAAGAAAATTAAAATAGAAATTAAAGTTGGGGAAATATTTAAAAAGTTATCACTTATATATTCGATATCTGGTGTGTTTATAGATAAATAAGAAAAACACTAACATCTCTATTAAAAAATAAGCAATCACTGATGAAAAAATTCTCAGAAATAAAGTATACACACAAAACTGTGCAACCTTATTATGTAATAAAAATACGCATTACAATAATACAATTTTATGTTTTTTCATGAATTTGGTAGAGATAAAATTTTTAATGGTTAAGTATATTAAGTTTGTGAAGAAATGGATACTTTGATATATTTTTAATGTCCTTTAAACAATTTTGTCATATACGTAAAAAAGCCTTCGTGGTATTTAAACGTTTTGACTCCAAAAGTTTACTTTCAGAGATTTGTCTTACTAATTAGAGATACCTAACAATGCATAAGAGAAAAACAAACAAATAAACAGACAAACATGAAAACCATCGAAATACCTACAATGGGGGAATGGCTTAAAACATAATGACTATATATTTAAATATTGTACAGCTATTAAAAACATGCTTTATAAAAATATTTACAACAGGAAGATAAACTTTTTATAGCAATGAGCTTGACCTTGAATCTATCCATAAACCCAATTCTAAATTTAACCCTTACCTCAAACTGAAAATATAATATAATCATAATCACAATTTTACAAGGAGAATTTAAATGTATATATGCACAGATAAAATTGAAGGAAATGCAATATCATTTTCACAATGGCTTGTAGCACCGTTGTAGCCCTAGGAGTCGGTCTTATATATTTCTTATGCTTTTCTTAATTCTCCGAATGTGAAAATGAACACTTATTTTTAACAATCAAAACCAACACAACTTAAATAATCTAAATAAAAATAATTATAATTCTGCATCTGTTTCCCTAGTCGGCTACGGCTGGTCTTCTATCTCCCTGCAGAGTATCTGCTTACAACACACTTCTATGTATTGATGTACTGATTGCACTAAGTGGAATTTAAATTCCCCTCAGTGGGTAGGACAGGTATCTTGTGAAACCAAAGCAGCCAGTATCTACATCTAATTTTTAATTAAGTACAGTAATTCCTAGCCAGTACCAGCTGTTATCATGTTTCTTCAATTCTGTGCCTTGATAAATAGCTCAAGGAATGTTCTCTGAAAAACATAATCACGCAAACCTTTTCTCACTTTTAAAATAAGCTTTGAAAATAAATTCCCTTTGAATTTCTATCTTCTCAAAAAAGCTGTGACTGGATGTTTGTTGAGAATAACCAACACATACCCACACCCACACCCACAATTCACACAATTTTTTTCTTCCGTAACAGCTTTTTAATATCAGATTAAAGTACTTATCAAAGATTAATGAAACACCTTGAAGAAGGCACAACTATTGTTCCATTTTACAGCTGAAGAAGCATTTCTCAGTCGACTTTTTCATTCTTGGACTCAGATCCTTGATCAGGTTCATGCCTGGTTTACTGGCTTAGATTCCTCTTGCTATTTGCTTCTAGTCTGAAGTTGCCAATCTCTTTTCCTGTATTTTAAGGTGTCTTGAGTTTTCTGAAGGCTATTAGCAACGTGGGCACCAGGTTTTCAGCTGAGATATTCTGATCTGCGCTGTATGTTTCTCATAACCGTAAGCGGACCTGAGCGCAGTCGGGAGACAGCTGTCCTCCTCTACAGGTGCACGCTCCTATCCCTTGTGAAGCATCTTCAGGTCAGCTAGAGAGGGTGAAAGAAAGTGATAATAAAATTTTGCTTTAAAGTTACTATAAAACGTAGATGGGGGGCGCCTGGGTGGCTCAGTCGTTAAGTGTCTGCCTTCGGCTCAGGGCGTGATCCCAGAGTCCTGGGATCAAGCCCCGCATCAGGCTCCTCTGCTGGGAGCCTGCTTCTTCCTCTCCCACTCCCCCTGCTTGTGTTCCCTCTCTCGCTGGCTGTCTCTCTCTCTGTCAAATAAATAAATAAAATCTTAAAAAAAAACATAGATGGATGGATGGAAGGATGGAGGGAGGGATGGAGGAAGGGATGGATAGATAAATAGATAACTTATTCAATGTATTCAGCAGACCTTTATTGAGCCCTTATATATTTTAAAAATTCTTCTTATCATGGAAACAAAGGTTATCAGTCTATTTCTAAAACTGAATACACTTCTATTAGAATATAGAAGCAGAGAAAGTGCTTCGTGTTTGAAATGTAGGATTGCAAGACTATGGATTTTGGAAGAGTTCTCCATGCTATGGGGGTGTTGTAGAGTTATGGGAGGCAAAGAGCTCCTTGAGGGCAGGGATTGTTCTTATTTCACGGGTGTTTCCCAGACATGTGGTGTCTGGTTTGTGAAGAGTGCTCGTAAGGTGGGAGGCAAAGATGAGGGCTGTTTCTGGTGGGTTAGATCACTCCCCGCATATACTTGAAATACAGTGAGGTGCGATGTTTACATTTTACCTGCCTGCGTTTGCCTTGTTAGCCAAGTATTTAATTTATTTATTTAAGATTTTATTTATTTATTTGAGAGAGAGAGAGAGAAAGAAAGAGCAGGGGAGAGGCAGAGGGACAAGCAGAGTCCCTGCTGTGCACAGAGCCCCAGCGGGGCTTGATCCCAGGACCCTGAGATCATGACCTGAGCCAAAGGCAGATGTTTATCCAACTGAGCCAGCCAGGTGCTCTGCTAGCCAGGTATTTAGACATTTCTGTTGCTTACCAAAGTTTTTTTTTGAGGGCCTACCATATATCAAACATTTCACATTGACAAAAAAACGCCAATTTCTACCACTTACAGTAACAGCAAGGCAATCCCTAAACTGTGTGTTAGGTACATAACAAAAACATCATGTTGGCTTTTAGGGGGAAAAAAGCCCAGAAAGGTAAAGGAACAGAGAGAAAACATAACGTACTCTTGGCTTTCATTCATTCATTCCCTGAGTGTTCATTTTATGAGCAGAACCCCACTGAATGCTGAGGACCTAATGATGGGAAAATCTAATGTGGTCACCGCACCACTGGAGCTTCATGGATAGTGGAGACTAAGACTTTACTCACATAAGTCCGCAAATACGTAAATCGGTGACTGGCATGAGGAAAAAGATGAGGATGCTGACTGTGAGTCCAGTGGTGGATCTGACCTATGCTGGAGGGTCAGGAAAGGCTTCCCTGAATGGAGATCTGAATGTGAGCAGAGCTCACTCAGTGAGGGATAGCGTGCAAATGGACATTCAGACAAAGTATGAGTAGCAGGAGCAAGAGCTATGATGCTGGGTGGGTTGGCCAAGGTAGGGAGGGAGACACCTTGATTGCAGGGAAAAATGAAAGGATGTGCACGAAGCACCAAGAACAGTGAACAGACGGCATAACATGCGCAGGAAGGGTAGGTAAGGGTGAGATCGGGCCCCATATTAATAGAAGGCCATCCAGGTATCTTAAGAGGCCTGGTGTGGGGAAGGATAGAAGATAGAGTTTGTGGTGATGGTGATATGTTCCAAATTGGGTTCTGAAACTAACACTCTGACTCCAAAGTGAGGACAGATTGAAGTGGGAAGTGGCTTATGTAATATGATCAGGAGGTTGGTTGAGATTCAGGGTGAGATGTGGTGGCTGGAACTGGGTGACGGTAAAGATAAAACGAATCCTTGAAGGGCCACTGGGGATTTGAACACTGGATCTTCAAAATAAAAATTTAGAAATTTATATAAGCAATGAAATCCTGGGGGAGAGGATGTCATGTTGAGGTAACCAACTGTAGCAGTTTACTTACCCAATGAAGTAATTCTTGTCATCCTTTGGACAGGTTGATTATCAGAAACGAAGCTCAACTACCTATAAAATGTGACAAACTTAATAAGACAACGGAACCAGATGGCCTTTCAGCTTAATTTTGACAAAGTTATGCCTGACATGCATAGTTTTTTTCCTCATAGTTTTTAACAATACTTTGAAACCTGGGAAGTTGCCAGAGTCAATAAGAAAGGCCATAGTGGAACTTCCCAAGAAGCTAAGCCAAATTGAGTTTTAAATTGTGCATATTGCCTGAGTTATTTTATTTCAGTTTAACTACCAAGGATAGCATTCTAACATGAAATTGTTACTGAAACCATGGGTAGTAGGGGAGAGGCAGTATTCCTTAAAGAACTGCTTTCCTCACTCTATCTGCTGTTGTGGCTACACTCTTGAATTCTGGTGACGATGAGGAAGATTTTGACAGAATTGAGCTGTTGTAGGTTAGACAGTGGCTTTGTGAGGGAAGGATATTAGTATCATGAACTTGAAAACACGAAACATCATTATAATAAAAATCATAGTAAAAGAAAAAAAATCACGTTTCTCTGACATCCAAACTATTTTCATTTACCCATGTTTTAATTAATAATTTTGCATAAATATAATCATAATAGAGATAACTTATGGTATGAGTTATTATATAATAAATATATGTCCATGTTGCTATATTGTGTTAGTGAATTATTCAACAGCATTATAATCTACAAAGCTGGTGGTCTGCAGTGTATTTAACTGTTCTCTTATTGAACATATAGGTCTTTAGTTTTCCAATTAAATGTTACTATAATGACTTGCATTGAATATCCTGATGCCTGTTGGTATTATCCTTCCTTTTGTAATTTCTTTAAATGATACATTCCAACAACTTGGAAGTCTTACAAAATGCTAGAAACATTATTTAAAAATTTGAGACGTATTCTCTACTCTCTACCATAGTTATGTTAACTGCTACGAGCAATGCATGAGTGCCTAACAGGGTTGGGTATGATTATTTTAAAGTTTTAGTACTTTCATAGATAGATCGTGATATGCCATTTTAATTTTCGTATTGTTGAAAAGGTGAGGTTACTATTTTTCCGACGTTTGCTTACAATCTATCTTCCCTTGTGGGATGAACATATTCATACCCTTTTTCTATGTATCTGCGGGTAATGTTACTAATCTGTATGAACTTGGCTTGTGGGACCAGGACTGAGAAGAATAACAGGAAATAGTAAACCTTTTTTTTTTTTCCTTAATATCTTCTGCTTTAAGACTTCTTTCATACGCCTCTGAGTTATGGGGTAAGCTGGTGGAAATTCCTCCATTCCCATTCCAGCCAGTGCTGTCCATTAGTCAAAAGCACAAACTTTCAGTCAGGCATCGCTGCCCACTAACTTTTCTCAGGATCACGTAATTCATCTGAAGAATAACCAAACTTTATCAATACAAAACGAGGGAGGAAGAGTTTTGTGCAAGTTTGGAAGCAAAAGAGCATGAGGTGTGTATGGAATATAAACGGAGCTTTTGCAACACCTGGTGCTTTGCTCCCAGGAAAGGGTGAGCGCATGCAGGGAACCAAGACCTACCCCCAAGCAGAGCTGCTCAAAGCCATCTGCTCTCTGCAGGTGCACCTGGAAGACTTTTCTACTGCCAAGATTATGTTAAGAGCGTCACAAAATAGAATTATGACTATCTGAAAGAAAAGTTGTGGCATTCACCATGTATATTAAAAAATAATATTGCAATTCTTAGATATTTTTCTTGGTAGAGAAAAATAATAAAGTGACCATTTGGAAATTAATATTGAATTTTTTTTTGAGTGTCATAGAGGTTGGCACTGACAATATCCCTTTAAGAGCATCAATTTGCTATTTTTTCTAAAGAATGTACACATACATTATTTTATGGCTATGATTTTGATACATCCCATCACTAATTAGCAATGTAACACAGGTATGCTTTTATTGTAATTATATGTGAATTTAAAAGCCTCTGTAAATTTTAGAGGTTCTTATCACATTAAAAATCATCTCATTAATGCAAGATCACAGATTGTATTTGCATTTTTGAGTTTTTTTTCCCCCAAGTTCGAATCTTCCTTTGGGCATTCTAACATTTTCTACTGAAGATCATAGGCTTTAGGAATCATATATATGTCATGAGTGTGTAAAAGACCATTTTGGCTATCAGTGTAGTCGTTTTCAAGGATCAAGAGAATAGTACAACTTATTTGGCCTATGAATTCATATGGTTGGAGCTTATATTTGCGGTGTTTATCACATTCTCAAAATTAATCACCTCACCTTGCTACCTTGACTAAAGCAGACGCAGTACATTTACTCATAGAAATAACTCATTTCTGAAACCAAACAGAAAGAAAGTAGAAAAGTAGCATAGGGTTTTTAAATGTCACTGTTTGATTCTTGGGGTGCCCACACCCCAATTTATGGAAGATTTTGGAAGTAATGACAGATGAGCTAGTGTTTGCTTAGTAGAAATCTAAGTAAGTCACAGTGAAATGTAAGAGAAAAACCTATATTTTTAAGACATCAGCTTAGAAATACAAAATTTTCTAGTAAAGGTAGAGGATTTTAGAGCAAGAAGAAATCTTAAAAACCATGAAACTATAACCTACTGTGTTCTATGTTAATAATGCATGTGGAATCTCTATTTTAGGGACTAGTCTTCGTTTATTAGAATAAAAATACTAATATTAATGTAATATTTACTAGGACCTACAAAAACCAAAGGTATTAGTAAATATCATATTTACTGATGGGGCCAAAGATGCTATGACATTATCTAAAACTGACCCATGAGAAGGGATAGGTCATGTTTTTCTTTCTTATTCTTAAATAACAACAAAAATAATGACTAAGCATTTTTTTTGTATTATTTCTTATTTTTATACCCTGGCAATGTTCTAAGAACTGTTTATCTCATTTAGTCACAGTATTTCTAGAGAGTATGTACTATTATTTTATCCATTTTATCCATTTACAGTTGAAGACACTGAAATTTAAGAAGGTTAAAGTAATTATCTAGTGTGACTCAGTTGTCTAGTGTGACCCAAGGTAAGTACTTAGACCTTCTAACTCCTGAGCTCATGCAACTCTATACTACTTTATACTGCCTTTTATGTGGGTGTTGGACCTGGGTATTAGAGCATCGAAGGAACTTACACTTTAGACCTAGCTATCCCATGACCTAGCTGTATAGTGTTTGACATGCTATGTTACAATTTTGGGTATCGGCAAGTAAACAGATAATAGATATAAGACTATTGACATTTTCCATTTCTTTTGTGTGTACTTTGGTAAGTTGTGTTTTTCTAAGAATTCTTAACATTACACTGATGATTTTTAACATATTGACATAAAGTTGTTTATAACATCTTCATATTATCTTTTATTAAAAAGATTTATTTATTTACTAGAGAGAGAGAGGGAGGAGGGCAGAGGGAGAGGGAGAGAGAGTCATAAGCAGACTCCTCGCTGAGTAAGGAGCTGGGCGGGGGAATCGTCTCACCAACCACCCTGAGATCATAACCTGAGCTGAAACCAAGAGTAGGCTGCTTAACTGACTGTGCCACCCAGGCTACCCCATATTATCTTTTTAATACATGTAGAATTTATAGTGAGGACCCCCTTTTCATTTCTGATATGGTGGCTCTCTCTCTCTTTTTTCTTAATTGGTTTTCAGAACTTTTAGAATGTTGATACCCTCTGTTGTATTTTGTTTTTCTCTTTCACGACTCTCTTCTCTTTTTATTTCTATCATTCTATATTCTTTGTGATTTATATGTAGTTTAACTTATTCCACAAAATGGATACTTATGATTAATTTTCAGCCTATCTTCTTTTCTAGTTAATGCATAAGTGACAATAAATCTGCCTCTAAACATAACTTTAGCTGCATTCCTTAAGCCTTGATGAAGATTGGAGTAAGTAGAGCCTTCATATATTATTGGTGGAAGATTGCCATTTTCTACTAAAATCGAATGTATTAATTCCCCACATATTAGTAGTTCAAATCTTGAGCATATATGCAATAGAAGTATATCCATATGTATGAGCATACACGCATAATAATTCATATTTTTATCTTTAGAATTCTTTTCAATAGTTACAAATGGGAAACAACCCAGTATCTATTCACTGTAGAATAGAAAAATAAATAAATAAATAAATAAATAATAAATCCTGCAATAAGATACTATACAATAATTAGAATAAATAAATCATTGCTAAATGCAACAATATAAATAAATCATATTGATATAATGTTAGATGAAAGAATCCAGACAAAAACGATGTATTCATTGATTTATACAAAATTCAAAAATACACAAAGTTAATCTCTAGTATTGTAAGATTACCAGTATCCCTACCCCTTTCTTCTGCCTCAAGGTAACCTCTATCCTGACTTCTATTTCTTAAATATTTTAAAACAAGGGATTTATTTAAATAATATTCTTGACTTGGAGAGAAGACTGAGACTTACTTATTTTAAAGTAATTTCTCCTTATTTAAAGATTGATTACATGTTCAAAAAAGTTCATAATCCATTCTGCTGAACATTTTTGTGTATGTATGTTGTACTTCAATTTAAAAATGTAAAGTAACTCATCCTGGATTTCCTGTAAAATAAGAGAATAGGATTAGAGGACCCTGTCTTTTAAGTACAAAATTCAGTGTTCCTACAGTGTATTTATTAAATTATGAAATAGTATCATTATTTCATTTAAAAAGCAACAGTCGGGTAGGATTAGTTTTTACCATGATTATTTTATTTTTCAGTTTTTGAGAAATACTTGGAAGATTCTTTCTGGAGCTTTAGGTGGACTAAATAAAAAAATAAATTTACCTGCATTCAGGTGATTTCATAAACAACTGTATTGTATTTTGACACATCATTTATTTTCTTTTCACTTTTAACTTCCCCATCTTTAGAATTCAGACATTAGTACTAAGCATCCTAAGTGCGAATTCATATATTCTTTTAAAGAAGATTCTACATGTATTCACATAGTTGTAAGTTTTATCTCAGGTGGGAAACATAATACAATCATCTCCTTTCCTACGCTTTAGATCTCTTCCCCACTGTAGGATTTACTTATCAATCTGTTGGGCTTCACTCCAAAATAGTAATATTTGTGGATTTAAAAGTTACTCCCTAATCTGACATGAACTCGAATTCTTTCTCAGATGCTTTCAAACTGTGGCTCCATACTAGCCATCTTCAGACCAGGCATCACTGAAAACACTTTGAGGAATTTTCTCTGGGAGGAAAGAGTGCCCATCCATCTGGTGTGTGTGGAAAAAGACACTGGGGCCTTGCGCTCATAGAAAAACCAATCAGAGAATTCATGTTAAGGATGAGTCTAGGACCATGGCTGTAATGAAATGTCTTGGTACTTCATTTCTCATCCAAAAATAAAATAAATATCCAATTCTTGCTGGGTCACTGTAACTTTTCTGTTAGACTGAGTAAAAGCTATTTCCCAGCGTTAAGGAAAAGTGAACATTCAAAATACTCACAGTTGTATTCATCTTTCCCGACTAGGATCTTCTTTGCAGTGTCCTCTGAGTAGAGTGAAGATAGGTTGATGATTTTGAGGCTTTGGTTCAGCCGTACAAAGAAGCCTTATTTTTCTCTTTGATGGAGCTGGGTATACTACCAAATTTCATTTAAAGATAAATATTTTTAATAATACCAAACACCTTTCAAAATAACATGCTTTGCCACTTCTAGGACAGATTCATTTTTGGTTGGATGGGGGATGAACAAAAGGTCAAGTCTAAGTTATTTCTAACAGCTTTTCCTCTCCAATGCCTCTTCCCACCTAGGAAAACATCTACTTCTCCCCACCTGACCATGTCAACTACTGAGAACCTAGAGTCTATATGTCTGTATTAGACACATAGTACTTCACATACACTCAGTGTAACTTGTGGGACTAACAAAAGCGTCCACTGCACTCAGTCCCTGAGTAAAGCAATTAGTTGCACAATAGAAAGTTTAACCACCGAAGTCAACCTTCAGATAGTTTTCAACCATTTCCTGTGCGCTTTATAAGCCTCCTCTGGAGTTTCCACACAGACAATAAAAATATCTAGGAAAGGGATTCAAGGCTTATAAAACATAAAATAAAATGAAGTAACTGGTCTCTCAGGTGGCAGGCTCTGATTTGGCCATGGGGTGGCAGAGAGCACAGGGCTGGGGGACATTTCACAGCTGTTCCTGCATCACTCAAAGAAGCAGGTCTGACAGACTGGAGAGTGAATCTGCTGGCACTGTATATATCCTTACCGAGAGCAGCATAGAGTGGGGCATTACATGGGTAACTTCATGATTACAAGTAATTAATTAATAACATTTGATCTGACCTACCTCTCATTTTTGGCTTAAAAAAACAATTGTGAGAACTTTTTTCTGAGTTATTAGGAGAAAATCCATGTAATTGTGGACCCGAGTCAGAATTTATAGATGGTTACCAATCCAGCTATTATGGGTTGAATTGCAATCCCCCCGAATTTTATATGTTGAAATCCTAACCCCCTGTGTCTCAGAATGTGACTTATTTGAAAATAAGGCTGTGATAGATGTAGTTAGTTAAGATGAGGTCATTAGGTTGGGTCTTAATCCAATATGATTGGTGTCCTTATAAAAAGAGGAAGTTTGGGGGCATCTACCCGGATGACTCAGTCGGTTAAGAGTCTGCCTTCAGCTCAGGTCATGATCTCAGGGCCCTTGGGATCAAGCCCCATGTCAGGCTCCCTGCTCAGTGGGGAGTCTACTTCTCCTTCTCCCTCTGCTCTTCACCCCCGCCCCCATGCTCACTCTCTCTTGTGTGCTCTCTCTCTCTCTGTCAAATACATAAATAAAATATTTTTTTTTTAAAAAAGAGGAAGTTTGGCCACAGACACAGACACGCATAGAGGGAGATGATGTGCAGACACAGGGAGAGGACAGCCATCTACAAGCCAAGGGGAAAGGCCTGGAACAGAGCCTTCCTTCACAGCCTTTAGGAGCAATCACCTTACTGACGTCTTCACTTCAGGTTTCTCGTTTCTAAAATGTGAGATGATACTTTTGTGCGAAGTCATCCAGTTCGTGGTACTTAGTTATAGCTGCCTTAGCAAATTACTATATATTTTTTAATAGTTAAAGAACTTAATACGAAAGTAGAGGGAAAGTTGCTGAAAGTGGCGCTTATGGCTAAGGAGAGCAGGTAGAAGTGTTGATATCTAGAGATTAAATCAGGCTCTTTCCATCTCACACTTCCTCACCAACAGTCCCCTTCATTTGCCACTCAAGCCCTGTCCAAATTTGTTTCTCACAATATTCTTTAGCAGAAGATGGTAACAGAAATTGTCTACTCTGATGCACTGAATTTCTGAGGATTTGATGGGGGCAATTTATGTCACAGTTTGTATCTCTTTTTCTTGCTCCTTCCCCAAAACAGGCGCTCTTCGTGGACCATTATATATCATTTACATTTTTCTAGGGCTTTGTAGAGATACCCTGTTTTCCACTGGAGCAGCAAAGAATCGTGTTCACCACGCACTCAATATACAGCAAAGATTAAATTTGAATCTAGAGGAATTATAATCTTTTGCACTTGTTATCTATTTGAAGGAACCCAACTCCACTCCACTCCTGTGGAGTTAAGAATAGCTATTCCCTTTGCCTACGGGATGAAAACCTTCAGAACTAGAATCCAAGGTAAGAGCAGCAATTGAGACAACAGTGGCGGACTGGGGAATGGAAACTCGCTTCTATCCCTGACCCGCTCAGAGATATTTCCCGTCCATACATTTTGGTGTTTATAGAAAACCCAGCGGCTGTTCATTTTAAAACTCTTGATGAAAACCAGACTCGCCAGAGTGATAACACTGATGAGCACAAATGTCCTTTCAGTTGAAACTTTGCTGATCTAGATTAACCTTTGTTCAGAGTAGAACTATCGAGAAAAACGGTTCACGGAAGGAGAGTAATGCATCCTTGGCATTCATGAAAGTCTCAGTGAGCCCTGTAAGCCTTCTAATTACTCAATTAGGAATTACCTGGGGGTGGGGGAGATATAATTTCTGTAATTGAAACAACATGGCCTGTGTATTTGCTTTATAATAAAAATAATCACCCACCTGATAAATACTTGTTATCAGTATAAGATAAGCCCGGATGGATCCTGAGTGGCAAGGGGCGGCTGCCGCATTTGTTAAAGGAACAGGAAGCAACCAGGGGGAAGGGATGGGCCTGCTTCACTGAGCAAATTACATTTTCCAGCCAATGCAGGGGCCTATCAAATATCGCCATGTGAAAGAACACGCACATCGTGTGCACTGGCCATCCTGGCAAAGAGCAGAACGTTCCCTCCAGGATTTATTTATGGCTAAATCAATTGTACCTTAAAGGGATAGTTTTTCAAATACTTTTGCTCTTGCAGGCAGCTTATGCAGCAGTAGCCATCCTGAAATCGGAGAAGCAAGTGAGGTCTTCCAAATCCAGGTCATGGATAATAGTGTTCTCCTTTCTCCCATTTCCCAATGCTGTGCAATGGGTGTGGCTTGGGATTTGCGATCATTGAGGATCCGGGGTCAGGATTGGGATGAGGTTGTCCTCTGAATCACGAAAATTATTCTTGGTTCAGGTGGCAAAGGTCATCTGTTCCCGATCTTTTATTATGTGCTTTTGAGGGATTAATAAAATTACACTCTGTTGTTTCCTTTGTTGGTGTTTTAAGGATTTTGAGTCAAGGGAGGCCCCTTGGGAGACAGAAATCCTGTATTCCAGAAAGGTGCTTGTAAAACAAAACTCACATTTTTACCTGTGCCAGTTTAATTCCCCCCTGCAGAGGGATGAAAAACAAGAAATATGCAAAAGAGTTGTTGCTGCTCCTTGTTGTGCAGTGAATTGCCCCAGAGCGGTGACAGGCAGGGCAGAGAGAGGAGCAGGGGAAGGCGTGGGGCAGCCCGGCTCTGAATAGAATTGTGGGCAGCTGGGCGGCCGCACAAGCTGCTGAGCCAGCCTGGCAGGCTGCAATCAGGAAGGACACGGCTTCCCAAGAGTGAAAGTTCTGGCTGACCAGGAATTCCTCAGTGCCGTGCCAAGCTCTGCAAAGAGCAGCTGCAGCTGCAGATCAAAGGGTTTTGCGTGCGGACAGCATAAAAGGCAGTGCTGGTCAGATGCCGGAATTCTCTGCCATCTTGTCATCATCTTTTGTCAAGGAGCTCACACAAAGCCAAAGGAAAGATACGTGTTTTCTCGTTCGTTTTGTTTGGTGTGAAAGTGAAGCGGGCCCGATGGCAGCTGCTGGTACCGATTTGAGAATTACAAGTAGTTTCTTGGTCTGTAAGGATTAAAACATTAGCATAACCTGAATATCTCTGTGCTGGGGGCAGTTGTCCAGAGCCTCACAGTGATATAAGCCGGACACACACATGTGCCTAAAATCACGCCTGCCCACACATACCTGGGATACTCTAGACAGCTCAGAGCCTCAGCAGGACACGCGTGGAGGGGCTGAGGAGGTGGAATGGGCTGACTTCCCGGTGAAGCAACCGTATTAGACTTTGAGTGAAGCAACCATATTAGATGACAGGCATTAGGCTTCTCAAGTTGAAGCACAGGATAGAAGTGACTTGAGACACCCCTGAATACAGTTTGGACTCAGCCTCCATACCTGTCTATGTCAGGATATGTCCATGATGGGAATGGCCCCCTTTGTGCAGTGTTCACCCACAGCATCCTTACATGGCAGGCCTGACAATGGTCACCATCTATCTGTCTCTTAGCTGTGTTTGAGGATAGACAATTTAGACATTTTATGGAAAAAATATCTTCAGGTGAACGTAGAAACAGGGAAAGAAATGAAAAACTCTTTCTTTCATGCTGCTGGTATGCTGTGGTTACCTCTCTTTTTTGCTATGATGTTTGTATGTACCTATCTCTGTGCATATCCTGTGAAGTCTGTTATAATCTGTAAGGTTATTTTCTTTCTTCTTCACTAGGAGTAATTACTCTTGTACCCATTTGTTCCTTTTGCCTCCCTAGACCCAGTGCCTGGAAGAATGCTGGCACTTAAATCTATTGAATAAAAGAATCCCATGAGTCATGATGGAAAGAAAATCAGGGTAACTTAGTATTTCGGATAAATACAATATGCTCTTCCTGGTGTCCCAGCTTCCAGGGTCAGGTCAAAGATGTTCCGCCATGTCTTCTGCCCTCTATGCCATAACCAGTAAAACACTAGGGGTTTGGTCAGTCTTTCAAGAGAACCTTAAGAAGTTAGGAATCATAGACTTGTTTCTAAGAGGATATGCCCTCTTCTTAAGTGACCATTTCAGAGGATCCTCAAGTGGTTTCCAGTAATAGAAGGCAACATTCATAGTTAAATACAAGTCTCCAAAATTGACAGATTGTCCCTGAATATTTGTTTGCCTGGAAGCACTTTTGCTGTAGTGGTTTGCATCTCTAATTGTTTAATGGGGAATGTATCGTTTAGGTCCAAAGAAAAAACAAGAAATACCCATGTTGTGTTGTTGGGTTTTGTAAATGCATAATTAGGATTTAAATCAGCATTTTCGGTTTGATGACAGCTTTTTCTAGACAGGCATGATTAGAAGGCACGAGGAATTTGGAATGCTTCCTTTTGGGCCCCACAATTATTTTTCTCTGGTGTGCCCTGCTGACCTGACCACATCCAAACCTATAACTTCGTATATTCAATGAACAATTATCGGTTTGGTACCTGCTATGAGACTCTTCCCAGTAAGCCGTAGATGCTGTGTTGGTCTGCTTGGGAGACCGTGTCTCTGAGTATCACTGTACTTTATGTATTCCTAAGGGCACTTTTGTCTGTATTAGATTATGGCCTCTGTGCTTACTTTAGAAGCTAGCCCCATCATAAAATTGTACTGCATCTAAGCGAATTTTACCTTAGGACTATATTAAAATCCCAGAATGGAGATGTCTGGTAGACTACGGTACATTTGGGTCTGATTCTCAGAGGAGAGTTTGGGAATAAAATTATGGGTAGAAACCCATTATATTTGGCTTTTATTGTTGTTCTATTTTTTTTTCAACAAACATATGTTTGGTATTTATTATATGGATTAAGAATTGACTAAAAATAGTCATGACCTTTGTCCTCATAGAGCTTACAATACAGCAGGGAAGGCAGACATCACACAAATCATGTCAAGTGTGAGGGGTGCTCCAATAGGATAAGAATAAAGTCCCCAAAGCACGTTAGAAGGGAACCTAATTTAGGTTCCTAAGTGAATCTCACTTTTTTGTCCAGGTAGTGGATGGAGACATGCTGAAATCAGCGAAGGTAAGGCTGCGCACGCTTAGTGTTAAGTCACAATTATCCATGCTCACTGGGCCGCATCCTCATTTTCCTGAAGCCAAGGACACGTGCTGGGAATGTTCTGACTGAGAATATAGAAAGGGGTACAGGCTGGTGGGGCCAATCAAGAGGAGGAGAAATTGTTTGCCTCTCCTTGTCCTTCTTGCTCATGACATTGGTGTGAGCTCTGGTGACTGGAACTGCTCCAGCTGTCCGGTGGCTGGGGGAAGGACACATACCTTGACATCACTGGCCTGCTGGATATTTTATCTCCAGGTTGCCTGCCAGGTGAGCTAATTAAATCTACTTATTGATTAAACCATTGTTCTTTTGGTGCTTTCTTACTTATGCTTGAAAGCATTCATAAACCAGGTAAAGGGAAGCTGGGGAAATTAAACAGGGGCAGACTGTTCCAAGCAGACATGAACAAAGGCCCAAAGGTGAAAGAGCATGTGGTCTAATGATAGATATAAATTCTGTAAAATGTAGGGTTCCCGCAGAGTATTTGGCAATACGGTAAAATGGAAAATCCTGTCTGTTACAAAATAACTGATGCTGGATGAATATATCCTCCTCCTCCTTTAAACCCTTCTTCCTCCTCCTTGCCTTTATTTCCCTCCACATTCTCTTTCTCCTCTTGTTTCCCCCTCTCCTTATTCCTCTTTCCCTTTACCTCTCACTTTTCCCTCTCCTCTTTTACCCCTGGGCTCAGGAGAAATTAAGATAAATCTCTGGACAAAAACTGAATGAGCTAAAGACCAGAATGACAAGGAAAGCTGCAGATGCTCTGAGCAGATTTACCTGCATGAGGAACCTGAAGCTATTGGCATTGCCAGTTGGTGAGGCCAGACGACAGGGTTTTGGACCTTTGTGGCAGAGAGAGTTAGGAATGAGATATTGCAGAAAGCTAGGACCCTCCTAGGGTCACATACTCGGGGAGGGGTTGGTGAGAAAAAATACCTCCTGGCTAAGGCAAATGACAGAGATACTTGTCTGTCCCAAAGGATTTATAATCAGACACGAGCTCCTCACACAAGTTTGGAGATTAAATAACCCTATTTTGGTGCTATGAAAAATCTTAAGACAAGAAAGTAATTTCAAGTGGACTTCCATTGTCATGTCCAAGGGCACTTAGTGGAACCCAGATCCATACTGAAAGAACAATCTATCAGCCCACTGTCCTCCAAATCCAGAGTCACATCAGTCAAATATAAATTCATAGTCCAAAGTCATTGAACACACAAGTAAATGAGCCATCGTGGCCCCTCAAGGACTTTAGATAATAGAATAATTATAAAACACATAGAATTTTAAAAATATAAAAAAAGATTTAAAAGGGAGTGAAAAGCAGAACTAAGGAGAAAGAGACTATAAATATGATCAAAAAAGTTAGAAAAAGACCAACAGAAGTCTATAAATTAAGCAATGTACTCATTACAATGATACTATTAATAAATATTATCAGCACATTAGACACACATGAAGAAAGAGACTGAGTAAATCAGGGCCATGTTTTCAGCCTCCAATATACAAGGCAATGACCTAGGGAGTTTGTTAAATTCAGGTCCTGATTCTCTAGGTCTGGGGTGGGACCAAAAGACTAAATTTCTAATAAGTTCTCAGGTGATGCCCATACTTGAGGATCAAGGGACTAGAAGACAGATTTGAAAAACGTGGCCCAGTGAGACAAAGAGATAGAAAATACCTTTCTGATGGGTGCCTGGGTGGCTCAGTAGGTTGAGTATCCAACTCTTGATTTCAGCTCAGGTCATGATCTCAGGGTCATAGAGTTGAGCCCTGCATCAAGCCCCATGTTTGGCTCCACACTCACTGGGGAGTCTGCTTGAGATTCTTTCCCTCTCCCTTTGCCCATCCCCCACTCTCTCTCTCAAATAAGTAAATAAATCTTAAAAAAAAGAAAAAGAGAGGAAAATATCTCCCTGAGTAGCAAGAATAAGAACAGAAAGAAAAGGGGTGAAACAATATTTGAAAAGATAATGGCAGAGAATGTTCCAGACCTAATGAAAGACATGAATTCATAGATTAAGGGAACCATACCCAAGGAAGGAAGGAAGGAAGGAAGAGAGGCACAGAGAGAGAAGAACTCTTACCTTGGAAAACTGTATTGTCAAAGAAAGGGATCTTAAAATCAGCCAGAGAAGAAAATGTTTACCTACAAAACAAACAAACAAACAAACCCACCAATGTAATTGATGTTAGAATTCTCAACAGTACCAATGGATGTGGAATAATATTTTCCAATGTTGAGAGAGAAAGAAAAAAAATCCTGTCAGCCATCCAGCTGAACTATCAGGCATCCATTTAAACTACCCTTCAAGAGGAAAGGACAAATTAAGTCATTTTTCAGATAAGCAGAAACAGAGTTTGTGACCAACTCTCACTCAGAGGTCTTCTAGTGATTCTCAAAGTGTGGGCACCACCACCAGCAGCAGCACCGCCTGGGAATATGTGAGAAACGCAGCTGTTTGGGCCGTGCCCCAAGCCCTTGGGTCAGAAACGCCGAGGTGCACATGGAGCTCTCCTGGTGATCAGATGTGGCTCCGATTGGAGAAGCCTCGTCTGGAGGCAGCACATGGAGTAGGAGGAAAAACGTTCTGAGGGAAGGGCTGAGACACAAAATGGAATCTTGGTCAAATACTTTGATAAACTTTAGGTTAACCTAAACCCAATATTAACTAAGTAAAACAATAATAATATCAAAGTTGGGCATAAAAATAATAAGAAAATTAAAATGTTGAACAACAAGAAAAGTTAGGATGGGATGATTGTAGTTAACATGTTCCCAAAGAGGACAAAGATCGGATACAATTTTTCTGACTATTACGACAATAATAATTATTCAACGATGTGATCTAGATGTTAGCCATATTAATGCTACCTATAATATTTGGCTTAGAAATATTATAAATTACACTTTTCGAATGCTGTCGACTGCGTTACGTTATTTAATCTTCATAACAACCCTATTAAATGAGCAGCCCAAACATATTCTCTTTTAAAAATGATGAGAAAACTAAGGGACATTGTAACTTGACCAAAATCCCATATTTGGGGTGTGGCTGAGATAGAATCCAAGTATTTGGATTCCAGGCCTTTATTCTGGCTTTTCCCATTATCTCACTATTGCGTTTTTATCGCTAATAAAAATGTTATGCAAGCATACTCTTCTGTAGAAAAATATACTCTTCGAAAACTTTTCAAGAACAATTTTTGTATCTCTTTTTATATAATACAAACAGAAAAGGAGGTATTTAAAAAAAAAACACCTTTTTTATTTCGATCGTAACAAAACTCTACTCTCTGTACATATGCTTAAATGATTTATGGCCTTGTTCTTCCCGGAGAAATAGATTCAGAAGGAGAAGATAGAATGACAGCATTATTTTTTTTTCCAATGTGAAATCTAAGAAGACTTGGAAAAACTTCCTCATAATAATATTCTTTTAAAGATAAGATTGGTTCCCATCAGTCAAATAAAGCGGATAATATAAATGACAGACTTAATCATGTGCATCTGCTTTGGAGTCTCAGACTAAGTGTTTCTCGAAGTGTCTTTCATGGATTCTGTAGGATAGCTGGTGATGATTATGTTGTAATGTAAACATTGGTCCCTTTGCCTGCAAACCATTGCAAAGAATAAACAGGCGATCCTCCCTTCATAGCAACTAGAGACAATACATGTCTGTTTTAAGGTTGGCCATTACCAGAGCCCCTTAGCCTTATACAATGCTGCAGAATTTTCTATAACCTTTATCTATAATTAGATTTACATTTTAAAGCTAAAAGATCTTTTGATTTTAAAATTTACGCTGGGTCAAAACCTGGTGAGTCATTTGTGGAATTTTTTCCTATAATAATTGAAGGAATTTTCCAATTGGAACGAATGCCAAGATGAATTTCTTGGCCTTCTGTAATACCTTTCATGTAAAGGTCTTCATGTGCATTGCAGACACAAGCTCATTAGCTTCCTGACAGCCTTGGGAGCCGGGTAAGTGCTATCAGATGTAGAAACTGAGGGTAGGGGAGATTAACATGCAGCGAACGCTGGTCCATCTTAGATTCAAATCAGGAGCTCAGCATCTTTCCTTGGAACACAGATTTTTATTTTTACAGGACGTAATAATTACATGTTTTAGATTGCTCAGTATAGTTTGAAGTGACTCAAATATGGAAACATTCATTACATCCTTTGGGGGATGATTTTGATCTTGTGGAGGGGTTTTCTGTTTAACTTGTTATATATATTTTGATTCAGTAAATCTCATTCCATCTAAGAGAGTTATTTCCCCCCTGGGAGAAGGACTCATTTTTCTTTTTAGTCTTTCTCCTTTAGTTTAGTAATTTTTGAAACATATTCATTTTTTTCAATAAATATTGTAGCATACCTACCACATGCTCATTCCTGTGGTATATTTGAGTGTACAAAGATGAGTAAGACATACTCTTTCCTGCATTGGAAAGGGGCATGAGGTTAAATCTATAGATGGGCTTGGCATTAAGGGATTGAAAGGTAAGAATCTTGCTTGAAGTAGACCACAGAAGAACTTTTTCCAGCAGAGAGGGACTGGTAGGGTGAATTTCTTTATGCCTTTGCCATAGGGGAAGGCGGAGGTGATCTCATTGTTCTGGACTTTGGCAGCTGTTTAGAATAACAATAATAAAATGGCTGCAAGGCCATTGGCCATACTCACAGAATGGAGTACAGACATGAACCCAAGCCTCCAAAAGACTTGGGTTCTCAGGGAGAGCTTTCACTTCTGGGTAAAAAAAGGAAAAACGGAAGAGAAAAAAACTTGGAGAGAAGAGGTAGATGAACCTCCTTATGGGTCAATCTTGGCCGCTGGCGTACTGTTTGTCTAAGTCTACAAGACGTGTGTACAGCAGACTGAGCGGAGCCAAGCATTTGTTTATTCACTAAATGTTTACCGTGGACCAACTCTGTCTCATGAAGCTTACCTTTTCCTGAGGGGGAATAGGAAACAAATAATAAGGAGGCAAGATACATTCCGATAGTGGTAATTGCTGCTATGCACTGAATATTTGTGTCCCTTCAGAATTTATATGTTGAAGTCTAATGCCCAATGTCTTGGCATTATTAGGAAGTGAGACCTTTGAGAGGTGCTTCAGTCACAAGAGTACAGCCCTCCTGAAGAGGATCAGTGCCTTATAAAAGAGACCTCAGAATGCTTGTTGCCTTCCGATGAGGGAGGTTACAGTGAAAATATGGCCGTCTGTGAGCAAGCAGGTCTCACTGCAACCGTGACAAATAAATGTTTGTTGTTTACCAACCACCCAGTTTCAGTATTCTGTTATAGTAGCCTGAGCTAAGACAACTGCTATGAAGAAAATAAAATAAGATGCTGTGATAGAGATTCGGGGAAGTTTATTTTAGATAAGACAGGAGCTGTCTTTTTATCTTAGACTTAAATAATAAGGAGTTGGCTATACAAGGTCCCAGAGAAGCAGTATTCCAGGAAGGACAAGAGTTTCTGGAAAGGCCCTAAAATGGGAGCATACTTAGTATTTTTACGGAATAGAAAGGAGTGACGGGGGTATTAGTATGACGTAGTGGGGTCAGACAATATAGGGGCTAGAGTAGTAAAAACTGCTTAGAAAATATTCTAAGCCTGGTGGAAAGCCGTTGAAGTATTTTAAGCAAGGGGGAGACATGAGTTTCAAGTGACCTGATTTGAAAAAAGAAAGATCATTGTAAATGTCATATATAGAAGAAATGATTATAAAGAGGCAAGCATGGAAATCAGAGACAGGCAGGTAGTAAAGCAATTTAGGCAAGGGCTGATGTCATCTGGATCAAGGTTGTAGCAGTAATGATGGAGAGAAGTGGGCATATTTGGGGGGTGCCTCTGACAGCTTGCTTATACCTGCCTTTGTGCATATTAGGAAAAGGCACCATTTGCTCAAGTAAAAACAAATTTTAAGTTAGAATATTATTATACAAACAGAACCCTTTTGGGGGCTGCATGGGATCTAGGCTAACTTTTTAATAATCCAAGTGGGTATCTGTTCTGGCTGGGGCATACCCATACCCACTCACAGACTCTATGGATACTAGCCACGTTCACCCAGCAGGCATCCCAGCCCCCAAACAAGCAATCATACAGATCTAGAGCTGTGGGTATTTGTGTGTGGGTTGAGAGATGGAACTCAAACATCCCAGAATTCTACTGGGACTGGGTTTAGCTCCCTGAGGATATGTGTTTCAGTGAATTTGTGTGTGCGTGTACATGGTGCTGTGTACCCATGTGTGATTATGGAGGAGGAAGCTTGGTTTCGCTGCTCTAAGACTTGACTAGCAGAGCACAGAGGAGAGGTATGTGTTACTGAGAGGGTTTACTCAGAGAAGGAGTGCTGCTCTGAGCAAATGATTCTTGAGCTGAGAGGTGAAAGATAAATCGGTTATAGGTAGCTATAATAGGTCAAACTGTGTTCCCCCAAAAGATATGTCCAAGTCCTAACCCCTAGTACCTGTGAATGTAACCTTATTGTGAAAGAGTCTTTGCAGATGTTAAGGAATATAAAATGAGACCATCCAGGATTAACCAGATGGGCCCTGAATCCAGTGAAAATTGACACTATAGGAAGAGGAGAAGGCACAGAAAGAGAAAACACACAGAAAATGGAAGTGAAAGGCCAGGCAAAATGTGAGTGAGAGGCAGTGTTTGGGGTTATGCAGCCACAAGGTGAAGATGGCCAAGGATTGCCTGGAGCCACAAGAAGCGGAAGAGGCCAAGAATTCTCCTCTGGAGGCTTCAGAAGGGACATGGCCCTGCTATCACCTTGACCTTGAACCTCTAGCCTCCAAACTGTGGGATAATAGGTTTCATCTGTTGTAAGCCACTAAGTTTGTGGTAATTTGTTATGTCAGCCCCAAGAAATGAATAGAGGAGGTGAAGGGGGCAGGGAGGTAATGAGGGTTTACTATGCGGAGTAGGGAGGTATGAACAAAAGTTCTGTGGTGGGACTGGATACAGTGTTGTTTAGAAACAGCATGGTGACTGTGGCTGGAGCAGGTGAAGATGGGGCTAGAGCAGTAGACAGGAGCAGAGAATTCTCAACTTTGAAGGTTTGTTAAAACACTATGGTCTTTATTCTAAGAGCGGTGGGGAGCCAACGACATGTTTTAAGTAGGAAATGACAAGATCATGCTTGTCTTCTAGCACATCACTTTGGCTTTATCATGGAGAATGAGTTGGAGGGAGCCAAGAGTAGCTACGAGACTGGATAGAAGGCTATTGATTGCTCTATTCTAAAGTCATGGCATTAAAATCCACGAAAAATCCAAGAGATCTTTGGGGAAAAAAAATCGATAGGACTTGGCTACACTTAGGATATGGTGGGTGAAGGTAATGAAACTGAAGTATCAAGAATGTTCTTTCTAGCAATGACAGGGACACCTCTGACAATAAAGCCACTGTATTTCTTGGGTAATGTGATTGATGATTTTTGTGTATCAACTTGACTGGACTAAGGAATGCCCAGAAAGCTGGTAAAACATTTCTGAGTGTGTCTGTGAGGGTGTTTCTGGAAGAGAATCACATTTGAATTTGTAGACTGAGTAATGAATGCTCTCATTATTGTGAATGGGCATCATCTAACCAACTGAAGGGCTGAATGGAAAACAACAATGACAACAAAACCCAGAGGATGAGTAAATTTTCCCTCTCTGCTTGAGCTGGGGTATCCATCTTCTCCTGATGTGGGACATGAGCACCCCTGGTTCTCAGGCCTTCTGGTTTGGACTGGAATCACACCACTGGGTCTCCTGGGCCTCCAGCTTGTAGAAAATAGACCATGGAACTTCCCAGCCTCCATATTTACATGAACCAATCCTTCATAATAATTTCTTTCTATGTATCTATGTGTATTCTGTTAGTTCTGTTTCTCTAGAAAGCCCTGACCAACTCAGAGAAGATTGTGAATTCAAATGGGCACTGGGGGGTTGTGGTCTTTGAGATATCCAAGCAGAGACAGGAGGTGGGCAACTGGATCTGTGAGACTGGGCATCAGATCTGAGCTCTAGGCATAAACTTAAACTTATTTGAATATAAGTGGTCATAGAAAGTGGATGATACTTCTTGGGGAAAGAATCAAGAAAAAAAAAAAAAGCTCTGAAGAACCATAATATTTATTGGCTGGCGAAACAGTGGCATCCAGAGAGGCACGAGAAGAGCAGAGATTGTTGAGTCGTGAAAACTTAGAGAAGAGAGAATTTCAGGCAAAAGGCGTGTTCAAAATCATGGAAATACTGAGAAGTCAGGTAAGATGACAACCCTTACTAACATGGAACTCTCTGGTAACCCCAACAAGAACTGTTTCAACGGGCTAATAGAAGTGGGAGGGGAGACAGGGTCCATTAGGACCTATCTGTATCTATCGTGTTAAGGGGTTTGGTGTATTTTAGTTAAAATAATTTATTACTTACAATATGGAACCAATCCAATTGACAACTTTAAGGAAATGATGCATGAACATAGATATTTCCAGGCCCCTCACTCCCTACCCTTTTCTTATCACCATTCCTTCCAAATATGAAACCACAATGTTCTTATCACTCCAGTGGCTAATATCAAAATTCTGCTTGCAAGAATATCATTCTTTGGATTCACACTGGGAATCAAATGCCAGGGGAGGGAAAAATTCAATTACATTCTCAGATTTGTTTCTGCTTTTAAATTTCCCGATTCTATGATTTAAGTAGGGGTCAAAAAATGCATGAAAACAGATTTGATAGCGGGCATTGGGAGAGAAGGGGAAGTGATGAGTCTCTTGAGCAGGAATGACAGACACTAAGAGCAGAGTTGTGCAAAATGAGGTGTTGTGGTTGCCTCTGGCTCCACTTGTCATGGGATCTATTAAAGTCAGGAGAATTCACATGTTAACTTCCTAGAATGTACAATCTCTGGATGCTGCCAGAGATTGTCAAGAAGGAGGAGGGACAATCACTTCATGTTGGAGATCTATACGTAGTTTCATTAGATTCTCCCCAGGATTGTTTGTTGTTGTTGTTGTTTTAAGATTTTGTTTATTTATTTATTTATTTGAGAGAGAGAGAAAGAGAAAGCATGAGCGGGGGAGAGAGGCAAGCCGACTCCATGCTGAGCATGGAGCCCAACATGGGACTTGATCCCACGCCCCTGAGATCATGGCCTGAGCCGAAACCAAGAGTTGGACGCTTAACTGACTGAGCCACACAGGTGCCCCTCTCCTCTGGATTTTATAATAGCAATATTAAAATTCCCATTTACAGATGAGCAAATTGGGAGTTTAAAATAAAAACATATAAAAACATATAAAACATATAAAATAAAAACATATGCTGTCTATCCATTATTAGTTTGGGTACTATATTTCTTTTTTTTTTTTCAAGATTTTATTTATTTATTTGAGAGACAGAGTGTGTGCAGGAGCATGGGGGAGGGGCAGAAGGAGAGAGAGCGGTAGACTCCCCACAGAGCAGGGAGCCCAACATAGGGCTCAGTCCCAGGATCCCGAGATCACGACCTGAGGCGAAGGCAGACGCTTAACCAACTGAACCACCCAGGCATCCCTGGGTACTGTGTTTCCTAAATTTCAGATTGTTACACCCACAGCTTAGTTATACCCACTGATAGAAACTTGCTAGAAGGACTTTGCTATGGGCACAATATGTGCTCAGTTCCTCTAGGATAGGAAGAATGAAGTGGAAGCTTCCAGATTTGTCCAGGAGGGTAAATTAGGAATAAGTTCCTATCACTCCCAGCAGCAGGCTCGGCAGATCTCAGGGTAATCAGCACACCCACCCAATTCCTTTCCATGAACCAGAAATAAAGAATGTAATTGAATGCTTTGGGTTGTGTGGCTCTCTCATAGTCCTGCACCCCCGCCCTCCATCCCGGTTCATGTTTTATGGGGCAGTCTCTGTGCTAAATGGCCAGCGGCAGACAGATCAGAGTAGGGAGTAGAGTTAAACAGTCAATGTCATAGTTCTTGGACTTTCAAAGTTTTACCTCCCATGAATCGATGTCATTGTTCCTTTTCCTTGAGGACACAGAAAGTGAGTTGCTTTTTCCACACCCCTCCTGCCTTTCTTTCTTTTTTTTTTCCCCTCCTGCCCTTCTTGAGATTTTTTTTCAATCCTAGTTTTAATTCAAGCATGTAAACATAATATGGTTTTGTCGATAAAACATTTAGTCAGAGACACAAGGATGCTGAGTCCCTTTCATCGCTCCTTCCCTGACACTGAAAGAGAAGGAGAGAAAATAATTTATCTCCTTTTACTAATTAGAATATTGAGAGAAGGAGAGATTTAGGGATGGAATCAGAGTGACAAAATTGTCAGTGACTTATTCATAGATTCGGGAAGATCTTCTTCCTGTTTGTTTGGTTTTTGGAGGTTTTTTTTGGAGGGGGAGTCTCAATTTTTTTTCTTCAGATGCTGATTAAAAAAATAAAAAAATTGAGCACCATTACCATGGAGGTTGGGGGAGAGTGAGTTTGAGCAATGGAGGCAGGAATGGTAATGAGCGCTTCCATCACCACGGCCACCCTTATTCTGCCTGTCGTCTTTACAATTCCCCTTCATGAGAGAAACAAGAGCTCCTAATGGGAAGATAAATCTCTAGGGGCAGACGGCTCTGGGTTGGTGTCTCACCTCTGCAGCCTCCACCTTACTCACTGAGTGAGACAAACTTTTCTCAGCCCCTTCTTTTATCTGGAGACAGTAGGAGCCACCCCACAAGTTTATTGTGAAGACGTGAAAAATAATAGGCACATTTCCAACAATAACCAT
Source organism: Ursus arctos (assembly GCF_023065955.2). Taxonomy (NCBI): domain Eukaryota; kingdom Metazoa; phylum Chordata; class Mammalia; order Carnivora; family Ursidae; genus Ursus; species Ursus arctos. The sequence goes on from NW_026622841.1 coordinate 42,079,336, forward strand.
ATATTCGGGGTGGATCTGAGTTAGATTAGCTAACTTTGTATGCTGCCTCTAGAGCCTTCAAACCTGGTTTGTATTTAGTTTGAGCAAAGACTCTCTTATTCATATGGCTTATGTAGGTCGGACTCTAGGAGGTTTCTGCATTGCTCTAGAAGAGATTTCGGAGCTGAGACACACAGGTCTTTGCTATATCCTTGGGAACAGGCTAGCGTCCCACGATTCTCCTATGCATAGTGTGACTCAGGAGCAAATGGGTGGCTGCACTAGGGGCTATCTTCTGGTATATGAAGACAACCAAGAAAGCCTTTCCATATAGAGGTCATTCGGAGAGCATCTGGTGTGTGTTAGAGAGTCCAGGCCCACATTTGCCATGGTTCCCAGCCCATGTGGTAGATTGAAGTCCTGCTCAGGTAGGAAACAAGAATCTCTGCTTTTTCAAAGCTATGCTGTGATCAACAGAGTGGAAAGGCTCAGGTAAGAATAATGCATAACTGTCATTTATGGATTTTAAGAGTTCTAAAAGGTAGCATTACTTGCATCATTCGTATTTAGTTACTTGGTATTGACCCTGCCTTTCTGAGGATGCTTAGCGTTTTTCTTCTGCTTTGGTCTTTGAAACTGTTTCATCAGCTTTTTCCCCAGGTGTAAGCCAGTCAGCACTGATTTGAAACTAGAGGTCTTAAACATCTCACCACATGATAGAGGCATTGCACATTAGGACCAACCATCAACCAGGCAGCTACTCTTAGGCTTTCAAAACCTCATGATTTAGACAAGTGCTGTGTTGAGGCCACTGGAGAAATCATTCATTTTAGTGACAAAGATCAGCTGTACTGATGGGCTGAGGAAACACCACAGTACAAGCCAACTAACTTTTCCACTTCATAGCTAGTTATGTCACCCTAGAGACAAAGTCATGGCCTATGGTGAGACTCTGTCTTAAGTTTCTTGCCATCCTATCAATGCCAACTAAATTATAAAAGTATTTGGAGAATCATATCACCTGGGCTCACTCTGGCCTCCAGGGTATGGACACAGAAAGAGAGAAACCACCAGATGAGCTGATCATGTCTTTGGTGAAAAAGACACATCCGAGTGTTTTGTGCCAAGGGAATTAGGAACCCCGCAGTCGTATCAGTTTAAGAACAATCTCATTGGATCTCTTAAATAAAGCAAGTGCAGAACAAGCCAGTTCCTGGATAGTAGATGCAGAATCTCCTGGGGAGACTCAGTAAGTTGTGCTAAGAATCCAAATAGCACCTGTCCCTTCTCACTGATAATAAATCAGTACCCAGTAGGAGACAAGAGGTTGCCTTTTAATGGGTTCTTCTCTTTACCCACAAAAATGACTCCTGTCCTTACCTGTATTTTGGGGTGGGTTGCTTATTCCTCCCCCAAATAAAATACACCTATTTTTCTCATCACTTGTCATGCAAATAAATTATTTAGCCATATTCTCCTCTTGCTTATAGCTACAAAGATGTGTCATGACTACTTTTTATTTCTCCAAGGAAATGGTAGAGTTTAAAGGTGAATGAACAAAACTTCCTTAACATAGGTAATAAACTGCTATTGATCATTGGATTTAGAAGTAGGTATAAAAATGCAAGTATGCCCTCATGGTTTATCTTGCTTTTTTTCCATACACAGAGTGCATGCTGGGGCTGTGTAAGTCCCCATTCACCTGCCCCTTCTTCCAACTGTGAATGTATTATGCTGGTTCAACCTAAGAAAGTTTCTGATGTTTTAATTTTTATTTTATTTTTCTTGGTAAAAATACTTAACTACAACCTCTATACCTTTACTTGTGCTGATCTATTATTTGAACAGGGTTTCATCGTGTCACTGCATATTTAATGGCATGTCTTCTTAGCTATGTCTCATGTAACCAGGTTCTAATTTCAGCTTCTGCTTAGTTAAAACACTTTGTCAAACTTCCCTATCACATATTTTTTTCCCTCTCACACATCATTTCATCCTCACTCCTGAAAAATCTGTTAGTGGCAATTCCAATATTGGCAATGTAAGAGTGAAAAAGAAAATTAAAAAGGGAAAACTGAATTTGAATGTCATCATTGCAAGGAAATGTTGATTGAACATTCTCAGTGAAAGGGCACATTACATCCCAGATATGTGTTGGCTGTTTAGCAAGAATTATTACACAAAGGTTAAATAATGTGTCATTCACTAAAATAAAAGGAGTCACTTAAATATTTATTTAAATAGATATTCCTCCAATACTTTTAAGCTTCGTTTATGTATAATTAATGAATTGAGAGGAAGATTCTGGAGCACAGAAACATAAAGTGTGAAGAACTACTGCCAATTGAGTTTCAATAAAAATGAAAAGAATGTAATCCTTGAAATGACAATGCTCTTCACTTGGAAAATATGATTTCATTTTTAGACAATTTTTTTTTGGAAACATATCTCCTACATAAAGCACTGTATGCGGTTATGTAGTTAAATAGCTTTAGACAATGTAGGATATGTAAGTATAGTATCCCCCGCCCCCTTATCCGTGGGGGATTCCAAACCCTATGTATGCTATGTTTTTTCCTATACATACCTGCCTAGGATGAAGTTTAACTTTTAAATTAGGCACAGTAAGAGATTAAGAATAACTAATAATAAAATAGAGCAAGGATAACTATATAGGGTAACAAAGTGACATGAATGTGGTTTCTCTCTCTCACTCAAAATGTTACTGTACTGTGCTCACCCGTTTTCTTGTGAGGATGTGAGGCGATAAAATGCCTATGTGATGAGACGAAGTGAGGGGAATGACATAGGCATTGTCACCTAGTGTGAGGCTACTATTGAGCTGATGATATGTCAGAAGGGGGACCATCTGCTTCCGGATCTGTGTTTGACTCTGGCTACCTGAAACCGGGGAAAGCAAAACCAGTGGATTAGGAGGGACTCCTGTAGCCTCTTTGCACAAAAAGGACAACAGAGACTTAACCAAACCTGAGTGTCAGAAATGGCCTCCCTAAGGACATCACCTCTGAGGAGGGACCTGAATGATAGGAATGTGATAAGCAGCCAATTTCTGGGAAGAGTAAGCATCACACGTGGCATCACAAAAGCCAGTGAGCTCGTAGAGCACTAGAGGAATCGGAAGATGTTGTTGGAGGGGAGAATTCTTCCTCTACCCTTCCAGATCTTCCAGCTGGACTAAGAATTCGATTGACATAGAAACAGATTAACAAGAATAAGAACCCCAAAGTTTTATTATGTGCGCATGGAGGTCCAATAATGAAACTGAGACCCAAAGAAATGACCAAGGCAGGCAGTTTTTCACATTTTAGACAAAGACATTCAATTTGTGAGGAATTTACAGGACAAAGAAAACAGGGACTTTAATTAGTAAGGAATTCTAAGCGGGCTGAGGTAGTAGACAAGTAAAAAAGCGACAAGTTTTAATTTTTACAGTTTTCTTGACTTTAAAGTCCCTTATCTCCGGTGATAAGGATGTCTTTTACTTCTTAGCACAGGGAAGGCATTTTTTCATATGGGAGGTTTATCTCTTGCTTTCAGGGGGACAGAGGAGGGTTTAAAAGTCCTTGCACTGGCTATCTCCCAAGTAGTTTTAATTTAAAATAATCAAACGCCATGTGGTACATTTTGGGACACCCTGCTGTGTGCTCCTACAATGTCTAAAGGCTGAGTTTGGGGGCACCTGTGTGGCTCAGTTGGTTAAGCATCTGACTCTTGATTTTGGCTCAGGTCATAATCTCAGGGTCGTGAGATTGAGCCCTGTGTTGGGCTCTGAGCTCAGCACAGAGTCTGCTTGGGATCCTCTCTCCTTCTGCCCCACCCCCCCACTTGTGTGTGTGCGCTCTCAATAAATAAATAAATAAATAAATAAATAAATAATAAAATCTTAAAAAAAAAAACCACACAACTGAGTTTAAAAAGCAAGAAGGATAAGGGCGCCTGGGTGGCACAGCGGTTAAGCGTCTGCCTTTGGCTCAGGGCGTGATCCCGGCGTTATGGGATCGAGCCCCACGTCAGGCTCTTCCGCTATGAGCCTGCTTCTTCCTCTCCCACTCCCCCTGCTTGTGTTCCCTCTCTCGCTGGCTGTCTCTATCTCTGTCGAATAAATAAATAAAATCTTTAAAAAAAAAATAAAAAAATAAAAAGCAAGAAGGAAATCGCGGAGAAGTGGGCTAAGTGTAGACAGGAGCCGTGTAGGTATCATCTGGTAGAAAGAAATGAATGTGGCTAGGTGTAGGTCTTTTCCTAATTAATTCTGAAACTTATAATTTGGGGATTTCCCAAAAGAAATGTGTTTAGAGCAAGATTTTTTATACAAATAGGATTTCTTATATGCAATTAAGTGCTACGTTTTCATATTTTAACCTTGTTATTTGAGAACTGTTGCTTCGGGATATATTTGCTCTTGATTTATTGATTCACATATGATTACACACAGGGCAGGTACAGAGATACGTAAGACATCGTTGCCTTCAGGAGATGATGGGGTAGCATGGTGGTGTGGGGTGGAGAGTAGGAGATAAAGGATGGGCCCTGAAACAATAAACTAAGGAGGTGGGATGGTGAGAAAAAGAAGATGATATTAGATCACCGGAGTCATCAAAACATGGCACCTACACACAACAGTGCAGAGTGCCATCCTGCACATCTCTAACCAGTAGGGAGCTTCCGTTTTTATAATGGTTTATTTGGGGGGTATCTCCTAGTTCTTTTTGGGGGTAGGGGATATGGAATTGGGGACGTGGCCAACGATAGCAACTCCCTATTAATAGGTCACTTTACACAACCCCAGGAGGACCATTCACCCAATATTCTATGTCAATGGGGTTGTGGTGACTCTCAGGGAATGTGAAAGAGTCCAGGCGTCTGCAAGACTGACCCCCGTGACCCTCTTCCTTTCAGGACACTCTTCATCATTAACCCCATGCCTGGGCCACGTTGAATAGTGAAGAGTGTATTTATAGTGTCTAGCATTGTTGGTTGGGGAAACTAGTCTCAACATTGACTTTTTAGATTTCAGAATTCCTGTTTAGTGCTCTAAGTTTGGTCTCTTCCCACTCAAAGTTGGTCATTTTGAGGAAACAGAGGTTTTCTGTTTAGCTGGAGACACACACACGCACACGCATGCACATGTACTCTTTCCTGTATTTCCTTCCTCACATCGAGCCTTGCCTAACTTTACAGAATAACATGTTCTCTTGGCTTAATGAGACTTTCTTCAGTTGGTATACTTTTTACTTCCCCAATATATAAAATCTTCTACCCTCTGGTGGGCTTTTCTCCCAATCTTCCTCTCCTAGATCACAAACAAATATTCACAACTACATTTTTAAACATAAATTATGTGTAATATTAACAAATGGTCCTTGTTTACAGCCAAAAGTACACTATTCAATAGAAAGAAAATATTTATAATACTTTCCTGTTGGTGCCAGCTCGCAGAAACAGAGCTTGACCTTACTCTACGAAATTGCCTACCAGTCAGAATTTATGAACTTCATTATATTATTTTCAACCATTGTGGTCTTAATTATTCATCTTGAGACTTTTCGGAATTTGTGTCTTTTATTAAAATCTACCCATATAACCAGGGACGATTTGGAGTAAGGTTAGACCTCGGAGGATGGGATATGGGAGCAGGGTTGTGGGGTAGCGGAATGTTCACAGGCTAGGCACAATGCAGCAGGAACTGGAACCAAGGGGAAGGCAGTGAGGATGGAGAAAAGATACAAAATTTAAAAAATATTGGAAAAGCAAAAATGGAAAGGAACTAGCGTTGACGTTTTGAACTGAGGCAAATCAAACTGACATAGACATAAACAAGATACCAAGAGAAGAATTTGAAGATGGGATGGAGAAGGAAGAGCGCCAATCCTCTAGATTTGTTTGAGCTGCTAGTAGGAAACCACCCTTTGAGGGCCAAGCAGAGGTGGAAGCCCACGCGCGCTACCTTGTCTCTCGCTTTCCTCCCTGGGCTCTCCCTTCCCATCTCCCTCTTCCACTTTCTTTTCTGCAGACTCCTCAGAAAAGGAGTGAGGCTGTGTCTGCTCGTGCTTTCAGTCCAGTTGGAGAAAAGAGCCTTTGCGAGGCCCAGCTGCAAGCTGTACCCATTTGGTTTTGCCAACTGGTCTGGGATGCAAAGAAATATTTGGGGTTGGAGCTCAAGAGAAAAGTCAGAACTCTCCACAGCTATTTGGAAGTCCTCTGCTTTGAGATGGGAAGGGATGAGAGCAATACATTTTCCTGGAAAACAAAGAGGGAAGATGAAGGCTACAGAGAGAACTCTGGGGCCGGACCCAGGAAGGAAGAGCAGAGGTGAGGTCAGGGAAGAAGCAATTCTAGGAAAAAACAAACAGGATGAACAGTGCCAGGAGGAAGGATGCTGATCAGCAGTGTGATGTGGCAGAAAGAGAATACAATCGACGTGATGGTGGATCCGGAACCAGTAGAAGAGTGGCGTGGTGAGCAGTCCGGTGCAGACTGGGGGGCTGTAAAGAATGGGTATGTGTTGCAGTCAGTAAAGGAAGAATTAAAGACAGAAGCAGTGGCTTGAGGAATTAGTAAGAAAAGGCTTAAGTTTTAAATGTGTGTAGACTTTACAGAATGCTTCCTGGCTAAGGGAAAATATCCGATAGAAAGGAAGAGTTTGAATATATGGTGGAGAGTGAAAAGTGAATCACACACACACACACACACACACACACACACACACATACACACACACACACTCAAATTCACACACATCCTCCAAGAGCCTATACGATGTCGAGACAAAGTGTCTTCCCCAGTGGATGAAGGATGTGACCCCGCACTGCAGCGAGTGGCTTGGTGAATAGAAAAAGGAGGGCTCCATGTTAGCCCCCACATGAACTCGCAACCTGTACAAAATACACCGCAAAACTCGATCTAGACAGCCTGCCCTATGCACACTTAGAAGAAGCTGTTCGTGGGGCGCCTGGGTAACTCAGTCGGTGAAGCGTCTGCCTTCGGCTCAGGTCATGATCCTGGGGTCCTGGGATCGAGTCCCATGTTGGTCTCCTTGCTCACCAGGGAGCTTGCTTTCCCCTCTCCCTGCCTGCTGCTCTCTCTCTCTCTCTGTCAAATAAATAAATAAAATGTTAAGAAAAAGAAAAAAAGAACAAAAGAAAAAGCTATTCGTGTACACTCCACTTGGTTTGTCCTCTGTGCTCAGCCACAGTCATTACTCTCTTCAGGATACATGCCTGTTCTTCCTTACAGCCAGAAAATCAGTTAGTCAATGTCCAAGGCCGAGCTCCCTCCAAATGCTGCCTCCCCAGGGTCCACAGAGGCGTCCATGCAGAAAAGCCCCTAGCTGAAGCGTGTGGCGGTCAGTAATCACATTATTAAGGACACTTTTCCTTCGTTGATGTACCCAGTCAGTTCCTTTCCTGCCACTCCTCCCTGGGACTTAGTTATAATTTTGTGATGTCGGTTATGTTTTGAAAACTAAACACATTTTTTCCCCTCAATTTGAGTAGGTAGCTTCTAGTTAGAAACACACAGTTTAATCAAGTGTGCCAGGAACAGAAATAATTAGTACTTTTTCTTCTTTCCCACTTGGAAATGAATGAAAAAAAAAAGAGTAAAAGTTAGCTATGGATATTATTTAATTTCCTTAGGAGGACACAAACCATCAGAATTGTAGCATTTGTGCTTTCTTAACTTCATGTGAAAATGTCACAGGTGTATTTTTAGTAATTTCTTCAGGGATTTGAAAGAAGAAATTTTCTATTTTCATATCTCTAGATGACAATGATCTGGATAAGAATCCACAGGGGAACTTAGGAAAGAGTCTGTCAATGAACCAAGGAGGCAGGAGGGAAGCCCTCTAGCTCCCTGACTCTAGATAAGAAGGTCACTTTCCTGTCCCCTCCTTTGTCTCTGTGTCATTGTTTGCAGGAGTAAAGAAGAGGCCCTATATTGTAGTAGCACACTGCTTGGATTACATTTCTCCCTTCCGACCTTACAACAGCTTTTGCTTTGAAAGCATGATCACCTCATGATGTCCCCTATCCCTGTTTCCATCGGTGGCCACAGGAAGTTGAGAACCTCACGTCATGCCTCATTCCCCTCATCTGAATCCCCTTGCCCCCAACCCCTGTGCATCACTGCCAACTACCACATTGAACTTGTCTTTTCCCCCCAGTTAGAGTGTAAGCGAAGGCTTTGGTCCATTTTGCTCACTGCCATATCCCAGTGTTCTGGAACAGTGATAGGCACACTGTAAGCACAGAAGAAATACTGCTTGAGTGGTGAACGGAAAAAAAAAAATTGAGGAAAGGAAAATTTGAACTTGACACAAGCTTAGATGTGGTCCATGAGAGACCAAGTAAAGGCTCCAGGATAGTGGGTCTGAGATGTCTCTAGGGTCCCATCCAGTGGTTGGTATTGCGAGGGACAGCCATAAAGATCACAGGCACAAGGACTAGAAGGTCTCTCTAGGTAGAAATCAATTTCATATAATGAGATGCCATCTTATCAACTTGCTGCAGGCAGAATATTGCTTAAAAAATAAAAAAAAAAATCTTTGAAGCTCTTGAGTAGCAGTGACTATCTACATGATGGTTTTTCCAACATAAAGTTGGAATTTATGAATGCTTTTTAAATTATTTTATTTTATTTATTTATTTATTTATGAATGCTTTTTTTTAGGTCAACATTTGCCTTCATGGAAGCTGAAGTATTTTAAACGAAATGCAAAGGTAATAGAAGCTCCCAGCATATAATTGGTACCCAACTACTGTTTGTAAGGTGAGCAGAGGTGTTCATGCCTGGGCAAAATTTGAAGAGTCTATTTTCTGCTTCAGTGTTGTGGGGCTGTTTCTCTCCTGCTGTGTGCTACCCACCCCATCCCAAAGAGCCTCTCATAGATGACCTAACTTCCCCTTTCCCTGTCTCCCCCCACCCCATAGAATTATATGACTTTTGGACATTGTTCCTGCAGAACCATGCTTTCTCTTATGAGAGTTAGTGATATTGGCTTAATCGGACAAAAGAGTTCTAGCAAACTCCTTGCTTCACAGACCAGAGCACCCAAGAACTTAACAATGCCTAAAACAAATTAAAATGATCAACCCCTAAGGAATGATGCTGGTATCAGAAATGTCAGGCAGTGTGGCAAGACAATGATGTAGGTATTTGAGACTAACTGGACTTTTTAGGTTAAGAGTTTAAAACCTAGCAGAAAGGGCAGAAAGCTGTATAGATTCAGAGGCCATTTTTTCTAAGAAGGGGTTACATAATCCTTTCATTTCCAGTAAGAGATTTGAATAGAACATTCAGACATCATTATATGCACACATAGAGTATAATTTTCACAGATTCTTTCTTAATAGGAGAAATTTCAGGTTTTAATGTCAGATCTCCTCATATTTCTACATGTCAGGAATAAATTGAGCATGTGTTAGACTTCCTAAGATAAATGTTTTGTGATTTTTCTGTTGCTAAAAGAATCAATGCATAGAAGGCACTGTAAGATAGATAGCCGAGTGGGAATGTCAGTTTAGATCTAATTTCCCATTGTTTTTGTTTTGGAGATGGTAGAGTGAGTATCAACTTTCAGGGAAGCTTACGAGGATTCACAATCTGCCCCTGGAGCGTGAAGAAACCATGGCACAAAAATTATATATTAGAACACTTCAGTTACACCCCCCTCTGTGCAGTAGATGGATAAAGAAGTACAAATATATTTCATTTCATGTTACTGCAGAGTAAATCAGTAAGTTTTTTAAAAAATCAAAATTGGTTTTACTAATGTATCATTTTATAATATTTCTGAATGCCTACCATATTCTAAATACAAAGGGTCTCTCATATGTAAAAAATTTTATAGGTAACAATTGTGGTTCATAAGCAGGAAATGTAAGGGGAAAAGTTGTGGGTCAAGTGGAGAGAGGGTGGATAAAAAATGAGAGAATAAACCATTTTGAGTAACTTTTAAGTTCAGGTACATTCTCATAAATTCTTTGAATCTTCACAATAGGATCGTGAGGGAGGTTCAGGATTTTGATTAGAATCCGGGATTTCCATCCCTTAAACTGCCAACTTCCCTGACTTTTCCTCTTCCTTCTTCTCAATCAGTCCATTACATGATGGTTTATATGAATATAGTTGGACCTGCGATTCTAGAATTTCCTCTGTTCAAAGAAAAATACTTATTTTTTAAAAGGTAATGGTTACTTTAAAAATACCCTAAATCTTCCAATTGGTCTAAAAATATTTTTTGTCTATAAAAAGAATAGCTTTATTTTTAATTTTTTTCTCTCCCAACTTTAATTTTTTTATTGTTTTTTTTTTAATCTAAATTTTAGGTAGTTAACATGCAGTGCAATATTGGAATAGAATTCAGTGATTCATCTATTATATACAAAACCCAGTGGTTATCATAACAGGAGCCCTCCTTAAAACCCATCAACCATCTGGCGATCCCCTACCCACCTCCCTCCATCAACCCTGTTTGCTCTCTATCTTTAAGAGGCTCTTATGGTTTGTTTTCCTCTCTCCATTTTTTCTTTACCCCTTCCCATATATTCATCTGCTTTCTTTCTTAAATTCTACATATGAGTGAAATCTGGTATTTGTCTTTCTCTGACTGACTGGTTTCATTTAGCATAATATACTCTGGCTCCATCCATATCGTTGCAAATGACAAGATTTCATTCTTTTTTTAATGGCTGAATAACATTCCATTGTGTGTGTGTGTGTGTGTGTGTGTGTATCACAATTTTCTTTATCCATTCATCAGTTGATGGACACTTGGGCTGTCTCTGGGTTTGGCTCTTGTGGATAATGCTGCTATAAACACCAGGGTGCATGAATTCCTTCAAATCTATTTTTGTATCCTTTGGGTAAATACCTACTAGTGCAGTTGTAGGGTATTCCTATTTTTAACATTTTGAGAATCTCCATACCGTTCTCCAGAGTGGTTGCACCAATTTGCATTCTAACCAACAGTGCAAGAGGGTTCCCCTTTCTCTGCCTCCTCACTGACACCTGTAGTTTCTTGTGTTGTTAACTTTAGCCATCCTGACAGGTGTGTGATAATATCTCATCATGGTTTTGATTTGCATTTCCCTGATGATGAGTGATGTTGAGCATCTTTTTATGTGTCTGTTAGTCGTCTAGGTGGGTGGTTTTTGTTTTGTTTTGTTTTTTTGTTTTTTGAAAAGTGTCTATTCATATCTTCTGCCCATTTCTTAACTGGGTTATTTGCTTTTGGGTGTTGAGTTTGATAAAACTATAGAACACTTAGGAAAGAAATTGAAGAGGACACAGAGAAAAACATTTTTAACAGAAAAGACATCTATTCATCCAGAAATCCTTAGGACAGCTATGAAACTTAAGACTTAAAGGTCATAAGTTCCCCGAACTCTGATCATTTTCATGAAAAACCTGCCTCACTGGAAGAAAGGTAACAAGTTACAGCTAAAAGTCCCTATTTATTATATGCTTTTAACTTAATTTAAAAATTTTTGCCATCCAAAAATAACAGAACTATGAATGAAATGGGTGAGTTGGTACTCCTATATCGTGTAGTTCATTATCTTGTAGTACAAATAGGGAAAGAAGACCTTCAACAGACATTCGACATAGTTGTAGATAATATTCCCAGGGTTTTGTCTAAATTGGTGGGTAACAAATATTTAAGATGAGAATTGCCAGTTTGTTGAATGATCCCCTCCTGTTATACTCAACATTATAATGTAAAGCAAATGATACCAACATCCCTATTCAATTTAGGCTTATTGTTTGAATAAGAGTATTTGTTTTCAACTTTGGGTCTAAATTAGTGATTTTTGGGTCACTTCCTGTCATAATTTAATTGTTACTTAAAAAAAGCCTTTCCAGGTGATTCTGATGTGAAGTCAAGTTCAGAGGAAGAGTGGCAAGACGGCAAGCAGGAGGATGTGTTAAGGTCTAAAGTGAACTCAGGATGAAGGTGGCTAAAGAAGGGGGACCAGACTGTGTGAAACTGGGACACCTCCCAGCAGGGGCGAAGACCAAGTACAGAGAAGAGGAATTGCCAGGAAGAAGAGCACCAACAGCTGTGGGAATAAATACATCATGGAAACTTAAAAGGACATGAGAAGGCTAATTTTTGAAGGCTCACTTTGCCAAGTAGAAGAAAATACTGTAGGAAAGGGAAGATACATTGCACCATACCTGACGCATAGTAGGTGCTCAAGAGATATTTGGTAACTGAATACACAGGTGGACCAGATTATGGAGGGATTTAAGAGCCAAATAAAATAATTTGTATTTCTTATTCACTATATCCTTCCAGTAGCTAGCATATATTAAAAACTCCGTAAGTAATTGCTTCATTGTTGATTGACTAATGTGACTTGCACATAGTATGTGCTGATTAAATGGTTGATATTATTCAAATTATGATTATCATTAGTTGAACACCTTTCAGGTGGAAAAATTCAATGATTTGTTTATATTGTGAGACAGTTTCTATTTTAGTCTGACAGAATATTTCAGAGAAACCATATTGCTTGAAGACATTCTATCATGTTCCAAGGAGACATTGTATAGGAATGGCATTACATCACCAGGTATAGAATTAGAGCTCGTACAATAAAATCCTCACATGAAATATGAAAACAATGAAGCTGTTCATGTAAGAATTCAATTAAGAATACCTACTATGGACCTTCTAACTGAACAAAGCGTAAAAACATTTCTGTCCTTCTAGCGCTTACATTCTAACTGAAGGAGCAGGAAATAAGCAAGATATGTAGTAGCATAGAATATGGGAAATAGTAAAGAGAAGAAAAGAGCACAGAATGAGTGCTGGGCAGAGAGAAATTCCAGAGTCAAGACTGGTGGCCAAGAAAGATCCTACTGAGAAGGGGAACATTTGAGTTAAGACCTGAAGAGTGATGAAGCAAGTCATAGAGATGAGTCTATCTGGGAAAGTGTCTTTGAAGCGGAGGGGACAGCAGGTGTAAAGACCCTGAGGCAAGAGCAGGGAGGCCAGCATATCTTGAGTGAATAAGAAAAGAATGGTAGGATATCAATGTAGACCCTCCTAGGTTACAGGAAGGACTTAGGCTTTTACCTTGAGTGATGTGGGAAGCCACCTGGTGTTTTGAAGGGTGTTGAGGTCCTGATTGGTCACCCCCCTGGCAGCCACATGCCTCTCCATGAAGCTGTCCACAATTTTATTAACTAGAATTGACTGATCCCTCCTGGGTTTTTCTTAGTATTTCTTTCTTTTGGATTACCACACTTCCTTCATTTCTGATAAAAATAGATACCGTTTTCTTTCTCCGTTCCCTGGGTTACAAATACCTTGAGGGTACCTTGTTCATATTTATGTGTCCAGAGATATCCAACATAAACTCTGTATATAGTAGACATTTACCAAGTATTTTATACAACTTTATAGCTTTATATAACTTTATATCTTTAACTATATAATCTTTATATAACTTTTCAACTTTGTTTATGGTGAATCTGATCGTAGACTATCACACGAGTGCAGAACAAATGATATTGGCTGTGGTTCTTTGACATGACTGAAGAAAACTTGTGCATCATTTGAAAAAATTTGCCTGTATTAATGGGGTTCTTTTTGAGCAATACATCGATGTGCCATTCCATCGATGGCCAAAAACACTTAACCATGTTGCAGTCTGAGTTTCATCTGCGACCATTTGAAACAACCTTGCAATTCCTTTGAATTTCATTCCGTGAACGACAGTGCTGGAATTAGTCTTATGAGTGTGATTTGAGGGTACTGAAATGCCCCTGCTTGCCCTAAAATATTTCCACTATAAAGACTGCCTCCTCCCTCCCTTTACCCAGAACCTTCGTCCCTCAGTTTGCACCTCTGGAGCAATTTTATTCTCGTTTAGCAAAGGAAAGGGCATTGCTCTTAGAAAGCTTTTATAGAACGCATGCTGATGCTAAGCAGTTGGAATCACTCTGAGCACAGCCTGGTAAAGACCTTATTAAATTATGCTGTACTTGCACCTCTCTTAACCAGCTCAAGACAACCAGTGTTTTATCTATCTATCTATCTATCTATCTATCTATCTATCTATCTATCTATCATCTATCTATCTATCATCTATCTATCATCTATCTATCTATCTATCATCTATCTATCTATCTATCTATCTATCTATCTATCTATCATCTATCAATCATCTATCAGAGGGCCTCTACTTCTGCAGGCTCCTAATGACTGAGTGAGCAGCCCTCTGCTGCATGACCACCTATTGGATAAAACAATTCAACCAGCTTTGATAATTTGAAATAACAAGACTCTGTCAAGGAACAGGCTCTTCTGATTTGAAAGTAAACGTCTTAACCTCCCTCTCCATGACATTTATTTTCCATAAATGGTGCTGGCTTCGCGTTGGTATTCTTTTAGCAGCAGGAGACCATTATCCTGTGAGAATGTTCTCTCCCCTTTCACATTATCTCTTAATTATTGCCCTCTTTTCAACAGACAATGCTTCTAGGAATTTTCATGTAATTTTCCCCCTCCATTCCTCCTCTGACTTGTACCGCCATGGGAGAGGATTTGGGTATTAACCCCAGAAAGTCCAGAATAATGAATCTCGTAGACAGTTGGCTCAGTATCCAAGGAACCTTTGAGAGGGGCCGAGATTCCGTGAACAACGTGCATGGCAAATGCTTGGGAACTAAAACATTTGCATGGAAGCCTTCGACGGCAAAGAGGGAATGACAATGCAAATCTCTGGGCTGGCGGAGACCGGATGGAAGATTTAGTTTTTCCCACATGCGAGGCTCTCACGACTGTTCCTTTTATTTATTTATTTTGAAGAAAAGGTTTCGTCCCTCCCACTAACAAAAATAGCCTGCACTAATGTAAATCCCATTTCTGCCGTTTTGGTGAGTCTGTAGCCAGCCAGATTAAAACAATAGCTGCTAACTGCTCCCCCCACCCCAGAACTCCCCTGATGCATCTTAATGGCTGTTTGTTAACTTCAAAACTGACCATTTCAATGCTAACCCTATTAAGCAAGTAATCCAAAACATAAGCACCCAGCTTGCATCATTAGCGTTTAATTGTCTAGCATTTTCTATTGTTAGTTTACAATGCAGGGTAAATTCTTGATATAAATATAAATAAATGTGTATATATATATATATATATATATATATATATATATATATATATATATATATATATATATATAACACACACACATGTTTTTTTAAAAAGTACTTTAGGACCTAAGTTTATGTCCTGGCATAAATCCTTCCCCTTCATTATTTATGAATCCATGGGAGCCTAGGTTAAGTTTACCATCTTGTGCAAAGGCAGAAGCCCCCAGAAAATCTATTAAGAAGAGCACCCCCCACCCCGTCTCCTGCACTTGGATGTCAGCTGAAGGGATCCATGCAATTCTGTTGAAGTCGTCGTCAATATTTATTGATTACAATAGTGATGTCATACAACAGGGAACTCTGGGCTCCACACACATTTCTGGCAGTGAAAGAGTGGGGCTGAAGTTTTTTTCCCCCTTTCTTTGAAAATACAGGTGAAAAAAAAAGAAATTCCTGGTGCTTTTTCAACATAAGATAAAGGTCACTGACAATAGCCCACCTATAGATGGTGATGTGTGACATTTAAACTGAATACAAGGAAAGCATGATAAGCATTAAAAAGAACTAGTTGCTTTCAAGATAATACTGTTTACCAAATCAGTTCTCTTTGGAAAAAAAAATAAGGTACCGTTTCATTTTATTTCTCAGATATTTCTTGAAAAACATACATATATAATGTTCTTTGAGAATGTGAATAAAGAATAGCATGTCTATGACTGTTATTTAATCCACTGATTCATAAATAATATTTTTAAAATGTGGCCTGGCTGTTCAAACTGGCCTCCAAGGAAATATTTTTGAGTGATATCTTCAGTTGTTATGTTTTGGAGAAAAAAAAAATTGAGGTGTTTGTGGAATTATATGTGCATGTTGCCAAAACTAACAATTGTAAGAAGTCATTCAGAAAATGGTTCTATTTTTGCACATGTATCGGACACAACCAGCTGGACTGATATCTTGCTTTCTCTCTGTGAAATCGAATTGTTTGACTGAATTTATGAGACAAACCTGTTTTAGCTTTGCGCCAGCGTGGAATCGAGTTTAGGAGAGGGGCTCATAAGGGGCTGGTAAGCAGAAAGAACGCGGTAGAACACCTCGCCCCCATTAAGGCTCATAAGAAACTCCTGAGACCCCGCAAGTTCCTCGAGTCTGTGGGGTGAGCAAAAGAAAAAGAAAGAGGAGCAGAAGAAGGAGCAGGAGCCCGTCTCTGAATGAGGAGCGACTCTGCAGGCGCAGAGGTAAATTCAGAGCAGGCCCTTGGGCCTCCGAGGGTCCCCATGCTCTCTGCGCGGCCATCGCCTTCTAAGCACGACTCCACGACCCAGGCCGCACGCACCTGAGACCAGCTCATCCCCAGGCCTCGGGCTGGGCGCCAGGCCTCGCTTGTTGGGCCCTCGGGGTCTTCGGAGTCAGAAGCACGAGACCGGTCGCTTTATAAGGCGAGGGTGAAGCGGGGAGCGCGCTAGCGGCTCTTCCCGTGCTCAGAGTGCCCTGCGTGCGGGAGGGAAGCGCGACTCCTGGGCTGGCGCGAGGAGCCGAGGGCCCTTTTCACTGCGGGGGAGGTGAGTGTTTGACCACAGGGACGCAAAGCAACCGGGAGAGTGGGCCCTGGGGGTAGGGGGGTAGGGGGTACAGCCTGCGTCACCAGGTCCACGGGGGCGGAGCGGGATTTCCGTGCGTGGGTAGCCGCGCGTCGGGGACCCGGGAAAGCACGCCAGCTCCGCGCATCCTCCGTGTCGGCGCTCTGAACACGGCACTGTTGCTACAGCACGAGTGACACGTGGACCCCTCGGGAGTATGGAGGTAAATGTTTCTAACACGGCGGTGTGTGTAGCCTAGCCAGCTTGTACTTTTGCCTAGAGGCTTCGGGAAGTTTAGGCCCCAGCCTCTTGGGGGAAGGAACGGGGTCATGACAAAGTCATGGGGGGCAGCGGGCCCCAGCCAGCTGGCCAGACACTCATCGCTCTTAACTGAATGGGGGAGCGGAAAACTAGCCTTGGAGCGGCTAGTACGCGCAGAGTGTAGGACTCCGTATTTTTAACGCAGTTTCACTTAATCCTTACAATAATGTAGGACTTCACCCATTTCGTAGATAATGTAATTTTTAAGCTCACAGATTTTAAGGGACTGGTCAGCTAGGTAAGTTTAAAGTCTACAAGACAGTATTAAAAGAACTGGTTCAGGGGCGCCTGGGTGGCTCAGCCGTTAAGCGTCTGCCTTTGGCTCAGGTCATGATCCCAAGGTCCTGGGAGGGAGTCCCGCATTGAGCTTCCTGCTCGGGCGGGAAGCCTGCTTCTCCCTCCCAGTTCCCTTGCTTGTGTTCCCTCTCTCGCTGTCAAATAAATAAAATCTTAACCTGTAAGCCGATTTTTTTTTTTAACTGGAAGGAGGTTATTGATAGTAAACCAGTGGGTTTCAATTTTGCTTTCAGTATTCAACCCACAGTTGCAAGTGGTATCTAATATTGTGGAAGACCGACTTCTCATGGAAAACAGACCCAAGTTATCTGCAATGATGGTTCAAGACTTAAAAACCTGAAATTAATCACAACTAAATCTATTTGCATATGTGTTAAAAAATAACCCTTTCAAAAAGAGCGCTCAGTAACCTGAAAACAGCAACTTCTACTAAAACAACAAAACCCTAAAAACTAATGATATTGCTTGTGCTCTTCAACATAGAGTTGTCAAAATAGGGGCATTTTAGGCATTCTGGTATGTAATATATATTACAGCTGGTTAACACGCACAAAGCACTTTGTGCCATGACCAGCCCCAGAGTAAATGCTGATCAGCTGTTACTGAGTCGGATCTTAACTACGGAAAGTGTTGAATGGGAGACACCTGTTTCCTACTTCCACGTGTCAGACACTACGTGCTTTACAAGAATCTCCTCTCCTCCTAATGATAACCTGGTGGTGAGGGGCTGTTTTCCCCCACTCTACAGCATAAGAAAACAGAGCCCTAGGAATGTGAAGGAACTTGCACGAGGTTATTCAGTTAATGCGTTGTGGACCTGGGTTCCTGAAGCTGGGCATTCAGACTCCAGGAGTCTCGAATGCTCGAACCTTAAGGTTCTAAGACTCCAGTCCTCTCGAATGTTCAGATTCCAGAAATGTCTCAATTATCCAAATACATGGCTTCTATGTCCTTTCTATACAAGCCTACTTATGCTACTAATTCGTATGTAATAACCTGTTCTAATTAAAATCAGTGAGTGGGGCCATAGTGGACTAAAAGACTTCCAAATATTAATAAAAATGTTCTCCAGTAATACTTGGTATTTGCATATTTTTCACATTTCAGAGTGGTGAGATCTTCCCGCCTTTTTTTTCCCACCCCCTGTATTCGATCTTCTATGCATTCACCTACCCATGACCTTTTTATGAGGACTGCGTCTATTGGATATGTTGCCAATTTGGTCTTGTCACGTCTGTCAGTTTCAGAAAGATCTATTTAATTTTTAACTTCCTAATGAAATGAGGCTCTTGGGAACTGAGACCCTCATTTTATTGAATCCTCCTCCTGCAGATATTTCCTGTTGACTCATTTATCCCAGGCACTGTTGCAGGCATGTAGTGCACAGCATCGAATACAAGGCACCAAGCCTGCCCTTGGACTGCTCAAATTCTCTTCCTGCCTTCACCACTTTAAACTTCTGTTCTCAGACCACAGCTAGTAGTGTGAGAAACTTTGTTCTTGGTTTTTTCTACTAGTGGGTACACCTGTGTAATGTCTTACCTATTAGATCCTGGTCTCTCCTGGTTTAAAATTCTCTCTCTAAATGTGGTCTCCTTTGGAAAGATCCCATCTCTGGAAGATTGGGATTATCCTTTTTATTCTGGAATACTTCTAGCTTCCCAAATAGCTACTTGAATCCAATTTGCTTTGGAGGCAACTGAAACTAAGACACTAGGTATGAGAACAGTGAATTACCAGGGGCAAGAAATTCTAGATTGAAGGAGATCGTAGATTCAGCCTAAGTGGAGTTAAAATCATCATCATGATAGTTTTTCTTTGAACTTTGTCCTCTCGTTGCCAAACCTTCTTGATAGTGTCCTCTCTATAATTTGTAGTTGTACAAAAATCCATGCTGATCATGGGAAAACACCATGAAATGCCACTGAGATTACTAGAGGAATGGCATTCCACAACCACCTTAACAGACATGAGTCACTGGTATAACAATGTCTTATGCTGATAAAATTCAGATTTTTAAATCTTATGTAAGTTAGTAGAAACATCAATATTTTACTGTAAGAAAAAGTGAAAATACTAATTCTTTTCAAGCCCTTATGCAAACCTTCAATGTGACTTGAGTGATTTGAGAGCAGCCCTCTACAGCTGACACCTGTAAGAAGCAGGAGCAGATCAAATTTTTATTAATGTAGGGATAAAGGATAATGTATTTTGAAATAATCGCTGTTGCATTGTTTCCTTTGGATTTCTCCCCGTGTAATCCTTCAGCTTTAAGATCCAACAGTGGGAATATAGTGTGCAAAGGATACTCAGCTCTGCTGGGAATCACACATGTTGAATTGATCCACTTAGGGTTAAGGAAGCTGGACCACCACTGTAGTCCCTTGTTGAGAGTGGCCTCGGGAGCATGAACTGTGGCCTGCCCTCCACACTCCTTGGCCTCCCGGGTTGAGGGAAGCTATTAGTGTGTATGGGAGCCCTTTATAGATGATCTCATCGTAGATGAGTACGTATGGGCAGGACACCAATTAGTCAAATCAGTTATTCAGTAATACTGATTAGGAACTTATGTGCAGGTGGGGACTGTAATAGTTTGCCAGGGCTGCCATCACCAAATACTACAGACTGGGTGAATTAGAACAAAAAACGCTCACAGCTTTAGGGGCTGGAAGTCCAAGATCAAGGCAGTGGCAGGGTTGGTTTCTCCTGAGGCTTGTCCTTTTGGCTTATAGATGGCCACTTTCTCCCTGTGCCCTCGGGTGGCTTTTCATCTGTGCAGGAGAATACCTGATGTTTCTCCTTTGTGCTAATCTCCTTTGTTAGAAACAGATTGGATTCAGGCTCACCCTAAAGGCCTCCTCTTTAACTCTTTAAAGGCCCTATCTCTACTGTCCAGTTCTGAGGTACTGGGGGGTTAGGACTTCAACATCTGAATTTTGGGAGAACACCTGTTCAGTACGTAACAGGTGCTATTAGGTGCATTAGGGAAACCAAAGACTTGTCCAGATTATAAAGTAGCTTGTGTAACGTGGATCGATACAGAACATTGGTCACATTTATGTGCAATGGACAATTTTCTTGATGCTTTGTCTTGGAGTGGTGGGAGATTAAGTATAAATTTATTGAATGGCAGCTTTTCCAGCTGCCTTCATCTAAAGTTTTTTTTTCTTTTTTTGTCTTTGGGGGGGTGCATCTTAATTGGAGTGGATACAATGTTACATTAGTTTTAGGTGTTCCCTTCATCTGTTTTTTTTTTTTTTTTTTTGAACTTGTACACCAGGGCAGAAAACTCAAAAATTTTCCCCCCTACCTAAGAAACACCATAGGGAACAGATATTGACACTTGGAGGGTCTGAAAAGCATTCCCCAGTTCTCATTCTGATTCTTACAAGTAAAATCCAAAGTCTCAAATTGGTCCAAAAACAGTCAACAGCACTATATTTAATGCCTCATTCTAAATTATGTAAGGATATCAAAGGACCATGAGCTATTTGAAAAAAGCCTCCACCATGAAAACCAACTAAAACACAGGAGAAAATCGGAGGTAGAAGCAATACAGAACACTCTTTAAAAAAATCAGACAAATTTGTGATCTGATAATTTTAAAAAGGAGGGGAAAATGCTGAAACAAAAAATAATGGAATAGAAATGAGACAATTTAGGTGTTCACCAGAGCATCTGATGTCTAATAGTCCATAAAGAGAACAAAAACCAGAGAAAAAAATTCTCAAATGATAGAAAACTTCCCAAGAGTGAAAGGCCCTCAGTGCCTGCTACAGTGCAAGACTCCTATGAAAACCTGTTGTTCAGTAGTAACATACTAAAGATGAAAACTTACAGAAAAGTAAAGGGGGCAAATATAGTGAATTGGGGAAAAAACATGGCATTGGACCCTAGAAGGTGGTAAGTACTAGAGACCTTCTAATTCTGATGAAGAAAATGACTTCTAACCTGGGATTCTAGTCACAACCAGGTGGACCTCAAGTGTGAAAAATTTTTGAACACTCAAGAACTTTACCTCTGCCGTCCCTCTTCTCAGGAAGCTGCTGGAAGACCTACCCCACCAGAATGGATGGCACCAAGTGATAGGTGACGAGCTGGGGGTCAGGAAAGAGTTCCTCCAACACACGGTAAGAATGTCGTGGGGGCAATCTCCACAACCAATTTGAACTCCAGGAGACTGTTCTCCAGGGAAAAATGGAACAGATAGTTTATCTGATGTATTTGTGTAGGAAGTATTATTGAGAATCCCTTTCCTAAGCTGTTGGATCAGTTGAGCTGTTGGAATATTGAGCAATTACAGCCTCTAAAAGAAAGTATAGACCAACATTATCATGGTAAATTTTTTTAAAAATACATTTACAGGGTCGTAGTATAAAGAATATTATCTAAATATGGAGACAAGACTAAGATGAAACAATAGGAACTGGGGATATTGTAAGAAAATGAAATCCTGTCTGAAATTAATGAATGTCTGAAATTAAATGAAATCTGTGTATTTAATATGAAAATAAGTTAGCTAAAAAATAGCAAAGTGGTGGTCCCACAGCCAGGGAGCTGCTATTTTATAAGGTTTCTGGTTTTGACCTATGTATTGTATTAATAAAACTAAAAAGCTAGAAAAATCAAATCAAAACATGTATATATTTAAAAACCTATAGTTTAATATTTCATTTAATGTATTTACACACCTTCTTTATGGTTGTATATAGATCTTAAGACCTAGCTTTATGCGAAGATATGCTAACCTCTATTCTTACGTGTGCCGGCACTGTACTTAATGTCCATGTCAGACACTGCACTAAGTATTTTACATATAGTTTCTTAATTTTTGCAGTAACACTTCGAGATCTTACTACCCCATTTTAAAGATGGACAGTCTGAAGTTAAGAATGTCTTACCCAAAGCCACATTGCTAATAGTTGTTCTCACCTTTAGGGAGCATCTGAATGACTTGAAAGATTTGTTAAATCAAACACAGTTGGGTCTTACCCTCAGATTTTCTGATTCACTGATCTGGGATGGAGCCATTAAAAAAAAAAAAATCTAGGTGATGCTGGTGCTGCTGGTCGAGGGACCAAATTTGAGCTGAATTTGAGTTGGAAGAGTGGAACCGGGGAGTGAAACCATGGGGATCTCTGACTCCACACAGCAGCACTTCTCTAAAACCACACATCATACAGAGTATTGGCTGTGCAGATACGGAGACTTAGGAAAAATTTTGTCTCCAAAGTCCTCAAATGAGCTGAAAGCAGGCTCTTAGGCCAAATATGCCAAATTATGTAGAGCCTCTGAACACCATAGAAACGATCTGAGATTCTTACATAGGCGTTAAGTATCTTAGCAAACACTGCTAATCCTCATTGGAGCTAATCATGATTATACCATACTGCTTGCCAATGACTAGTTTAGAAAAAGGCATGTGACACAAATCTAGCCAATAGGATCTGAGAGGAGTTCTCCAGGTGGGCTTCTGGGAAACTCTTCCTGACTCTTAAAAAGACACAGTAAGAGCTGTCGCCTTGTCTGGATCTGAGGTCTGTGTTCGTCGCAACACTTTGGTGCCCAGGAGCTATTCTGAGGACCAAGCTGATGTCTTAA
This sequence comes from Ursus arctos, assembly GCF_023065955.2. Lineage (NCBI taxonomy): Eukaryota > Metazoa > Chordata > Mammalia > Carnivora > Ursidae > Ursus > Ursus arctos. Next base: position 42,102,243 of record NW_026622841.1, read on the forward strand.
ACAGTTGTGTGGAGAGAGAAATTCCTGGTCATATGTTAGAGCTGCTGAACTAAGCAAACCTGGAACTCAACATCTGGTTTTCTCGGTATATAAAAAAATTTTCTTGCTATCAATAGCTGATTTAGGCGCTTACATCTGTAGGCCTCCTAAGTGATAAAAGGATAGAAGGATACGTGTGAAAGAACTGGAGCCTTAGTGAAAGCCAGACAGGAGTAACTTGGGAAAAATCGTGAAGGAGGATGAAGTTTAGCAAGGTGGAATGGACTGAGCAGCAAGCCCTGGCTGCTAGAAGGAACCGTGTGCGCCTAGGTGTAATGTCCTCGCCGTTTTATCGCCACCATGAATGTGGCTTCCCCAGGAATATGTGTATTCTGAAAAAGGATGTATAATTAACTCAATATAATAGACTAGTAAAATAATACCACAGGATCTATCCTAGAAGGCTCAGATATGTCTGCTATCTAGTTAACCGATCTAGAGCTGCCTGCTATGTGGGCAAATTATGGGTAGCCTATTCTGTTAATTCCCGTGTAACAAACCACCTCCAAATTTAATAGCTTAGAATAACCAAGTTTGTGACCTATGCTGTGTGGGTCAGCTCTTGAGGCTGGCCCCAGCTGGGTGGCTGCCTCCTGCACCTGTGGGGAGCTACAGGCCAGTTAGGCATGGCTGCCTCTGGGAGTTGGCTTTCTGTCACCTGGGCTGAAAGCGGTGGCTGCTTCATGTGGTCTGGCACTCTGGAGCAGGCTCGCTGGGCTTTTTCTCTTGGTGGTTGTAGAGGTCTAAGAGGCCAAAGGAGGCAAGGTACACGTTACCTCCGGTACATTCTATTTGCCAAGGCAAATTGCAAGTCTGGCCCATATTCAAGGGACAATAAAGAAAACCTAGCAATAGCTTCTACTTTTTAATGAAAAGGTCATGAAGGAAGGGTGGAGAGATGGCATTTTTTCTTACAAGCAATCCGCCACATATATCCAACGGAAAACTGAGCAGAGAGCCATCTGACAGGTCAGGCAATGAAGTTACTTCAGAGGTGTGGGCAGCAGCTCTGATTGTATGGGAGGTAAAATGACTACTTGGCCATGGCCCACAGTCAGCTTTGGTGAAGCATATGGGCAGGGACATCTGTGCCTGCAGAGCATTCCTATGGGAGGGCAGGCAGCTAAGGCTGTGGTAGGGCATTTGTTAAAAGTGGGAGCAGTGGAAGAACAGGAGTGAACTTTGAGTAGCTGTGCAGCACTCCTGGGTTTTTGTTTTTTGTTTTTCCCCTCTAGATCTAATGGAGACCGTACCAGAGGCGGGGTGGTGTTGAGGCTGGGTTGGATGGCTGGGAGATGGGGCAATTTCAGTATCTGTGTGTCACATTTATACCTGCCACTTAGAGACCTAGTAATGAGAAAATATGTAGCATGGTTCTATTACAAACTTCTACTGGTCTTCAAATGAGTTAATTAGCCACCTGAAGTCCAGGACCTACCTGGATTTTCCTGGCTCGTTGTCCTGGTTCCAGCTTGTTACCCTTATCAGGAGTCGGTTTCTCTCCACCCATTACAATTGCATGGAGACTGGTTTCTTGGCATCAGACTATGCCAATTGTATAGATTTCTCAGACTCCAGTCTGAAGATTTTGCAATTCATACTTTAAGTACAAAGTTGACGTTCTAATTCCAGTGATCTTTTCTGATGAAGCATAACGTTTTTGTTGTTTTTTTTGGACTTGAGCTGAAGGGCTTGGATTCTATGATGAGTACTCCCTCAGATTGTATTTCTATGGGGGAAATGATGTTGTCATGCTCTGGTCTGTCTTGTATACGCTACTATAATGGGAAGTCCTGTGGAGTTCATCTTATTCTTGGGCACTTGAAGAGAAAGTCCCAATTGATAGGTCTTGACCACCTCTTTCAATCACTGACTCCTTGATATTTTCGTCAAACATCATTCCCCTTTTTCCTTCTTAGCTAGTAGCTTATCAGCCAGTTGGAGGTTTATACTTCTAATTTAGCTGGGGTAAGTAACATACATAAAATATATACTAAGCCTTGTGTTGATGGAAAACCTGTAGAGGTGACATCACTAGAGGTTGTCCTTGTAGAAAGCTAATACATGAACACTGTATGGAAAAATTGAAGATGGCAGAGGGACAGCAGGGAGAGTATCATGGACAAATCCTCAACTTAAAGAATAATGTATATTAAATCTACTTAGTGTGTGCATGTATCAAATACAGAATGTAAATGTAAACCACAGATCTTCTTCTAGAGGAAAGATGAACTGTAAGGCCTAAAGAACAGCTAACTCCTAGGATACCTGGATGGCTCAGTTGGTTAAGCGTCTGCTTTCGGCTCAGGTCATGATCCTGGGATGCTGGGATTAAGCCCCACATCTGGCTCCCTGCTCAGCCAGGGAGCCTGATTCTCCCTCTCCCTGCTGCTCTCCCTGCTTGTGCATGGGTGCGCTCTGTCAAAATCTTTATTAAAAACAGCTCCTAAATTACCAGATATAAAGGATTATTCTAAAATTTTCTCACTATATTGAAAGGTTCAGTGTATAAGCTTTAAAAATCCTTAAGCATTCGATAAATATTCCTCAGTGTTAATGATCTGGGCTGCCCTATGTTTAATAGGGTAAGTTTTGGGAGTGATGGCATTTAAGGAGAACTTTGAATCAGCAAAGGCCTTCTCACCTCCCTTTGCATTTCCAAATCCAATCCTGTTTCAGGAGTTCTAGTAATACTGTTGGAGTGTGGATTGTGTTAGGTGTGAAAATTATACAGTGGGAGCACATTTGTTAGAACGTTTAGACTGATGGAGGGGTAGATGACCTACAGAAACAGATACACAAGCTCGTTTTTACAAATCCCCAGGATGGTGGCAGAAGAGCATCAGGTTTGACCCCAGCTCTACAGTTTGTCCAGAGCTCCCCTCCCCTCTTTTCTGGCAAATTTTTTTTAAAGATTTTTTTTATTTATTCGACAGAGATAGAGACAGCGACAGCCAGCGAGAGAGGGAACACGGGGAGTGGGAGAGGAAGAAGCAGGCTCCTAGCGGAGGAGCCTGATGTGGGGCTCGATCCCATAACGCCGGGATCACGCCCTGAGCCGAAGGCAGATGCTTAACCGCTGTGCCACCCAGGTGCCCCTTTTCTGGCAAATTTGTGACCTGAGAAGGGAAGAAATAAAGGGATAATCATAAATATCACTTTAAAAAGCCAGAAATCTCTGCCTTTCTCTTGACCCTTTCCTTAAAACACACCCCCCCACCCCCCGTTTACTAGAAGGAAAGTTAAGGAACTTTAGTATTTTGAAGGTTGAATCAAAATCTTCAATATTCAAACTATTACATAAATTATGAACAAATTGTGAGATACAAGGTACAGTAGAATTCTTTGTAGTAAAACTCATTTTGTAGTAAAACTTCCTCTTGTGTGCTCTTCGTTTTTCTAGACTTATCCATATTCTAACTTGGTCTGTAATTTTTAGTCCCCAGTGTAGAGATCCTACTTCATTGAAGAGTACATTTCTCACACCTTGACAAAGCCCTTTTCACCTTGCTATTAAGAAACTGGCATTTAGTTTCTTTGAATATGTTGCTTTGAAGCATTTCACTTAAAAATACTTGTTTTATATAGAGGTTTATATTTGCTGTGAAGTATTGCTATAGGAAAAGTTACCTGTCTTCAGGAAGCTTGATTTATACTTCTCATGTTTTCAGTGTTCGCTGTTTAATTACTGGGGTTCTTGATTATGAAGTCTTTTTCAACATGGAACATGAAGTGCTAGCCTTTATTTTGAGAATGTTACATTTTTACTATTACTCAGAGAAATGACTCCTATCGGATTGCAGTATAGGATATTGAATTATAAATGGTTTCTAAGGCGTCACACTTCCTCTCCTTATCTTTGGCATGAGCCGGTAACTGGATAAATGTAGTTCGAGATGATAATAAAAATCGTAGGCAATCCCTTAATTGCCTACCAAATCCATCAAGTGCTGAAAACTGACCAATCTCTCATAATTCATTTGGTAACATCCTGACCTGTCCTGAGCTCATTCATTGGTAAAACCAAACTTGAAATAATCTCTTTTATAATCTTTATAAAGGTTAAATGAAAATTATATAATCTTTCATCCTATGGAATACGAATGTTTCACTGAAGAAACAGTAAGATGTTTGCTAACAGGGTACGGTCCCACATGCTGCTGGGGAGTTATCTATGTCTATAATAAAACTACATCTAAAATATACATTTCTACACTTTCTAAAAATCTAATTTCTGGATTCCAAAACCTACCTGATCCCAAGTATCACAGCAGGATTTTCAAAAGTAATTTGAATTTTTTTTTTTTCCTAAATGGTAAATGAGCACATGTCAAAGATTCTATTCAACTCAGTAAGGAAACCGATAATCTAGTAAGGCTGGTTCAAAGGAGAATTTGAAAAATAGACTTCTCTGGTCAGGCAGTCCAAGGAATGCTGAAATTTCTGTGAATAGATTAAAAAAAAAACGGCTTTCAAAGGTAAGAACTTTTACTCAACAGAAATCCACGTATTATCAAGTAACTTCAAAATATCCATACTGACTAAATATTAAATAACAAAGTCCTCTATAGCTGCATTCTCCTAGATATTTATAGAATCCTTAATGACACTAAAATGATATCCTTTATCCTCAAGAATTTATTTCTAGATTTTGAATTTGTCTCCACTTCTTCCCCATCCCCACATAAATAATCCCTAAAGTTTATTAACAAGTCACCCTTATATGTGTTTACATCTTTTGCCACGTGCAGTCTTTGTAAACTAATGAAAAAATTAACTCTTGCAATTTTCTGAAGGAATCTTGGCTTGGACCTTTAAAAGCCTCTATTTTGCTCTTCTGTTTTGAGTCTTGGAAACCAAGGTCAAGAATCTCCCTTTGTGAAATTTCACCCACATTGCCTACAGTGCCTATAGGTTGGGATGAAAGGCTATCTCCTAGATAGTCCCAACATTTTATAAGCTGACTACTGGGAAGTGGCCTTTCTTATCACTGTGACCTAAGCAATACAACAGGTTCCATGCCAGTTTTCCTACAAGGGATTGCTAGCCATTGGCTTCATATATCAAGTATGATTTTTATTGATAAACTTGTTAATACCATATCAAATTAGGGTCCTTTTCCATTACGATACTCTAGATATGGTCTTAGTTGCACATCTTGTACAGTTATACCCTAGTAAGGACAGACTCCTTGAATAAAAGTAAATTACCCTATCTTCCTTAAAAGGAGAAGCAAACAACCATATTTTCATCAAAAGTAAGGAGATTCTGTAAAAGCATCTGAGTTCTGAGGTTAACAAGAGATTTACCAAATGGTCAATTTCAATCCACAGAAGCATGGTCTACTAATTTGAGAGACTTCTTTAAAAAAGGATTTTCTCCTATATGGATTAAAAAATACTGAAAATACTAAATATATTAAAATAGCTACAGTGAAGTTTCTCACTGGTTCATTTAGTCTGATAGAACTTATGAGCTTGTCTGCTTCTAGAATAGAGCTTTGCAAATCCTGATGGTTTTTAGGAATTGTCTAAGTGACATCATCTATAAGCTCCAAAGCCTCATCTGTGAGTTTTTGCCTCTGTTAGCTTTAGATGACAAAATACCTTGAAATTTGTCTTCCTAAATAGGGGTTCTGCCCTTGAAGGTAAAACCAAGAGTTGTTCCAAGAGCTTTCTTACCTCGTTAAGAGAGGCTTCATGGTTTCCTGAGATAAAGTACTTGGCTACCTATTGAATACAATACTGTATTTCAAAATGAGCGTAGTAGAGGGAACATGACTGCAGGGAATCATGGTGGACGCAAGGATGAGCCCCCAGGTTGCTGTTCAGGGAGGGAGCATTGCCCTTGTGTCCGCATGCAGCCTTAAGCTCTCTGTTGCCTTGTCCAAGCAGCTCTTTCCCAGAGTGGCCCATATCCAGTGATCCCAGGTAGACTGCTTGGCCAGTTTGGCTAGATGTTCTGAGGAGCCATGTTCCAGAGCTCCCTGTGGGGTTGGTCGAAGTGTTGTGGGGCCTGCATCCCCAATTTCTGCTAGTGCCCTCTGCTGCTGCCCTGCCCTCTTCACAGCTACTGATCCCCACATGAGAACAGTCTCAGCATCGGTCTGTTCATGTGCAACTCCATCTCTGACCTTAGCAATTTCCTGAGTGAACAGATGTCTTTTCTGAAGACTTGATGGAGTAGCACAAAGCACAGAAAATTATCCCAGTGAGTAGAATCCTATTTGGACAGATTATACAGAGGTAAAGAACTATTTTACTACCTATTGAGACAAAACTTTTCAAGATTACTTGCCATTTTCCTAGCGAGAAAGGCCAAGTTCTAGTTTGTATTAACACAATATTTGGCAGTAAGTGTTCTCGAGCTCTTTTACAAAGTAACATGAATGACCCCATCATAACCAAGCAAGTTTCGTCAAAATTAACATTTCATTATTCTTAAGACTTAGGTATTATAAACCAAGGTAAATTTCAGTTCCCTCAAAACATCTGTAACTTGATCTACAAACTCGAATGTTCTTCATATTCTGGAGGACTTTACTTTTCTCATTTTCCAGGAAAAACCATCCCATCCCATTACCTTGCGCAGTTATATTTCTCTGATGTTCATGCTCCTGGTATAACTTCAGTTTCCACGGAACTTTTACAAAATTAAGTTCCATTTTTGCAGCAAGGTGGTTAATTGATAATTGTTTATCACTTTAGCAAACTAGTAAAGCTCAGTCCCAGTAGCCACAAATATCCAGTTTATGCATCCTTACAGCGGCAAGAATAAGCACCTCTAGCAATTCAAAATTCTCACTCTGGAACATCTTAAGCAAAGGTAGGCATATTAAGTTTGTGCTTGGGTTTCAGTGTTTCACTTAGAAATCTGAAGATTATCCAATAAAGTGTCTAAAATCAACCTAAGATTTAGTTAATGAGGGATCTAGGAAATTGTTTAAGCTGAAACTCTGCAGAAGCTTTAAAAATTTTTTGTACTGTCCTACTGTACATCCTTTTATCTTGTGAATCCCTTGACTGATTTGTATAGGTACCTCATTTTACTGTTTTTGTGCTTTAACCTCTGTACTGACTTTATAAGTGGTCTACTTCTAATATGTTTGTATGTACCCGTGAAATTCTTTCCTAATTTTCTTACTCCTGATTATGGGCTTTCCTTTCCACTCAAAGAATTAACTTTAACCTTCCTTGTCAGGCTGGTTTAGCTGGGAATTCCTTTAACTTCTGTTTGTCTGGAAGACTCTCTCCTATTCTGAATGATGGCTTTTTCTGGATAGAGCATTCTTGACTGTAGATTTTCCCCCATTCAGTACTTTGCAGTGAGAAGGGAGTGGCATGATCCATTCAAAGTTTCTGCTGAAAAGTCAGCATAGCCTTGTGGGGTTTCTCTTGCATGTAACTGTTGCTACTTTCAAAATTCTCTTTATCACTACTTTTTGCCATTGTAATTTGTCTTGGTGTGGACTTCCTTGGGTTGATTTTTTTTTTTCTTTTTTTCCCTTTTTGTGTGGGGGGGATGCTTTCTGTACCTCCTGGATCTGAATGTGTTTCCTTCCCCAGATCAGGGAAGTTTTCAGCTATTTCTTCAAATTTTCTGCCCCCTTTTCCTTTGCGAAACCTACGATGTGAATCTTATGTTCGATGGTGTCTCTCAATTCCCTTAACCTATTTATTTTTTCTCTTCAGCTTGGTTGCCTTCCATTACTGTCTTCCAAGTTGCTGGTCTGTGTTGCTTCCTCTAACTGTTCCTCTGCTTCTGTTATTGATGCCCTCTAGCGTATCTTAAATTTGTTTGAGTTCTTTGTGTCCGATTGGTTCTTTTTTATATTTTCTGTCTTTGTTGAAGGTCTCACAAGATCTTCCACTCTTTTCTCATGTCCAGTGAGTATCTTTATGACCGTTACTTGGACTTCCGGATCAGGTGTGTTGCTTATCTTTCATTTAGCTCTTTTGCTGTGATTTTTGTAGTGTTCTTTCATTTGGGACATAGTCTTGTTTTCTCTTATTGGAAAATCTGCTTAGTCTCCTGATCTTGAAAGTAGTGGTCTTATGAAGAGGTCCTGTAGCACCCTGCAGTGCACTGTCCCCTGTTCCCAGAACCTGGCACTTCCAGGATGTCTCTGATGTGTTGCTGAGCCACATCTGCCTTCAGTCCAGTTGTCTGCAATGGCTCTTTGCCTGTTGGGGGCAGGGTTTGGTTCCTTTGCTGTTAAGGGACTGGTCTGGAGTTGCCTTAGATTTTTTTATAATCCTAATATAGGAGTAGTATTAGCTTACTTGAAGAGCCAGCATAAGAAGTTCTTGGAAATTCATAAAAACAAAATCCAATCCTTAAAAATGTATTCTTTTATAATACTGAACTAGGATATAATCACAGAAGAAAAAACATTGCTGTTTTCTTAACCCAGACTATCACACCAGTCTTACTTATCCAAGGGTTCATCTTGATTATGTGAACTTGAATTCTTCTATAACCATGCTTCTGGTCAAGCGCTCTGCTTGTTTTGTCTTAAAAGGCTATCACATTTAAAATTGTTTATTTTCTAGAGAAATCTTAGGAATGTTCCATTTATGTAGCAGTTATTAATCTCTATAAACACAAAACCGGCTTCTTGAGATTTTTGTCATCTGTATTAATACCCTTCAGAGGTAGGGTGATACTTCGGATTTATACAGTGAGGGTTAAAGCTTTTTCTCCACAGTAAACACAGATACATACTTATGTTCTCTGAGCCACAAATCAAGGTAAGCAGAAACGCAGTCACCAGTTCCTCTAAGAGCTGTTTTCCTATTTAATGTGTGCAAAATATTTTAATTGACATGAGAACATCAAGGGAGAGACAAGAAAGTTCTTTCTCTTCTGACAGAGCAGCTGTCTATCGTCCTGATAGAGATAACCACACTGTCAAAGCCTAAAACCAGATCCCTACTGTGGTTACCAAGGGGAAAAAATGTATTGGCTATGCACTCAGACCAGTTGGAACCAAATGTGCCAAGAACCAGAAGCACAACAAAAACACAGGCAGGAGGCTAAAAAGAGAAACCGAGTCCGGAAGAGTCTCCTGCTTGAAATTCACACTGGGCACCAAGAAAAGATGTGCCTGGGCTGAAGCAGCACCAGAAATTGTATTTCTTGACCCACAGGGTTTAATTGGCTTTGGCAGGTGAGTGTGTTTGTGCCTCTCAGTAGAACCTCAAGCTGTGGTAGCACAACTCTTGAAATAAAAACCTGACTCCTACAAACGAATACATGTCAATATTTTGATTCAGCCTATTGCTTAATGAGGGAACTCGTCAGATGGTGAGGCGGGCTCGAGAGAATTTGAGAAGTGGAGATTTATATGTACTCAGATAAAAGACTATTGGAATAGATTTGCTCATAGGTGCAAACCTGGTTAATACCTTATAGGGCATTAGGACTCTAACTTTTGGGATTCTCTTTCCTATGGATAGAAACTTAGAAGTTTACATGTAACTTCACAATGTCTAGGTGCTAATTAAACATTGAATAGCAGTTGCTTTCCCTTATATAATTATTCCTTAGGTGAGCCTATTAAGTTTGAAATGGTCTTTACTTCTCAAACTTGGCGACTTTAACAAGATTCTTTGATTTATGGATTTGAATTTACTTTGGCAGCTTTGGTTATATCATTCAGTACTTGTTTGTGAATTCATCTGTGAAGGTTCACTCCCCCCCCCCCCCCCATGATACCTTAGTCATCAAAATAAAGTGGGCTCAAATTACCAGGAAGCGCTATTTGACCCATTCAGTACTTAACACATTCAAGATTCGAGTACAGTTTCTCAAAGGCTGTTCTGTGAAACAACTATGTTGGAATTGCCAGGGATACTTATTAAAAAAAATGGTTATCTGGCTAGATCTCAAGTCAACTGAATCCATCTTTAGGGGGCATGGCCTGGGAATATGTATTGTAAAAATTATTCTAAGTGATTCGTATGCCCACTAAAGGTTATAATCACTTGTCCAGGAGAAGGAAAAGGGGCTTGCCTTAAAATAAGTTAATACCAAGAAAGGCTCGAAAATAGACCTAAATCATTTTATGCCTCCAGAGATCAAATCACTGTTTGAGCAAAAAGGGTTATTGTTGACAGACTATTCCAGGGTTAAAATCGTGTATGTACTTAAGGGACCTAGCATCTCACTAAGGTATTGATGTTACTGAAGGCTATTTACGTAATCTTTAATGTGATATTGAAAGCTCTTGTTGGTTTACAATCTTTAATTTAACCTTCATGTAAAGTTGATAGTGATCTTTACTGTGGAACAAAACCCCAGCCTCAAAGGAAAGCGGGTCGGTTTGTCACAAGATGTGTGTGTGTGTGTGGGAGAGATTGAGTGGAATCATCTTTAACAAAGATGCTAGTAGATTTCTTCTTTTTTACCTTCTTTGCTCCTTGCCTACATAAAACCCAACCACCAAATTTTGTATTTGAATAGACAATATCCAGAAGTGGTACTAGAGTTAAGTTGGGTATTTTCATAAAAACAAGTTAATTGTAGTGAGGCATCTATTTTAAAAGTGTTTTTTTTGTTTTGTTTTGTTTTGTTTTTTAGAATTTGAGAGAACATGAGCGGGGGAGGGTCAGGGCGAAACAGATGCTGAGCAGGGAGCCCGCTGTGCGACTTAGTCCTGGGACTCCAGGACCATGACCTGAGCCAAAGGCAGTCACTTAACCAACTGGGCCACCCAGGTGCCCTAAAAGTATAATCTCTTATTCTATGGTCTGTATCAGAAATAAGTATTTGCTAAATTAATACTTCATCATGTTTAAAAACGGAGCTCTCACAGCTCTCCTCAGCTGTCAGTTTATTGGTGTGGGTGTGTTATACAGTGAGGGGAATGCAGAATGGGTGGGCAAAGAGGGAAAGACATACATATTAAAGGTTAAACAAATAGAATTATGAAGTGAAAAAGAGTGGTGAATCTTATTCCTTATCCCAAGTCATTTTAAAAACAATTTCTTCCTGGCCAGAACCTTTAGGCAATAATATCAAGATGATTGCAAATAGTATTTTGAGATCTATTTTACTCCGAAAAATGCATTTTCTTTGAAACAGACCTCAAATTCCTTTTGACTTTAAAATCCCTTTATCAACAGGCAGAGAAAAACAGGCTAGGGAATGTGTCTTCAGCAGGAATTGAGGTTTGGGGCAAGAAAAAAACAAGATCTAAAATCTTTCCATTGAACTGTCAAAGTAGTCCTGAATTAATAGGAGCTGAATTTTATTGGCTTTGACCTGATTTTCCTGCTGGAGCTAATCAGTAGAATGCTGGTAGCAGGAGTTCTGGAGGCTTAGCAGTTTCCCTTAGCCACTTATTAGCTATGCATCTGCTTGTTGTCATCTGGGATCCCCAAAGCCCACACACTTCACAGCGGAGCTTACTTTCCCCATTCTCGCAGCTTCTTCAGAGCACCAGGCCCCAAAGATATGTAGATTGTTAAAATAAGATTAAAAAAACAGAAGAGGTGGTGTTGTCAGAACTGCCTTAGACTTAGGTGAAGAGAAATCCCTTTTTAGAAGCCTATACTTCTAGAGGGCCTTTGCTGGAGCCTTCCCCCAGGCTATTCACCTTTCTGTAGAAGGTGAGGCTGTAGGCCAGAGGAATGTGTACACCGGGGCCCTCTTCTCCTAGACAGAAAGACCAAGCTTTTCTATCCATCTAGGTATAAGCACTATCTCCCCTGCCTTTTTAAGAACTCTCCTATTGATGACCAATACTTCTGTAAAATACAAAATCCTACACTTGGATGTTACAGCAATGCCAATTGCCGTGAAAGGCTCTAAACGCTTGCTTTCGGTCTACAGTGACTTGGTGCAGACCTTAATATTTCAAGGACCAGCAGGGTTGCAAAGATTGTACTTTAAATAGTATGTTCTAGACCATGCATGGGTCCCCAGAATCTTCTTCCCGAGGGAAACTGAGCTTGCTGCAAGATCTGTGTGGAACGTTTTCCTAAATCTAGACTCTGGAGGCAGACCACACCACTAAATAGCCAAGGGACAACTATGGGGAGTTGGGGAGGGTCGTTGTGAATAGTGTTTGAACATGTCAGGTAGGTGACCACAAATGTGCGTGCCAGGCCCCTTGCAGTGTGGGGTAGAGCCGGGACTTGGAAGAGTATATGTGCAGGGGAGATGAGAGGAGAGATGGGCCTTCCAGGCTTTCTAGAGTATATTTATCAAGACAGAAGTGTAGAGCATATTTAATAGCTTGTTAGATTGACTTATTCCTCTTAACATTTAGACATAAGGCATACGGGCTTTGACTTGTGTTCTTGTTCAGGGCCCTGCCAGTGTGAAAGGGCAGGTCTGGGTATGGTCCAGAATCTTACTTGGCAGATCACAAAATCCTCTTTAGTAAACTCAGATACTATTCATACGTGTCATTGTTTAGAAGTTCTTGGGGGAGCTCAGTTATTCTCTAGGGGCTCTACATTTTAAAGACCCTGGGCTTTAGGATTGACCATGTGGATCAGGATCTGAGCTCCTCTTTCATTGCATATGTTGTAACGTGAAAAATCTGTGCAAGTTAATCTTCATGATTCTTAGTTTATTCATCTGTAAAATGGGCCTGATGCCTTCCTGTATATCTTAGGGTTGTGTTAAGATTAAATGTGTAATGTTTTTAAAGTGCCTGGTACGTGATAAATGGTAGCTGCCATTTTTATGAAGACTTTTCCGCTGTTGAAGCCATTTTGCAGCTCCGGCTATGTTTCCAGGTGTAATTTTATAGTTAGGATAGGCTGACCTATGTGTTAACAAATGGCACTTAGACCAATAACTTTTCTCGCTAAGACTGGAAATCTAGTCCTGTGTTGACCATGGCAGAACTAATCACGAGAGTTACGTCTGTCACCTTAAGCATTTACCTACCTGGGAAATGGTAATCTTAATTTCGAGTTTGAGGGTTTTGTATAATTTGAATAATATCCTGCTGATGAAAATCCTTTGCCTATTCTGGTCTTGGTCCTCTCTGCTTAGCTTTTAGGATTAAATTTTAACAAACCTTCAATGGTGTGCTTGTGTTATCCCAGAATGTTATATCAGGCATTATAAATAATTCCTAGGCAATATTTAGAATGGCTGCAAGCCATTTTTAGAATTGGATGAGAATTATTTACAATATCCTGCTCACACACCTTGCCTGTCGTATGTTCACTACGTGTTTTCCTTAAAATCCTCTAAAGCAGAGAGTATACCACTGCTACGTAGGGGTTTATTCCTGTGCCAAGTCAAGGATGGTGGTAAATATTATTTTTCCCTCTCCAAAGCCTGAATGAACTGGCAGTTCCATGAATTCACCATTGTCTAATTTGGGTCTAGGTATGGCTCTCACCATTTATCTGGAGCCCCTTGTCTCTTGTTCCCTTCTTGTCCACACTGCCCATCTCTGCTAATCCTTATCAATCCAGAGCTTTCTCTTTCCTTGAAGTTCAGTTTAGGTGCCACCTCTTACAAATACCTATGCTTGTCTCTGTTCTGTTTATTGGTCTGTCTCTACCATTGCACTAAGCTTATCAAAGACAGAAATGGTCTTGTTAAGTATCTGTGTACATAGAGCAAGTAATAACTATTACCACGACTGGCCAGCTGATCAGATATGGCCCTAGGGGTCCCTTGCTATCTCAGAGTGAAGGAGAAACGAGGAGAGACTCCTGAACGGACCAGAAGATTAGTAGGTTTCTTTCAGTGAAACACCGTATGTTGTATAAAGCACATTCTTCGAGGCTAGCTGATTCTGCCGAGTTTGGATCTTTCATTATCTTTGATCTATCCTGCAACTCTAGAGAGGGGAATTGCAGAAAACTTCTAGTAATGCAAATATCTGTAGGCATGCAAAATATACCATCTGGATGCTCAATTGCCTTCTCTCCCTCCACCGTCGAAGCCAGTGTTGTACCTATTAGGTGAATAAATTTTAACAAACCTCATGAGCTTATGTATTTGATCTTTGAACTGGCTAGAACACCTTTTCTGATTTCCTCATTCGCTAATTAAATATTTTTGACAAGCATGTGTTTCGTAGAAGTCACTTTATTTTTGTTGTTGTTGTTGTTGATTTTTCACTAGGATTATTTAAGGAAAAAATGCCTAACGAAGAACAAAGCTTCCCCTCTCATGAAGGAACTAAGGTTCTTTCTAGTCGTGGTATTCTTATGTTTACTTTTAAATGCTCTATTGTTACTTTGATTAAATAGGAAACAAGTACTCTCAGGTATCCATAAAAGGTCATATATTAATCAGATGTCCAAATTTCCGGACTCATTTTTGCCTTCAAAAAGTCAAATTCCTAATATAGAAAAAAGACCTTTCAGGGTATCTTTTATACCTGAAGCTATATTTGAGATTTCCCAGAGGATCTCTAGAAAATTACAATGATTTATTTCTATAAAGTATGCTAGAAATAATTAGGTTTGTATAATGAGTTACCAAATCAGAAGACATGCCACATTTCCCTAGGTTACGTTTGAATACATAACCTGTATTAACATAAATATTTCAAATTGTATATTTTCATGGGAAATTCCTAGAGATTGTCCAATGCCCTCTGCTCCATAATAGGTTCCTATTGATCAGAAGTCTGGTGGTGGTTTGCCTGATAATATTAAGCAAAAACAGTGTTAGTTAACTTCAGTTACTTAAATGTTTGCTTGGAATAAGCTTGCTTCTTCCTCCCCACCCCCAGCTTTATAGACATAATTAACCTATACATTGTGAATTTAGGTATACAGTGTGATTCGATACTTCTATCTTACACAACAATTACCACAATGAAATTAACACATCCATCCCTCACATCACTTTTTTATAGTGAGAACACTTAAGATTTACAATACTAGCAACTTCGAAGTATATAAACTATAGTCTTCCTGCTGTACATTAGAGCCCTGGAACCTTATAACTGAAAGTTTGTACCCTTTACCCACATCTCCCTATTTTCCCTACCTCCTCAGCCCCTACACAACTACCAGTCTATGCTCTGAGTTCAGATGTTTTTAAAATTACACATATAAATGAGATCATTATTTGTCTTTCTCAGGCTTATTTCACTTAGTGTAATGCTCTCAAGGTCCTTCTGTGTAGTCACAAACTGAAGGATTTCCTTTTTTTATGGCTGAACATTTGTGTGTTCATTCATCCATTGATGAACACATCTGTTTCCATGTCTTGGCTGTTGTGAATAATACTGTAATGAACACAGGAGTGCAGATTTCTGAGCTTATAACTTCATTTCCTTTGGATACATACCCAGAAGTGGAATTCCTGGATTGTATAGTCCTTGTAGTTTGAATTTTTTGAGGAACCTCCATATTTTCCATAGTGGTCACACTGATTGGCATTCCCACCAACCATGCACAAGGATTCCCTTCTCTTCACTTCTCCAACACTTGTTCTCTCATCTTTTTGATAATCTGCTTTAGTTTGAATGTAGCATCTTCTAGGCCAGTGATTTTAAATTGGAGATGCTCATCAGAATTACCCATAGTTCTATAAAAAATGCAGATATCTAAGCACTACTCTGGAGTTACTGCATTTCTTGACATTCTTTATGTAATCTTAGGATTGTACATTATAACACAAGATTTCTCTAGAAATTCATGTATTTATAAATCAGGGATAACACTTGAAAATAGACTCACTCATTACCCTTAGACACCTTGCCTAAAAACATTGTTTGAAGTGACTGTTTTGTGTCTGTGGCACACAATCCCGTTTCCTTGTCACTTTATTCTGAGCTCTCAGATCTTTTGAAAAATAAGAATCCCACCTGTTACCTCTTTCATCTGCGGATTTTGGCTGGCTGACTCACCTGTGTGAGCGGAGTTTCTGTCTTTAACAGAGCTGTCTTGGTGTTCCAGGTACTTAAAACTATTGACTCTTCGAAGAGTAGAGTCTTGTGTGCAGATGGTGTTGCTTGCCAGTGGGCTGAGTCAGGATTTTTAAGCTTTCTTTAGTCAAGAAGCAGACGGCTTCCTGAGTCTGCTAACTCAAGATTTAGTGGAACATGACTTCATTACATAGGACTGAATGAACTGATGAGGACACTTTTATTATGGATATTTGTTTGGAACATTTTTTTTTAAATGTTACATATGTAAGCAAGTTCTCTTTAGGCTATCTGTAACCGTATAACAACTTAGCAGACCCCGTCATTGTAAACACAGCACTTTTAAACGATGTCTGAGTTTCACTAAGTCCTTTCTCTTCACCTCTCCTGGAAATGAGAAACTCTTACTAAATTTGTTTGACAGTATAATTTACAAATACTCAATAAGAACACGTACTTCGTACTGGGAGATGATTGGAAAAATCGCTATAGAGCTAAAGTCTGGCCTGGAACGTCTTAATTGAGAATTGTTCTCATTTAATCAGGTGTGATGGTCCCTTTTGAGGAAAATAAAGTGGACTTATTTAGGGCTTTCTTATGAGTAGATGCCTATGAAAGCTGCTCTGGGAAGATTGGTCTGGAAGCTAGTGTAAGCGGGCCTAGTCTTTATAGGCGGGGAGGAAGACCGACCCCCTCCAGGGAAGCCAGGGGCCTCGAGATAGGGAGTCACCCAAATTTATAGGTACTGCAGGTTAAACTTGATGAGTTTTTTGGACTTGGATGCTAGCCTTGGCATAGTAAATACTAGAAATGTTAAAGTCCAGCCTGAAATTCCTCATGAAAACGTCCACCAAGGGCGTGCCTTGGTTGAGCACCACACTCTTTGTGGCTCAGGTCGTGCGTTATCTTGTGATGGAGCCCCACGTTGGGCTCCCTGCTCTGCAAGGTCTGCTCGAGAATATGCTCTCCCTCCCTCTCCCCATTTGTGCTTGTGTAGGCTCTCTAAATCTTAAACAAAAAACAAAACCAAAACACTTCCCATCAGCTTGTCTTGTGACTGTTCAATGCCATAGCGCTCTAGATTTCCAAAGCAAACTTGAGAAAGCCTGCTGCACCTATGCGAATGAGGCCAAATCCAATTACACCAGCCTTAAGAGGATGATTTTTCTTCAGGATTATTCTTGATCAAGGGTGGAAGACTACCAAAAAAATTGTGAGAACTTAATTGGACCTAGAAGTTACCAGGGATCTTCAGTGGAAAACTATGCATTATTTAGAATGTTCACAATTACGATTCTATGAGGTTTGTTCTTTGAGTTATTTACTAAATATAGCAGTTCCTAAATATAGTTAAGTCCATAGAAGCTAACTGGTTCTAGTGCAAATGATTCTTGTCTATAGACATGGAAGTAGTTTTGGGCCTTGGGGATTCAACTGATTCCCTCTCATCATGGAAGCCAGTTTTGTATTCCTTAAGCAGATGTTTCAATATCCCTCATGGGTTTGTATATCTGCCCTTACTGGTCTTTTGATTCACCTTTCAGGGGTTTGTGACCACTTCCTCAGGTCCCTCATTCGTTAAATCTTTGTTAGTATTGTAGCTGTATGAGAGTCAGGATTGCACCTTGCTTTGAAAAACTATCCTTTAACTACAGGCAAAGCTTTCTGCTGGATAATGAGCCATTCTTGGGGGTTCAAGGAGAGGGGGTCACTAGGGAGCTGAATAGAGTTCTTAGGAATCAGCTGGTAAAATCCCCTCAACATCTTAAATAGTATGTCTGCATCTGGGCATGCTGCCCGAACAGTAGCCCTGGTTACAGCTCCTCATTGACAACACTACCTGCTCGGAGAAGGCACTCCAGCTGCTCCCGCCCCCGAGTTCAATCACAGAAGAGACTCATGTAGGTGGTCGGATGGCTTGATGTTCAGATTTAGTTCCACGGTTGTACGTAACTCCTAAAATGACCCAGTCACAATGTTTTTCCCCCTGAGGCTGTTGGTAACGTAGGTAAGGCAGTTTTAGGAAACTTCTTCCAGCTACTTCGGATTAAAATGACAACCTTTAATAAGCATGTACTGTGTGCCTGGAACTATTAAGGATGTTACTCCCATCCCCTAACTTAATCCTAAATGGACCTAAAACGTCCCTCTTCTCGGATCCATTTTTTGGTGAGAAAGTGAAGCCCGGAGCTGTTAAATTGTTCAGGTTATACAGTCGGTAGTGGTTGAAAATCCTCATCCTTCCCTCTTTAATACTAGATTCAATATATTAGCCTTGTCAAAATTTTATTTTCATGCAATTCTTAAAACAGTCCTATGAGCAAGGGGTTATTACCCCCATTTTGTTGCGAAAACAGCTTAAATGGTCATTAAACTTGAAACTTATCGCAACATAGTTTGTGATCGGTGTACACGGTTTCGTACAGTTTTCTGCTGAATTAGCCCCTTTTCTTGTGCTCATGTGACATGCCTAGCTTAAATCTGTACAGCTGCTCAAGCCTGCTCTTCCTATACAAGCGGCATGTGGTTTCAGGTGCTTGGCGTGTCTGCTTAACGTTCGGAGCACTTGGCTCCGTCCCTGGTGCAGTTGGCATATTTTCCTCGAAGAGATGCCGAAACTCGCTCTTAAGGGCACTCGGGAAACCACTGTTTTAGGAGGTTATTGTCCATATTTATGGAAGATCTAGAGAATCTAGCTGACCAATTAAAACAATCACGAAGACGAGGCCAGAAACCAATGCTTTTTAGAGGAGGGGTGATGCCCTTTTGTGTTTTGCCTTGTTACTCAATCTAACTAGCATAAATGTACTTGTCAGTGCCCCCACCCCCCAGTTACCGCTTTCCAGCACACACTATCCATGCCCTGCTCTGGCCTTCTGGCAAAACCAGAATCGCAGCTCTGCTGCTCCGGAGCTAATCTTGGTCTTGCTCCGTAATGACTTCCTCGGTGTGTTCTTGGCTGCCTCTAGCTTGATTTCAGCTGGTTTTTGTTCACTCAGTGGCAGATTGTTAAATAACATGTGTTTCTTATGCACCAAGTTCCTCAACCATGTGGCATCTGACATTTTCATTACTGCTTGTCACAAACTTCACAGTGTCTGCGGTTGTAGTCCTTAGCTATTAGTTCAGTATTTACTTAATGCTGGGTCTTCGCTCTGGTCTGTGGAGACCTTGCCAGGCCTTGGGGAGTCAGATCTGTCATCTTTCTTGCGGCTACTGTGTGTGCAAAAGCTGGAGCTCCGTTCCTCTTTGGCACAGGAGCACAGAACCCCTAGCCTTGCTGCTGTAAGGGGGCGGGTGGGGAGGACGACGTGCCCTCCCTCTCTTGAGCTCCAGCCTCTTAGTTTGCGATTTGTGCAAGTATTGCAGGCACTCTTGTTCCAGCATGTTCAAGATCAAGCTCTCTTCTCTCTCCTCCTCCCTCTTTCTGTTAATGTAATGACCATTTCCCCTATGCATTCCTTCTCAAAACCTGTAACCCCCTTTTTTAATGCTTTTCATCGAGTTGATTATAAGCCCTGCCAGCTTACCCCAGCATCTCTCTTCCACCCTCATCCTGATACTCATTGCCAAATTTCCTGTTTAGTTCCTCAGTATTCATAGCCATTTGTCCAAGAATTACATACAGGCAGCACCCCATCCCTATGCTTTCATGCAATGGCACGCCACCATATTACATTCTAGAAACATTTGCTGAGGAAGAGGGAGGTATCCCAGACAAGGTGTCTTAATACTACTCAGGCTTTCAATTGGACAACACTGGCCGCTCTGTTCCGGTGAAGGGAGCTGGGCCTTATCTGAGTTTGAGACCATTTTTTCTCTAGCCTAGGGAACATATAAGTTAAGCCATCTAGTTCAGCTTTTCCTTACTTGAATCTATTTTGCTTTTCAGGGGGAACGTTTGCCTCCCAAGTGGGAGAAACTCTAGTAGAGCAGTCAGAATTGCTTAGGAGAATTACTAAAGTAGGAGTCAAATTACTGAAAATCCCGTATGCCGCCTACCTGCTCATCACCCCTACCGAGGCAGCCCCATTCGTTTTCCTTCTGGATTCCATTTTTGTCCTTGGCGTATCTCCATAGAGGTGAGATTGGGGAGCAGCAAAGGGCTAGGTGACTCCAGTTGGATTCTGCCTTCCTGCCTCGTGCTCTTCCCTAGCCACGCTTCCTTTGGGTCTGTGCTATAGCCACTGTCAGACGTGGCTTCTTAAAACGTCAAGTCACTACGCTGCCTCCAGTAGCTGTGGAAGCAGCTCATTACATTCAGCATAATGGCACCATTTCCCAGTCTCTGCTCTGAGCCTCGGCCTGCCCCATCTCCCGCCAGTTACCTGGACTCGCCCGTGCCCAGCTGGACTGCAGAACACTGCTCCTCATTACTGGAGATTGGCCGCTGCATTATTCAGTAGCTCCGCTCCAGATCTATACCTTTGTGTTCAGTGAAGTGGCTCTGCACTCTGGGGGGTGCAAACACGAAAAGGTTTTATTTTTATTCAATCATTGGTTTAAACCGTGTCCTGTTCACTGGGTCTTTTGTCCTTTGGTATCTGGGAATGGCAGTCTATTCATCTTATGAAAATCTGGACCAATCTAATTTAAAGCCCCAGTGTTTCTCCCCCCCCCCCCCCCAACTCCACCAGTTCAGGGTTGATCCATAGCCTCAGGGATTCCCCCTGCCCCCGCTCCTGCAGCAGGAAGCTGAGTGGTCTGCTGGGTCACTCCGCCTCTTCGCCCTCCTCTGGGGAGCCTGCAGGTACGTTCCCTATGGTTGATGTGCCTGTGGCTGGGCCTTTTCTGGCTGTTGCTATTCTCTGCCCATTTATGAGCCATCATTCACACCCTATTCTCTGGGGGTCCTCTACCTTGTTTAATTCTCAGGAGGGCAGGTGAGATCTACCTCCAGGTGGTGCATTGTGTGTGAAGGATTCCTCTCTTACGTGGACTTCTAAGCCTCTATGAAGACCTAGAGACCACACCCCAAAGCCAGTCGCTGACACCATCACTGGCAGGCAGAAATCCAAGTATGTTGTTGGAATTTTCTGTTCTTGGGTCATCTTTTCCACTCAGAATAGCAACAGAGAAAAGAATTCTTAAAAATAGATCCCCGGGGGCGCCTGGGTGGCTCAGTCGTTAAGCGTCTGCCTTTGGCTCAGGGCGTGATCCCGGCGTTCTGGGATCGAGCCCCACATCAGGCTCCTCTGCTGGAAGCCTGCTTCTTCCTCTCCCACTCCCCTTGCTTGTGTTCCCTCTCTCGCTGGCTGTCTCTATCTCTGTCAAATAAATAAAATCTTAAAAAAAAAAAAAATCCCGGAGATGTATTTTAGGGTGTGCAGCTAGCAGTGTATTTGATGGCTTAGCTTTCTTCTTTGGCTAAGTTAGCCAAGAGGACCAGGGAAGGGAATGACTTGGCGCAGAGTCTCTCTTCCTTTGTGAGGGGGAAGGAGTGTGCTTTCTTCTGCTGTAAAGCACTCCAGGGAAAGCCAAGGCCTGGGTTCATGATGACTGCCTCCTCAGGTTGCCTGAGCACTTGCTTACGTTCCTGGATTCTTTTTTTTTTTTTTCTTTCCTCCATTTTCTCTTCCCAAAAGCTAGTCTTGCCTTTTTCTTACATGGAAACCATCTTTTTCTTTCTCCTCCTCTTGCAGATGGCCGAAGCTTATTTAAGGTGTGGGCTAAGGTCCCAGTAGAGTACAATCAATCAGCCTTTATGCCTTCTAGGCTCCCTTCAAGTCCTGGTGGTGCTTTAAGTGTTTAAAAATTTTATTTTAAAATTAATAAAGTCCTTTCTGATGTGCAGTTCTATGAATTTTCATACATGTATATATTCCTATAACTACCACCACGATTAGGATACAGTATAGCTCTCCACTTCAAAAAAAACAAAAACAAAACCCAAAAAACCAAAAGCCCTCCCTGTGCCATCCCTTTGTAACTACATCTTCCCCCCACTCTTAACCCTTTGTACCCCCTGGTATGTCATCAGTCACTGTAGTTTTCTTTTCAAGACTGTGATCCAAGTGCAATCATAGGGTATGTGACATTTTGAGACTAGTATTTCTCACTTGGCATAATGTCTCGAAGAATCCAAGTGGTAGATATGTTTTGAGATATAATTGACCTGAAATATTAGTTTCAGGTATACAGCATAATGATTTGGTATATGTATATATTGATATGATCACAGTAAGTCTACTAACATCTGTCACCACACTGTTACACATGTTATTTATGAGAATTTGATGATTTGCTTTCAGCAACTTCCAAATATACCATACAGTAGTATAGTCATGTTGTATATTTTATCCCCGGGACTCCTTTTATAGCTGACAGCTTGTACCTTTTGACCACCTTCACCCAGTTTGTTCACCTTCCCCACTCCCTGCCTCTGGCAATCCCCAATACCTTTGAGTTTGTTTTTTCAGAATCCACACAAAAGTGAGATCATATGGTGTTTTTTTTCCCCGTCTGACTTATTTAACTGAGCATAATTCCCTCAGGGTCCATCCATGTCGTCACAAATGACAGGATGTCCTCTCTCATGGCTGAGTGGTATTCTGTTGTATATACCCACCATATTAATCCCATTCGTTCGTCAGTGAACATTTAGGTTGTTTCCATGTCTTGGCGACTGTAAATACTGTGGTGATGGACATGGAGGTACAGCTATCTTTTTGCATTAGTGTTTTTCTTTGGATAAATACCCAGAAGTGGATTGCTGGGTCATACGGTAGTTCGATTTAATTTTTTGAGGATGTCCATACTGTTTCCTATAGTGGCTGCATGTATCAATAGTTCCTATTTGTTGCTGAGCGTAACAATTTCCTGATGGTGCTTTTGGGACTGTGACTCCTCTCTCTAGGGCTAGATCCTGGTTCTCCTCTGAACTCGGTATTGATCTTGTTCAGCAATAATTACTGTCTAATTCCAGCCCCGAACTTTCTCTTCATTGAAGCAGCAAGTATAGCCAATGGGAATTTTGTCCTTTATCTCTGTGTAGCTTTTTTCTTCTAAAGATGTTATTCATTTGACAGAGCACAAGTACGCACAGTGGCAGGGAGAGGGAGAAGCAGGCTCTCTGCTGAGCAGGGAGCCCAACTCGGGGCTGGATCCCAGGGCCCTAGGATCATGACAGGAGCCGAAGGCAGCTGCCTTAATGGACTGAGCCACCCAGGTGCCCCTGCAGCTTTCTTTCTAGTAGGATATGATTTTTGCACACTCCAGTTTAATGCTTCCCTTGTTCAGGGTCTCGGGGCAAGTTCTAGAGGGACTGTAGACCACATGTGAAGCTGCCCGTTCTGATGTTTGGGGAGTCTTAGAACTCCGAAGGGATTTACATATTTCATGGAGAACTTGTAGCTTAAGACAAGGATTCTAATCTCACAGAACTCCATTCCAAACCATTCCAGGGTCTCTTCCTAGGCTCCTGAAGTCTCCACTTTCTCTCAGATGAGTCTCTTGACTTTCCAGGGTATTTCCAAGTTGTGGGTGATTTTAGAGTAATAAAATGGATTATAGTGCCTACAGTAAAAGCACTTTAGTTTCATTTAATCTTTATTACAACTTTATATGGAGGAGGGAGAGACTGGAATTGACAGGCTACTATGCCAGGCACTTCAGACGTATCATCGTATTTAATCTTCGTAACTTTATGGAAGAGGATTCTCATGTTCAACAGGAGTAACCTGCAGCTGAGAGATTAAATGAGCTAGGAAGTAGTGCATTAGGATTCAAACTCCTTCTACCATGCCCTCTGCAAAAACAAAGGGATCTAGGAAGGGAGAGGTATCCAATTTATATGATGTTCGTATTCGCTTTCTAAGGCTCTTGTAATAAAACACCACAAGTTGGGTGGCCTAAAAAACTGTTTTACAGGGGCGCCTGGGTGGCACAACGGCTGAGCGTCTGCCTTCGGCTCAGGGCATGATCCCGGCGTTACGGGATCGAGCCCCACATCAGGCTCCTCTGCTATGAGCCTGCTTCTTCCTCTCCCACTCCCCCTGCTTGTGTTCCCTCTGTCGCTGGCTGTCTCTCTCTCTGTCAACTAAATAAATAAAATCTTTAAAAAAAAAAAAAAAACTGTTTTACAGTTCTGAAAGCTTCAAGCCCAAAATCAAGGTATTGGCAGGGAATCCTTTCATCCCTCTTCCTGGCTTCTGATGGTTTGCTGCCAGTCTTTGGTATTCCTTGATTGGCAGCTGTAGAACTCTAATCTGTCTTGCTTGTCACATGGCATTTTCCTTGTGTCGGTCTTCATATGGCCAGTTCATGGGGGTGACACTCAGACTGGATTAAGGACCCACTCTACTCCAGTATGACAGCACCTTAACCATTTACATCAGCAGTGACCCTATTTTCAAATAAAATTAACGTTCTGAGATGCTGGGGGATGTGACACCTCAAGGGGATGTGATTCACACATAATGCCTGTATTGGGGTTCATATTGGACATTTAGACAATCACATGGTGGAAGTAACTTTCCTTACCCTCCCAGTTTTTTTTTTTTTAACTGTCAGATTTGGCTGCCTCACTCTCTAAAGCATTTTATTTTAAAGTAATTTGAAAAAATGCTTTTCCATAAGAGCCCCAGTAGGAATTATAATGCTCATATTCTAGTACAAACTTCATAATTGAGAAAATGGTTGAATTGAGAGAATGGTTGAATCCATGCCCCCCGAATAGTCCCCTGCATGGCAGTGTGAAGTTAGGTTAAACTTTGTAGTTTTCAGATTTCATCGTTTAGATGTCTATACTTTGTCTAATCTTATTTTCAGAGAAACCCCTTTTTGAGCACATGCTTTCTGACTCTTGTTCTGTCAAGCTCAAAATGTCAATAAGTTGTGGCTGCTATTCCATTTTTACAACATATTGAAGGAACTTAGCATTTTCTAAATTTTCTGTGAAAAGAGTGGAGAAGACTCAAATGGGGACTTTTGATCACCTATCTCAATGACTGTCATTGAGATTTTAATTCATTTTCTTCAATGACACAATGCTGTTTTAAAAACCGTTTTTATAAATTGGTATGGACATTTGCTCTATAGCAAAGTTAATTGGTTATTGCCTTCTTAAATTCAGCTTTCCCCTAAAAACACATCTTGTAAACTATCCCATGTGACTTACTGCCAGGTTGACTTTGAAATTCCAACTCCCTGGACCAGGATCATGCCTAATACACCTGTCTTACCTGTCCATCTCAATAAATATTTAATACAACTATGCATTTTACCCCGACAGTGCCTAAGTATCAATTCCCATTTTTGTAAAAATTAGCAACAAGTCTTTTCTAACGATGTTGGTAAAGAATATGCTCGAGTGTGTTAAAAGCCTATCTGATAACATTTTTTTTTTTTAAAGATTTTTTAAATTTATTTGACAGAGATAGAGACAGCGAGAGCGGGAACACAAGCAGGGGGAGTGGGAGAAGAAGAAGCAGACTCATAGCGGAGGAGCCTGATGTGGGGCTCGATCCCACAACGCCGGGATCACGCCCTGAGCCGAAGGCAGACGCTTAACCGCTGTGCCACCCAGGCGCCCCTATCTGATAATATTTTTGACAGAAAATCTAAGGTGTGAATATGATAAAATATGAAATCTTTAAAACTTTTTTAATGGAGTGACTCTAAAATAGCTAATTATCTGGTTCTTAATGTGTATTCCTGTCCTTACAGCAGAATCATCAGAAGCAGATGTGTAGGGCATTTTATATCAAACCAATCATATGACCACTTTCTCCTCTCATTGATTTTGACCAAACTTCTGTATGGTAATAGAATATCCCAGTGCATTACAATATTCAGGAGTTTCTTGGAGATAAAGATATTGCCATTTCTGAAAAATTTTTAGGTGACCTGAAGCAAGACAGTTATGTTTTAAAGATAAAGTTGAGAGAATGACCTAGAAATAAGAATTTTAGCATCTTAAGATTTTTTTTACTTGCAGAATATTTGGAAATTCAGTGTTTAACTATTGCTGCTCTATTTGTATTTGGCTATTTATACTGTCCAACAGTAGGCCAGAGTCCCAAAATATTGGGCCTCAGTATTTTATTCATCCAGAAACTCCTGGAGCTAATAGAAGGACAGGGTGGTGGTTGGGAGCATAGACTCTGAAGCCCTACTGCCAGCTGCTAATCATGTGACCTTGGGCCTCTGTGTACCCTCCTGAGGATTAAATTAAAGGAATCCGTCAAGTTCTCAGAGCAATGCTTGATACATAGTGAATGTTACTTGGGTCTTAACTATTCTTCCAGGCTGGCTTTGCTCCTGTATTAGCTCTGTGATCTAGGGCAAATCCTTTAAACTTATGTAAAATGTAAATAATAAAACCTAGTCACAAGCTCTTCATGAGGATTAAATTAGATATTTTATGTAGAAATCCCATGTGCCATATAGCTTACTGCTTTAGGCTATGTTGGACTATCTATATACTCTGAGGGTTTTATTCAAGACCTTCTGGTGACCAAAATCTGATTAATAGGCCTTCAAAGACTCTTACAACCCATTGTTCCCTGGGAGTTGTTTAGATACTGTGGACAATCTAAATCATTACTGCTAGTTTCACATGTTGTTATTACTGCAATATATCACCTATATATGTAGTATTGGAGTATATCCAACCACTTAAAATTCAAGCCATAATCAGTAGCTCATCAGACCAAAAAGTATCAAAATCTCGAGTAAAGATCAGGTAGGAGACACCTTCAATGTCCTCATTCTAAGACTCATGGCTTAAGGAAACCACTTGCTGTTAATAAAATAACAATCTATGGGTCGCCTGGGTGGCTTAGTTCTTAAGTGTCTGCCTTTGGCTCAGGTCATGATTCCAGGGTTCTGGGATCGAGCCCCACATTGGACTTCCCCACTGGGAGCCTGCTTCTCCCTCTTCCACTCTCCCTGCTTATGTTCCCTCTCTCTATGTCTGTCAAATAAAATCTTAAAAAAAAAATAAATTAAAAATAACAATCTGGTTATGTAAACCCGAGCCATGACTTTCGCAACGTTAGAGCTTTTAACTTAAGTATTGTCACCTGGGGTTCCTGGGTGGCTCAGATGGTTAAACAGCTGACTCTTGATTTCAGCTCGGGTCATGATCTCAGGGTTGTGAGATGAAGCCCCTTGTTGGTCTCTGCATTGGGTGTGGAGCCTACTTGATTCTCTTCTCCCTTGCTCCTCCCCCACCCATGTCCACATGCACAAGCTCTTAAAAACCAAAAATATTCAAAATTGTCACCTGAAACTAATAGGATATTGTATATCAATTATACAATTTTTAAAAAAGTAAAGTGTATCTTTGTGCTTTCCACTGTGGGTGGAAAAGTAATAGTTAAAATATAGCCTCATGTTTTATCGAAAAGGCAGGGTTTAAATATTCTGTTTTCTCTGAAGTTTATGAGAACTGCCTACATCCTTAGGAACAATTTGGGGACATTATAAGACTTAGCTGAGGTGATAATATCAAGTTTGGAAGGTAATATTCTTTAGCATTTGTGAGTGTAGTAATTTCAGAAGAGTGCTATAACCTTGTTTTGTGTTTCTAAGCAGCCTGACTTATTCGGTTTTTGGGTTTGCTGGTTCATTATGCGATCATCATTCCATATGGTGGTGGTATCTTCCAGCTCGTATTTTCATCCACCAGCACTAGCTTGTTGCCCATTTAATGATGCAGAAATTCAAATTCATGGATGGCAGTTTCTGATGTTAAAACACCATTGCAAATCTACCTAAGGAAAATGAGAATGTTTTTGTATTCAGGGCAAAATGAGTCTCTATGCTAAGGAAAAATTCTTGATCCTTCTTGATTCCCATACCATATAAAAACACCCAATTATAGAAGGCCTAAAATAAAAATTTTAGGGTTTGTAGCCTACTCTGAATTAAGGGAGGAATGTATTTTAACTCCAGCCATGTGTGTTAGGTTTACCAAATTGCCATAAATCTCTCATTTGTCAAAGTGATCCAAAGAGAACAAACATGTTTCTGCAGGTATCTCAGAGCTTCCCCCCAAGATTATTTTTTTAAACATCAAAATTAAGTTCTCTTAAATCCATCTATGATTTTCATGCTTTAAACATCTGGCACATGCTAGATTTCCTTAAACTGAAGATGGCAGAATCTAACACATGAGTTTAGCTATTTTGGTGGGTTAATGACCACTCAGAACCATCCCAAGCTGTGCGTTCCATCACTGAGCAGAATTCTAAACCGTCGGTACGAAGTCCATGAATCTCAAGGTATATAGCCTGGATGGGGACCTACTGCCATGTGTAGCGATGTGGCTACAGCCAGCATTCATGGTCTTTGAAACCATTACCAAGCAATGTTTCAGTTAGGATCCTTTCAGATACAGAAAGGTTGCCCAATCCTTTTTTTGGTAGGCTGGAGAGTGATGCCCATGACTGCTCAGTGGGTGCCTTTTCAGAAAGAGGTGAATGGGATTTTCTGTAAACCAGATGCTTAGCTTCCATTTCCATTTCTCATTACTTCTGTCTGGGAATTAGTCTTTTTCACACAGGTTGTATTACATGTCTTAAACTTTGTTGTGGGTTCATTTGTGGGATTGAAAATGGATTCTATTTCGTTGGCCCTCAGTTCCAGCTCTTTGTCATAGCCAGGCTGTATCCAAACTACTAGAAAAAGGTATAAGTGAAGTGGTGTAGCCACTGAGTGAATGGATTTTTTTTTTTTTGGGGGGGGGGCGAATGGCCACCCTTGTTTAAATACTTAGGTCCCAGATGTCTCACAAATGGCTGTTTTCAAAAGTTGTAAGAAAATTCATGCATCCTCATTTGAATAGGCTATTCTTGATTCTTCTGTTCTAGCACTAACAGAAAGCTCAGATCCTGTAATAAGACTTCATAGGTTTTATTCATGATACAAAGCCATGCTTCTAGGTATTTCCATATCCTTAAATGTTTTGAACCATACAAAATGTGCTTATTTGTTAAATATTTAAAAATCCATGTTTTTTTGTTCCCTGGAACATATATACATGAGCGGGAAGAGTATCCCTGATCCTCATTGGTCAGCTGCTATATCATCTGAAGGCTAAAATCTAGTGGCTGGGAGAAAGAACTTGATAGAACAGTTTTTAATTTCTGCCTCTAGCATTGACTTGCTGGAATAGCTGATATTGGTCACAAATCTTATGTGCCTCCTTTATCTCTGGATGGCAAGCACATATCCCTTTCTCTGCAGGTCAGCTGCAGATTTAATTAAGCCTGAGGAAGTAGCTGGATGCTTGTCCTGAAGTCATTAGGCAAGTAAGAACTTCAATTTACCCACCAAATAGACCAACCAGAAAGCCAAATGGCATTACTTTGCTCTTTCTCTTTGCCTCATTCTTTTCCTATCCAGATTTCAAAAACTTTTATTGCAAGAAATGAAATATTTCCTTAATGAAATCAAGAATATTTGTGTGTATATGGGCATAACCTCTCAGGTCTTGGCTCATCTTGGGGTGGATATCTAAGGAATGAAAGGAGGCAACATAGACAATATATTTTAGAATATGAGTAAATGATTTAGGTAGGTTGGGGGGGGCAATTATTGGCTGGGAGCTCTGAGAGTATTTTTTTCACAGCTGTGAGTCAAATGTAGAGTGACAAGAATCAGAGCAGTCCATCATGATATTCTTTGTGCACTGGTCAAAAATATTTTATGTATCATTTATAAAGTTTGTGCTATGTCTGTGTCATTCCCAAACACAGATTAAGCATAAAGAAATGCAAGGACACACGCTCACTTTCTTGTGGACTGCTGATACCCTGGGTCACATGGTACTTAGGTAGAATGATTCAAGTGCCCCTTCACAGCCAAGGAGCAGAAGACTCAGTTGAGTTTTTAATGTTCCATTGTTCAGTTGATGCATTTCACAGTTCTAACTCAAGCCACCCTCAGAATAGTTTCTCTTTCCACTCTTTTGAAAGAAAAGACAAGTTTTTAATATTTCTAAAAATGTGCATAGACGAATACTGCTTCATTGTCCTCTTCCTAGTTAAATTCATGAACCAGAGTCAGCTTTATCTTGAATCTGTCATTTTGGATTTTTCATCTGAAGTCCTTCCCACTGAATCTTTAGTGAAGGTAGACTTATTTCAGGTCTACAGATCATTGCATAGGTTTTCTCCAAATACCAAACTTCAGACTAACTTTATTCATTCTTAGTCATACCCCTGTGAAAGAGTCCTGCTCCTTTGCTTGCTTTCAAGGTTCAAAACAACCCAGTTGTTAAAAACTATCCTTTTCTTTGATCTTGGAACATCATCTTTCCAGATTATCTCATGTGCTCTATAACACTCTGAATTACCTTCTAACCTGTAGGTTTCTTAATTATCCTTAGTCAGTGGTGGTTGTTCATACCCAGAAATCAAACATCTCTCTATATTCTGCCTTAGCTAAGTAGCTAAAGCATATAGTCAATACAGAATGATGTAACTTCAAGAGGGAGTAACAGTGTGGTCAGATGAGGACCACATGGCTCTCTACCCAAGGTGCCATTATGTTGTGTTATTACTATAGTTCATGATCTACTCTCCTATTTTCAGCACTTCATAGATTTGGAAAGGCTGACTCATGCTAATCAAAATTTCATGACACTGAAGTATATAAACCATAAGGAACATTTAGAACAGGGATATGCTTTTCTCATGATGGAGAGGCATACATCTACCAGCTTCCCTGAGAAGTGGACCCAACTAGAGTTGCCTAGTGAGTGGAGTGAAGAGGCAGCCTTGAGGCATATTTCAACAAAGCTATTCTAAACCTGTTGAACCATCCATCATTATAGATTGCTATGAGAACCAAAAAGTAGGGCTTTTATGGGATTGGATAAAGTCAACTTTAGGCTCTTCATCCTCCTTCCCTATTCTTGAAGCTGATTGTCCTCCTCTTGTTCATTTTTTTCCTCCAGGTGGGATACAGTTGTATTACTGCCTTAAAAATCCTAAACCTCTTCCAAATTTGCTTTCCTTCCTATTGTATTCAGGTCTCTAGTTTCTTGAGATACAAATTTAGAGAACCTCCTGGGTAGGTACTACTGAAAAGGCTGATCTTGTCTATTGTTTATAGACTTATTCAGTTCCCAGGTGGGTGGCTGATCTTGATGTCTCCATGGTCCACCAACATATAATTAAATACTAAATTATTTGCAGGTTGACAAAACACCTATGCTTTCTAACCAACTTTAGTGTTTTATAAAATAGAAAAATGAAGGTATTTGATGCAAATACTCAATAGTAGTGAAACTGGAGACTATAGAAGCTCAGCTGTAATTCTGTAGATCCTTAGTCATTAACCAAATAAACTTGTGGAAATTCCTTCACTGTATCCCAACTGCTAATTATGCAATAGAAATCTGACAAGGGATTCACTGTTTTATGGAATAATCTAACATCTTGAGGCTCTAAAGTGTTAGAAAATCATTTCTTATTGAGGTTATTGGTAAAAGCTTTAGATTCATTTATAAATGAGGGTAGTTTTCCACGACTCTTGTAGGAGAGAGAATTTTCCTCTGCCTTTCAAGATTCCTCTAGCTGGACTAAGAATCATTGACATAGACTAACAGTAGGAAATCAATTTTGTATGTGGACTCCACAATGAAATGGACATTCCAAAGATAGGCAAAATGAGGTATGTCACTTTAAGGAGAGTAGGATTTTCTACTGTCTTAGGTCTTTGTGCCTCTCACAGACCTTCGAGTAGTGCTATGTTGGGACAGAGCATCTAGAAGTTTACAACCTCTGTTCCGTAGGAGCCACTATGAGGAGGTCTCGGGGGAAAATTTGCTGTTTTCAGTGGAAAACGAGTGGCAGTTACTAATTATGACTGTGTACTTTGGATCTAGATTTGCTGCACTTTTTAATAGTAAGACACCAACTGCTGAAGAAATAAGGATGTTTTAATTTATTAAACAGATGTGAAAAGGAACATTTTAAGAGGGGTGGTCTCTTTGGAAAATGGATCAAACTCTTGAATTCATACTAGATATGTTTGTAAATAAAGGCATGAATCCTTAATGTCTCTTTTTGAAAATGAAATGTAGTTGTTTACTTTTTAGTTTGAGAAATAGTCCAGTATTTGGTCAAAATATGTGTGATTTAGCTTGTTTCTTGGTTTTAAATTTTGAGATATCCTTTGATTATTAGGTCAGGACCTTGGTAATTTTTTATTAAAAAATGCAAACTGGGGTACCTTGGTGGCTCAGTTGAGCGTCTGACTCTTGATTTCAGCTCAGGTCATGATTTCAGGGTGGCGGGATCAAGCCCCGCAAGGGGCTCTGCTAGGTGTGGAATCTGCTTGAGATTATCTCTCCCTCTGCATCCCCCTACCATGCTCGCTCTGGGGGGTATGTGCGCGCATGCGCACGCGCACTTAAATCTTTAAAAAAGGATAAAAGAATTGGGGTTATAAGGGTTTGGGACTTGAAAGAATGCAATTTATAGGAAGATGAAAAAGTAAATCTTTGGTATATATTTGCTAGACCTTTCAGAAACAATAGGACAAAGAGGACTTTGATTACAGTGGCCTTGCTAGGTTCCTCCCAGTCTATCATATGTAACTCACATCATAATGCAGTTCTCTATGCTGAAAGCTCTTTTCTTGGAGCAGGTTCTCCATGTAAATTCTTAGGCAGTTGTGGGGGAGGTAAAAAGCTGATTGTTGTTGTTTTTGTTTTTGTTTTGCATCTGCTGTGTTTTGCTTTTAAGTCAAAAACAATCTTAATGCCAAGATGATCCATCTTGAGGTAGCCTGCCCTTGGCCCCTACACTCATAATCACTTTTCTCTTTCAACCACCTCTTGTGTTTTTCCAGTTTTCTTAAATGTTAATGCCTAGAATGGAGCAAGTATGTAATTTAGTCTCCAAGTAACCTCTTTTGATTTCAAGGCTCCAGTGTGTGTGTGTGTGTGTGTGTGTGTGTGTGTGTGTAAAATAGGACACTGTTGGTGCATAACAAAATTGTGATGAACTAAAACTCAAAATATTTCCTACAAATCCTGATGACAAACCAAGTTGCCCTGTCCTATGCTGGTACACAAAATTTGATTCTAGGTGCAAAATTTTCCATGTATCCTTGTTATGTCCTTTTGTTGTGTGGGTTTGGCCTTACTTCCTCAGGGCCTTTTTGAATTCTTATTTCACCATGTAGTGTATTTACCTGGTATAATGTAATGGGGGGGGGGGAAGACCCAGGCTTTCTATACCTCCAAATAAGACATTGATAAAAATACACTCTGAAAGGCCAGATAGAGGATATGGTATCACAATAGAAAGTTGTATTTCATTAGTTTGTTCAGTGTTCACGGAAGCCTAGGACATGTTAGGCAGTGTGCTAAGCCTTGTGGAGTCTTGGTGAATAAACGAACAAGGTCTTAGCTTTTATGAAGCTGAAATTTTCATGGAGATGGAAAATAGTGTGTTAGGAAACAAAGATAGGGTAGAACATGACAGAATTGGGTAGGTGGCCCTCTAATTTAGAGTTTCTGGATAGGTGGCATTTAAACTGATGCCTTCAGTTTGACAACGAGTCAACTCTTCAAAGAGCTGCAAGAACATTCCAGGCAGAAGGGAATAGCAGATGCAAACAGGAAGGATTGAGCTTGGTTAAGAATAGAAAGTCACTACCGTGACTGAAGCTT
Source organism: Ursus arctos (assembly GCF_023065955.2). Lineage (NCBI taxonomy): Eukaryota > Metazoa > Chordata > Mammalia > Carnivora > Ursidae > Ursus > Ursus arctos. The sequence continues at coordinate 42,135,773 of NW_026622841.1, forward strand.
AGTGAACCAGGAGAGAAGTAGGTGGGGCGGACCATGTAGGACATTGTAGATCACAATATGCAGTGTAGGTTCCTTTTTTTTTTTTTCCTTTTTTTTTTTTCTTTTTCTGGATTGCCAATAACTTCTGAATAGGTCTGTCCAACTAGTAAATCTAACAATACTATACAAGCCACATTTCTCTGTGGTGGTCACAAGAACATCATGAGAAAGTATCAGATGTATGGAAAGAATCCTCGTTTACTCTATAAAGATTTTCCTGATGCATAATTCAAAACAAGTAAACAAAATCCCTTTAACATTTTTAGTGAATTGTTAGCTTGCTCAATTCTTTAAAACAACTCAATCCATTATATCAGGGATTAGTCAAATTGAACAGTTTATAATGTCTAAAGTTTTTTTTAATTTGTTAGTCACCATACAGTACATCCTTAGTTTTTGATGTAATGTTCCATGATTCGTTATTTGCGTATAACACCCAGTGCAGCATGCAATATGTGCCCTCCTTAATACCCATCACTTGAAACTTGAACCACGAATTTTTGCATCTTCAGTTTATTCAAATTTCTTTCTCCCCTGATTGCACAAAGATGACCGCAAATAGTTCTTGATTGAACTTACAAGATGGTTCGATACTTGGCAAGATAATTCACTCTATTTAGAGGAGCTAGATTTTATCTCAATGTAAGTATATCAAAATTCTGGTTCATTCTTTAAGTCTAGAGGCACTTTCCCTTAATAAAGAGGGGAGCAGGATAATTAACTGGCTCAGTCCCATCTGGCAACTTCATGTGTCCCAGTAGTTCACTTCATGGCTACCAGGGCAATGTTCCCTCGCCTTGTTTTAAGCATTGCTAACATACCAAACGAAAGTCGTCTTAAAGATAGCAGTTAGCTTTTTTTGGGGGGAGGGGGAGGATATTTTGTTGGAACAAACAAGATACCTGAATTCCTAGATTATCTGTCTTCAGAAAAACACAGGTGAAGTGTGTTTTGCTTTCTTTGTCTGCTTCTGCTGTCAATGGCAGCCCATGATATGGAGAAAGTAAGAGAAATGGCATTGTAGTTCCTTTTCCAAACTGGGAGCAAAAGGCAGGTGGTGATGTGTATTGAACTCCTCTTCTATGTAACCATGGGAGCTGGAAGTAGTTGGCTATGACTGTTCACTTTCCAGTTGTAGGTTCTAACGTTTGTGGTTGACATCTGAGTGAAACAAATCTGTAATACAAAGCTTAGGTTAGACATTCAAGTTTTCTATCTCTAAAAAGCCAAAAATGAAGATGACTACAAGTAACTTAAATTATCTGGCCTTTAGTTTTTGCACCTGTAAAATTAAGAGGTTGGAAAGTAATCAGAGACTCCTTCCGGTTATAATACTCTAAGAAAATTATTTTAAATCCTGAATAGAAAGTTTGATTTTTTTCTTTGCAGAAATTGCAGAACTGTGATACTTTTTTTTTTATTCAACAATTTCATGTATAACTTAAGACACTAGAAAATTGGATCAATTTTCTTTGGAATTTTCAGATAACTTTTAAAATACATCTCATTTATCAGTTAATATCCTCTCTGTGCCATATAAGGTATTATGCTGGATGTTAAAAAAATGACCCAAACTCATGCAATCGTTTGTAAACCATTTTCCCCACTGGAAGATTTTTTTGTGATCCCACATTTAGCTTTCTTGCAACCAAATACTGTAAAAAGGTATTTATTAAATCTCCAGTTTTCTGTGTTGCCCAGTTTGAATAAACAATGCATTTTATTGCAATAATATTTTTCACTAAATGACACATAGATGCATGATTCTTAAGCCTTCTAAAACTTTGTGAACATTTTTGCAAAAAGAGTGCCAACCCCTTTTTCAGATGTTGGTTTTCTAAGCTGAAATACCCTCATTTTATCTAGAGGGAAAATAGCTACCAACATCAGTTCCAGTTGAACTTTATATGCTTTTAATCCAGAAACCTGGGGGGGGGCGGGGAGGAGTCCTAGAATGTGTATCAGATAAGCCAGGTAGTAAAGGTAAAAGTATTAATCTTCAGTCTCCTCAATTTTTATGGGCTATTTGGTTAAACATCCTCACTCAGGCTATTCCTGATCTGAAATAATAATTAGGATTAAATCTCCCAAAGAAAATATTCAGTCTTTATAATTTGTATCAAGGCTTGAAGAAAACCTTTGAGATGCAGCTGAAGGTTGTGTTAGGCAATATTCTCATTTGAGGGGGTCAGAAAGCGGGGGCGGGGTGGTGGAAGGAAGAAAGAGACCATGAAAACACTTATTTTCCTTTTCTGTTTATCAAATACTATCTTCATCCCATTTTTATGGGTGCTTTCTTTTGAGTCTCAACTAATCAACTTCTAGTGTAATGTCTTTGAATACTGAAAAGTAATTTGCAGGTATTTCATAAATTGACTGTAGAACCTAATTTTTGGTAGGCAGTACTGAAACAGGATATAAAGGTTATTTCAATACACTTAAATCGATGTATTAACTGCATTAATTGTTCTAGAATGCACGGAAGTCTGGATCTGGATGAATTCAGATTCTGATCTTTGTTCCCACCCCAAGGACAGGAATAGGAGACCACTGTCTGTTTTTATTTTTAAAAAAATCTGTAATCTCTAAGAAAAAGCAGTACTGTGAACACACAAGTTTGATGTTAGTGTAAAAACACCAAAAAAAAAAAAAAAGTGCTGCCCTTCTCCAGCTGTATTTGTTCATGCACATATCATTATTGCTACCACTACTCAAAGTCCTTTATGACCGCATTTCCTCCAAGGCAAATAGGAATGCTTAAGACTGAGAAAAGTTTGGGTCCTAACATTAGACCCACAGCATTTCCTATCACAACATAGACACATTGTTGAACTTTCTCCTCTTTAGCGGAGTAGGAACACAACATGGTGGTGGTTTTTAATTCTCCAAGAAGTAAAAGATGTACTTGGCCAGTTTAATAAGGGACAATCCATGGCAGTTGAGGAACAGTTAAGAGTGTTTCTTGCATGTCATCAGTCCCTGTCCTGCCAAAAGGTATCTTTCCTGGAGCCCTTTCAATGGCGTGTGTTTGCAGAGATTTAAATGAAGGGTGGCCCACAGTCCTTCTGTGGCTACAGACTGTAATTCTAATAGGGAAGTTTCTTTCTGATCAAATAAAACTATTTTGTTCTATGTGATCTGCCACTGCTGCTTTACCATCTCACATTTAATTGTTGGGGAAAAATGATCTCAAGGTGTTTTCCATATCTCATTTTCACATTTTCTCCCAGAAAGCATGTGATTCAGGCAGGTGCTCTTGAACATGTTATTTTTTTGCTCTTTCTGTCCAGGAACAGTTGATGTTACATTTATTGGGAGCGTCAATGTTACGTTCTTTTTGTGGTATGACAAGAGTGGTACATTGCCAAAGTGGGAAATTTTTAGGGTCCAATATTCTAGCTGTGCCACACTTCCTGGTATTTGTGCTGGTGCCTTCCTCTAAAGGGAGTTGGAAGAACACACACAGGCATAAAAAGTAGTGTGGATAAAAGGGGTTCCCTGAAAAGGCTTCTGAGCATGGCATATTCCCGTGAATTCCTACAATCACAGAAAGCCCAATTCTGGTCAAATACAATGTATTCCAAGAAGCGTAATTGTAAAGGGCATAAAAATGTAGCACAATGCTTGCTTTATTACATAGCATAGAAGGGAACGTGGCACCAGAAGCATCACTTCTTTAGTGGGTAAGGGGTGTCAATGATATGTAGGACTAAACGGAAACATTTTTGGATGGGGAAACAAGGATCACCATGTTTGGGGAAAAATGGGCTAGTTGCTTCTGGAGATGCTGGATTAGTAATATGCCAGATCTTGGTAGTGTATTGATGCCAGAATAAGTAAAGAAGGGCTGACCACGGTAGGATGTTACTTTGCTCAGATAATAACCCCAAATAATCTGCATAAGAAAGCAAGGAATTGTGGTGTATACTTGTGTGCGTGCACACACCCCTCAGCCTGGAATTTCTAGTTGGCCTTGGCTAAAGAAATCCTATACATTAATAAATTAATAAATGATAGTTATCTGCTTTAGGAGTAAGGGATGCGACAGATGGAAACTCACTGGCAAACGTGGGGTCATTGTCCTAAATAAGAATAGTAGTTCCTAAACCTTCTTCCATATCAAAGTCATCCAAAAAGGGTTTAAAAAAAAAAACAAAACAAACCAGGGGCCTAAGCCTCACTCTTTGAGCTGCTTATTCAGTAGGTCTGTGTTGATACTTAGAAAACTGTATGTTTAAAAGTTCTTCAGGGTACCAAAGGGAAGAAAGGTTGAAGAAAGTCTCTCCTATGGCATTTGGGACAGCAGAGGGGAAAGCAGTCATCCCGAGAGCCCGCAGTTCACCTCTCCATCGCTTGATGTAAGGTCCCTTCACTGATCTTTCATCAGCCATTTACCAAAAACAGATTCAGAAATAATTCTGTGAAATCCCAGACTTCCTTTCTGCATTTACACATGCCAAGAAAATATTTTAAGCCAAAACCAAAACAGTATCAAGTGAAAACCAAAAGTCTAAAGAGTTGTCTCCTTGAAGACATAGTGGTTTAACCTGGCTTGAATTTTGTAAATGTTTTCACTACACACACACACACACAGGTAAACAAACTGAATAGCAAAAATAAACTATAAATATGCAAGCAGATTACATGGATTTGCCCGTTGTGAAGTGTAAGTGCTTTGGGTGTGATGGGTAGTGATTTGTTAGTACCAAGTCACTGCTTTTACGTCTTGGGAGGCAACGGCTGGCACTATCCTATCTTTCTGTTCAGCGTGTAAAGGGTGCAACAGAACAAGGCCTATTTTCCTTTAGGACAAAGGAATAAAAGAAGGAAGTGGCACTGGGTGTTCTCTCCCTTCCAAGCACCTCTTGCCCTTCCCTACAGCCTACTGAGGGCGCTCTCACACACTTTGCCACCTCCTACTTTCTTGTAAGTATTTGGGATTTGAAAAAGTTGCTCCCTTATTAAAAACTTAAAAACCAGGTTAGGTTGTAATGGGAGAGGAAGAAGTATGGAAAAGGGACACAGGCAGTGTCCTTTGGGGGGGGGTGCTTTTCAGGGGAAGAGTGGGATGAAAACTACCAGCAGCAAAAGTGGTCCTGTTTTCTCTCTGGCTAATACTAAACACTGTAAAAAAAAAAAAAAAAATAGGAGTGGCATCGCAAACATACCAAGGACGAATTATTCACAACTATAACTTGTTTCAATTTTAAGTCCTACTTAAAAATTATGAAAAATTTTGGACTATATATCATTTCTTAGATATAAAGGAACCTCTGCTGCCTAATGGGAGGTCCATTACTTTGTTTAATTTGAATATTTCGAGGATTCTAAGTTTTGGTGTTTTAAATTACTGTTCTAACATTAAAAATTGTAGGAATTGGCTATAGCTGGTAGCAACTAGCTATAACTGCTGGATTTTACCCGAGTTTTTGAATCTGTGAGAAACGGCAATTACATGTTAACATAGGTGGACACAGGTCTTTAACTTTTTAGCATAGGGGAAATTCCATCTCAAATTATTTGGGTAGGAATGTAAATACAGAAAAATGTTCCATTGACAGAAGGGTACACAGGAGTAGACTTCTGCACAATTCCTTAACGTGTGTCCTGTCTATGCTACTATTTTGTATTCTTAACGCGTGCCTCTGCTAAGAATAATTGGTACTGGAACAAATGCATTTAGGCCTTTGGGGGCTTGGGTGTACTTCAGAAATGTAAAGACTTGTGACTCAGAGAAGCAGGTGGCAGAGAACAGGAAGTGGCTTCATCAGCTGCTGAGAAGCCTGGGCGGTGGAGGCAGCTATCCAGAGCTGAACTCCAGAACCAGAACCCCTGGGGGATGAGACTTCTGAGAAGTGTTCAGTGCAGCAGACACCGCTATCTGCTTGAAAGGGCAGGCTCCCTTTTCCTGTTCAAACTTAGAGTAGGCGAACTACAGTTATCCAGGAATGCCTGCTCACCTCTCCCAGTTTTTCCATCCTGAGCTGTGGTGGTAACCATCACTGCTGGAGGGTGGTGTTGCTGGCTGGTTCCACAACCCCAAGCCCACAACCACAGCTGCTTGCATAGCAGAAGCAGCCCTGGGAATCCTAAGGCCTTTTTTCATGGCCAGAAGGGAAGGAGATGGGGATGGGTGAGAGGGGGAGAAGTGATCCCAAGTCCAGAGCTAGAAATGGAAAAAGGGAAGCACTGGGGTGCCTGGGTGGCTCAGTCAGTTAAAGGACTCTTGATCTCAGCTCAGATCTTGATCCTCAGGGTCCTGAGTTCAAGCCCTGCATTGGGCTCCACACTGGGGGGTGGAGCCTACTTAAAAAAACAAAACCAAAACCCCACCCCACTGACTCAAGAGTCAACAGCCCCAGAATTCCAGGCTTAGGCCTGGAATTGGGGGATGCAGTGTGAACCTGGCAGGGACAGTCCTGACCTCATGGAACTTGCAGACTGATCTTGTACAACAAAGTCAAGTCTCTACCCCAGTGACCTCCTCTATTAGAAAAAAAAAAAAAAATTGGCAGCGTACTGACATACTGTATACAGCGTACTGACAAAATGTATACAAAGCACCTATTTCACTGTCAGCCTTGTAGCAGATAATCAGTAATGCTTTTTCCCTTTCCTCCCCTCTCCAGCCTGAAACTTAATTGTCTATGTAGAAACTTTGAAAAAACAATGGACAGATGGTCAGCTGCAGATTCCTTGTACATATAATCACTCCAGCACTGTCTTTATCATCTAGCACTCCCTCTTTATTCTCCTGCATGTTTCCTTTTGGTGATGATTTCATTTTTCCTCCAAGGTTGTCCTTGATGTTCTTTTTAACCTAATTCCACCCACATACCATATGCCGGAGGGTGGTATAGTGAAGAGGCACTGAGATTTGTTCTGCATCCTGCACCTGCCCGGGGCTGGACCTGCCTATATATAGATAAAAATGAGCAGCAGGAATCTTTGAAATGTCAAACCAAGGGAACAGGAGGTCCCTTTGCTCTGTTTGGGGAGTGTGCAGAGCAGTATCAATAGATTGGTATGGCCGTGCTCTCAAAACACTGCACACACATACAGTGACTCCAGTGCTCCTCTTATCTATCCTCATTCTTAGATTTTTGGGCTATGTTCAAAGCCAGGACACTGGGGGTCCTACAGCTGCCTTTAAGATTGTGCAGGCTCTGGAGTCTGACTGACTCGGTTCAAAGCCACCCCCACCATAGTACAAGCTGTGTTACCTGTGGCAAGCTTATAATCGATGGGAACCTACATTTCTTAATCTTTAAAACAAGTAATAACTCCATCTCTTATTAACTCCCAGTTCAATAAATGGGAACTTCATTGTTTCTGTTTAGAACAAAAGCTCTAGAGTCCTCAATTCTTTCCACCATTCTAGCTATCAGTATATCCTATTGGCCATTTTTTCAACAGAAATCAAGAATCTAAATCCAGTCAGGTTCCTCACTTCTGTTCCTAGGACATCTTTTCCGAGCACCCTGTGCTGACCACCCCTCCGTAACCTATCCATTTGTCTTTTTCCTTCTCCCAAGTTATTTTGTCTATGGGACTTTTTCCCATTTCATGTACTATGTAGGTCTATTCTGTCTCCCACTAGATAGTCAGTGATGACAGGGATTTTGTGTGGTGTCTTCACTGCTGTATCCTCATCTATTAGTGCATAGTGTGGCACAAAATCATTGAGAGGATCCATGTCTAAGAAAGCATTTAGCCCTCTGATTAAACCAGAAAATATATGTAAATCACCTAGCAGAGTACTCCTGTGTTTCTGTCATGCATTTTGAATCATAGGGAGATTTTCTTTGCTGTTCAGCAACACAAACTTCAAATTCTAGGACATTGCTTCATGAGAATCTCCCAAAGGACAAGTTGCTAAATCCCTTTTAGAAGGAAAAAAAATATCTCACTATGGCAAAAACAACATACAAAGTTTGCATGTAAAGCCATGATGGCAACCTTTGGATGTGACTTAATAGCAGTGTTTGTGAACACCTGGCTGCCACTCACCAGCATCAGAATCACCCGGGGGTGGGGGTGCGGTGTTAGAATCCCAGGACCCAAGCCCGATTCTTTGAGACCTGCTTTATAGCATGCTTTGGACATTGCCCTCAGAACCTTTACATCAACAGAAGCATCCCATGTCACAAGGTGTCAGTACACGGAGTGGCCCAAGTGACCAGGTGCTGAACCAAGAAAAAAAATCACACCATCCTTGCCCCAGTCATCTAAAATACATAGAATAAGCATACCAGTACTGGATAGACTAGAATAAAAATACTAAACCTACACCTTGATGTGAAGTTAGGTATTTTTATGCTCTGAGCAAATTAAGAGGGTTGGGTGGATGAACATGTTTTGTGGTGTAAAGAAAGATGGGACAGTAGGCCTCTAACTAGGTGTCAGAACTGCCTAATCTGGGGGAGGTGGTGTGGGGACTTCCCAACAAGGCCCAAGCAAGACTTCTAGTCAAAACCACTGTGGATTCTAACCTCTGGTGATGATGTAAAACAGGACTCTTGAAAGCAAGTTACTTTTATAAGTTTCTTAAAATGACTTACTTGAGCAATTTTGACTGAAAGCTTAGTGTTCTTAGAAGTGCAAGACTGAATTAGTTATACATTTTTAATAAATACACTAAGCGAGGGTAATTTTTTCCATAGCTCTCCCCATTCACCTACATGAAGGTCCTCGTGCTTGTCCTGTGGCTTCAAAATGCACTCTTGACCATGTACTTAAAACATTTTAAATTCATAAAATATAGCCCATCACTTATTTCCATCATGGATTCACTCAGCTGCATATGATAGTGACAAACCTATTTGTCACAGTACTTGGGGGGGGGGGGTCTCCATCTAATTCTAAAAGGTATTTGGGAACCCTAAGCATGAATTCCAATAATTTGTTCTGACTGGGATGGGCTTCTGTACTGAGGTTTGGCAGCTGAACAAAAGAATGAACTACAGACTTGGGTGGATCTCTTTTCTTCCAAAGTGATTAACAAATTACAACCCCGAGGAGGGATAATATGTTTGAAAAGAGAATTGTGGTAAAGCTACATTTGAATAGCTACTACAGTAGCCCCTTGAGCAACCTGGGGGTTAGGAGTACTGACCACTCACCAGTTAAATTAGGTATAATTTTTTTTTTTTTTTTTTTTTTTTTTTTAAGATTTACTTTAGGGGAACAAGCAGGGGGAGGGGAAGAAGTAGAGGGAGAGCGAGAATCCCAAGCAGACTCCCCACTGAGTGTAGAGCCCAACTTAGGGCTCGATCCTACAACCCTGAGCTCATGACCTGAGCCGAAATCAACAGTTGGCCACTTAACTGAGCCACCTGGGCACCCCTAAAAATCAGTGTATAATTTTTGACCCCACAACAACTTTACTAATCACCTGTTGACCAGAAGCCTTACCTATAACATAAACAGTTGATTAACACATATTCTGTATGTTTATGTATTACATGCTGTATTATCACAATAAAGTAAGCTAGAAAATATTAAAATCACAAGAGAATTTGCAGCACTATACTATACTTATCGGGGCGGGGGGGAATCCTGTGTACATGTGGGCTCCTGCAGTTCAAACCCATGTACAAGGGTCATCTGTACATGGTTTTTACTTATGAAGCTTTTCAAAGAGGTTTTCTCAGTTTTATATAAGATGTGAATAGACACATCAACTGTCAATCTGTATCAAAGAATTCAATTGCCAAGTGTTGGGGGGGGTGACATATGGAGATTATTAGGGCTAGAGCCTTAAAACTCACAATTTATTGCTGTCAGTAGCCTTGAATAATCCTGAAACAGAACGATTTCTACTAAGTGTTAACTGACACGCAGATGGTTGGTGTTCTCTAGTAGAATCAGGTTCTATTGTTGGTGGGGAGAAAAGGGAGGGGCAGGATGAGGGTATCTGGAAGAAGGATTAGAGCATGGCCTGTACCGTTGGTTGGTCAGAGAATTTGTAAGCAAAAGCATGGCCATGCTTTGATTTCCTCCTTAATGTGGCACATGCATCTTGTTTTTGTTTCTTGTAACCTCATTTCATCAGTATTAACAAATGTCCTGCCGGTAACACCCTGAAAATTGATGACAAGGCAGTTTTGGATGCTCAGAAGAGCAATTATTTGACCTATTCCTTTGGTAACATTTCTGGTACAGTAGTCTGATAAAAACAAGTTGGGAGATTAAGTTGTTTCATGGGGAAGACTAACCAGGGTTTCTAGTTCATGGGGATTTACTCACTTTTGAACAGCTCTGATTCTGAGACCAAATTAAAGTTGAATCATGAAACTTTCTGAATACCTCTTCCTTTTCAAACATAATGGCCCTTTAGTGAGAAATCTGAGAATATGTGCTGTGACAGTCCGTCTTTTACAGCCTACTGTGATTGAATCTGATTACAACATGGTCTCTTGGCCAGTGTCTGTGACTGAGAAGACAAACCAGTTTTCGTTGCTGTTGCTATGGTGGTATTAAACCTGGGAATGGACCACACATATGCGTGCCTATGCCTGGAAACAGGAAGCTGTTAAATAGTGAGATATAAGGAAGTAACTAAACTATTAAACTTGAAGCAGTCAGTATCTAAACTGATAACCTTTTAGGATTTAACCTCCTATAAGTTAGCTTGAAAAATCCGATGTGATGCTAGTGATCTGCATTGTCTTTGTTGTTAGAATTGAGCAGAAAAAACGAACGTAAACTCTTTAGCGCAAGTTCTGTTTGGCCTTTGTGGGACCTGTCTAATGAGTCCAGAGCTTTAGTACACTCTCTGGTTGGAACGTTACAGCACAGTAAGTGCCAGTATTGACAGTGAAGCAGCGGGTGAATTGCCTCAGACTCCCTGAACCAACATGTTTATGCCCCAAGCTTATTCCCAACTAATGTGGGGGAACTTCTTGGATTCAAAGTTGTTCTTATCCATCATATTTTGTGAGTGGCATAGGTTAGTGTGAATTTTATCTTTTAGTGATACTAATTTTGGTTTACTGGGTAAGATGATATTTATTAAATGTGTTTCTCACCATATTGTGACCCTGTAATACTGTTTTTAGTATTGGAAAATAAGATTTTTCTCATCAAACTGTTGAGCTGTGTTAGCAAGGGTATTCCACGAACCATGAAGAAATATGTCAAAATTCACACCATTGCCTAATTAAGCATTTTCTTCAAACATATTCCCCCAAAGCTCTACAGTGTTTGTAAATTGTTACTTAGTAATAGAATTACACATAGAAATTAACTCTTTAACATAATTATGATAGGTAATTAACTCCCCATCATACTTATTCATGAGAATATTATTTTGGTCTCTCAATTAAGTCCTGTTCCTCAGAATGACATTAACTGTTACAGGGTAAAGGTTTACCCCGATATAAAGATGGTTGGTAAAGGCATGAAGAAGGAAGAGAGTTTCATTATTCTGTGTATGGTTTTTAAAGTAAACCATATTTTAAATGCCTCAGACTAGCTTTTAATTTAGAAAAACCAAAAATTAGTGAACCACTTTCTGTGTAATAGTAATATTTCTGTTCTAAATAACCTGGGGGGGTGTGTGTATGTGTTTGTTGTAATATTTTTCAAAGCCAGACCTGTGGACATGTTTTAAAATGAAATATAGTATTTAGCTTAATGGGATGGAAAATACACTTCAGTGTACCTGTACTGTTGCCACAGTGTCTAGGTCTTTAAAAAAAAAAAAATTTTTTTTCTTGGAGTTAATTATCCTTTACGTGGATAATCACAATACTGGAAAAAAAAAAAAAGCTATTAGCTTTATATTAGGAAAACAAAAGACATTCAAGAGCTTGTAGATTTAGGACTAGAAATGTATTATGAGGACCCCAAGGCTAAAAGAACATGGGAGAAAGGACAAAGAGAGGTTTAAGCTGCAGATCAATTAACCCTCAAATGACTTCATTTACACAAAGGGAGTTTTATGGAGATCTTTAGGAGCATGATTAGGTGGTTGCTTCCTAAACTATGAAGATACTCAAACCTGAAATTCTCTACGACTTCTCCTGAAAAGAATGTCTAGTATAGTAGAAAAAGGCAATGAGGTGACTGTAATTATCTTTTAAATCAGAGTAGTACTGCTTTTGTAAGCTTGTAATTGACCTTTTTAATGTTCTTTTACATGCGGGAGTCTTTGTGAGTTTGTTTTCCTTTGAAAATTTAGCCTTTTGTTATGCTATTTACTCTATATTTGTTAGAGTTCCTGGAGTAAATACGTGAAATCACATAATTGGAATTAGTGATTATGTGTGACTGTGATATAAATTTTCTACAGAGCTTTGTCAAATGTCCCAAGCATACACATCACATACAGACCTCAGCAAATGACTTTTCTAATTGTTTTTCAAAGCTATTGATTATACTTCTGGTATTTTTTAAAATTTGTTAATTGTAAGCTGAGCTACAGGTGTTCTTAGCTCTGTCTGGAATACTACGTAGTTCGTGTTCAACTTTGGCCATTTGTGGTACCGTCAAGAGAATGTGGTGGGTGGTATTGCAGGAGACTGCTTGTTAACTGCATAACAGACACCCTGGGACAGTCGGGGGGATGGACCAGGAGACTAATGAAGGCAAGCTTAAGTGTACAAAGAACTTTCAAAGCCAGGAGAGCGGCTCTACCCAGATGTTAGCATGATTATATAATTGGTAAGTTTTGTCTTTTTCCAAACTCTCCCTTCCATTACCTCTTCCCTTCACATTGTTTGGTTATTGGAAAGGCTGTAGATACTCTTGGCATCTGGCCAAGGTATAATCGAGTTGGAAATACATTGTGTTGAGTTTGGGACTTATTGGTGTGGTTTTCTTTCAACTCTACATCCAGTTCAGGGAGTGCTAACTGTTCTGGCATAGCCATGGCTTCCTGGAATACTGACTGCCTATCGTGCCAACTGACCTAGCATCTTGGCCCAAAAAGACATTGTGTGATTTGAAAAGATGATTTGGAATGTTTCCATAAAACATGAAAGATTAGAACTGATTGGAATGTATTTGATGAGTCCCTTTTGTCTTCTTTAAAGTGATTTATTTTTTTCTTTAAGGAACCGAAAGAAATTTTGGATTTTAAAAAATGCAGAAATATGAACTAAAGTGATTAAAGGGAATGATGAAATCAAAAGAAATTATGCTAACATTAAGCATATAATTATAACCAGAATTTTTTCAGAGCAGAGCAAAAGCAATTAAAAGGAGGTGATAAATTCTTAATAGAAATGGTGAATAGGTTCTTCGATTGAATCTTGTGAGTGAATGGCATAAACGCTTCATGAAAATATTAAAATTTCTTGGTGACTTAATGTAAAATACTGTAACAAAGATCCTTAAACTCGTACCTTGAAGTTTACATTGAGGTTATCGGTGACAAACTGGTTAATATCAATTCAAGCTACACTTAATTTTATTTTTGCTGTGACTAATTTTAATGCTTGTATGTAAAAGGAATATTTTTCACATTCAACAACTATCCTTAAAATATACGTTAATGATCTGAGAAGCTCAAAGCAGCTTTTAAAAGTTACCAATAATAAACAGATTTATGTCAACTAAGAACAAAGACTAGCAAACTCTGGTCCATGTTTTTGTATGGCCTGTGAACGGAGAATGATTTTTACATTTTTAGATGATTAGGGGTGAAAAGGAATCTTACTCCATGACATGTGAAAATTACATAGAAGTCAAAAATTAAGTTTTATTAGAACATAGCTGTGCTCATTCATCTGTGTTGTCTATCACTGATTCTGTGCTACAGCAACAGAACTGAAGAACTAAGACTGCATGTTGCAAAGCCTAAAATACGATCTGGCCTTTTCTATAAAAGTTTGCCAACTTTTGATGGTAGGAAAAAAGACTGATATGCTCCATAATATTACCAAATCTGTGCTATGAAGTTGATCAAAGAGTATGCAGCCAAAATAGTTGAGAAAAAGTATTAATGGGAATGAAACTAATTTATAAGCACATCTTGTGATTCTGGATTTTATATTTGTAGTATCTTCCCTCCAGAAGCCCATGGGGCTTCTGGGTGGCTCAGTCCGTTAAGCATATGCCTTCAGCTCAGGTCATGATCCCAGAGTCCTGGGATCAAGCCCCATGTTGGACTCCCTACTAGGCATGGAGTCTGCCGCTCCTCCCTGCTTGTTCTCTCCCCCCACCCCCCCCATAAATAAAATTTAAGAGCGCACACGTGTGTAGGCGTGAGTTGCGGGATGCAGCAGAGGAGGGAGAAAATCTCCAGCAAACTCAGCTCCTGAGATCACAACCTGAGCCAAAATCAAGAGTCAGACATTTGAGCCACCCAAGTGCCCCTCTATTTGTAGTATTTGTCAGCCTTTCAGACTTTACTGGTTGTGATTTATTTTTCCATTCTAAATACTTTCATCTCTAATTTTTACCTGTAATTTTATTTTCTTGAACATCACTCTCTCAATTCACTTAAACTCCAGCTCCAACAGAACCAGATACACCAGTATATGACAAACTACATTTTCTCTCTCAATGGGAACTTGAATGTAGTTCTCCTGCTGCATGTGTCCTATTTATAAACATCACACATTTAGATTTAAATTAGTTTTCAGAGGGCAAACAAGCATCTAGGGTGAAATAAAATTCTGCTAAATATTTTACCTTATTAGAACTTGACCCCCTGCTAAAACTTTCTCAAATATTGTTCCTAAACAGTAGAAACTGCTGGTTTGAGTCTTGAAATGGTGCATTATTGCTCAGAGGGATTTTTTATGACTAAGTTAAAAATGGAAATGCCAACAGGTTTAATTATGGTACCGCTGCAGAGGGCACAGCACATTAACATTATTGCATGAAAAAATATCAACCTGCTCTGTGAATATATTGAGCACCTTTAATATTTTCATTTGCATTTACAAAAACTCACATTTAAATTTTTCATGAAAGCTAAATAAGACTTTACAGAGAAATGCCCTCTCAAGATCTTTGTTTGAAATCCCTTATTTTAGAAAACATGGTAAAAAATAAGAATTCTGATTCTTGATACAAATTAAATGGGCTTATCATTCTCCATTGTGGCCCTTCTGAGTATTCTACTTGACCCATTTTTCTGGAGGGCAGATAGTATTATAACGGGCTAAACATTCAACTGTTAAGGAATTTAAGAGAAATGCAGTTATACATATGTATTTAAATGACTCAAGACAATGCTATAATAAAGCTAGATGGAGCCATTGACTAAGATATTTTGGGGCCAACTTTTTTTTTTTGAGTCCATGTATATATGGCAGAACCAAAAACTTACATGAACAGATTTTGTACCTTCTAAAAATGTGGTTCTACATGTCAGTAGACCATACTCTCACTGAGCTTTAGTCTCCTCTAAGACTTCCTGAACTGGTCCATTGCTACTGACCATCTGTGTCTGTCCAAACTCTAGCATAGCTTCTAGCAGCTTCAGACTATGTCACTACTTGTCCCTAGTCCCCCCCCCCCCCCTTAAAATGCCTACAACTATAAATTTTTCTGTTCTTTGAGATGTAACTCTTCTACCATCTAAAATTGTCTCCTTAAGGACCTGGGAGCAATCTCTTTGAGATTAAAAAAAAAAGAAAAAAAAAAACACATTTTTTTTTTTTGTTGTTGTTGTTGAGAGTGCTCATTCTCTTGTTTCCCAGTTCCTGAGGAAGGGCAGGGAACAAGCTTTGGTGGCACCTTGCTCCAGCTTGCACCATTATATGTGCTGGCATAAACACAGAAGTTTAGTTCTCCTCTAAATTCCAATTAGCAAGCCCAGATGGTCTAGTCCTAGGGATGATCCCCTCCCCCTGTTAACACCTTTGATTACCTTTCCTTTACTACAACTCAGTTTTAGAAAGTCTCCTGCCTTCTTTTTCGGCAGACTTGAGCTCAGGTGACACTGGTTTTCTCTGCTATTACAATAGTTACCCCTGAATAAAATCTGTCTCTATCACTTATAATTAGTATCCAGCTTTATTTTTCTTTGCTATATTCATAATATACTAATGATGATTCCATGTAGTTCTTAAAAATCTTAGAGTCAAAAGGAACTTAAACCCAATTGATTTCAACTTGCTGTTCTACAATGAAGACCTCGATATGTAGAAAGAGTGAGGGAAGTATGGGCCAGTAACTATCGAGCTGAGATCAGAAGCCAGTGTTCCTGACCCTCCCCTCTGTTCTTTTCACTGCTAGGTCCCTGGTTTTGGAGAAGAGTTTTCCTCTCTACGAAATCATTTTTATGGTAGAAGGGACGGATGGTATGGGTGCTTTAGCAGCTTCTGAGCTTTAAAGAACAAAACAAAACTTTATATTTTACAGACGTCATAAATAACAACGTGCTCAACAACAAAGTGATTTCCTAAATTAAGCAGTGGAATCCAACAATTTGGTGAACTAAATGTCCACTGAGATTAGATATTTTTGTTCACATTGTGGCTAGCACTGAAGGTTACAGCAAATGTTAGAGGGTACTGGAGTGGTTTTAATGCGTAGCTCCAATTCAAAATCTTAAGCACAATTGCTCTATACATTTTCTTTTACATAATTTATGTGGGTTTCCTATCTCTTAAGAATGAGACTTAGTTGGACGTATTTAGCGCCAGCAGTGGGGCAGATCTAAAAATCCTTTGATTCTCTTATCTCTATTACAAATATGAGCAAGCAAACTAAATTAAGTTACTATAAAAAACCTTTGGGGCCAAAAAGAATGAAAGGGAAAATGAGTTTTAAAAATAGAGATGTCTGCACTTTTTTCCCCTTACACTACACGTGTGAAAATTGCAAGTAATAGTCTACTAGGCCATGGATGTCATTCACTGCATCTGGCTGGGCTTTAAACCACTCTGGGCTACACAGCGCATATCTGCAGGCATGAGGGTGATTAGGAGGGAAATGGTACAATTGCAGTGAAACCAGGCAAAACCCAGCTCTTCTAATGGTTGTGAATTGAGATCAATGATGACACCGTTCAATTATAGCATTACTTCTTTATGTCAGAGAGGGGTTAAAAATGGATCATAATGACTCTCTAGCAGATAAATTTGGAGCAATTAGAGGTCTGAAAATGTCTCTTTATGTAACCAAAAAAATAATTACCCTTAAATTATCTGGGCTGCAGAACCTGTTTCTTTCGCATGTTAGAAGCTGTTTTAAAATTCTATTGCTTCTCAATATGGACTTAATCGACTGAGTTTCTAACCCCCAAATCTCAAGCGAGGGATCACATTTGACTTTGAGTTAGTATGGACTACAAGCATTTTGAAAAATCAGTAAATTTTTTCCATAATGTGTGCTTGTCTTAAACTAGCGCAGTGCTTTAGAGAGATTAAATGCTTGAATTACATGTTCCTACTTTAACATGGCTGAAGATTACAAACAAAATACAAGTCAGACCAAGGAAACTAGATCTACTCAACTGCCCTGTCCCCCAAATATTAACCTTTATCTTTTGTTTGATGCATTTAGAAGTTGAATAAACTGATCTACGCCAACACAGTTCTTTTAGGTAGATTTGGTAGGCCGGGACTGGCATTATCTCAATTGTTTTGAGTTCCCAGGCTGGCCCTGGGAAGTCTATAGTCCTACTGAAGCCAGAAGCATCATCATTACCTTTGGGTTTTCCCCTTGTTAGGATTATTGAACTGACATATTTATTGCTTCATCTTGGCCATAGGTGTGTTTTTAGGGAGGAAAATTTGAATTGATTTGCTCAAATGGACAGAGGGACACTTGGGTTTGTAGGCATTCAGTACAAATTAGCAAAGCTTTCATCTTAGCCACCATGAAACACATCCAGACGTCACATACATAAAAAGAAAAAATGTTCTATCTCTTCACCTTTGCATGAACCTGGTTGTTCAGTGTTCTTGGTTCTTCAATCTCTTACTCCTTTGGATCTCTTGTTTTCCGTGCAGTCTTGGTTCTACCAGCTCGTTGTGGCGTTTAACTTAATGTCAATATGGAAGAGGTGTAAAGGGAGAACACAAGAGTTGTAAATTGTTTGATAGTGTCTATTACGTAAGAGTCTCTGTATTTTAACAGGTATAGGAGTTTCTCTTTTAAAAGTTTTGAAATTCTATAAATCACTATTTCAATGACAACCAATGAGTAAGCAGAACTTCTAATGAGGACTTAAATGTTCCTGACATGTTGGTCATAAAATCCGAAGTCACATGTCAATACTTAGAGATGTAGGTATTATTACTTCTCATTTATAAATGAGGAAACTGGTTCCAAAAATTTAAGTTTGCTTATTTTTGCATAGTGGGTACTTTGTAGAGTTAGCTAGCTTAAAAGATAGAGGTTTCTCTATAGATCTTAAACATTAATATGCTAATGATAAAGACTTGTAATGCTCCGAAGTTAACAAAATATTTTCAAGGTTAATAGCTTAGTTTGAATGGAATTCTCTTGTTCTATGAACTGTTGAAGGTCTTTGGAGGGGTCATGTATTCTTTCACTATATTCATAACAAACGTGTCTAGGTTATTTTTCAAGACTTTACATTTTGATTTCTTGATGCTTGAGGCTGAGTGTGTGTGTGTGTGTGTGTGTGTGTGTAATATATATATATATATATATATATATATATATATATATATATATATGAAGATGGTATGCATTCTTCCTGAGGGCCTAGATCACTCATGTAATATAATTATCTTGTGAATTTCAGAGCCGAGGCACATTGCAACTACACATTGTGGAATCAAGTCCACTAATTCAAATTTCCTTTTTAAGAAAACTTCCAGGGGTACCTGGGTGGCTCTTTGTCAGGGGTTAAGAATGGATGATAATGAACATAACCTGGTCAGTTAAGTGTCTGACTCTTGATTTCAACTCGGATGGTGATCTCGGGTTGTGGTATTGGATCCAGCCCCACATCAGGGTCTGAGCTCAGTGGGGAGTCTACTTGAGATTCTTTCTGTACTTGAGATTCTCTCCAGTCCTTCTTGCTTGTGCTCTCAAATCTATTAAAAATTCAAAGGTTGTAGATCTTCACTCTAATTAAAGCAAACTATAAAAATATTCTCTTCTCTACTCCTATACTACCCTTAAGGTTGCTAATTCAGATGGTATAAATTTCATGCAACATAAAAATTAAGGTCTGATTATCATGTGGGGCTTAATCTTTTACCTCAGTGTTTAAGGCGCTAACAACTGAAACATGTCCTTTTGGCTAATTGTAGTTCGTGTATCTATACGTGAAAACTTCCCTTTCTTTATGATAGTACTTTGAATACTGTTTTTCAGCTACCAGTGAAGGGGTAAATCTTCTAGATATGTTATCATAACTCTGATTAGGTGCAAGCACCTGATGTAGGAAATTCAGTAAACACTTAGATAGAATCTGCTATGCTCCAGGTATTATGCTAGGTGTTAGGTCTTCCCCTTTTGTATAGATCTATTTCCTGTTCTCAAAGCTCTCACAGGGTAGTGGAAAGACAGACATATTAAAACCTGTGCATATCAGATGAGCAGAAAAAATTTAAGGGAGACACTGACACCTGTTTTGACAGCATATGGTTCATCAGCCTTTCCAGAATTGTTCTCCAGGTATTCACTCATCCCTTCCTCACAAGCTGTGGATACCTAAGAGGGACATGGAGACTTGCAAGGGCCTCATGAGAATGCGTCCTTGATGTCTTGGCTCCTTGGTTCTCCAAGGCCGGGGTGATGACCGTTTATTTGGGAAATCTTCCCTCTTGAAGCATGCAGCTTCGTATAAAGATGGAAGAAAGAGGAGGGCCATGTTGACTAAAACTACAGCATGATATTCTGCAAATCCTTTTTATGTCGCAAGGCATTTTCTTGACCCATGAGAATCCATGTGCAGAGCTATTTGGATCTCTGCAGGGTTGTCATTCTCCTCTCTGGCTTCATATTCTTTGAGAGGCCATGGTTCGAGCTGCTGTACATGGAGAGAAGGAGGGGTTGGATTGATGGGGTAGCTGGATTCCATGTACTAATGCACAGTGGTCTATCACAGCTCTCACAGCAATTCTGTCAAAGGTATCTTTCGCTGTGATCTGTTGTGATCCCTATAGCATCGGTTGATATAGGGAGAAGATCCATAAAGGATCTCAGAGCAAGTTTTCAGGAGCAAGGAATGAAATACATGGGACAATGGATGGAAGACACTAATGGAAGATCTTCGGGCAACATTCCATGATCAAGTAAATGAAGCAATGGACAGAAAAAACTATTGTCTGAGTTTTGTTGCCCATCACTT
The DNA here is from genome assembly GCF_023065955.2 of Ursus arctos. Lineage (NCBI taxonomy): Eukaryota > Metazoa > Chordata > Mammalia > Carnivora > Ursidae > Ursus > Ursus arctos. The sequence continues at coordinate 42,156,045 of NW_026622841.1, forward strand.
TCCAGGTCTCTCTCTCCCCCACTGCCAACAGCCTTGATAAATATAACCTTTCTCTAAGTACAGAACAGCTGCTGGTGAGGATAGAACCCCCTCACCACCCACATTATGGCACCAAAGATGCAGCTCGTATCCCCTAGAGAAGCTGAATTTGAAAGAAGTGTGCCACCCCCGTGGTCTTCTACGGGACACAGGAGCATGCAGAAACCTAGAAGTGTGTCAGCTAAACAGCCTGGCCGCATGTGCTGACTGAAAGGCTGTGTAGCACAAATGTTTAGCTCCATAACTGAGCACAACTCAAAGTGGTTGAGCTGATGATGCAGAGGAGACGGGCTCAGAACACTGTCTCCGCAGCAGCCTCTTCCAGAAGTTTCAGGTAATATGGCCTCTGGAATCTACGAGAAATACTCCTGGGCCGTCATCCTCATTTTCCCTTCTCTTAGGGCCTCTTCCAGTTAGAAGTCTCTACTTTGACAGCACAGGCTCTGGATGTTCAATGAAACAATTGAACACGATTTCTTCCTCAAAATTTCTTGCTTATTCTGTGAAACTATGGACAAGTCTTCCAAGTTGATCACCTATAATCTTGGTGTAAAGCTGCTGGAGTTCAGTAATTGTTAGTGGCTTATCTCTTTATAGGAATATTTTATAAAAAAAAATCTCTCCTGCATTGCCCATATTTATGATTCAATAGGAATTGAGTAGACTGTAGGGGAGAGTTGTCTAGAAATTTTTTGAATTTGATATGATTCAGAAATCAATATAGGACCATGGATTTATTCTGCTAGAACATCTCTACATGCTTCAAGTCCTTCGAGGGCCAAGACCCTGCCTTATGAGTCTTTGAATCCCCTGCAGATTCTAGCACCCTCCTTTAAACAGGGAAGGTTCTCAATTTCTGGTAAAACGGGTACTTCTGAAGCAGTATTTTCTTAGGTTGAGTGAGTTATCTCAGGACATTCGAGAAGAGTGAAATATAACTAAAAAAATTTCTTGGGGCACCTGGGTGGCTCAGTTGGTTCAGCCTCCGATTCTTAATTTTTAGCTCAGATTATGATCTCAGGGTCATGAGATCAAGCCCACGTTGGACTCTGTGCTCAGTGTGGTGTCTGTTCCAGATTCTCTCCCCCGCCCCTGGCATGCTCGCATGCTCTCAAATCATTAAAAATTTTTTTTTCTTGCACCAAATGCTTCAAATTACTTTCGTCAGCATCTTTAAAAAAAATATTTGTAAGGAGCTATTTTTAAAAAAACTTAGGCTTAAATTTCTCTTTGGAATTACTGGTATCTGTTTGGGGAAGATAAGAGGGGGAGATATCTTACAATTCATAAAATGAAAACTCAGTCTGGATTTGGCATTTGTCAACCATACACACACTTGTCCTTATGTCCTAGAGTGAAATTATTACTAAACTGTGCAAGGAAGTCTATTAAGCTTGCCATGCGGATTCCGTCTCCCCTCCCCAAACCCTTATTTCTGGAATAGATAGAATTCTAATACTTCTTGCTCCTGCTACCTACAGTTTCCCCTCCTTTGTGCCTTAGAATATTGTTACTGAGGGGCGCCTGGGTGGGTCAGTCAGTTAAGTGCCCAACTCTTGATTTCAGCTCAGGTCATGATCTCGGGGTTGTGGGATTGAGCTTCTGTGGGGCTGTGTGCCAAGTGTAGAGGCTACTTGAGGTTCTCTCTCTCCCTCTCCCCTTCCCCAGGCACATGCGTTCTCTCTTTCAAAAATTTTAAATATTGTTACTGAGAATTCTATTTACAGGGCAAGTTGAGTTTTTTATTCAAAACACATTTCTGTGATGCTGCAGTAGCAATGCTATTACACTCATGTTTTGCTTTTCTTTCTCAATTTTCTTTTTTACTGTAATCTTTTTTTTCCAGCTAGAAAAAAATTCAGGAATTTCAGGTTAAGTCTAGTGCTCTAACCTAGACCACTGCCTAGGAGAAGGAACAATTGGAGCAGCGTTCTCCTGTCCTCCCAGGCAGGAGGGTCTGATGTGCGCAGGTGCACGCACATGCGTACACCCTGGTAATGTGGTCTGCCCCATCCTCCCCAGCCTAACACTAATTTGGGATTCCCCATCTGATGGGCACTTACACAATGATCTTTTATATACAGGGTGGTAATTTCACACTAAATACTTCAATTATTTATAAATGGATCTCAGAGACAGCAGCTAGCAGCTGGGCTATAGAAGCTGCTTTGAGGCGTGGCCAACAAAACCACATGTCACTTTAAACAGTGTTATTAATATTTATGTGACTTGATCAGCTAGTTGAGATGCAGATCTTCCCTGGGCTGTGCGGAAGAAACCTTCCTGTTTTCCCTTGCCTGTAATTATACGCTGGTTCTTTGCTTTGCTAAACTTCGGGGTAGTAGAAGGTCAGGCTCCTAGGCTAGAGTGTGCCAGACCTATCCACGCCATTATACTTTCTCTACTTTTCTTGTCTTTGGAGTCCATTAAAACCTAGGTCTAAAGTAGGAGGTCTGTGAAGCTCACACTTCGAACTTTGGAGGAAGATTCTGGATTTCTCTTGATAGAGTAACATCATATCTGTTAATGGCAGTAAGTAATCAGACGAGGGAAATTACCAAAACAGGTTAAGAGTTGGGTTAAAGAATTCACACCTTTAAGAGAAAGAGATGTGAATGTGGCAGATAATCAGTATACTTAAAGGTCACTACTGCAAACCCCAAGTCTTGCTTCCCAATAAATATTTTTTTCAATGAGGATGCATTATATTACCATCTAAGGCAGGATCCCTAGTGTTCCCTGACTCCTTCCATAAAGCAGTATGTGATACCGGCTTCTGAGAGATCCATCATTTTTCAGTCAAACACAAACATAGAAAAGTGATAATTCTAGTACTGACTTAAACAATGGCGATTTTTTTTTTTCTTTAAGATGATGTGAGTTTGGTTTACAGCCTGTCTTCCCCCTTGCACACCTGAGGACCACCCTTACAATGATGGTTCAACAGCTCTATTCTGGCAACTTTAAACCTGTAAGGTGACAACCATTAAAGGGCAACACTGCTACATTTTCTTAGCAGGAAACCAGCGGGAGTAAGGATACAAACTTTCCTTGCAGGAGTCTCCATGATTAAGGCAGTGCTTTCTCCCATGTGGCCATTTATTTGCACACCCCCCCCCCCATTCAGACAGACTGATGGTAGACATTCAGAGGAACAAATGAAGCTGTATCTGGGAAACGGCAGTCCAGGACTACACTAGCTTTTGTGTCGTTGCAATTCCTTCCATCAAAAACACTCCCGTTAATACCCTTTTCAGTCTTAACCAAACAGCTCACTTTTCTGCTTTAGTTTTTTCATTATCATTTGTCTTGCATACGTGTAGTTGAAGAAACCACAAGTAAACACAGATGACTTCCCTTGTAATATAGTCTGAATTCCCAAGTCTTCCAAGACCCAGCATTTATATCAAAGATAGCTATTGTGGAAAAGATGGGCTTAAAGACACACAGTACTGACCTGCAATAATGACACATTGACCTGTACGGTACCTCATTTGTTAGCAGTGGACATCTCCGCTGCAAACTGCCAGGGAGAGGAGATCTGGATAAATCTAATTACAGTGAAGTAGATGAAGATTGATTGGTTAAGGGAAGTTTTATCCTTTGGGATCAAAGAACTTTTCACTGAGGAATTAGTTGTTACAGGACAAATAAAGAGGGTAGCATGCTATTCACTTAAAAACACTCCCTACCTGTGCAGTATCTCAGTAGATGGGAAGAATTCTCAGGATTAAGTATGAATGCAGCAGCTGAAGGGGTGGAGCATGGAGCCCAGCCAGTGTCCCAGAACTGAGAGTGACCCAAGAGCGTTCTCGTTCCACAGGCCAGTGGGCCGGAAACTGGGGTAATGAGATAATCGGCTCAGTCTTTAAACAACCAAAGCCAACCTCTTCCTCGATTGCTTGCTCTTTTCTCTGATCTCCCAAGAATCGGCTTTCTGCTTAGGCAAGGCTTGACAGCAACAATTCAGGGATGCTGAATTTGAAAATAGCAAAATTTAAATGTAGAAGGACAAAAAAAGAATCAAGTTAAACGAGGGTGGTTGCAACTAATTAGCACGTAGGCAGCTTCCTCACACTGAACATAGTGAGATGCTTTCACTTTTACAGAGTGAGAGTGAGAGGTAAATGGTGGAAGGGGTTCCACTGGGTGCCAGAGACTTGAATACATACCACCAAGGGAACTATAGAAGGTCAAGGAAATGTTCAGTACACGTTCCTAAAATTGGATGGAAGCTTACATCACTGAATTAGCTTTTCAGTCAACCAAACTAATAGTCAAGACCAGTGTTCTTCTATGTACTTGGACATTAATTTTGACTCTCTCAAGTACTAACAGCTTTGGCTGAACTGAGCTTTAGGGAGCTTGACAACCAGTGGAAAATAGGCACAGCTACATCACTTACAATTTTATTTCTGTAATTCTCAATATTCCTCTCAATTAGCACTGTTGATAACCATTAAGTTGCATAGATGAGTCTGGAGGAGGTTACATCTTTGCATTTCTCTATATTGATGCTGCTGTGATCTATGCTACTAGGGCTTTTTGCCAAGCAAGCTACAGCTTGGTGCCCACTGGGGGGTAGTTCTAGGCATCTCACCCCACTGCATCATTTAGAACCCCGAACGTACTTTCTCCTCTCGCCCATCACACTAAAATCTCCTTGTAGTCAGAGGCAGTATTTTGGTTCACAAGGTACCCCAAACTGAGTGGTTTAAACCTAGAAATTTCAGTGCCCTTTTGGGAGGCTAGATGCTGGAGATTAGGGTGTCAGTGGTAGCACGTTGGCAATCTTTGGGGGTTGTAGAAGCATCGTCCTGATCTCTGCCTCAGCTTCACATGGCATTCTCCCTGTTTGTGCACATTGTCTTCTGTACCTGTCACCATATTCTGCCCTTCTAAAGGACGTCAGGCATGTCGAATTAGGGGCCCACCCTATTCCAGTCTGACCTCACCCTGTTTCCAAATAAGGTCACGTTCGGAGGTACTGGGAGTTAGGGCTTCACTAGAGGAATTTGGGGTGGGGGACACAATTCAACCCGTAACAGGCAGGTGTTTGATTAGTTAAGGAGCTGAATGTACTTAAATATAGCCTTGAAGTTGGCCGTTTTTACTTTATTTGTTCACAGTAAACCATAATATTTACAGAGGTATCATGGAAATAATTTTTTGATGGCTTCTATATTTTTTCAGTTCTTACATTGAAATAGCATATTTTTTTTCTACATAGTGGGGCTTTATCTGTTTCTTGGAATTAATACAACCAAGTGAGGCAATCAGAGAACATCATTTTGCTTCTCTTCCTTCAGCAAAAGAGCTTTCAGTCAATCCAAACCTCCTAGCATTCCTAACAAGCCCATTATAATGCTTAATAACCCTCAAGACCAAGTTCTCTTTGCCTCTAAATCCCCCAGGCTTCAGGTTAAGTTGCTTTCTATTGTTCCTGCCTTCATGAATACAAAGAGTAGTTGGCCGGCTACTTCGTAGAACTCCTTCCCTGACTAGCGTTATTAGGTTTCCTCTTTACATTCCATCCAACAAACAAAATAATCTCACTTTTACTTCGGTTGTGTTCTAACACTGAATCTATCTTTGTGGCTCTTACATAACGTCTTCAGGATCTGCCGATACTCCGGAGTGAGTTATTCCAGAGCCAGGGATGTCTCTCTGGGCAGGTCTGACTTCAGGGTAGAGATGAGCAGACCATTGTGGATTCAGGTGTAACTGTCTTCTTGCAGAGCTGCCCTCAGGAAGTAGCAAGCTTTGCTCTGAATTTCACACATCTCTTCTCCCCTGAGCAGTGCCCCATCTATATTTCATTTCTTTGAAATATATTTATTTAATGCTTTTTGTGAGCTTGATACTGGGGCTGGGAGCCAGGGATATGGTAGTCAATGAGGCTGGTGACAGAGACTAGAGTCTAGAGAAGTGGATCTTAGATCTGCTTTGACTCTGTACGGTCTCAAAAATTGAAGACCCCCAACTTTTCTGTTATATCAATATTTTTCACATTAGGAAGTAAAGCAAATTTTAAAACGTTCATTTAAAGCACTAATAACTCATCACAAGTTTACTTAAATAACATCTTAATGAAAATGTTTTTTGACAAAAACGAACTTAGTGGAAAAGAATGACATTGTTTAACGTTTTTGTATATGCTTTTAATGCCCATCTATATAATATAGTTTAATTCTCTCATCTGTTTTTGCATTCAATCTGTTGTCATCTTATTTAGGTTCAAATATAAGATAAGTGACTGGAAAAAGGATGAGTATTTTAATTGCTTTTCAGATAGTTGTAGATCTTTAATGCTATGTCAAAATGCAACAAATACTAGTTTTCTAAATGTTAGCTGCAATGTGGATATTGAAACCATATAAATGAACATTTCATACTCTATTAAACTTCATTAGTTTATTTTATACTTTCAATGAATATTATACGTATGCATTGGTCAATTGGAAAATATTGGCTTATTTAGTTATGCAGATTTCCCAAATGTTAATACACTGCATCACACCTTAAAAACTCATTTGTTAATATCAGCACTGATCATATTGGAAAATCTTTAAGATTTTATTTACTTGGCGAAGGAGGGGCCGACGGTGGGGGCGGGGAGAGCACAAGCAGGGAGAGCAGTAGAAAGAGGGCGAAGCAGGCTCCCTGCTGAGGACTGGGGAGGGGCTAGGTCCCAGGACCCCGGGATCACGACTAGAGCCGAAGGCAGTTGCTTAACTGACTGAGCCACCCAGGCACCCCAGAAAAAATCTTTACTGGGGAAACTCTCAAGCTCATGATGTATATAGGTTTTCCAAATTCTAATTTTAATTTGAAAGTATGAATTTTATCATTAACAAATATTTTGATTTTTTTCCCCTTGATCTGACAGGCTCACTTTACTCATTTTCCATGAACTGTCTGCCAAATACTCAAGTCTGAGTGGTTTTTCAATTTTCTTTTTTTCATGTGAAAGAACACTATGAAAAAACCTAGTTCCACTGATAAACTATCATACAAGTGCTTTTCCTTGAGACAGCGATCATCTTTTGGCACATCTTTTGATACTTGCTTTGTGCTTCTCACTTCATCACAGAGCCTGAAAAAGATGAGTACTCCAGGGTTGAGATTTAATTGAAATAATTTGCTGCTTCATCAGGGAATTCTTAAGTGAAACGAACATTGCTTTTACTGTATGTGGTGGTGAAGAATCTATGGCTACTGGTAAAGTTTGGTTTGAGCTAAGATACCAGCACTCTATCCATAGTGCAAATGTCTACATAGTGAGAAAGGCAAGCAAAATCTGAATATTTCTGTGGAAATAGTGTGTATTTTGTGGACACTGTGAAAGGATCCACAGGTACGTGGATCACACTTTAAGAACCACTGGTCTAGTTTGGTCAGTAAACAGGCAAGGGCAATCCAGTTTAGGTAATAAGCTGGGGTAGGCTTAGTAAAATTAGGAGTTAGGGGCATGGGGTAAAGCTGCTCTGAGGTGACATGGAAACCAAACTCTGGAAGACAGAAACTAGAGTGCGCTAGGAAAATGGAGAAAGGCACGTTAGAGGCAAAAATCTATATAATCAGTGACTTGAAGGTGAGAAAACATGGTACTTTTGTAGTTCTGCAAGAGGGTTCAAGGGATCTGAAAAATTTAATGTGAGGATGTGAAGTAAAGTGAAGGAGATAAGCCAGAGCTTATATGTAAGGCCATACATGCTGTGTAATGACACTTACAGTTGACCTTTTTGCTGTTGAAGTATTCTAAGGAAGAAAGCATAGTGGCCTAAATTAGGGTAACAGTATTGGGGATGGAGAGTGTGTATGGATTCGAGGAACACTGAAGAGCTAAGAACAGGAAGTCTAAGCGGTTAATTGGATGTTAAGGATAAGGGAGAAAGGAGCCAAAGATGACAGCCCAGTTACTAGCTAGATACTGATACGTGGCATACTGGAGAGTAAGTGAATTTGGAAAGAGGGGTAAGCTATTGAGTTCATTTTAATGTTGCTTTTCCCTGGGCCAGCCATCAATGACTTTCAAGAAAGGATCTGAAACTCTTTTCCAACAATGGTGTAACAATACCATCCTTACAAGTAAAGTTGGAACAAAACTTGTATTTTTCAAAGCGTTTTGGAACCTCAATGCATTTATTAGCCTCTATTGCAAAGACCATGTTTCAGAAAGAAAGCCTCAGTACTTTTTCCTCAGTCTGAGATACCTGGGGTGGTAACTGACTGCAACCCGTTGTTACTAGCAACATCTCGCATTGAAAGGATGCTGCGGAGCTCACAACATGACTTCACATTAAATCCTAAACTACCTGTGAGGTGGGTGCTACTGTGACAGTTATGTACAACTCGTGTTTAATCGAGACTTGCTCCTACCCAGTACCATACTAGCCCTATGTGAAGTTCCCCTACTGTGAGTTTTCTAGGAGCTTCCAGAGGTTTCCCATATAGGATTATAAATGTGGTCAAGGGACATGCATTAGCCATGCTCCTTGTCTGTCCATGCTTCAGCTGCCTGGCCAGATATTGCTAAACTCATGTTGTCAGATACTATAGTCTTCTGAAAGCAGTCTCATCTGCCGAGCTTTGGATATTTCCTTCTGACCTCCCATTCCCTGGGTTAGTTGGGACCTCCACTGGGGACTTCGCTGATGTAATAGAGCCCTTATATTGGCAGAGCTGCCTTGGCATCCGCTGCGAGTGGTTAGAACCTTTTTCCCATTTGTACACCATTTGAGGCGTTACTTGTGTCCCAAACATCTTAGTCAAACAGCTCTTGCAGATTCTACGATGGTCAATGCCCTCTGACTCTGCATTCAAGTAAAATTCCAACTTTCTTTGCTGCAACCCCAGCCCATCATAAGTGGCAATATCCCTAATGTATTTTCTCTCGGCCTTTCTAAGAACTTCCCACTGATGATTTTGGCACTGCTTGACTGTTGACAGAGATGGCTTGGAAGTGCTGGCTTCTCCCTGTCCTTGTTTCCAGAGTTCCTAATTGCTTCAGTGTCTGTCAGTAGGAAAGCGCAGTGGTGTATGTAGAAACATTAGCAGCGCTTCCTGCTATTTTTCTCTTTTCTTTGCGGGCTTTCTCACATTTATTCAGCTACCATTTTTTGTTTGCTTTGAGTGCTGATTTCCTTCCCTGCTAGGGTTCTGTAGAGAGCCCTGACAGAGGTTGTAGGATCCTTATTCCCTTTCAGACTTTGTTTGCGGGAGGGGGTGAGAAAAGTGTGCTGGCCAATTTATTTAGATCTCTGACGCCAAGAATGTCTGGTTGTGATGAATTCTGCTCATACTGGTTTCATTTCCTATTCCTCTCTTCTCACACAGATGTGAGGAAAAAGGTTTAAAGTGTTGGAGAAGCAAGCAGAAGCAAGGTGAAACCAGAACTTAGGGATAGTGGGGTAATCACTTGTATTTGAGACTTCTGTACCTAGTTTCTCATTGAACGTCAGCCCAAACAGAACAAATAAAATGGATTTTAGAGAGACGGTGTGGGAGGGACTCCTCAAATTATCAGTCAGCTGTTCACCTGGTAGTGTTAATGTTGATGACTGTTGTCCGTTACTTCATTATAGGTTTCAAAACAGTGACAGAATTTCTAAGTCTATAATTTGTGCGTTTTTAAAGAGCATTTCCTCACCAACTACTTTAAATATAGTTGACGCAGAAAGACAAGTACTTGATTTTCTTTATCAGTTTTCAGAGTAACCTAGTGCTCTAGCAACTTCCTAGGATGACCAGTGTGTTTTAAAAATTTCAGTATCATTGTAATTTCATGGATTTTTAATATCACTCTAAATACATGAATTTTAGGAATATATTTGATGTGCTTTGACACATTCATTTTTCCTTTGCTCAAATTGTCCCAGCATTTGGCCAATGAAGGCTCTTCCATGTAGGCTCATGTGATCTCCTTTAGTCTTTAATAGTTTCCTCACTTTCTGGCCTATTAAGATATCTCAGGCTTATTTTGTATATATCCTTTCCAAGACCTAGAATAAAGAACTTTTCCAAGGGAGTGCTGGTCCTTTGTAGCGGCAAATGGACTTCAGAGGCCTCAGTGATGTCTGCATTTATTGCTTCTGCAATATCATTGCTTCTGCAATATCATTGCTTCTTGGCTTTTCCAATGGAAAAAAAAAAAACCAAGGAAATATATTTTCTTTTAAAAATGTGTTTGTACTAATACTTCTAATTAAAACTTGTTTTAGCCTGGGAATTAGTTGCACATGCATTATCTAAAGCAAGGTGCTGAGTTTACCTGGAGAATAACAGATTGAGGAAATGGATGAGATAGGGGCTTAAGAATTCAGAATTTTAGAAGAGAGCCCCAGGTTTTTGGGGCCGACCCTTGAAGAGTTACTGCTGGTACCTCTAAGCGAGCATGTCGAAGCCAACTGCAGCCCTGAGATGACACTAGTCCTTATGTCAAAGTTCACTTTGGTCATCTGAAGCTCTGTGTCTAGGAGATTGCCCATAAAGGGGTAACAATGTTCCCAGAGTTCTTATAAATTGACAAGTGTGTTCTTTGTCGTTTGAAATCCAAGTTGGCTGCATATAAATTCCCGAAATCATATTGTTTTTCCTTCAGTATCTTAATTTATTACTCCATTATATTCTGGCATAAAATGTTACTAAAAAATTAATAGCAACAATACTTTCTGCCTATCTTTTCCCCTAATCAACTTGGTTTTGTTGCCTGCAGACTCCAAGGTTTGTTTTTTTTTATTTTTGTCTTTAAAGTCCACTAACCTTATTAGATAATATTTCAGAGTGTGTTATTCTGAGATGTTTTTCCAAGATACCCAGCGTGCCCTTTTAATAGGTAGTTAAAAGTCTTTTTTTGGGGGGGGGGTATATTTTCTGAATTGTAGTACTCTGTTCCACTGTCTGGGTTTCCTCTCTAGCAATCCCTTTACATATGTGTCGGCTCTTATACCCTATCAACTGTATTTGCTGCTCTCTCAAATACTTGTTATCCCTTTGTTTTCTTTTGTACATTTTCTTTGCCTTTTACTTAAATCATTATCTGTTTGCTCTCATGTACATTCTAGTTCAGGTTTTATTTCTGAAATCGTATCTAATTCTTCTCACCCCATATCTGAATTCTTAAATCCTAATTTGTGGTGGTCTTCAATTTTTAAATTAGATTTAAGAATTTCATTTGACTTGTTGGAAATAGTTGGTTACAGTTTTCTTCTGCGTCATGGCTGTTCTTATTGGAATACCTTGAATATCTGTAGGGAAATTGTACTCCTTGGTCTGTGGTTTTGTTTCATCCTGTGGAATTTAATACAATTCTCTTAATTGCTCATACCCGTGTGATGTTAGATTTACTGAACTCTTAGGAGGTCAGGGTAGGTCAGGTTAGTCTTGCTTCACATTTCTAAACCTTCTTTTTAAAAAAATGTCAGTGTTTACAAATTCAAAATTCAATAAATACGACCCTCTGCTTTCTGAGATACTGTATCTCTTTGTTTTATTTCTATTTTCATTTATCCTTTATTTCTATGAATTCTGACTTAAAATTTGGAGGCTGTCTCCCACCCTCACCACCCGCAGTCTCAGGATGAGGATTTTGCTGAAAGGGGGCTTTATCTGTTCAGTTCTGTGAGCTCCCATTCCCAGAGCTCCATCTCCTTCAGATGCATACCTTACAATTACCTGTGAGTGTTCAAAACCTTCCCAATTTTCTTTTGACTTGTCACACTTTCCAGTAATACCTATTGATCCTTTAGGGCTTCTTCCATTTTCAGGTCTAGTAGATATTGTGTTGCTTTCCTCCTCTGTCTCCACAGATACAGATACCATGTTTTGTCTCCATGCCTTTCTAGTTTCAGGATCGTGGGGATACTTTGTCATTTAATTTTGCTGTAAATGTTGCCTGTGCTGTTTTGATTTTGCATTTCTAGCTGCTCTGTCCATTTTTCTGGGCATTCTGGAAGATTAAAAAATGCCATCACTGCTGCCTTTGTGATTCCAGAAATTCCGTTGAATCCACATCTATTCTTTTTCATCAATTTTATAGATTACTAGTCTTTCCTTTTATGATGCTAAAGTTTTGGCTTATTAATATAATCTGTCTTGCCATATTTACAATTTCAAAATACTGCATTTGCACTATTTACCTTAAAATTTAGGTGATTAAAGATGTCCTGGTTTGCCTAAGATTTTCTTAGTTTTCACACTGAAAGTCTTGTGTCCCAGGACACCCCTCAGTCCTGGGTGAAACCTGGGTGATTGGCTACCTTACATATGTTACTAGAGAGAAATTCTCATTCTTTTCATGTTCTTGCAATTTGTCTAGTGGCCATTTTATTAGGTTTTTGGTTTATCCTTCTGTTTTTGAGAAAATACATTCGTATATATATTTCTGCTTTTTCATAAACATTTCAGTGTTTTCTATTTGATATTGTCTCTTACAAATATATCCTGAAGATAATTTCATATTGGCATTAGATTTTCTTTATCCCCTTTCACAGATACACGTGTTCCAGGGTATAGATGAACCTTGGTTTATGCAACCAGTTCTTCATTGCTGGACATGAGGTTGCCTTTTGAAGTTATAAATGATTGCACAGCTACTAGCTTTCTTTCTTCAAATACCTTTTTTTTTTTTTTTTTTTTTGGTCAGTGTATCTTTGGGAAAGAATTCCAAAAGCAGAACTGACTGCTGGATCAGAAGGGATGGATGGATGTAATATTGCCAGACATTTATAAGAGCTATGCCATTTTGAATTCCTATTAGCAAGGTATGAAAGTACCTGTTTCATGATACTTTGACAACAGAATAAGTTGCTGTATTTTTGAATATTTGACAGTATATATGAGAAATGGTACCTCAGTCTAGCTTTAATTTACAATTCTCTGAATGAATTTGAGCATATTTTCCTCTGACTAAAGGTCATTCACATTTTACTTATAACCTTTGCCCATTTTTTCCTGTTGGCTTGCTAATGTTTTTCTTAATGTTTAGAAGCTCTTTATAACCCTATGTAGATATGTTGCAAAACACTTTTTGTCAGTAGTTCATTTTAGCTTGTTTGTGTTGATTTCTCTTGGCCATGCAGAGTTTTAAAGTATAATTTTTATGTAATCAAATTTCTTATTTTGAGCCCTAGCTAGAAAATTGGTTTTTGAGTCATAGTCCAGGAAGCTCTCCTTACTTAGTTTTTACATAAGGAATCCATCATGTTTTTATTTTTTCCTAGTGCTTGTGGAATTTTATATTTACATTTGGGTATCTGATCCATTTGGAATTTTATGTTCATATTTGAATTTTTTTTATAAAACTATTGCGCTCCATTTGAGAGAGGTATGTTAAAAATCTTAATATTTCCTAATGTTTCTCTTGATTTCTGCTTTGCTTATTTTGTGGTTGTTAGGCACATACAGATCAAGAGTGTTAAAACTGCTTATTTAAAAAACTTTTAGGTATGATCTTTTTTTACATTAAAACCCAGATTCTAATATATTAGAAGGAAAGTTTCATAAAGTATTCTGTAGTCTTTATTAAATCAACCCGTCATAAATACAAAACCAAGCAACAATAAAAACCACAATCCAACAGCAAACAAAGACATGGATTGTCTCTGTGACTAATTCCCAAAAAGAGAGTGGGGAGGATGTGAGCAGTAGACCACCTAAGCTCATTTCCATCACCTCATGCATGAGGGAATTGAGACCCTGGGAAACGTAGTTCCAAGGCCAGATGCCTGGGTGATAGCACTACGAGGCAGTGAGGAGCAGGCATGCAGGTCTCACAATATTTTGGTCTGTAAGGGGTGTGGCTAGGTAATCAGGGCCCCTTATCAGGACCTTGGAGTTAATTCACTGAGACCCTGAGCCCCTCACTGATTTTCCACCCGTCCTCATAGCAGAAGAAACCCAGTGGGAGAAGGGCAGTGAGGCTCAGGGAGGATGTAAGATCAGCTCCACCTGCACTCACTACAAAGAAAGACTAGAATTTCACCAAGCGGGAGTGTTCTGATTGGTGCATTTAGTGGAGCTCCTCTCCACAGGGGAGAGGGTGACTTTGCCTCCACCCTTCTTGCTTTGTGTCACCCCACTCTCTTCCAGTGCCTCTTCTCCCTGTGCCCCTGCCCCCACCCTGGTCATCTTTCTGTATCACCTTGGCTTTGGCAGGGTCCTGGCATCACACTGTTCACCTGCCCAGGAGAATGAAGACATTGAGCACAGAACTGGCAGGTAGCTTTGCTGAACCCAGTAAGCTTCTTCCCCTTTCCTGGACCTCCCCACTGCTCCCAGGACAGCCCTCCTGACCTTTGAGTCAGATTTTTGTCATCATTCAAGAAAGATGCCCAGACTCTGCACACACTCCAGGATGTGTTCCCGCTCCCTTTCTGCAGCCTCTGTGGCCGATAACATTTGTCAGCAAGGACCATGGTGTCTGCACCTTCCTCCATTTTGGTGTCCGCATGAGGCATAATTACCACTTAGTCTGCCCTTTCTGCTAGTTACTGTTTTCACTGCTTCTTTGGACCCGTGTCTTTCCATGAAAGAATTATCATGACTGTTTCCCAAACTCATATTTTTGGGTTATCCGTTTTGTCTCTATAAATGAGATTCTGAAAAGAAAGATCCTATTAGAAAGTTGCACTTACTGATGGGGCGCCTGGATGGCACAGCGGTTAAGCGTCTGCCTTCGGCTCAGGGCGTGATCCCGGTGTTCTGGGATCGAGCCCCACATCAGGCTCCTCTGCTATGAGCCTGCTTCTTCCTCTCCCACTCCCCCTGCTTGTGTTCCCTCTCTCTCTGGCTGTCTCTATCTCTGTCAAATAAATAAATAAATAAATAATCTTTAAAAAAAAAAAAAAAAGTTGCACTTACTGAAACTTTAAGTCCAGATCCTTCAGGTTCATAGAATGAAGAAATTTTAAACTTAAATATCCTTTTATCCATGGTCACCTCTGCACTTTTGACTGCTGGATATTTTGAAGCTAGTTTCTTATTAGAGATAATGCAGACTATGAACCCACAGTTTTCAACATATTTTTAAAATTTTGTTGAGGTATGGTATGAAATGGGCTTAAAGTGAAGGAAAAAGTTTTGACATTAGTTTAATAAACTAGTATTTATATAATATCTAAGTAAAATTATGGAATTAATAAAGTGTTAACATCTTGTATTGGCCACACTCGTACCTCCCCACCTCCCTCCCTCCAGGCTCCTTTCTGGAACCAGAACAATCAAGCCTGCCAACTGCATTCGGGCTTCTCCTATTTATTCAGAGCACAATATCAATATTTATTTCTCCACGGTGACAGGTTTCAGTGGGCTGCTGTGAACAGGGAAATCACTGTATAACCCAGGATTTTTACTCTTCACAGAACTCAGTTCATAAGTCTGCAGGAAGCTCCATTTACCTAGGGTAAATGGCCTCCTGAAATTCTTAGGAGTTTGTGGGAGGCAGAGCTTGGGGAATTTGGGGATGGCTGGGTAAGGATACCCAGGCGATCTGATTAAAAAGAGCTTCCCTGCGCTATGGTTGTGTCTATTAGCTGCCAAGATTTCCTTGGGAAATACTCACAGAAGCCCTCATTCTGGGAGAGACTGCTGCTTTTCTAAACAGAGCCCACCTTTTACTCTCTGGGTCAGTGGAGAGAGATGGAAGGCTCTCTAGGCTGGATGCCTCCTATCATGAGTAACCTGAGGCTTGAGTAAGTGAGAGGAGCTGATGGATTCTAAAACCATTACCACTGCAAAAGAACATTTTGAGCCTAATTAAACTGTTTCCTAACTATGCAGTGTTTCTTCACAAGAATTCTTCTTTCTTTTGAATGAAACCTTGACATGTCTCTGGACAGTCCTGATATTTGCAGGCTTGTGCCTTGGGGGGGGGGGGAGCAAATGAATACTCAGAACCACCTCCGGGCTATCATTATCTGAGATGGAACCCTAGGAGTGGTTGACCGGCAGAGCCACATAGCTTGTCATCTTTGCTATGCTGTTCACTGCAGACTAAACTGCAGGCACAGTTCTTGAAATGACGGAACTGAACAAAGATGGGTGAAATTGCACGTTTTCCATATTTAGATTTCACCATATTTCTAGGTCTAAATCGATGTCAGCAAGCATTTTCCCACTGAACAAAGTGGTGATTCTTCTAAGGCTTACACTTTCTCTTAGCCCGTGGTATCCAGACGGAGTGTTCCAGAAAGGACTCACTGCCAACATTACTTTGCAGGGGTTTGTTCATTACAGATCCAGTTCTGAGGTTCAAGGCAAGGTATTTGCAAATTACTACCCATAATGCACAACTAACCCCCAAGTAGCTAAGTTCCCCCCCATCCCCGGACTCTATTTTATGATACAGGATTATGTTGATGCATGAAACTTTAAAAATGAAAATTCTTGCCTGTGGAGGAACAATGCTCAATGAAAACCCAGGAAAGATGAGACTTCCTAATTGGACATTCAGATGAGCAATCCAAACACAGGAGAAGGTTGAAAAGGAAAACCATTTCTAAACCGTATTTGATTATAAGCTTCTGAAGATAAAAAGATTGCTACTTTTTCTCTTCTATTAGAGCTTATTGACATCATTAGACTTGGAATGACACTTTTTCACAGGCCAAAAGAAAATTGTTGGGGTGTCTGCCCCCCCACCGCCCCCACCCCGGTGAAGAATCTCTTTCAGTTGAAGTGCTCAAGCAGAGGGTGCATAAACTCACATAGCTGGAGAGGTCGAATAAATGACCTCTAAGGTTCCCCAAACCTCAGATTGTATAGATGTACAACTCTTACTAACACTTTCAGGAGGAACTTAGCGGGAGCTCCTGCTTTGGGGCACCTACTAAGAGGCAGTTGCCTTCCAAACAACATGTAAAGCACATAGTTATCTACAGTTCGTGTTTGTGACTTTAGTCTTGTTTAAAAAGAATAAAAGAAAATGTCTTAAATTTACATAAGGTTTCACCTGCACTGGGTTATTGGTCTTATAAGCCTCCGAGGTAGGGCAGGCAGAAGTGTCCATTACCATTTTGTAGATGGGAGATGCACCAGAGGTCTGTGTAGCTGACCCCCTGGGCACACAGCTGGGTCAATGAAGGTTTACATGGAGTTGAGCAAGGTAAACAGGGTGACCAGTAACCATAATCCCCACTAGGTTGTGGGCAGCTGCATTAGCTCCAGAAATAAATTGGGGGTCAGTTCCTAGTCTTTCTCACCTGTAAAATGGAAAGAAATATAACCACCTGATCTACAGAGGTTTATTGAAAATATTTGAAGGTAAGGGATGATTTAAATGCAGTTCTTGTGGTTATGATACATGGGTGTGTGTGTGTGTAAGATACGACTGTGTACCATAGCGGGAGCAATTGGTTGCTTCTAATGCAGTTGGATATGCCAGTGCAATTTCATGGACAATTTTAAATTTTTTGTGCTGAATTTGTTCATTTGCCTCTGATTAAATTAAAATATGCTCCAAATACAGAAAAGTAGGGAGGATAACTTTTTAAAACCCATAGTTCCACAAAATTGACTAATAATTTGGTGGCTTTTTGTCTTGTTCCTAGTTCTTAAAACAGTTTAAAATCTAATGGCTTTATAGTTTTACATATAACATTATATAGTTTTACATAACAATTTCTAATGACCATATATAATTCCATCAAAGGGATTAACCGTTTTCTGATAAGTAGTTAGGTTAAAGGACAAACAAAAAAACCTAGCTAACATTTATCAGGTACCTTCTGTGTCTGTCCCAGACACTAAGTAGGTATTTTTCCTTTCTTAAAAATAAGTAAACAGGCTTAGGCAAGGCAAAGCCAGAATTCAAAGCATCTCTTTACAAAATCTGTTATTCTAGCCCATGTCTACCATAATGGCACAACTTGTGATATGAAGCATTTGTCTAAGACTAGTTGCACGTACTACTGTGTTTTGAGGCCCAAAGGATTGACTATAGATTTTTTTCTGCAACAGCTTTCTGTAAATTTTCACTTAAGATTAGATCCAAAAATTAAGGTCCCCAGAAAATATGAGGTTGCTTTGGTAACCCAGATATGTCTAAATTCTAAGGATATCATAGGGGTGGATCTAGCCTCACGCAGCTGACATTTCGTGTTCAATAGAGTTGGCTTCCAAATGGAGTATGGAATCCTGTGGACGTCTAGGACCTTCACTAACTTGAATTTCTCTCGAACTAGAGGGTAGCTTCAGGTGCTTCCTAACCTGCAAAATGAACCAAAGGACTGTATTCCCTGAAGGCTGATAAATGTCCCTTTTTAAAAACATAGAAAATTAGTTAATTTAAATGATCACATCTGTGATTCAAAGTACATCTGGCCTTACAGAAAACAGCTGGGTCCAGAAGCCAGGCTGGTGAAGGCTGAATACATTGTAGCAGGGAGATAATTGGTCTCAGAAGTAAAGATTTCCAAAAGCACAGCTATTCAACATTATTTCAAGGAGTGTCTCTGGAGGAAGATTGATCTTGACATGCCATTCTTCTTTCTGTGGTGTCCTCTGACAGTGCATGAAGACAATGACAGTTAGCAGGGGAGCTGGAGAGAAAAGCTCCCAGAGCGTTTGCAGGAGATTCATTCCTGTGGCAGACAAAGTCGATCAGGATGTGGACTCTTTGTTCAGTCCACTGTCTTTCAACCAGGCCCCGACTCTGAGCAGAGGAGTGGGACTATTTGAAGAGGCATCAAATGGTTTAGAGAAAGGGTGCACATTTAGCTAGTCCTTCATGCCAAAGTTTTCCAGTTCATGGGCTGGGAAGCCCAGGGAAAATGAGTAACAACTGTCAGTGCTGGGGTTTTGGGTTTTTTTTTGTTTTTTGTTTTTGGTTTTTTTTGGTCTAGTGAGTTTTGTGTACAAGGATTTTTCGGAGGTGACTTGGATCTTACATACACTACTCCGTTTCATGAAATTGGTCATTCCAAAACCTAAGTTTCTCAAACTTCTAAGTCTTCATATTCTGTATGGAACACTGGTAAATTTTTTAGGCTACTAATGTTGGTATCATTTACAAACTTAGATCATTAACCTTTAAATAGTTTAAGCTGCATTTATAAATTTAATATTTCCTTTTTAAAGTAATCTGGTTTAACAAAGTTCCTAAGTTCCGAAGTTCATAAGGCATTTTCATGTCTAATACACCTTATAAAGTGAATCTTAAGAGCCTGTAAATTAGCGCTTCTCCAGATGTGGTGCCTGGGCCGGCATCAGCATCCCCTGAGAATGTGGATTGGAAATGTAGATTCTCGGGCTCCACTCTAGGTCTATTGAATAAGAGACTCGGGCTCGTTTTAGCCCTGTGTTTTAGCAAGCTCGCCAGGTGATTCTGAAGTATGGCAAGGTTTGAGAAGCACTTCTTTAAACATTTCAGTATTCTATGTAACTTTATAAGAATTCAGGTTGAATTTTAAGTCTAAATAAATCCCTTAAGTAGATTTTCCATCAAAATCCTGGGACTTCTGCATTAGAAAACCCTACTATGTCAGATCCTCTTACATATTAATACCCCAAATACCTCCTATATATATCTATATAGATATATATGTATATATAGGTTATTTCTAAATCTAACAGGAAAAATGAGTGCCAGGAGGTACGGTTTACTTAATTTCTTTGTAAAGAATTCATCCTCTAAGGAAACCACTGTGGTTTTGCCTGCCAAGATTTAAGTTCCCTCTTTTGCTGCAGAATGTTGTTAATTAACCAAATATTTTGGTTCCCCATGTGACCTAGAACTGGTGATATGTAAGGTGAGCTTCCTTTCATTAATCATTACACCATGGAACCCACAGCTTACTGAAGGGACTGATCCCCTTACCCTACCACCTTAGGTATGAGGATAGCACACTCCTTGATCATCTTCAAGAAAAATTCCACGGCCTCCACCCATGTAAACCGTGGTGGCTAGCTTTTGTTAATCAATTTGTGACTTCTAAATTCTTTTCCTATCTGTCTTCTGTGACAGTTGATCTTCATATTCAAATGACTTCTGATTGGATTTGGAGTATCACAAAGCTGAGATTTCACTTTCTGCAGAGGCTATTTCCATGACAATGACGAAGGGTCTCTGAAACCCTATGCACTGTGTACATGCGGTCAGTGAATTATAAGTCTTTGATTTTGGGCATACACCTGCAATTACTTTTCAGTTGAGTGGAGAAGCTGTTGTACTTATAAAATATGGCATTTTCAAGCATTACTGATTTTATAGTAGCTTTTTGTCATTATGTATTTTCGTTGGTGGGTGCTAAAACTGCAGCTGAATGTAAGTATTCACAAAGTCGTTTTCTGTTAAAAGAGTCCTGACTTGGAAAACGCACCATAAGCGAGTAAAAGGATAGGTGCTCTATGTGAAATGCATTTAGTTATTTGTCTTATTATCTAAGAGTAACACATTTTCAGGCAAAACGAAGCAGTTGGGGCATAGAGACTGCAAATAAGTGAATTTTGGTATAATATGTAGGTCTAAAGATGATACTGCTAACCTGGCATCACAAGAGGATATATTTATAATAGATTTTTCAGTGGAGTGTTGCAGATATAATTCTGGCTAGCCTGAGTAATTTCCTATTTCTATTTATGTGACCAAGCTACTTAACACCTCTACTACCACCACTTCGGAGGATCTCTCATTTGGAATATTGCACTGGGGCCTGAACTGGTCTCCCTGCCTCTACCCTCACCAACTGCATCCCCACATAACCCGCTCCACCCACTTATCTATAGCTCCCACGGTGATCCTGTCATTCTTCTGGGCTAAATCCTTCAGTGCCTTCCAGCTCAGAAGGAAGAGCTATACTTTAAAATGGCCTTCAGAGCTGCCTGTGATGTGACCTTCATTCTTACCCCACTGCTACTTCTCTCTTCTAGCCACACGAAACTGTTTGCTAAACACACCAAGCCTATCTTGCCTCAGGGGCTTTGAATCTGCAATTTCCTCTGCCAGGCAGATCTTACGTTGGTGTTCAGGGGACTTCCTCGCTCACTTTCTTGATGTATTTGCTGAACTAGCTCTTCAAGGAAGCTCTTCCCTCTACCTAAGATGGCAAAGTCTGCCTCTGTACCGTCTCTCCCCCTTCCTGCTCTTCCCTAATACCACATTTTAATCATACAGGTGTCTCCCTTTGCCCCCCTAGAATGTGTGCTATATGAGGGCAGGGATTTGTTCTCTCGCATTCCCTGTGCTTGAAGTAGTGCCTGCGTAATGGGCAACACCCAGTAAATGATGGCTGAAATAAATGGAACCTGAAAAGAGATCTGTTTGTCCATCCTCACCGTCTTCCACTAATGGCCCCAGAATATAATCCTACAAATTCTTGCCCTGATTCTTTGGGGGAATGCATCTTCCAATGGATGGGCTGTCGATAGCTTTTGTAAAGAGCAGTAGAGACTCTTTCCAGATCTAGGGTGAGTCAAAAACAGGGTGGGGTGTCAGAACTTCATGTGCATGAGAGGAATATAGCTTCCACCTGTAACTGTCAGCTATAATCAGGGTTCAGAACTTTTGCAAAGGTTCTCCTTTAGTGTGGTGTCTCCCTGCCCTCCCATCCCCCCTCCACCCTGGGCTCATCCCCAAGCCGGTGACATTAGAAGTGGGGAGGATGGGGCCTAGCCCTCTGTCATTCATTTCCTCCTAGGAACATTCAGGGTCATGGCAACCTACTATCATGGGCTTAGCTTTATTTTTTTAAAGAGCAAGTTTAGTAAGTTAGACTATTCTGGTTTGGATTTATGATCCAGGCCAGGCCCAAACCTGTTTATCTGTGCTGGGCAGTATTGGTGGTCCTGTGCTATCAGCTCCACGCTTGCTCTCCCTTCACCCTAGGGGTTGGAAGACTGCAAACTCCATCTTCCAAGCCGTCTTTGCCAGCTGTCCTCCTGGTATGCCCTTCCAGTGAAGGGCCCTGGTGGGAGACTGTAGAGCTTCCTGGGAAGAGGAAAACCCATATTGGAATGCCTGTGGTGGGGACAGCCGTTGCTGAGGTTACCCGTGGACACGGGCTCTAGTGTTGTTGCTGGCAATTTAGTAGCAAAATAGGGTCACAGCTCTCATTTTTCTGCTTAGGAGTAGTATGGTTCCATCAAAGTATCAGTCTGCGTGGACTCATAGGATCGAGTCCAGGAAGGTGGTGCCTTCCTGATCCTAGATTAACAAATGGTCTCTTTGCTTCTTCTACCAACCCTCCCTTCAACCTCAATTTCAACTCTCCCATAATCAAGGTCTTGTCTTGAGGTTCCTGTGTTATAAACACATGGAGAGGTTTCTCTTTCCCTGACTGGATGTAGATTCACTGTTTGGATCCTAAACATAGGTTTTTGTCCCTTTTCCAAATGTATAAATCATAATAATATGGCCGTTTCCTAAAATCAAGGAATCACAAAGAGAATTTTGTGTTGACAGGCTAACTAGAAGTGAGTATCCTATGTGACTGGTTAGGGGTGGTCAGGTATTCATCAAGTCCTGGCCATGTGGGGCTGATGGTTACAAAAGTTACTGTTTTCCTGGATTATTACTAGAAATAGCAGTCTGACTTGCTACAAGTCTGATCTATCATAGACAGGTTTCCTGGACTGATGATTATAAAGGGTATTTCCTGGATAGATTGCTGGTCATGGGTCACAGTTCTATTTTTATTTTTTTAATTGAGGTATGGTTGACATACGATGTTATATTAGTTTCAGGCGTATGACATAGTGAATCAACAATTGTATATATTGTGCAATTCTCATGATAAATGCAGTTACTGTCATCCTACATTATTACAATATTGACTCTATTCCCTGTATGTACTTTTTGTCTCCCTGGCATAACTGGAAATTTATTGCCCCCCCCCCCCCAATCTCTCTGGTAACCACCGGTTCTCTGTATTAGATTCTGTTTCGGTTTTTTATTTCAATTTCACATAAAAGTGAAGTCATATGGTATTTCTTTCTCTGACTTCTTTTGTTTAGTATGATACCCTCTAGGTCCAACCATGGTGTCAAGAAGGGCAAGATTTTTTTTTGTTTTGTAACTAATATTGTTATACGCACATGCACACACACATACCCAGCACACAACCCCACACACACCATCTTTATCCATTCATCAATCAATAGGCACTTAGGTTGCTTCCACATCTTGACTATTGTAAATAATTCTGTAATAAACACACGGCATATATCTTTTTGAATCTGTTTTCATTTTCTTTGGGGGAATACAAAGTGGAATACTGGATTGTATGGTATTTCCGTTTTTAATGATTTGAGGACATTCCATATTGTTTGCCACAGTGGCTGCACCAACAGGTTAAGAGGATTCCCTTTTCTCTATATCCTTGCCAACACTTAACTTTTTGTCTTTTCAATACCAGCCATCCTTGTAGGTATGAGAATGATATCTCCTTGTGGTTTTGATTTGTATTTCCCTGATGATTAGTGATGTTGAACATCTTTTCAGGTGTCTTGGCCATCTGTAGATCTTTGAAAAGTCTGTTTGGGTCATCTGCCCACTTTTTTTTTTTAAGATTTTATTTATTTATTTGACAGATAGAGACAGCCAGCGAGAGAGGGAACACCAGCAGGGGGAGTGGGAGAGGAAGAAGCAGGCTCATAGCGGAGGAGCCTGACGTGGGGCTCAATCCCATAACGCCGGGATCACGCCCTGAGCCAAAGGCAGACGCTTAACCGCTGTGCCACCCAGGCGCCCCACATCTGCCCACTTTTTAATTGGATTATTTTTTCTTCGCTGTTGTGGGAGTTCTGTATATATTTTAGATGTTAACCCCTTATTGGATAATCATTCGCAAATGTCTTTTTCCGTTCCATAGGTTGCCTTTTAGTTTTGTTGGTTTTCCTTCACTGTGCAAAAGTTTTTTAGTTTGATATAGTCCCAGTAGTTTATTTTTGCTTTTGTTTCCCTTGCTGTAAGGAGCTATATCCAGAAAAATGTTAAGGCCTGTGTCTGAGAGATTACTGCCTATGTTTTCTTTGAAGAGTTTTATGGGTTCAGGTTTTACAGTTAGGTGTGCAATCCATTTGGAGTTTATTTTTTGTGTGTGGTATAAGAAAGCAGTCCGGTTTCATTCTTTTGCATGTAGCTGTCCAGTTTTCTGAGCACCATTTATTGAAGAGACTCTTTTCCCCCATCGTATAGTCTTGCTTCCTTTGTCACAAATTGTGTAAATATAGATTTATTTCCAGTTTCTTTCTCGTTCCGTCAAACCGTTTTTTGCCAGTACCATATTGTTTTGATTATTATAGCTTTGTAGTATATCTTGAAATGAGAAGTTTATGATAGCTGCAGCTTTGTTCTTCTCAAAAAGAAACTCTCAGGGGTGTCTGGGTGGCTCGGTCAGTGGTTAAGTGTCTGCCTTCAGCTGAGGTCATGATCCCAGGGTCCTGGGATTGAGCCCAGCACTGGGAGTCTGCTTCTCCCTCTCCCTCTTTCCTTCCCCTCTCCCCCCCCCACCTTGTGGGCTAGCTCTCTCTCTGTTGCTCTCAAATAAATAAAATCTTAAACACACACACACACACAAAACAACAACAACAAAAAACCCTCAATAGCTTTGGCTATTTAGGGAAAGTTCTGTTTTTATGTATGGTCTGGCCATTGTCCATTTATATATTTCCTCTTTCAGAGTTAATGGTTTTATGGAACCCTCTTTCCTGCTAACCTTGGGCAAGAATGTTGGACCTAAGCCAAACGCTACAGGCTTAAATAAGACAGCCATCTTGGATCTTTTAAGCATTTCAGGTCAGATCATAAGCAACATAGAGTGAGAGTCGATATCAAAAGACAGATTTGGTATTGCATCTTCTGCCAAAAACTCAGAATTGCCTGGTCAATCAACCTACTTAAGATCTAAAGTTCTAATTAAAATCTAGCAAAATGTGCAAAGCAAATTTTAATAGCTACATAAATGGACAGTTTTGTTTTCATTTTTTTAGAATTCCATTTTAATGAGTTTGCAGAGATTTCCAGTAACCCTTGAGCAATGCTGCACACATTTGATCTCTTTGTTGGTTTTGGTTTCAAAAAAAACAAAACAAAAAAAACAAAACAAAAACAACTTTGCAGGAAAGTCCCTAAAGGAGTTAACTACTACAGTTCTGTTGCATGGTGTGGTGGGTGTTCCAGTCTGTCTGGAATGGGCCCCAGCAATGCTCTTCACATGACATAATTATAAATCAAAATACATCTGTGATGAGTGAGCATGTGAGCCCATACAGTTGATCCTGCATTATGTCACTTTCAGCTGAGAAGTCATGGCTTGTTAAAAATACAATGTTTTCTGCTATTAAAAAAAAAAATCATTGGTTCTATAATTTTCTATTATGTCAAAACAGCTCTGGGTTTCTTCACGAATTCACTTAGTACCAGTGGACATAGGACGGGAGAGAGAGAACATGACAGAGTTATTACTCAAACCCATTGCTGTGGCAAAAAATCACAAGGAAATATAAAGACAGAGCCTTGCTGTCTCTGGACTAATGCTGCAAAGCTATCAAGTAGCATTTGCTTTTTTATTCCTCTTTGCATCCTAAAATGATCTAGATCATACTCACTTTGTGGAAGGCATCCACCTGTGAATCTAGAAGCCTTCTCAACTGGCAAGTGGTACTGAGTTCTTTAAAATTCCTTTTGCTGGACTGACTGCTATTCTCAGCTACTGCCTTTTGTGATGGTGACATAGCGCTGGCTGAAGTATTTAAGCAGTCCTTTTTTTTTTTTTTTTTAAATACCACTTCTGGAGACAAAGCAGTGTTCCTGTTATTTGATATCCTTGAAGCAGAAGCAGGAGCTTCAAAGGACACC
This sequence comes from Ursus arctos, assembly GCF_023065955.2. Taxonomy (NCBI): domain Eukaryota; kingdom Metazoa; phylum Chordata; class Mammalia; order Carnivora; family Ursidae; genus Ursus; species Ursus arctos. The sequence continues at coordinate 42,181,879 of NW_026622841.1, forward strand.
CTGGAGAGTCAGGGGAACAGGTTCCCCAGCTGCTTCCTGAATGATGCATTTCATTTAAACTCATTCCAAATCCATTGGCATCCCCAGCAAAAGGCCCGGTGAAATCTATCTGGAGGTGGCATGCCTTAAAGGAGGTTTTCTTTTTTAGCCTGTGTTTGCCGGGAGTGTGTTTTATGCTGCTCCTACAGCTATACAAATACACGTGGGCATGCCGGATGCCCAGACACATACGTGTGCCTTTGTATGTGGGCATTCAGCATCATTGGTCACGCGTAATAATCCATATGTGACGTGAAGATTCTTCAACATGCCTCTGTAGTTGATCAACTCCACGTTTGCTAAGTTGAAGCACAAAGGTAGACATTTGAGGGGTTTTATTAATGAAAGAGCCATTTTACTGCAAGTCCCCCACCGCAAATATGTTTTCCATATGAACCACACGATGCGATGCCTTTATTTCTGTGAGGACGATTCATGCATTGCTCCCTGAAGCCCTCTCTAGCTTAAATGAGTAGAGAAAGGGCTTTCCTTTTGACCCTTTAAGCCATAAGCAAGATGCAACAGCTGGGTGGTGGTTTTTTAATTTAATTTGGTTAAACTGTGTGATCTTTGGGAAAGCATGAAGAAGTAATTTGGATCTTGGCTTTCACTGGGACCTCCTTGGTGATCCCTGCCCTTTCCCCTTCTATTTTTCTCTCTATCTCTACCTCAAATAAAACGGGAGGCTACAGGGTTGACACCCAGGGGGCTCGACCTTGCTTTGGAGAATGTGGCAGAATACCCGGGCTGCCAAATTCCTGATGATCAGAGCGGTCTTGCTGAGGACCAATTTAAACTGGAAAGCACAGAAGCTTCATTGGGCTCTTTCAAAGTTCACGCAGCTTTAGCGCTAATCCTCTTAACATATTAAGCCAAGTGACTCACATACCATGATGGCAGTGGTTGTAAAGGCCTCTTGAGTTTTATTTACATTTCTCTGTATGGTAGAATGCAAGTCAGTTCACTCTCTTCTGAGATGCCTTCCTCACCCTCATATCCTGCCCCAAGGTGGAAATCATTTGAAGGCCAAACTGCTTACGCTAACATATTTGAAGATTTTACATAACACTGCTTTCCCAAAGTCTTGGAACACTTGCAGTACATTGGCTCAGAGATTCCTTTATTCCCCGCCCCCCCCGCCCCCCCCCCACCTTCTGCAAAGGATAACATCTTGGCTGTAGACAAGGTAAGCATTTCCAGTATGAATGTTTAATGAAGATGAAGTCCGCATGAAGCATGCTGTTTATTTTACTTTCTAATAAACCCATGCTCAGCAATAGTCTTATGACTGCTGCGACTTCTTGCAACAATTTTTCAACTGCTGCTTTGCTCAAAAGAAATTTCTTTCAACATTACCATTCTTATGATAAACTAATTATGTAAAGTGTGAAGAACCCAAGGTTGTGAAGCTAAAAATAAACTCCTAAGAAATTTTTTTTAACCTTGCTCTGGGTTATCAGAATATGTTCCAGATTCCAAATGGGTCTATAGATGTCGTGGACACTATCAAAAAAAAATTCATCATTGATGGAATAAAAAATACTTGCGTGAGTAAAGAGGCAGGAACCAGAAAAAGACCGACTTGAAATGCTAGAAGCAGGAAAGAATGGGAGAACCCAAAGGGAATGGAGCATAGGCAAATTTAAAAGATTATGTTCCAGGGGTGCCTGGGTGGCTCTGTCGGTCAAGTGTCGGACTTGTGATTTTTGGCTCAGGTCATGATCTCAAGGTCATGAGATTGAGCCCCTTGTGGGGCTCCACCCTGGGCATGGAACCTGCTTGAGATTTTCTCCCTCCCTCCCCCACCCCCTGCTTGCACATACTCTTGTTCTCTCTGAAAAACAAGTACATAAATAAAAATAATGCTTGTTTATTTAAAAAAGTGTTCCGGGCTTGGCTCAGTTGCTAGCTGGCTGGACATTTTGTAAGAGGAGGGCAAAGTAACTTGTCCAAGGTCACACAGCCATGGTTATGATGGCCATTCACTGAGGTGTTATATGCTAGCCGACTGTTAGGCACATTATGTGTATATATACATATATCCGTGTTGCAAATGGCAAGGTTTTTTTTATGGCTGAGTAGTATTCCTTTATGTACATGCCACATCTTTATTCACTCATTCATCAGTGAACACAGGTTGTTTCCACATCTTGGCCTGTTATAAATGCTGCAGTGAACATGAGGGTATAGAAATCTTTTCAAATCAGTGTTTTTATTTTCTTTGGGTAAATACCAAGAAGTGGAATTGCTGGCTCATACAGTAGCTTTATTTTCATTTTTCGAGGAACCTCCAGTGGTTGCACCAGTTTACATTCCCACCAGCAGTGCGTGAGGGTTCCCTTTTCCCCACATCCTTGCTAACACTTGTTCATTCTTTTTGATTCCAGACATTCTGACAGGTGTGAGTGGTATCTTATTGTGGTTTTAATTTTCATTTTCCTGGTGATGAATGATGCTGAGCATCTTTTCATGTGTCTTGGCCATCTGGATGTCATCTTTGGAAAAATGTCTTTCAGAACCTCTGCCCATTTTTTAACTGGATTTTTTTTTTCTGTTATATGAAGTGCTTATGTATTTTTGATAGTAACCCCTTATTAGGTATATGATTTGTGAATATCTTCTATTCAGTATGTTGCCTTTTCATTTTGTTAATGATTTCTTTTGCTGTGCAGAAGCTCTTCAGTTTGATGTAGTTCCCTTTAATTTTTTGCTCTTGCTGTCTTTGCTTTTAGAGTCAGATCCAAAAAACTCTTACCAAGACTATGTCAAGGAGTTTATCACCTATGTCTGTTTTCTGTTGTTGGTGGCTTAAAAGGACACTTTTTCCCCCCAGTTCTAGAAGCCAAGCCTGAAATCCGTATCACTGAGCTGAAATCAAGTTGTTGCCAGGGCCATGTTCCCCACAGAGGCTACAGGAGAGCATACCTTCTTGCCTCTTCCAGCTTCTTTAAAGATTTTATTTATTTATTTGACAGAGACCGCGAGAGAGGGAACACAAACAAGGGGAGTGTGAGAGGGAGAAGCAGGCTTCCCGTGGAGCAGGGAGCCTGATGCGGGGCTCAATCCCAGGACCCTGGGATCATGACCAGAGCTGAAGGCAGATGCTTAACGGCTGAGCCACCCAGGCGCCCCCCTCTTCCAGCTTCTGTGGCTGCCAGCATTCTGTGGCTTGGGGCCACATCACTCTAATCTCTGCCTATGTGCTCACATGGCCATTTCCTCTTTGTCAAATCTCACTCTGCCTCTCCTTTTATAAAGTCATTTGTGACTACATTTGGGGCCCACCCAGATGAGAATAAATCTCCCCATCTCCGGTTGTTTACATATCTTATGAAATTCTCAAGCTAATCACATATACCAAGCACAGCTCCCCCCACCCCCCACCAGTCATGAGATAATTTTCACAGGTTCCAGGGATTAGGACATGAATATCTTTTAGTGGGGTGGGGGGCATTATGTAGCCTACTACACAAGTCATGAGATTATAAGGGCTTTCAAGAGATTTTTCACCTAAGAGTGTTAGTATGAATTCTAGTTAACCATTTTTAAGTGATAAGGATTTTTAAAAAATGACTTTGTATGTTCTAATAGCAGTTGTAGCATTTAGAAATTGTATTCAGTTACTTGCAACAGTGTCCTAGAGTGACTACCCCTTTCAAAAAAGGTAGCTTAAATAAGAACATTTAGAAGTAGGCAGCCCAGGACTAACTAGTATGTGCCTTTAAGAAATCATCAGGGGTCTGGTATTTTTCCATCTCTATGCTGTGTCACCTGGATTCTGTCCTCAGGGTTACTTTGCATTTCAGGATGGCTGCTGAACCTCCAGACATTACATCTAGATACCAAGCATCAGAAAGGTATAACACCAGTTTACGGCCTAATATCAGGAACATACTAGATGTACTGAGATGCAAAGTTGGGAAATTTAGTTTTCTACCTGGGCAACATGAGCCAATTATTTTTTTTTTTTAAGAGGAGACAGATGTTGGATGTCAATTAGCAGTCTTTCCACAGTAGTAAACTCTTAAAAAAAAAAAAAAACAAAAAAAAACAAAAAACTCCCCCTTTTTTGATCCATTTAAAAATTTTGTTGAAGAATAATTGACCTTCAGCATTGTTTTTCAGGCGTACTATGAAGTGATTCAGTATATTATGAAATGGTCACAGTCTAGTTACCATCTGTCACCAGTTAAGTAATTATATTCCTTATGCTGTACATAATCTTCCAGTTATAAGACATGAGAACATAATCTCTTAACTCCCTTCACCTGCTTCATCCCCGCACCTCCTCTGGTGGCCATCGGCCCTCTGTATGAGTCTGTGTCTGTTTTGTTTTATTAATCATTTTTATTTTCTTATCTTAGTCACCATACAGTACATGCCCAGTTTTTGATGCAATGTTCCATGATTCATTATTTGCATATAATACCCAGTGCACCATGCAATATGTGCCCTCCTTAATACCCATCACCGGCCTATCCCAGTTGCCCACCCCCTGCCCCTCTGAAGCCCTCAGTTTGTTTCCTAGAGTCCATAGTCTCTCATGGTTCATTCCCCCTTCTGTTTACCCCCCCTTCATCCTTCCCTTCCTTCTCCTACTGATATTCCCATTTCTTTTTTTTTTTTTTAAATGATTTTTTATTATGTTAGTCACCATACAGTACATCCCCGGTTTCCGATGTAAGGCTCGATGATTCATTAGTTGCGTATAACACCCAGTGCACCATGCAATACGTGTCCTCCTTACTACCCATCACCGGTCTATCCCATTCCCCCACCCCCCTGATCTTCCTATTTCTTATGTTCCATAAATGACTGAAACCGTATGATAATTGTCTTTCTCTGCTTGACTTATTTCACTTAGCATAATCTCCTCAAGTCCCATCCATGTTGCTGCAAATGTTGTGTAATCGTTCTTATGGCTGAGTAACATTCCATTGTATGTATGGACCACATCTTCTTAATCTAGTCATCTGTTGAAGGGCATCTCAGCTCCTTCCATGATTTAGCTATTGTGGACAATGCTGCTGTGAACATTGGGGTGCATATGGCCCTTCTCTTCACTATGTCTGTATCTTTGGGGTAAATACCCAGTAGTACAATTGCTGGATCATAGGGTAGCTCATTTTTTAACTTTTTAAGGGACCTCCACACTGTTTTCCAGAGTGGCTGTGCCAACTTGCATTCCCACCAACAATGTAGGAGGGATCCCCTTTCTCCACATCCTCTCCAACATTTGTTGTTTCCTGCCTTGTCCATTTTTGCCATTCCAACTGGTGTAAGATGGTATCTCAAGGTGGTTTTGATTTGAATTTCCCTGATGGCTAATGATTTTGGACATTTTTTCATGTGTCTGTTAGCCATTTGTGTGTCTTCATTGGAAAAGCGTCTGTTCATATCTTCCCATTTTTTGATTTGATTGTTTCCCGTGTATTGAGTTTGAGAAGTTCTTTGTAGATCTTCGATACTAGTCTTTTATCTGTAGTGTCATTTGCAAATATCTTCTCCCATTCCGTGGGCTGCCTCTTAGTTTTTTTGACTGTTTCCTTGGCTGTGCAGAAGCTTTTTATCTTGATGAAGTCCCACAAGTTCATTTTTTCTTTTGTTTCTCTTGCTTTTGGAGATGTGTCATGAAAAAAGTTGCTGTGGCCGATGTCAAAGAGGTTGCAGCCTATGTTCTCCTCTAGGATTTTGATGGATTCCTGTCTCACATTGAGGTCTTTCATCCATTTGGAGTTTATTTTTGTGTATGGTGTGAGAGAGTGCTCAAGTTTCATTCTTTTGCATGTAGCTGTCCGATTTTCCCAGCACCATTTATTGAAGAGACTGTCTTTTTCCCACTGGATGTTTTTCCTGCTTTGTCAAAGATTAGTTGCCCAAAGAGCCAAGAATCCATTTCTGGGCTCTCTATTCTGTTCCATTGGTCTGTGTGTCTGTTTTTGTGCCAGTACCATGCTGTCTTTGTGATCACAGCTTTGTAGTATAGCTTGAAGTCTGGCAACGTGATGCCCCCAGCTTTGTTTTTCCTTTTCAACAATTCCATGGCGATTCGGGGCCTTTTCTGGCTCCACACAAATTTAAGGGCTGTTTGTTCCAGTTCTTTGAAAAATATCATTGGTATTTTGATCGGGATGACATTGAAAGTGTAGATTGCTCTGGGTAGCATAGACATTTTAACTATGTTAATTCTTCTGATCCATGAGCATGGAATATTTTTCCATCTTTTTGTGTTGTCTTCAATGTCTTTCAAGAGTGATTTGTAGTTTCTAGAATATAGATCCTTTATGTCTCTGGTTAAGTTAATTCTGAGATAACATGATTTTTGGTGCTATTGTAAATGGGATGGATTCCCTAATTTCTCTTTCTTCAGTCTCATTGTTCGTGTATAGAAATGCAACTGATTTCTGAGCATTGATTTTTGTATCCTGCCACATTACTGAATTGTTCTATAAGTTCTAGTAGTTTGGGGGTGGAGTCTTTTGGGTTTTCTATATAGAGTGTCATGTCATCTGCGAAGAGAAACAGTTTGACTTCTTTGCCGATTTGGATACCTTTTATCCCTTTTTGTTGTCTGATTGCTGTTGCAAGGACTTCTAGTACTATATTAAATAATAATAGAGTGTGCATCCTTGTCGTGTTCCTGATCTTAAGGGAAAGGCTTCCAGCTTTTCCCCATTGAGAATGATATTCGCCGTAGGATTTTCATAGATGGTTTTTATGAAATTGAGGAATGTACCCTCTATCCCTACACTCTGAAGGGTTTTAATCAGGAAAGGATGCTGTATTTTGTCAAATGCTTTTTCTGCATCAATTGAGAGGATCATATGGTTCTTGACTCTTTTCTTGTTGATATGATCTATCAGACTGATAGATTTGTGAATGTTGAACCACCCTTGCATCCCAGGGATGAATCCCACTTGGTCTTGATGGATAATCCTTTTAATGTTCTGTTTTTTAAGATATAAACAAAATTCCCTGTTGTCGTTCTAATACCCTCTAGGTCCATCCATGTTTTTGCAAAAGGCAAGATTTCATTCTTCTAATGGCTAGCATTCCATTATGTGTATCCACACATACACCACATCTTTATCCATTCATTGATCAATGGACATTGAGATTGCTTCCATATCTTGGCTATTATAAGTGAGGTTTCAAACATAGGGATACATGTCTTTTTGAGTCAGCATATTCATTTTCTTCAGATAAGAACCTAGAAGTGGAATAGCTGCATCATACAGTAGTTCCATTTTAAGTTTTTGAGGAACTTCCATACTGTTTTCCATAGTAGCTGTATGAATTTATATTCTCACGAACAGTTCATAGGGGTTCCGTTTTCCACCACATCCTCACCAATCCTTGTTATTTCTTGGCTTTTTGGTAATGGCTGTTCTGACAGGTGTAAGGTGTTGTGTAACTGGGAACCTGCTGGCTTTAGCAGGGCAGCTGGAGAGTGCAGGAACTGTGTGTTTTGCCAGTGCTAGCAAGGTAGAGTGGGAATACAGAAATGGTACCACTTCATCTAGAGAGTCCCAGTAGGTTCCTGATCCTCTGGCAGATATTCTAAGATTAGCAAATGGATCTCCATCACAAGTAATCTAGGCACTTTTTAAACTGCTTTTGTTCTGGGCCTTAAGTCAGTTTAAAGGTGCCTTAAGAGTGGAATCTCCATTGCCTACAGCTTTTCGGATCTCTTGGACATAAGCCTTGTTTTTCAAAGCTGGATGTCTTAGGGGTCTTGTCTCTCTAGTGCAGGTCCCAAGGGTTATAGTGCCTGCTGTAGAACACCAGTTCTTCCCTTCTCGGGGAGCTCTTGCTGTGTGAGATCCTTCTTGTTGGTGGCTCACTATACTGGGGCTGAGGTTTTGGTAACAACGTATTTCTGACTCTTCTATCCATCTCTGTGTGACCTTTTCATTATTTTGAAGGAGCTGTTCAGTTAGCTTTCAGGTCTCCTTCAGTGGAAATTTTTCCATCTATAGCTGTAGATCGTGTGTCCACAGGAGGAAGTTAGTTCAGGATCTCCTGGAGCACCATCTTGGACTGCCCTCCAAGCTACATATATTTTTTAGAATCCTTAAAATCACCCAAAAAGGTAAGGATAATTACATTATTTTTAAAGTTGTAAAAACCAGGCTTGGAGAATTATCTGCCCATTGTCATTCACACAGATTATAAATGGCAGACCTGAGATTCACAATCAGGTTTGTCTAATTTCAAAATCCCTTTTTAATTATGCTGTATTACACTCACACAGCTGGCAAAAATTCTGGTGGGTTTTGATAAACATGGAGAAGCAGTTTCAACCATCCATTTTCCCTCTTCCCTCAGGTAAAATAAGTACTCGCTCTGTATGTCAAGATAGAGTAATGCTGGAGAAATAGAGAAAGAAAGTCTTTATTTGTTGAGATTTGGAAAACAGCTTCTGGTAGAAAGGAAGGAGCCCAGAAATGAAGGGTGAAGTATTGGAGTATGTGCCACTGTATTTAAAAAACCCACTTATTTTTAGACCAGTTGGAAAGTAGAAACAAGTATAAAGAAAAAGTCAGGGGCGCCTGGGTGGCACAGCGGTTAAGCGTCTGCCTTCAGCTCAGGGCGTGATCCCGGCGATCTGGGATCGAGCCCCACATCAGGCTCTTCTGCTATGAGCCTGCTTCTTCCTCTCCCACTCCCTCTGCTTGTGTTCCCTCTCTCGATGGCTGTCTCTATCTCTGTCGAATAAATAAATTAAAATCTTTAAAAAAAAAAGTCAGTTATTACAAAGTAAATTTAATATCTTAAAAGAATGAAACACTCCATGTGTAAATTAGAAACTCTCCCAACCTCAAACAGGCACCAAAAAATGTTGATCCAAAATACTTCGTGTTGGAAAACGAAAAGTAAAAATTATAAGATTTAGAATGCAATTCCTTGTATGTGTGGTCACTGATGGCTGTTACTCATATGTTAGTAATGTACCATTAATCTTTTCAGCCTAACTAGAGCTAGGAACACTGATCTTTAAATAGTTCATGAGATGGGAGGACCATCTGACCCATTTTAGAGATGATGCAGTGAGAAGACCATTGGCCTTGAAACTAGATGAGTTTCTGTCACAGCTCCACAATGTGTGACAGTGGGAGGGTACTTAGCTTCCCTGCGTCTTAGTTTTCATTTCCAAAACAAGGCTCATAATACCTACTTCAAAGTTTAACATGAAGTGTGATAACATATATAGAAGTATTTAGCCGTTAGTGGCATAGGGTAGAAACTCGGAAACATGACCTGTCTTTACTATTCCATTAGGTCTTACTCAAATCCCAGTTCCACAGCTGAATTCAATTTATCCTACAGAAGAGGTCACTGGAGGCAGATGAGCCATTCACATGTTTGTCATGATTTTTCAAATGTGGATGTGCAATGTCTATTTGAGCCTCAGACATGTCCTCCCCACTCCAAACCATCATGTAGATTCTGATACATCTTATTTCTGACTCCTAACACATCACTGGTTTTGGGATATAATATAATCACTAAGAATATATGAAGAGGTTTGACTATATAGTTGTAGATTCAAATCCCATATTCAGCATTTAAAATTTCTATGATTGGAAGAAACATATTTGTCCTTCTGTGACTCAATTTTTCTCATTTGTAAAATTAGGGTAACAATAGTTCCTAACTCATTTTTGTGAGTTAATGAAGTCCTTGGAGATAATATCTGGGAAGTAATAAGTACTAATTAGTGCTAGCTGTGATAATATCGTATTTAAGAATGAGACCTTATCACTTAGGATTGTCATAACTATCTGAATCTTCTGTGCATTTAACATGTTCTTTCAACTCCTCTCCACACCTCTACTTGTATATGGATGTCTGTGGACCATATGTAGTTATTTTCATAGAAATAGAATGAACTAGTTGGATATATGTGGTCTCGATTTTATTCAACGCTGCCAGATTGAACATCTCTTTGCTCTCTTGCTATCCCAGGTTAAACTGATGAGAAATTTTTGGTCATGCAGTTTGCCTGTTTTTCCATTTGGAATGTCTGCCTCTTGCCGGATTGTAGGAATTCCTAACGTATTTCAAATCTGAATTCTTTGTCAGTTATAAACATTGAGAAGCAGTGTTGCGTTGCCATTACTAGTACAATGTTAAGTCAGACCGCCTTGGTTCAAACGCTGGCTCCCTGTTCACTAGCTTTGTGACCTTGCTCAAGTTCCTTCACCCCTCAGAGGTTCAGTTTCCTCCTTCATGGAGAACAATGAGGACTAAATGGGTCAATGCCTGCAAACCACTTAGAATGGAACCTGGCACAGAGTTGTCTTTTGGAAACCTTTGATATGCCTAAAACAGTGATTCTCAGTTTTGTTTTTTGACTGTTCTGAATTTTTTACGCTACTCTTATACTCAACTTCATTCATTCTCCTTTATGAAATCTTGTATTCTTTGGGTCAGGAAACATGTCTTGGTAATTTTTCATTTCCAAGTCCTTAATAAACAGCCTGGCCTTATAGAGGGGTTCATTAAATGTTTACAGAATGAATGCATGGATGGATGCCTTTGGTGTCCTGTCAACTCTGTTCGTACTAAAGTCCTCTTTCATTATCTTAAGATATAGTTATGTGACACCTGAAGGGCAGGTTACTTTCTTTTATTATGCCTGTGATTAAATCTGTAGAGGGACTCCCTTTGGGGATTTATAATAGCTTGGCTTCTGAGACACAGTATCTTACACACTTAAAATTTCAACAAGACTAAATGCTTCCCACATATTACAACTTTCTGCGAAGTTAAAACATTTATTCCAGTCTCATCATGCAGGTCAGTTCTCGAAGCTTTATATGTCCCTGTGGTATGTGAATGGAAAGACACCACTGATCTCTTGATAAAAATTCCATAAGTAGGGCCCAAGGAGACCTGCCCAGAGCCCAGAATGAATTGTAGATGGACTTAGGATGAGCCATTCCATCCCATCCTCCCTTACAGGTGAGGTGTCTAGGTTATTTTTTTGTAGCTTAAAATCCTAGAAATATTCAGATTATCTCAAAGTGACCTTGAGTTTCAAGATCCTCTGAACTCATAAGAAAAATGTTTCCAACCTTGGCAATTTCCCTTAACTTGGCATTGAGCTTCAGTATTGATAAAAATCAATAGAGTATCTCACAGAACAAAAAGTAAATGATGAAAAGTATGTATTTACGCAATTTAGAAGGACTGAGAAAATGCAAGGAGGAATGCAAATGAGTAGACAGAAGTGACTTTGAATGATAATTTTTACAATACATTAAAATCTAGTAGGCCCTTTTTTCATAATTCATATACTAAATATTTGACTAAAACTGTGAGGATAAATGGGAAATAAGGAACATAGGAACATAAATATTGCCAAAGCAATAGAAAAGGTGTATAGTGAAAAACTTGCTATTACTGTTAATGTGTAAATGAAAATGTGTGGCCATTAAATTAGTTCTCATATAGGGTTATCATTAGTGAATTTTTATTTATTCTACCTGACCTCGTAAGTAGAAGACTTTCAATGGAGCTGAGCCATAGAGAACATGGATATAATACAAACTCTGTTTCCTCTTTAATCTGTCTGTGTCTTTTGCTTTTTGACTCTGTCTTCACTGAAGTTGCCTTAATGAATTTTGCAATTTTTAGCTAATGGATGGGAATTAATACCCAGCAACTAAAAAAGCACCTGTATTGTTTCCCCTCCTTCCCTAATTTCTTCTGGCTCTCCTAGGTAAATCACATTAATGTAGCCTGGGTATTACACTTGGATCGAACAACAAAGTTGTGGGTTTCATTGATTATTTTCAATTGAGTCTTCCTCTCCTGCTCTAAGCAGAACTGTGCACAGACTCCGAGCTTCTCTTATCCCTCAATTGCACAGGCCTTTTGAGGTTCGTTAGTAGTAAATAAGGACCAGACTGGCAATGCGTGGACTTCCTCAGCCTTCTCCTTTCCCATTCATTCATTCATTCATTCAGCAAACAGCAATTAAGTGCCAAATATAGGACACTTATTCAGTGCTGGAAATGCGGAGATGAATAAAACGTGGCCCTGTCCTTAATGAACTGAGGTCAAGTGAGAGACAATAAAACTGTTACTCTTTTAAGCTAAGTGTTTTGGGCGTGATGGGAGAAGGTCTGCGAGGCAACCTCACCTGTCCTTAGAGGGGAAGGGGGTGGTAGAACAGTCTTACTGCTGGAGAACGAGGTAAACGGAACTTCCAAGAATGAATAGGGATTAGTCTTTGGAGAGCATTCTAGGCTTTGGGGAGCCATGTGAACAATGACTCAGAGGTATAAAACCCTATGTCTGAAATCTCTCCGTATTTACAGGACGAGGAGAGTGGAGATAAGGAAGACCAGGAGAGTTAGTAAAGGACCAGGATGGAAGGTGAAAAGGACATTATCATGCTTAATTGTGAAAACATCAGGGAACCATCCAGGGTCAACACATAAGAATGTCATAGGTGATGTAGGGTACCCTCAATTTAAAGAGAAAGGGATTGATGGCAAAACTGAAATGGAGGTAAGGATAAAAGGAGGAGATGTTGATATGTCCAGGTTGGATTTGAGTATCCAGGGTGGTTTCTGATATATTGAGGGGGAGAAGATACTTGGGAGGAAAGATGAATTCCATTAGGGATGTTTTGAGTTTCAGATACAAGTGCTATCTGTCCATCACCTAGGTGACCTCGACATGTAGATATCATAAACCCAGATGGTATCTGGACAATCAGATTGTACTGTGCAGGTTGTAAGTATAGTTTCAGGGTAGTAATGCTAGAACTCACATGTTCAGTTAGGAAATGAAATTTATCTCAAAGCATCTCCTTTCCCTCCATCAGTGTCTAGTAATCCCTGTGTTCTTAATTACTAGTGTCTAGGTTTAACTTAAGTATGGGTAAATGGGAGGGTAGGTCTCTTAACTACACCTGGCTCAGTAAGATAAGAACCATGACTGAGGTGGATGCCTTTAGCTTAAGGAAACCAACAGCCAATAGGACTGCCCTTGAGATGCATTGCTTAGGATGGGCCTGCCTACTCCCTGCCTACTGCCCTGTTATGGACTGTTGGTAGTTTCCTCCCCCACCCCAAATTCATATAGCGAAATCCTCACCCTCACTATGATGGTATTGGAGATGGGGCCTTTGGGAGGCAATTTGGGTTAGAGTAGGTCATGAGAGTGGTGCCCTCATGATAGGATTAGTGCCCTTATTAAGAGATATGGGACCTTTTTCTGCTCTCTGCCATATGAGGATGCAAGAAGAAGATGGCTATCTGCAAACCAGGAAGTTCAGCCAACAGCCTCTAGGTCTGATAGCACCCTGATCTTGGATTTCCAGTCTCTAGAACTGTGAGAAATTAAACCTCAAGCCGTTCAGTCTGTGATATTCGTTAGAGAAGCCTGAACTAAGACACCAATGAAAATGTTATTCTAGGAGAATTGTGTCTTTCTCTTCACACAGACCCTTGACCCAGGCCACCCCAACACACTTGTCCATTTGTAGCGTTGCAGGGAATGTGTCAGAGGCCTTAGTTCTTCCTGCTAGAAAACCCCTGTGCTACTTTTGCAAATGAACCAACCTATCCTTTGAGCATGCACATTAAAGTGGGCAGGAGTTTGTTAAACTGAACAAATAGAGCTGAAACTCTCCCAAAAGGTGCCTGCTACCTCCCCCAGAGCAAGCAGTGCTGCTTGTCCTTCATTTATATAACTAAGTGAAGCACTCTCATCATCCTTCCTGAAGTAGGGAAAATGTCTCTTCAGTGACTTCTCCTCCTCCTAGGCATATGAACGGTTGATCTGACAAGGCATTGACTTACATAAGTCTGGGGCTTGGGAGGAAGAAGTGGACAGAACATAGAGGTCTTGAATAAGTTCTCCCAGGGTGGGATTACAGGGTTAGAAGTTCTGAAGTGACTAATATTTAGGGAACACCAACAGAAGTGGAAGGGGGAGTAAGAGAAGAACAGGATGTGGAAAAGGATTGGCCAGAGAGGAAAAGTTGTGCAAAGAGCCAACTGGGAGAGCGTTCCAAGGAAGGAGTGGTCTAGGTGGAGTGTTAACTGCTCAAGAATTTAAGTGAGACAAAGGCTGAGAAATGTTTCCTTCTACATCTAGACTCAGAAGGCAACATTGAGCTTTGGCAGTTGTGTTGATAGTAGGACTCTGTGTGCAGTGAGCTGAAATAAAAGTGTGACAGCATGCCGTGTGTGTGTCTCATAAACATTTTGTGAGAGAATCCAGGCAGAACAGGCTCTGAGATGCAGAGTAAAATGGGATCATGGTAGAGGATAAAGCAGTGTGGCAGGAGTTTGCCAACTACAGGGACCAAAATTACCCTTAGACGTTTAGGGAAGGTGAGGGGGAGGAGTTGCGAGTCCTGCCCCCTTCTTCCCTCAGCTCCGCCTTTGCCAGGGCCAATCCTTAATGTAGCTTGGTACAGTCCAGGAGGTGAGAATTGCCTGGGGAGGGAGTAAAGGCAGGATTTTAGGAAAGTTGCATAAAGGAGGGGGAAAGAAAGAGACGTAATCACAAATAATCTGGAAGGGACAGACAGGGATTGCTGGAAAAGGACTAAAACTAGTTATAATAATTAACACTTCAACACCTTAACTGACTGGATGTTTTAAAAGTCAGATGGACTGAGTTTACTTAGGTACCTCATAAGACGTATTAAACAACCACAGGTTCTTGTTTTTTTTTTTTTTAAAGGAAAATGAGCCCATCTATATATTTTCTTTTTTATTATTCTCAGCCGTTTTTAAGGCTTTATGTTGCCAAAACAAGCAGTTAGTCAACCAGCCGGTCATTTCAGGAGGAAAACAAGGCCTTCAGAAGAGTAATGTTTCAACACGCGTGCCCCAAGCCCCAGCTGTTTGGCTGGACTTTGCACTTTTTTTGTAATATTGGCTTTGAAAGACCTAGATCTTGTGGCCTGGAATAGAAATGAAAGAAAGGCTGTTAAAATGTGAATAGTCGTTGAGGATTATAGCAAAAAAGATAACGCTACAATATCTCCTCCTGATCCAGTGACTGTTTCTATAAAGCTTTATACTTCATTGTATGATTTCCCATAAAATCATAGGGATAGACTAGAGGCAGGCATGAGCATTATTTACATTTCAGAGAAGTAGAAACGAGAGCCTCAAGAAATTACATGTTTGGAGCAATTCCAGGCAACACATCATGGGCAGGACCATAAACAAAGCTTGTGCTTTTCAAAATCCCACTCTGGGCTTCATCTGTTATACCACGTGATTTCCATGTTGTAATGAACCGGTCTTCCTCCAGTGGCATGCACCCTGTGGGCTCTCAGTGCTTATTTGCTGAAGATAATATAATGATCGCAATAACGATCATCCTCGGGAATGAACAAATGGTAAGCAGCCAAAGGGAGCCGAAGGGGAGAGAAGTGTTTATGGAATTTTATTGTTAGTCATGATGGTGTAAATGTAAAAACACTGGAACGTCGAAAGCAGGGAAATGTTGGAGAGCGGGCCTGTCTTCATTTCAGTTTAAATTTTGAATTTCATGACACTGAAATAAATGGAGTGTTTTAAAATTCTTAACAAAATTAGTTCTTACCAAAAGAAGGATGTGATGACATTTTTGATAGAAAACAACTGATAAAATTCCAAGTGGGGAATACCCGTTAAAACGGAGCGTCTAGTGTAAGAACGAGCAGATGTGAAAACTCTTCACCCTGAGGTCACAAGGAAATGAATTAATGAATTCACAGGCAATTCTTTATCAGTCACATAAGAAAACTTGAGGCAGTACCAGAATGCCCATGGCAAGCAATTCACTTGGCATCTGACTAATGCCAATGTCAACCCTCAGATGTTGAATGTTGGCCTGAAGACTTCAGCGATGTTCTTTGCTACTACATCCGCAAGATGATACACAGCAGGGCAGCTTTGGTTATGGGCTTTTTTGTCTATTACACATCATCTTTGTTTTCTACCATGACATTTTTTCCTGCCCATTTTGGAACTAAAACCACTCAGGGTTGGGATTGGCTTTCTACTTTAAGGGTAGCATAATCTGATCCAAATGCAGCCCATTACTGGCCAGAGCCTTCTATTAAATTCTGCTTCCCTGTAAAATGTTTAATTGGTTGTACGACTTTGGGCAAGTGACAAAGGCGCTGGGTCTGACTTTCCTAGTTTATGAGTTAGGTTCTTTCCAGGTTTAAAATTACATGATTTCTTACCTGTTTCATCTAAGTAGTGAATTACTACGCAAATTACTTTCATATAAAATGTTACAATTGTACAAAAAAAAATCAAGGCAGAAATGAACATAGTGACATTGTTGAGATCAAGGGAGTTATAAGGGCACTTGCTGTGGGGCCTCAGCAAGGCAGGCAGAGGAAGAAGTAGGGTGAGATGAAGGGTACTTCCAGAGCTGCTCAGTCTAGAGTATTACCTGGGGGAGGTCACCTGCATCCGTCCCAGTTGGGAGTGGGCCCAAGAGGCAGATTCTTATCTTGGGTCGATATTTTTGAAAACGTGTTCCACAGAACATGAATTGCAGGGATCTTTCACAGAAATTACATGGAAGGGGGGCTCTGTGGTAGTATAAACCTAGGAACATGCTGGGTTCAATAAAATCAGAATTCTTCACTGAAGGGTTTTCAGAGTTCTTGGTAAACTAATATGTGGTATCCTTACTAATTCCCAATATCTAGTAGTTCTCAAACTCATCTGAATGTGAAATGCTTCTTTTACGTGGAGATTCTCAAGGTTTCAATTTTCCAATGAATGTTTTTGTGAACATTCTTGGTAGTGATTCTTGGCAAGTTCAAGTTCACCCCAGAGTGGGGGCCCAAGGGGTCAATCTGATGTGAGACTTGTCCTTAACAAGTCCTGAACTTATAGGTAACTCTTGGGGCACAACCAGCTTCCAGAATATAAAAGTTAAACTTCAGCTTGTTTTTGGATGGTCTTTCTTATTTGCTTGATCTTCACCTCCTGAACAAGGGTTAGTTCAGTTTTGAGTGCAAGAATATTTTAAAGCTGTGTCACCTATTTGTATATCCTCCTGAGGTCTTACTAATACATCGTCCTTTTCATTCCTAAAGAATTTCAGAAAATATTTTATTAGTCTCTTCATCATAAACTTGATGAACCTGGCAACTCATTTGCTGAATGGCATCAGAAATCTCCAATTTATCTGCTCAATTTTCATATATTCGATCACATTAAAAACCCTTCCTCATGTAATTGATAATGCGTAAGTTCCAGATTTCTGAAAACTCTTTCAGAGAGTAGGGTAGAAATTTAAGAATTGACCAAAAGATATATAATGCTGCTTTAGAAGTTTGGAAACTTCTTGAATGAGACAAAACTCATTTTGGAGCTACACAAACCAAATGAATACTTCATCTCCAGGTATGTCTTTATCTGAAACATTTAAAAAGTATGGTAATATTTGGGAAAAACAAATTTAAAGGAAAGCAGAATCCCTGTTGGAGGAGGAACCTATTACAGTCTGCTGCCACTGGACAGCAGAGAGCCACCTCCGTCTAAGAGGAATTTAATGTGTTTTTCACCTGCAAATAACCAGGAAAAACTATGTAGATGGAAAAAAATGACAGTGACTTTTATCAAGGTACTGCACATATGCATTTGACAAACACCTCATGGTATGTTTTTTTTTTTTTTTAATGTATTTAGTTTGATAGGTCTCTTTGGAAATATGCTGAGCAAAACCATACTGTTTGAAAGCCTTCATATAGGCCCTGAAAATGCCGGCTGAGGTTTATTTAATTTTAGCTTATCAGAATATTGTTAGGTGAGAGCTCTGTGGAACCCAAGCAGTTCACGCCTCTGCTTAGAAATGACTTTATTAACCTCAAACACTAGGGTGGAAGACACAAGTGCAAGAGCAATTCATATTTATTGGTATCACAATATGGCACATAGTACTAATACCATACCCCGTCAGAAGCAGAACCACCTAGATAAAATGCTTTATCCCAATAAAAGAAGAGTTGGGAAGAGGGAAAAGAGGTATCATTAAACATTTGAGACCACAGTGTAAGACTTTTAACTGATTACAATTAGAAAGTAAACTTGCTTTTTTAAAGATTTTGTTTGACAGGGGGAGACAGAGAGGGAACACAAGGGGAGTGTGAGAGGGAGAAGCAGGCTTCCTGCTGAGCAGGGAACCCGATGTGGGGCTCGATCCCAGGACTCCGGGATCATGACCTGAGCCCAAGGCAGATGCTTAATGGCTGAACCACCCAGGCGGCCTGAAAGTAAACACTTTCTAATTGTCAATTTGGAAGTTGCTAAGAGTACATGTTAAAAGTTCTCATCACAAGGGAAAAAAGTTATGTAGCTATGTGTGGTGATGGATGTTAACTAGACTTGTGATCATTTTGCAGTATACACATAAATCATGTTATACACCTGGTGCTAACAGAGCATATTTTGAAAAAAAATTAAAAGGGTGAACACTTGATTTCTCTATCACCTCCTTCCCACCCTGGTATGGCAGTGACACTTTTTGGATTTGAAAGATCTTTAATTTAGCAACCCCTGTACGTTTTGGTCTCAGGTGCCTTTGCATTTTCAGATGTTTTCAGGATCCTAAAAAGGTTTTATGTGGGTTATATGTATCAACATTCAGTGTCAAAATTTCAAGAGCCATTTTTAAAATGCTAGCATGCATAGATATACAGGTCATTAGTCATCAGAAATGACATGATCATGTTGTTTCTGGAATACTCTGCTGAACACCTGTATGAGAATAAGAATGACCCAGGCCAAAAAAAGTTCCAGTACTAGAAGTTTTACCTTATATACCCCCAGAAAGGGACTCAGGGACCTCAAATGAGACCCTGGACCATACTTTGAAACTGCTGCATTAAGTCATTAATCAATATAACAAATGTCTCCTGTGGGCTGGGTGCTGAAAGAGATACTAAAGGTATGTGGTTAAAGGACTTGATCTTTTTGATACTTTCGTTGCTTAGACAATGCAGTCTATAAGCTTCAAATTAAGCTTCTCTAAGGCAAAGATTGTTTTAGTCCTAGTATAGCCTCAAGGTTCTTTAGACACATTGTAAATGCTTAATATTTACATAATAAATGGGCAGTCCAAGGCTTATCTGTATTAAATTTCCGACCTTTATCTTTGAACCTGTGATGCTTACTAGATCCAGAAACACACAAAGGTACACCACTTCAGACACGGATAGCTCTCCCTCTCTCATTCACAAAATCAAGTCGTGAGAAAACCATAATAGGAGAAACCAAATCAAATGCCAGAGCCAAGGAGATATAAAAGCAAATTTTTTTTTTTAAAGAATTTATTTGACAGCCAGCTAGTGAGAGCAGGAACACAGGGGGAGTGGGAGACGAAGAAGCAGGCTCCCAGCTGAGGAGCCTGATGTGGGGCTCGATCCCAGACTGCCGGGATCACGCCCTGAGCCAAAGGCAGACGCCTAATGACTGAGCCACCCAGGTGCCCCAAAAAGCAAATCGTTAATCAGTTCTGCAGCATCATTCTCTGAAGAATTTTGAATGCTAACAATTGATAGTTAATGAAACAGATAAACCTCTTGAACTCAGCCAGACCTGGGTCCACATGCATTGAGGCCAGAGTCTAAGCTATGGAACCATGGAAAAAAGTTTTCTCTGAGCTTTTTTCTTCCTCTTTTTTTTTTTTTTAAAGGGGGATGGTGGTGGTGCGAGAAAAAAGGTTATTATGAAAGAGTAGATGGATGTGAATAAAGTTTAGCACCTTCAAAAGATGATGCAAATATAAGCTTTTAATTCTCATAGTAATGTCAAATTATCTGCATTTACAGAGAAAATACAATAGAAAATAACTCCAAGATATGGGAATGAGGCAGTGAGATGGATCCCCAATTCCTTGATGAAATTAAGAAAAGGGGGGTGGGATTGTAGACCTATAATCAGAAGGGCCTCTGATGACAATGACAAGAGGCAGAGGGTGACATAGACATAAAACATGTGCCTCAGAGAGGAAGGTCCTTCCCCCCCCGCCCCCCCCCCCCGGAAGGCAGAGGTGAAATGATTTTGAAAAAGTAGTGCAGAGGTTGAAGAGATTCTAAGACCATGTTGGGCACTATGGCTCATGAGCCACAAAAGAATGAAAAGCCTGCTTGTTAGGCTTCTTGGTAATTCCTGTTACTCCAGAAATTTTGGGGGTAATTACATATTTATAACTGCTTCAGAAACTAGAAAAAAGTGAACAGAATGGCTGGAATCCTTTTTTTTTTTTTTTTTTTTTTAAAGATTTTATTTATTTGACAGACAGCCAGCGAGAGAGGGAACACAAGCAGGGGGAGTGGGGAAGGAAGAAGCAGGCTCATAGCAGAGGAGCCTGACATGGGGCTCGATCCCAGAACACCGGGATCACGCCCTGAGCCGAAGGCAGAGGCTTAACTGCTGTGCCACCCAGGCGCCCCTGGAATCCTTTTAAATGAAAGGTAAAAACATGGGCAGTGTATTTGAATTAGAAATATTTACATGTTTTTAGTCATGAAAAATTTTTTCCTCTAGGATGTATTATTCAATTTGGCATTCAAATGCCAAAACATTTGTTTTCTAACAGCTTCATTGAGATATAATTCACATCAAGATATATTAATTTGATGGAAAAATAAGGCAACCATACTTCAATTTTAAAGAGCCATTACCATATATGCTTATATAAAAATTGGTTTTAAGAATGCTTTTATATTTTTCCCGTCATTTTTAAGTTATATCTCTGAAAAAGATCTCTAATTGTTATCCCAAACAATCAACTTAAAACTAACTTTTGCATCTATGAAGATAGTGTTAAAATGAGGAGAAAGGGTGCTGAGAAATTTAAGAGCAATGTAAAATATAAGCCAAACTGTCTAGATCACCTTTTACATTTATAGTTACTGCAGAAAAATGAGTTATTGAATGTAACTATTTTCATCCTGGTTAAGGGTTTTAGGCATGTATATGAGTACAATTGCCTTTCCCCAAGAGCTGAACACTTGGATACTTATCAAAACTCAAAATTGCTTGTGAATTGATTTTGTCTCCTTAAATTCAGTTCTATTGATACTGAATAAAAATCTTTGACCATTTCAACAGCTTAATCTGCAGATACTAGACTCTGAATTCACTGTGTAGCATTGAAACTCAGAGCCCTTGTTACGCTGGGAAGAGTACAATACTTAAAGAATAGAATCCTATTGCACCAAAATGTCTAAAAGGATAAATAATGACGGATTAGGTGAACAAGCTGTGTCTATATGTGTGTTTATATGCCTATAAACCTTTTTATCTAATTTTGCCTTATTCTTGTCTGTTCTGATGGTGGTATCACATTGATTCATTATTTTGTTGGTGATATGAAAAGACAGCAGGAATACTTATTTAAGGCAGAAACATTTGCTGGATTTGGGTCATTAGTCTGTACTAGGTTACCAAATCTAAGATCTTAGCCACTGCTGTCATATTTTTGTCATGCAGCTCATGACTCAGAATGCTGTGATAAATATGAACATTTGACCCATGAATTTGAAAATTTAGGAGAATTAGAAAAATTCGTTAAAAATTACAACTCCACAAAACCAAAACAAAAAGAAATGGAAAATCTTAGTAGTCCTGTATCTTTAAAAAAAAAAAAAAAAAATCCATTACTTGACTTTCCCATAGTGATCTCCAGGTCCCAAGGATATAAGCCGTTACTCTTTCCAAATTATTAAAAATAAACTTATATAGATTATCCAGATAATAAAAAGAGGGTACCCTCCCAACTTTGTGAAGTTAGCATACCTGATGCCAATAAAAATTACGTGGCAGTTTTTCTTATGAAGATAGATATAAAAACCTTAAAATATTAAAACAGTTGAATCTAATATATAAAAATAACCAAGTCGGGTTAATTCCAGGAACACAAATTGGGCTTAATATTTGAAAAATCAATCACTATAATTCATTACTGAATAAAGAAATCATGTGGGTGATTAGATACACAACAGATGTTTAATAAAATCTAGCATTTGAAACAGAAAATCAATGGAAGAGAACTTTTCTAATCTGCTAAAAACCTATAGCTACCCTCATACTTAAATAATATCAAAAGTCTGCCCCTTGAGTGGGACAAAACAGATCGCCAGTCACTTCAGTTCAGCATTGTATGGGACTTCTTTGCCAGTGCATTTGGGCAAAAAAAAAAAGTAATTGAAAAGAAAGACTTAAAACCCATAATTATTGGGACAATTGCTTAAGTGCTCTCTTGCTCTCTGACAAAAATCTTAAAAAAAAAAACCCTGATTAATGTAGAAAACTCAAAATATCTTACAGACTATTAGAATTAAAAAGTGAATTTAGCGAAGCCCTTAGACACAAGGCTAGGATCTCCATATAAAACAATAAAAAATTAGGAAAACATTGATAATAGCATCAAAAATATTAAGTACCTAAGAATAAATCAGCCAAATGACAGAACTTCACAGAAATCTATAATACTTAAAAGAATTTTTTTTTTTTAAATTATGTGTCAGAATGCAAGTGCCCAAGCAGGGGGAGCTTCAGGCAGAGGGAGAAGGTCACCTGCTAAGCAAGGAGCCCGATGGGAGACTCAGTCCCAGGACCCTGGGATTATAACCCGAGCCAAAGGCGGAGGCTTAACTGAGCCACCCAGGTGCCCCCAGAAACCTGTAAAACTTTATAGAAATTAAGACTTTAATATATTGAAATATTCTACATATTAAGGATAACAATTTCTCACAACTTGTCATTATATTAAACGTAATCTCAAGATTCCAGAGACTTTTTTCTTTTTGGAAATGGACAATCTCATTTCAAATCTACATAAAACTTAGAAGGTCCCAAAAGAATAAGGACAGTCTTGAATACAGTTGGGAGTCTTACAGTATTAAATCTCAAGCCTTACTATAGGATTGCCACAAGAGTATAAAATTGGTTCAAGGATAAACAAGTAGACCAATAGAACATAAAGTCCAGAAATAGACTCACACATATATGGTAAACCGATTTTCAGGTAGGGTGACACTACAATATAGTGGAAATGAGATTTTTTGTTTGTTTCTGGACTGATATGGTAAATGGTAGAAAATATTGACTTCTAGCTCAGTACTATGTAGAAAAGTTGGTTCCAGATGAAGTATAGATGTAAATATGAAAGTTAAAGTTTCAACCTCCTTGTCATCAAGAAAATGCCAATTAAAACCATTAGGGCAATACCGAGCGCTGGAGAGAAATCAGCCTTTTCATGCACTACTAGAGGAGGGAGAGCAGGATAAGTTTGTACCACCTCTTTGGAAAAATGGACTACACGTACCCTATTTGTCATGTTTTAGAGTAAGCTTTTTAAATAGTCACCAAGTAATTTGCCATTTATGAAGTTAATTACTAGATGTTTTATGGTTTTATTGCACTCTGAGCTTCCCCCCCCCTTCTGATCGCATTTTCTAATTGGTTATTACTGAACTTTAGGTGAGCTTTATTTTCTCTGCTGGTCATGTGTGATTTTAATTATATGTTTAGGTAGAAACTCTCAGAATCTCAATTAGTGTTAGTTTTAACTCTTCATTTCCTGCACTTATTTCTATCATTGCCTTGGCAAGGATCTCCACTAACATGTATGAATATTAGAACTGAAATATCTTGTGCCTGACAATTTAATAAGATTTCTAATATTTTATCAAAAATCATGTATTTTGGTTTTGGTAACTACTCTTCCAGATTAGGGAAGTTTCTCCTATTCCTATTTTTCTAAGAAATTTTATTAAGAATGAGTAATGAACTTGATTGAATTCTTTTCTGGATGTCTTTGGGTGATTAACATATTATACATAATTTTTATATGTAATTTTTTATACTTTTGCATGCCTTAACGTTGAAGATATTTTCACTCTTATGTTCTTTATATGTATTTCTGTGCTGTATTTGGGAGTTATTCATCTGTGTGTTTCGTATCTGTGTTTATATACCCTTCTGGTGCTTCTGACTTGTTTTAGGATCAAGATAATGCTAGTTGAGAAGTTTCCCCTCTTTTTCTGTTCTCCATATCAGAACTATCTTTTTCTCATTGGTTTTGAAGATCTTACCTGCAAAATCATTTGGACTCATTCTTTCTTAGGGGAATGTATCATGTCTAGGGTGCCTGGCTAGCTTGGTCAGTGGAGCATGGAATTTGATCTTGGGGTTGTAAGGTGGAACCTCACATTGGGTGTAGAGATTACTTAAAAATAAAATCCTTAAAAAAAAATTGAATATCTAATGGAAAAAAATTTAAGTATATCTTATCTGCCTTTGACTATCATTTTTAAGATTATTTTTAGACTTATGAACTTGGGTCAATTATGGTAGTGTACATTGGGGAGCACTGATTTCTCTAGGATTTCAAATTGACATATGCATATTTGCATATTTCACTAAGTTTTTTTTATATGTGCAGTTAGATTCCTATCTACTTACCATGCTATTGATATATATATATATACACACACACACACACACGTGTATATATACACATATGTGTGTGTATATGCATTTATATTTATATATGTATATATATATATATATATTTTTTTTTTTTTTAGATTTCCAAAGTTTATCTTCTTTTAAACAGTTTTGTCTTTTCAGTGGTCTGGAATTTTTGTCTTAATGATCTAGTCTAAGGGTTTTTTTTTTTTCTAATTACACAACACACTCACATATATTCTTTGTACTTTCTAAAATGATGTGTGATCCTTGTCTGTACATGTCCACTTGGAACAGTTTCAATAAACTGGTTACGAGTGAGAGAGCTATTTTCTAAATTTACCTTAAGATAGACTGTTTAAAAGTCTATAAAAGCCCAGATATACCTATGGCTTGACGCCCTCTTCAACGAATGCAAGCATGAGATCCCTGGCCAGACCTAGTCCAATGATACCAAGTCAGAATTTTTATTACTGGTAGATCTCTATTTGCTGCTTCTTTCCATCCTTTAATAATTAAACAATTACCCAAGTCCAATATTCTGTTGTCCACTGAGGTTGTACCATCTTGGTTGGAATTACAATTACTTTGCTTACATGTATTGTTTGACATTTTACATATCAGAGACCTTGGGGCACCTGGGTGGCTCGGTCGGTTCAGCATCTTCCTTCAGCTCAGGCTGTGATCCCAGAGTCCAGGGATTGAGCCCCCTCGTAGGGCTCCCTGCTCAGTGGGGGGTCTACTTCTCCCTCTTTCTCTGTCCCCTGCTCATGTTCTCTCTCTCTCTAATATCGTAAAAAAAAAAAAAAAAAAAGATGTCTATCTATAGATAGATAGATAGATAAAGTCCCACAAGTCACTGACTAACAAAAAATGGAAGAGATCCGTTCTAATTAGCAGGTATTTTCTTCAGAAATAAGGGCGATGTCCCTATTACTGGCAGTGGCACTACTCAAATTGAGATGCACCCACAATTTTACTTCAGCCAGAAATGAAGTTGCCGTTTCTTTGATGGTTTCAAGTCTCAGAGCGAACGTTGGTTGAAAGCCTGCAGTCATTCTGTTGCCCGCTTCCTGACTTACAGCTTTTGGGACAGAGGGATTATCCCGTAACAAAAACCGATGCTTAAAACAGTTACGCTATATTGATAATTCTGTTTCTAGAGAGCATGTACCAGAAATAATGCGCAAAATGTAAGTGGGTGTTTCTTTTCCTGTGAGTATCTCTGCTTTATACTGCATCCCACCTCAGGTCAATTTTGCAGAAATCGATTAGATTGGGCTGCTCATCTTCACCGGCTCGAAACACAGTAGCTCTATGCCGCAAACATAAGCTACATTTTCCTCTTTTGTTCTCTTTTGGGTCTCTGCAATTGCCGAAGTTGAGCTGATTTTAGTGAAATAGGGGGGGAAAACCACCCCCTGCTCTGCTTTGCAAACTGCCATTCATTTCAGGAAATAACTCTCGGCCTGTTGGCTGGAGATCCAGCTGCTTGTCATGTTAGACCACGTGGCGTCTACTGCTGAGTAGAGCTGTACAGCCAAGATCAGTGCCCTAAGGACTGAGCACAAAAATGCTGTGATCCCTGGCGGTGACAGGGTCTCTGCTAACAAGCCTCTAGACATTCAAGATGAAATGTCATCACCCCAGCACAGCTATCACTGAAGGATGAAACAAAGCATCTAAAGACCTTTAATAGCATCCGAGTCTGGGAAATAAGTGAGGCATCCCAGGTGTAGTTCCTCATTCTCTGGAGTCGATGTCAATTCTGTGAGCAATTGTGACCCCTTCTTTATCACCTCTATTCTCAATACTCAGAGATGAAAAGATAACTTGTAATAACACGTTTTCCCATGATAGAACTTAAACATTTTTGGAGCTTACTGCTAGTTGTCCTCTATTACTTAATTATTAAATGTCTATTCTGTATAAGTCCCTCTGCTAGAAGTAGAAATAGACAAATTAATAGAGTCCCTACCTTAATGGAGTAGCAGGTATGGATCAGTGAATTTTTATTTTAGCCAAGTCTACACTGGCTTTAAACCAATGACATGTGTTTTTATAAGAGGGAAATTTGAACACAGATGCAGGGGAAAGGAAGCCATGTGCGGGTAGAAGCAGCGATTGAAATGTGGCATCTATAAGTCAGTGCCAAGGATTTCCAGCAGCATCAGAAACTGAGAAAGAGGCATAGGACACTTTTCCTCTGCCCTGATAGGAACAAACCCTCCTCTGACACCTTGATTTCAGACCTTCAGAACTTTAAGACCATAAGTTTGGGTGTTTAGCTACCCATTGTGTGGTAATTTGTTATGAATCCAGAAGGAACTAACTCATCTTCTCGACAATTCTTGGTTAAGCTAAGTCATAAAAAAGAAGCTTTCAGATTGAGCGTAGTCCAAAGGAGTTGGGTAAGATGCGGAATATAGTAAGTGGTCACTATGTAGCACTCAACTGTGATTTATTCCTTTAAAGCTCTATTAAGGTGGTTCTGTTTTGTAACAAATAAGAGCCAAGATCTTTCTGTGACCACCTTCTACAAGTCATGCCATCTGGAGAAAGTTTATAAGTTGAGGACTAAAAAGGCCCCTGTCGGTGGAATATTCTTCTCTGGCTCAGTTCCTTCATTAGAACAGGTAACACTCAAGCCCTAGCTTCTTTCTGGCTGTGGCAAAGAATGAGTCACATGTGTCATCAGTGGTCCTCCGACTTGTCAGGGATGAAAGCCCAGGCACTAGAAAATGATATTATCCTGGCTACAGATGTGGCTAAATTTTTACTGGACCCAGCAATATTTGGCCCTATATAGTATGTGTCCATAAGCAATGATTGTGTTTTAAAAACATGCCAAGACTAGTACATCCTGAGTGCCATCCATCAAAACAGTTACATTGGCAGCACACACCTCACCATTGTCCCCCCTACCCTGAACATTACTAGAACTCCTCTTTTGCAATTTTCCTCAGATCTGGTTAATGAACCACACCAGAGAATCAGCCTCATAAATTTATAGTCACACATAATTTTGACCATTAAGAATGTCATTGTGCTTGATGGATCTTACCCATCTCATCCATCAGAATTGACTTTGAATAACTTTTGACCATTTCCCCAAATAAAATCCACCATCCATGGAGAAATATTTGCCTCCAGTGAGCACATTCAAAAGAGTGATAGCTTCTAAAAATTCTTTCAAAAGAATGCTGTGCACAGTGCCTTGCAGATGGTTGGCACCCAATAAATATTTGCAGATTTGCTTTAAATGAACTGCGTGAGTTTTGAAGACAACACCAAGGGAGTAATTCCAGAAATAAAATCGTAAAACAAGTATATAGTTTGCTAACACAAATTGTAGGAAGGAGATACTCATTGTATATTTAAAATGTAATTCATGTTAAAAAAAAATAACTATTACTTTACTGCCATATTGATAGAAAGCCTATCTTCCTAACCATTAGGAGATACAATTTTATGGGTTTTCCAAATTACAAGCACAGAGCACATGTAGAGCTATACTTATGATTAGGTTTTGCTTTTGTTTACTTCTTATTTTTTTGGATGATAAATACCATAGTCAGACATGATTTCAGAAAAATTTTATTTTTTCCATTCAATTTCTTGCCAAACTGTAACTGTGAATCCAGAGGTTACATTTGTAAAAGCAGCAGGAAAGCAGTTAGGCTGATACAAAGACTAAAACCACTAGCACTGGGGTAACTAATGCACAAGTTCCATGAATCGTTTCTTCACACCAAGCACTCTGTTAGATAAGGTGCACAGAGGAAAGGATGGATTATTAGTGAGGGATTAGACAACAAGTGTGACTGGATTGTCAACAGAAAAAGTGGCAGAAGATGTTAGTGTTTCAGCAATTTAGTGTGTGATAATATAGGCTTTCTTTTAGTAGACTTCTTGTTTAACCTGACTTCTTGGCCAGTCCCTCTAGCAGATGTAAAAGGACAGGTTGAAGCAAAACCACTAATTCTTTAAGAGCAAGCATGAGATATTAGGCTTCAAAAGGGGCTCAAGTTACAGGAGTGTAAGATGATGCAGTCACTTTGGACAACATTCTGGAAGGTTTTCAAAAGGTTAATCGTAGTCACCGTAGGACCCAGCAATTCCACGCCTAGATATATACCCAAGAGAAATGAAAACATCTACCCACATAAAAACTTGTACATGAATGTTCATAGCGTTATTCATAATGCCCAAAAGGGGAAGCAGCCTAAATGTCCATCAACCATGAATGGATAAAGTGACATAGGTATACAGTGGAATATTGGTAATAAAAAATGAAGTATTGACACATGCTTCAACATGAATGAATCTTGAAAACGTTATGCTAAATGAAAACAATCCAAAAGGACCATAGATGATTCCATTTATAGGAAATGTCCAAAGTAGGCAAATCTATAGGGACAGAAAAGAAATTAGTGATTGACAGAGGCTGGGGAAAGAAAGGGAGCTGGGGGAGTGACTGCTAATTGGTAGTTTCTTTTTGGGGTGACGAAAATGTTTTAAAGTTGGTCTGGTGATGGTTGTACTACCCTGAAAACACTAAAAATCATCAAATTGCACACTTTAAATGGGTGGATTGTATGGTATATGAATTATACCTCATAAAGCTGTTAAAAAATGACTCCAATATTTTGAAAGCCTCCAGCCCTGTGTTAAAAGGATTTACTCCCTAGGTACTATTACTTTTCCCAGAAAAGAGATAAGGAATGAGATTGAACTTTCACTATCTGAAAAAACTCCAGGTTCTGCTGCATCCCCAGAATTAATATGAGTTTAGTCAAATTTGGAGTAGAGATGTTTTAGCTGCTTTGTCATTTTGTTTTGTTTTGTTTTGTTTTTTCAGAGCATATGCTTACCATGAGTCAATGGATTAGGCATTTACATTTGATGTCTTGCAAGCAAAACTAGCCCTTTGAGACCATACTAGCTTCTGGTGTTTTAGTGTCCCTAGTGACTCACAAGTTAAGGCCGTCACACTGGGGGTTTTGGGAACGTTCAATCTTGTATATGTCCTGAAATTTTGGTTTTGATTTAGTTTCTTTAGGAAGTCAAATCTGACTGATGTCAATTCTGTCATTAAACTGTTATTTGGCATTTGTGCCAAGGACTTATCTAATTTTATGTGTATTCTCTCATTTGATCCTTGCAACAGTACACTGCACAACCCCAAGGGGAACAGCATGGAAAACGGACACAACGTCTGACTCAACTATTCTTAAATCTCATTATCCCAGTGGCTCGGTGAGGTTCAGAGCCTCATTCAAGATGACAGAATCAGTAAACAGTGGAGTAGACTGTGAGCTTTGGCCCACTTGGCTCAGAAACTGTACGAGGTGAGACTCCAGGCTTAGAGTGAGTGGAAGACATTGGTTAGTATATTGAAGGAGCCCATGACAGTATAACACAGACACTCAGCATTAGGGCTCTGTTTGCAAATACTAATTATATCACTTAATTTTGGTGGACTGTTATCCATTACTTATACTCTTTTCCCTCACTCTTGGCTGTAAAAGCAGAATGTTAATTTTATGTATTTTGGGATTTTAAATGAGGTCCTTCTAAAGAGGTCAATACAATGTCTGGTGCACTCTACAGCTATCAGCAAGTGTCAAATCTTAAGATGAGTTTAGGTGTTTATAAGGCAGTTGCTGATTTTGTCCATGCCTCGGAAGCAACAGTCTAATGGCAGGACTGTCCAATGATTCTAGCTGTTTTAGTGATAGAGTTGGATCTCCCCATCATTGGTGGATTCATGAAGAATCAGTCATTGATATTTTACATACCTAAATTAGCTGCAAAAATATCAGTGCACTGATCAAGTATATGTGTACTTATAAGTCCCCTAACCCTTGAGCATCGAGTAATGTGTTGAAGAACAAGTGGACTGTGCTTTACAGAGCTCGAGGTCTGGGGCTTATTTTCTCTCTATTTAATTATGAGCAGGCACGGAATGTTCTTTCAGTTCCCCTGCACAAAACATTTGTATTGGGGAAAAAAAAAAAATGAGAAACAACCTGTCGATATGTACTTACAAGGACGTAGTCACTTTTTTTTTTTTTTATCTTCTCCCATAATGCAAAATGATTCTGTGGATGAACAAAGCTACCCCTAGAGCAAACGAGAAGTAGGAGGATGTGAACAGCTAGAATGGGAGAAGGACTCTTCACACTAGGCCATTTTGCGCTTGTTGATTTGTACTTGTGAATGTATTTATTCCAAAAGTTAAACACAATTTCAAAAGTGTCTCCAATGATTTTTGGGTTAGGAAAAGTCGAGGAAGCATACTCGCATCACTTTCTAATAAACAGTAACTGTTGAACAGAGGGAAAAAAGGGCACGGTGAATTCTTGTTTGTCACTTAGGAAAAAAAATGCAAATGAAGAGCCCGTTGTTTTCAATCTCCATATTTATAATTATGAACTGGAGAATAAAAATATAGAGAACACAAGGAGAAACCCCAGGTGGTGGTGGTTAGCTAAGGAGGGGAAAGATAGCTGAGCAACCAGACTCTGTTGCCTGGGAGAAGATCGTGACCTTGAGACCAAGTGAGCAGGGACACTTGCAAGGAGAGTCCAGCTCAATTATATTTGCACTAACCATTTTAAACCACAGGATTGTTTTCTCATAATTAACAAAAAGCTAAGAGTTCAAGAACACTTTGCTTTTAACACACCACGTATGTTATATAATATAGGACATAAGGTATGGTTAAATATATGTATGATGTATTTAGTAAAACTTTGAGTTAGTACAGATATATCAAGGAAATCAACTATTTTGAATTGAAAAAAAAAAAAAAAAAACCAAGGCTTAGCTCAAAATGGAAGAAACTTTCAAAGCCGGAAAGACTGTATGATCACCACATGCCCTGCAGTACAGCAAATTCTTTTTCTCTTGTTATACGGTTGATTTAAAGGTTGATTATTTACAAATGTGATTTAGAACAATTTCATTACTTGGACTCATCTGAAGGAGAAATAGTCCGTAAACTTTAAGCTCCTTGAGGTCAAGATGATGTCTTGTTTATCTTGTACTCCATTACCAGGCATGTAACAGACCCTAAATCACAGGTTTAAGAATGAATTTAGGATGACAAACTCAGCTATGCCTGTTTTTCAAATTAATCTAGGGCTAACGGACTCGCTCTGCCTGAGTGAGCCGTGGGAGTGCAGCTGAGAGTGGGTTGGTGTTATTTACAGTCCCTTGAGCACTTTCCCCCTTTTCCTTTCAGAAGGGGGATTCATCCAAGGATAGTATTTAGTCTGAGACATCTTGCATTATAGAGTAAATTTTTTAAAAAGTTTGAGATTAACTTGAGTTTCCTCCCTCTGACTGTCCGATTACTTACATGTCCAGGGAAGAAAAGAGCTAAGTGAATCACTGAATCATTGAGCCCTCAGCCACATCTGCCTCCAGAGGTTGCTTTTCAGATAAAGAATATGGCACAGCAAACCTAGAACACGAAATAGAAGTCCTAACTCTGCTACTTCCAACAGCTGTGGGCCTTGGATGATTCATTTTACTTCTAGAAAAGCTTTAGTTTTCCCTATTGGTAAAATGGGGTGAGGGGGAGAAGGCAGAAGTGATGTTGCGGATTTTGTTAACCAGACCACAAAGACCCTTTGTAGATTCTAAGCAGTGTATCAGGATATTACATCAAACTGCTGAACAGCTTTTTATTTCTAGTTCCCACACTAGTGGTGGTGAATTTGTCAATGCTTACCACATGGGTTTAGCTGTATGGATTTGCCCTATTTGGAATTTGGCAAATCCTGTATTCTGAGTTGCAGGCTGGGCGTTCCTCCTCTAGGCTCCAGTCCCCTTCGCCCCCACCTTTGCAGTATCAGCCTCAAATTCCCAAACTTCCTGACCACCCTCTGCTCTCTGGTTTGGTGTTTTCTACCCAATTCACGACTCAGCTTTGGTACCGCAACAGGACAATTTCTAGCTCTAAAATTTTATGATTCTCAGTGAGATAGCTTCTTGTGAAAGGAAATATCTTTGAAGTCTCTTTATTCAGAAATAAATGCACTTATCCCTAAAATTATACTGAACACAATCAAATTTTTAGCGATTCAGAGGCATCCAGGATCTTTCAGTGACTTATAGTCATTATTATGCATTTCAAGTTTCATTGTATGCTAGTGTGAAAGCATTTTGATTATTAGAGTTTACTGCAAATTGGCCTACATCCTTGTAATAAATGGGCCTCACTGTTAGCTAGCATTTTATCTAGCCTTTGTATACTTCTGACTATCCTGGGGGAGAAAAAACGACTATTCTGTACTGCCCGGTCTTGCCTTGATTTTTTTTGTACTGAGTCTATCAATTCCTGTAGAGGGTTCACCTCTTTTTAATTGCTTATTTATGCAGATATAAGTTTTGCTAATTTCATCTCTACACTGATTTTTTTCTTCACTTAATATTAATTCATCAACTATTTTAATCTGACATCCATGGAGTAAGCCAAATGAATTGAGAACATGACACATAGGAGTGCACATGCATTTCTTAATCACGCAGAGGGTAAATTAAATGTCTCTCTAGACTTTTTGTACTCTGTACATTGAGTAGAAAATAGATCTTGTCAGTTTATTTGAAACAAAGTACAAATATATACATCACGAGACAATGATGGCTCTAGATGTAAGCAGAGGCAAGTCACTTTATTGTGTTAAAGGACAATAGAAATGTTATCTTTTCCCGAACATCTCCCCTACATAAATCTACCAGATGCCAGGTGTTCCCACCCCTAGCTTCACTTGCTTTGTTAAAGCAGTATACTCAAAACATCTCTGTTTTATGCAGACTCACTCCTTAGGGAATAAGGCACATTTACATATAGCCCAAATGAACATTTTTCCAATTTTTTTGTCAGGTTATTTAGACTACCTCCTAAGTGAGAGGTTAAGTCTTAAGGAAAAGTAAGAGAGAAGACTGGTATACCGTGAGATGAAATAAGAAAAGACACAAGTATTTAAATTATGAAATACAGAGTAACAGAAGTTGGTCATAATAGTTTTACTCAGGCTGTAGCATAGTTGTTTGGGTTTTATGTAACAGGAACAGAAGATTGGACTGAAAAATTGATACATAGGATGATGGACTGGGATATGTGAGGAAATGAAGAGGTGGGTTGTCCCAGCAGGTCAAGGCCAAGGTGGAGCCGAGGAGAGACTTAGAATGCAGAATGACCACAAGTAACCGATGGAAGGAGACGGTAGAGTGAGCTTGCTTGTGAAGTTCCGCACCCTTCCTGTGGAGCAGGGTTCAGTGGCTGACTTCCTGGAGGCTGCCCAGATGGGGAACTGGGGCAGGGGCTGGGATGGGGGCTTCACCTGGCAGACGGTGACAGAGACTGCCAAGGCTACATACTGTTGTAGTTACTTCTGTAATGTCTGGGTGCATGTCATTGGACGTGGAAACACCTGGAGACATCATTCTACACCAAACTAAATATTTCTAGTACATGTCCCTCACTTGGGTATCTAAGCTTTGCTTCTGGGATTTGCTTTCTTTGCAAACAGCGTGCCTCATTAAGATCCTTACAGGAACTGCTGGGAAGACTTGTGAGTCCCCCTTTTTGTGTGGGTCTTAGCAAACACAGGCAGGCTAAGGTGGCATTTTCATACCCTACACTCCAGCCGCCCTTTCTGCTGACGGAAACTTTTGTGGCAGCGTGCAAATAGCTCAGCAAGTGATTTGAGGGTGGATGTGAAATTTCTGCAGCACCGCCATAGGGGGATTTCTCAGGAGCGTGTCTCTGTGTCAGTCCCCACAAACATCAAGTGGTGCCTAGTGGCAGCCAGACTGACACTTACTGCGTCCTCTCCTATTTGTGCTTATTCTCAGACAGGGTTTTGGTGTTAGCATCTGGATCGTGTGAGGATGAACGGGGAGTTCTCTATCTGATCCGTCACCTTCTCCTGGGTTCCTGAAGGGGTAACAGCAATTCTGGTCTGGCAAGTGGAGGAAATGGAGCATCTGGTGAGAGAAAGCCCTTAGCTAAGGGAGAAATTGCAGAGAGCTTATCCCGTGTCCTGGCCAGCTCAGGCAGATAAATTTATAGTGAGTGCACTTTGGGGGAGAGATGGTGCAGCCCAGAATTAAATCTTTGGGCAGAAAGAGGAGAGACAAAGCCATATGAGAGAGATACCTGATTAAGAAAGATACATGAAAAAGATTCAGAATAGATAATTTAATATAGAGTACAATCTTAGCGATAAGTGTGGTGGTATTGCCTATGGAATACATTTCAAGTTAGTGTTGGATTGCACTGATTTTTACAAATAGTTTTAGTTCTAAAGAAAATGGTAGCCAAAACGAATTTGGAAGACCAGGGTGGGGTAGCCTGCTTGATATTTACCAAACCCATTACTTGTTTTTTTCCTGAGCTCATCATACCTTATTTGCATTTAGATATGTAGCCATGTGACTGACTTCCACTAAATGAAATAGAAGCATGAGTAACAGGTGCCACCTCCCAGCCAAGCCCCCAGCTACCTCCCTCGAGATGTTCAGTGCTTTTGCCTTCTCCTGATTGGCTGGAAAAGGGGTAATTTTCCATCCTTCCTCCAGCCTTGGAAGCCACAGTTTGGAAGGCGACCCCCATCCCTGGGGATCATCACTTAGAAGAGAAGTGCCCACTGATTAGAAACACCCAGTTTGGACTTTACTTAAATAAGAAATAAGTTTTTATTGGGTTTGAACCCTTATGCATTTTGGAGTTTGTTACAGTAGTTTAATGAATATAGTCTTAACTAATGCAAACAGTCTTCAAAAATTTTCACGTGGAAAGTCATTCACTTTTCTTGCACTTTTGGTTCTGAGCTAACCATAAGCACTATCCAGGATAGCATACAGCTACACCACAATGGTGCAAAATAAGATTTGACCAAATAAGACTGTAAAATGATTTTTCCTTTCTGATTTGTGCAAACGGACTTGAGATCTTAATGGCAGTGACTCAAGGGCTATAATTCTCTAGGTTACAGTGATGTGAACATTTGGTAACCATCTATATAATGCCAGTAAGATTTTCATTACCCTGCATTTCTCTTATTCCTTAACATGGAGCTCCGTAAGAACAAGGGGAAAAAATTTTCCTTTTGAAATAGTTTTGTCTACTAATTCAGATTTGTTCTTGACATATTGTAGAGGGAAGCTCCTTCTGGTGTCCAGGTGCCCTGGCTTCTGCCAGCTTGCAGTCTTAGCCACTCAGGTGATGCATATAGGGAGGACAGTCCTTCCCTAGGAAATCTGTGATAGGAGGTAAGTGACTGAACACTGGGCAGAGATAATAGGGCATAAGCTCTACAGTGGCCATATGCTTTGTTACTTTTTGTGAAGCATGCAAGGGTCCAGAGAAACAATGTTTGAAATGATGGCTAGAACTAGTGAAATCATGAGAAGAGCCAGTGGCCATCTCAGAAGCTCAAAGTGAGGGAAGTTGCAAAGAACCAAGCTGAAGGACTTTCTGCGAAGGTTCTTCTCCAGCTTTAGACATGTACAGACTTCTAGGCACATTATGAAACCTCCAAGATTTAGGGCCCAGGGAATAAACTTCCAGGGGGAGGTGCGGCTGTGGCATCATGCTCCTTGACTCTTCAGCTAGAGGCTTTCTCTCCCATCTTCACAGCCAAGGAGATCTCAAAGAGTTAGGACCGTCCACTGCTTTCAATGCTTTGTCTGTAGTCTGGCTTCAAATACCTTGCCCCCCCCACCCCCCCCGCCCCCGCCGCAAAGTACCCAACAGGCATGGCAGAGTTCCATATATATGTATACGGAATATATGTATATATGGAATATATGTATATACTATATGTATATATGGAATATATATACCTGGAATATATATATAAAGCTGATACTAATTCAAAGGAAGAACACATAAAAAATAAGAAAGGAATCAAACATCTATGTGAGTTTCTGATGCCATCAAAAACGCAGAGTTCTGCAGACTTGAATGCCTTGTGCTCTTCTGTTTTCGTTTCCTGGGGTAATTGGCCCAAAGTCTGCTTCCCTTTGGAGAAGTGTTCACCTTTTGAGCCTTTCAGGGCTCCACAGGGTGCTACCCACTGATCTCTCACAGGCAGGGTCAAGAGAAAGGGCCCACTTAAACATGCTATGTAAGGCCCTTTTCTCATTTGTAGTATCTTCTTTATTCTAAGTGTAAATTGCAAGACTTCTAATTTTCAGGCGTTACTATGCTTTGAGTCATTCAAAAATTATCAATTTCCAAATTTTTTTGATCAGATAACAGGTTACAGGGAAAAATATATCTCAATTATGAAACATTGGCTAAAGTTTCCTTCGTAGACCAGGATGTGATCATTTTTCATTAATATTTCTGTGATGTATAAAAATACATAGTTTCTCTTTGATGGGTATTACACATATATGTATTAAATTGAGCTTATCAACTGAATAATTCCATTCCTTTATATCAGTGACTTTGTTTTCTGTTTCTTTACTGAATTTTTAAGTTCATACGTGCTTTCACTAAAACTCTTTAGGTTCTCTGAGCTTGGGAGTCACATCTTTGCATATTTATTGCCTCTAGCTGTTTTATTTCACTGGGACCTTGGGTCCAGATGCTGTAGTCCTCAGACTGTGGCTACATGGTAGACTATGGGAGGCATGGACCTCCACATCATCAGTTTGCAGACTCTGGAGGAAGCCTCACTGTTGCCTCCCCCCCCCCCCCCGCCCCCAGGCATCCTCTGCTGTTCAGGCCACTCCTTCCCAGGCTCAGGGGTTGGGGGTACTCTTTAAAAATATTTTGAGAGAGAGTGAGTGGGGGAGGGAGGGAGAGGGAGAGAGAAAATCTCAAGCAGACTCCATGCTGAGCACAGAGCCCCACGTGGGGCTCGATCTCCTGACACTTGAGATCATAACTTGAGCTGAAATCAAGAGTTGGACACTTAACTGAGCCACAGATGCTGCAGGGGGGACACAATCTTGCACACCTCTCTGAGGCCAGGTAGACCACCCATCTCTCTCATCAGAGACCACTCATCTCATCCAACCAAGCTCTCTCCACACTCATTTTGATCCACTGCCATCCAGAGCTTACTTCTGGCCCCCAACTGCGCGTGTTCTGGCCCAGTTTTCTCCACTTAGTCTTTGGAGGAGCTAGAGGCCCCACTCACAATCTCCAGGTCCAGAGACACACATTCAGAATTTGTCCTGATGATGGAGGGCAGAAGGCCACATTTAATCTCCCCTTCCTCAGCTCCACTTTCTGCCGTGGTGCCACACCCTTTCTTCGGACAATTGGCTGGACTAAACTATTTGATAACCTTAACATCCACAACACTGGAATTATGCCCCATTGTTACCAGGAAGGTCATCCTGGGTGGGGAATGGTTCATTTCATGCTTCCTCTCTCCAGGCTCTTATCCTGCCATCATTCAGAGTATCCGTTACAGACAGTTCTTTAGGTCATAAAGGCAAATTTCTCACCTTAACAAAATTTACTGGGAAAAGACTTTATAGTGATGACTCTGGCTTTTCAGGGTGTTCTGAGTATGTAGAGTCCATTGTAAGTTTAAATTTCTCTTTGTTCCAACAAAGAAAACAGTGATTCTCTAAGGGGGTGAAATTGTTTCAAGCTGTGTGTGTGTGTGTGTGTATGCGTATGCATGCGTGCTTAAAACACTACAGAACCTCTTTGCTTGTGTCATGCAGGGATGAAAAATTCTTTTCCTATCATAATATTACTCCAGAATGTCATTTGATAATACAGGAAGTTCATAAGCCATTAGGATAATGATTCCTAACATTACTTGTCAGTAAAATATGGAAATCATTTCTTGTTACCCATTTATACTAATTTTATCTTACATTTATTTAGTCAGCAGCAAAGACATTCAGAGGTGATTGTTTCCCACTGATTAACTCCCAGATCTAACAGATCACCAGATGATATACAGTAATATTTTCTTAGTGCATTTTTGCAGAAATAAAGATTTATATCTTAGCTGATTCACTGAGGTGGTCTCATAAATGTGAGGGAAATGGCCCCACATTTTTTGCCACTGGCCTGTTGATTCTTATCCTGAGAAACTCAGACACAGCCAGTGTGTCCTATGAATAAAGAGAAGCTTCTATAGGAGTCTCCCTCTCCCCCCTCCCCCTTCCCATGGTACTCTCCTACCGAGCCTGCCTCTGTTCCCCTTCATCACTCTGGGCTCAGAATTTATCTTTGGCTCCAGATGCCCCCCCCCCAGTCATATCTGAATCACTGCCCAGTGTCTTAGGTTGCAGATCCCCCATCATCCTTCCTCTGGAGTATCTAGTCAATTAGGTCAGTCCCTCTGCTTCATTTACTCACAGTTCTTCTAGGCAGATATTGTAAACTAATTTGAGTTGATAGATGGTGGTTTATGCGAAGTGTTACCCTCTCAATAGTATTTGCATTTTGATGAGCTTCAACTGAGCAAATCCTAGGATTACGGTAAGCATCAGTGACTGGTGTGAATGTGTGTGTGGAGAAGCAGACAGTGAAGGGAAGGAGACAGGCATTTAGAGTGTCTTTTGCAAATCTCTCCATCTTTACATTCATCTCCTTCTTTAAAAGTTTAGACTTTCCCATTGGTGGTGTTTTCAGGCACTAAAAATCTCATCATCTTAATGTGGTGGGTTTTTTCCTTTGGTGATGATAACAGTAATAATTGCACCGTAATGATTTTTAACTTTATACAGTTCTTAAGCATCATTATCTCATTTTATTTACTATGTCTATATAGCAACAGTGAAAGATGAGAATCTACCCCAGTGCTGATAGTTGAAAGGTTTTTGAGATGGGAGTCCATGAATAAGAATGCAATCCTATTCACTCACAAATATAAAGAAACTTTTTTTTTTAAATCTTGATAGAGAAAAAGCAATATTAAAAACTGGCGCACTGCAGGGACTTTCACCTCCTTTATAAAAGCTGTAACTTCCTACTCAAGCCTGACCTGTACATAGCCACACTCAGCCATGCAAAGAAGGCACTTTCCCTTTTCCCAGGAGAAAAAAGTGCAGGTTTTAAAAATAGATGATAGACAATGGGAGAAAAATGACACGTCATCCCTTTCCCTGTTTCTAACAGTATAAATGTCGGCGGGAGGGGGGGGGGGAAACCCCAAACTTTTACAAGGGAGAATTCACAATTTGGCAGACACTCTATCTTACTGTAAGCAAGAGTGACACCCTTAGGAGATAAGAATTGGATAGGATTATGCAGAAGATGGAAGGCCAGGACAGGAGCATTTAAACATATTAGGTAATCCTAAACCCATGTCCTTAGGATCAAGATCAGGCTCTGTTAAGCAGAGAAAGGGCCTGGAGTCTCCTGCTTTGGTGGCTCCCAAGTGGCAATCCACAGTGCTGTGACACTAATCCTCTCCACAGACTGCTGATGCCATTCCCAGAAGACAGGCAGACAACCTATCTGTACGCAGATACGGGAATATCTAGCATGTGTTTTCCTAACTCTTACGAGGGAAAAAGCTAAGTATTTGCTTACCTTAATGCTCGGCTGGAGTAAATATACTTAATACATAATTATAACACTAAACTGTCAATTAAACGTGACAAAGATTCCTCGGTTGGAATTGTGCTGGAACACAAGGTAATCCCAACTGTCACTGAGCAACCGTGTGAAACTTGCCTTCCAAACAAGGTTTTCCCTCCAACATCTCTCATGTGTTACAGTGAAATTCCAAGGGGCTTTATCACTTAATTGGAAAGCAAAAACTGACAGTTGCTTCATGCACAATACTTAAATTTTAACTGTAATAACACCGAAGCAAGCAAACACACACACACACACACACACACACAGTTTGTTGAAATTGAGGTCATAGTGAAATGTGATTACGACTCATTCCTGATGGACAATAAGGAGAAATGTCACATGAAGGAAATCAGAATAACTGAATTTGTACCCCAGAGGCTTCCAGGTAAAAGTCCATTGACCCCTGAGATGGCTCGATCTTGGTAGGGAAATGATATTTTGAAGTAAATAGCTGTTGACCCCTCTGAAGTCTCTTCTGTGAAAGTCAGCTTGTTAGCTCTCCCCTTAGTGTCCAGGGATTTGTTTTGTATTAAAACTTGTTGGGATTGGCTACCATGAAGGATAGATACAAAGATTTTTGAGCATTGCCTGTCTATTCTTGATATTGTAGAATAATCTTTATCAGGGAAGGATGTTGGGAGAATTAATGAAGTATTTTGGAGTCTCTTGGAGCTGTGTAAACAAAAAGAAGGGGCAATAATCGAAGAGGGCAGAAGGAAATGGATTCTGGTACAGAAGTCAACAAACCAGATTTCAGCTGGAGCCCAAATCCACACACCAGCAGCAATTTCTCTCTACCGCCCTGGTTAACACACTAAACCCAATAAGCAAGAGGAGCCAAAGCTTCAAGACCCACAGCTCAAGTGCAAACAACAGCAGTTTTGCATGCGTTGGGAAAGGCGCTTTCATTTGAATAAAAATGTCTGGCCTACGGCCCCTCATAACCACCAATAGTCTGAGGAATGCGAGGCAGTTGGGCGGGGCTCTCATCTGTAACAGCTCTCAGTTTCTGAGAATCCCCAGCGTTGGTAAGGCATCTCTCAGACACTGCATTCATTATTCCTGGTAGGAAGATAGGAGTCATCATGTATATATTTTACATTCTATTGAGTAAAAACAACAAAAAACAGGTCCTGAGAAAATAAGCTTTCCAAGTGAGGCACAGAGACCTCGGTATAAAGTTAACACCCAAATATGAGAACAGTATTCATTGACTGTGGCAAAATGGTGAAACGTCATGAAGCTTACTAATGTGTACTTAAGGCTAACTGCTCGTGACATTAAAGATAAAACTACCCAGGCAAAATAAGGACCACCAAACAGTCACTGCAGGCCCTGGCCATTCTGTATTTTTAAAAATAATTTTGTATCAGAAACATTAACGTACCAATTTTCCATGCATGTGAAATATTAGGCAGCAAAAGTAAGTGCTAAAGTGACCAGATTGTGAGGACTGGTTTCTGATTGCCACTTTTCTCTTTTTTTTTCCCCAACATGGCTGGGTAGGAGGTCCATTTGTGCCGACCAACCTCTGCCTCTAACTTCAGTCAAAAGTGATGCATTCCTCCCTGAGTTCTCAGGCACTTACACTATCCTCGAGAAGGCTGGAGCTAGCTCCAACATAACCATGCCAATCTACCTCGCTGCCCTTTTCCTTCCATAGGTCTTTATAGGAAGTTCTTTTAAATGGATCGGGTGAGAAGGAACCAGACATTCCAGCTGAATAAGATATTTTTTTTCCCTAGGTGAAGTCCCCAGTTTTTCATAATCTGGGAGCAAGAAGGCAGACCTTCCATCAGAGTTTCAGAAGGGACCAATTTGGGAGGCAATCTCTGTAGGAAGGAGGAGAGGAAAGGCTAATCTAGCAAAAACCCTAGAGGGAAGGTAGGGGAGGCTCTGTGGAGCATGGAGTTTACAGCCAGCCCAGTGCTGGTCGAGGTTTAGCTTGGTAGTTGTGTGACTTCTAGCAAGCATCTTGGCTCTCTTACTCTGTTTTGTCACTTGTAAAATAATAAAGAGCGCTTTATCCTTCAGGATATCTGTGGATGTGAAATGAGCTTCTCTCTTCCCTGGCATATGGTGAGCACCCAGTGAATTACGTAGATGATGATTTCTCTGGTTGTTGAGTTTGCTTGCTTGCTTTGGTTTATTTGTGGCTGGCTGAACAGATACCTCCTGGTGATGGTCAGCTCCCATTTCTCCAGGTTGAGGTGACCTGGGCT
This sequence comes from Ursus arctos, assembly GCF_023065955.2. Taxonomy (NCBI): domain Eukaryota; kingdom Metazoa; phylum Chordata; class Mammalia; order Carnivora; family Ursidae; genus Ursus; species Ursus arctos. The sequence goes on from NW_026622841.1 coordinate 42,224,190, forward strand.
TTCATTGGCTTCTCTGAATTTGTGGTTCAGTGCCTTCTATTTCATCATTTTTGAATATCACAGCACCCAGTTTTTATCTGCAGCCTGACCCCAAAAGTGAAAGGGCACATGTCATCAAAGGGTCCCAATCATGGTCCCTGGGGTTAGAGGAGGAAATAAGGGCAAAACCAAAATAGAGATTACAAATTCAAACAAAGGGTGGGGGAGAGTGCTTCAGATTTTAGAGAGAAAATAATCTGATTTTTAGAACTTGCATGACTCAAAAGATAACCATTTGTACAAGAAAGTGGAACGTTCCCTTCCTTCTCTGACTTGTCAAGAATGCTGTGAAGACTAGTTGAAGAAGGAATGCTCCTCTCTTAGGATGAATAGCAAATCTGCATTTATGGAGACTGAGTACACCAATGGCCACTCCACAGAGTGTTTCTAGGCTTTCTTTCAAATTTTTGACAACAGACTCTTGAGTAAACAGCGCAGATGGAGAAGTTTCATCCTTTTTTCTACGTTTTTTTTCATTCTTATTCCCTTCCTCTGTTCCTTCTTCCTTTTTCTTTCTGGTTCATAATAGATGCACCTTCTAATCACTCCTTTTCAGATCATCAAAACGACTCCCTTGGCCTCCAGTAGAGGATTCATTTGAGCAAAGCACTAAGGATTCTTTGTTTGCTGGATTCCTCTGCTCATTAAGGTTCAATGGAGCTTTTGCTGGCAGACAATAGGCTTGATCTGTGGCCTTTCGCTTGGCTTAACTGCTCCTAGAATGCTAACACTGAAAGGCGCTGGAGAAGATTCCTATTACCAAAACCCGAATCGGCAACAAAAGAATCAGCGAAAGGGTTGCACAAACCAGGGAGATTTTCTGCCATGAAGCTATTGATTGTCCTCCTCTCTCTAATCTTTCTACAGACAAACAAATGGCCCTGCCTAACCACTGCACTGCCTCCTTATATTACTGTGAACCCAAAGATGGTCTGGATGTTGTCTCCCTGAGAGTGATGATCTTAAAGCTTGCTTTCTCCTTACAGACTCTAATGATTCTCTAACGGCATCGCTTTCATTATGCTCCTTTTGTTCTGCCACTGAGAAATGAATTCAAACAACAGTTATTCAAGAGCCATGGCATTTATCGATTGGATAAACACAAGCCTGAGATTTGGTAATGTTCCTTCTAAGTCTGCCAGCTCCCTTTTTCCACTTATCAGCGGGCCTGGTTTACCTCCCGACTCCTGGAGGGTGATTTTGCAGTTCTGGTCCTGCTTTGTAAAGGCAGGCAGGGAAGGGGCTGCAGAAACTTGGCTGGCATCATCCTGAGTCTCCCTGTGGTACAGTTCTGAAGGCATCCTCAGACTCTTATAGGGTCCATTTAGGGATACACGAGAATACATGAAATGAAAGAGACCCTGCTTTTCAGGGGATGGTGGACAGGCCCACTCATAGAGTGAACCAACACAATTCAAACAATGTGGACCTGTGGTTGAACAGAACTATGGCATTTCGTAGGTCAAATGTAACAGATGTTGGCATTTAATGAGATTTATGATTGGGCTTGTGTCTGTACCATTTTAAGAGAATCTGTCAATTTCGATGAAAGAGATTGTGCATTTTTACCACCTAGAGGTAAAAGCTCCAGCTGAAGTTGCTTTAGAGCAGTAGGTCTCAACAGTCACTGCAAATGAGAGATGTCTGAGATTTTATAAAATCTCAAATGACCGATTTGGAGGCCTCATCTCTTGAAATTCTGATTTAGTTTTTGGTAGGTCCTCAGCCCTGATGTATTTTTTAAAGTTCTTCAGATGATCTGTGCATCTGCTACGATCTTATTATGTGGAAATGCTGGAGCTTTGCAGCATATTAGGATCATCAGGAGAACCTTCTTAATAGACCCACGTCTGGGTTCCACTCAAACCAAATGAAACAAAATTCCTGAGGCAGGAACCTAGTCCTCTAACTCTTTTAAAAAGCCTCAGGCTGTGATGCCTGCAGTGAGAGCTGAGGGCCACCACTGTACGTGAAGGGGATCAGAATATGCCACCCTAAAATATGACACTTTGGCCTGAGGATTATTTTGAGCTGGAGACAAATGAGAATCCACAGGTGCAGGAAGAGTTCTCCATACGTATCTGCTTAAACATAGAACATAAAATTCCCTGAGAAAGATACTCCCGCCCCGCCCCCACACCCCCCCCAGAGGGAGAAGAGCGACTCAGCTGGAAGCCGACACCCAGCTGAGTTTGCATTAATGGACCTTACTCACACAGCCCTTATCTTCCATTAGTTCCCCACTATTTCCTAGTCATTTCCCCACAGTTTTTCATCCATTAAAGTCCAAACTCCCCATTCCTTTTTTAAGAGGATACATATGCCCTTGAGTCTAACTGCTTCAAGTTTCAGTTTCTTTCTATGAACTCTGCACAAAAGTATTAATAAGAATTGTGTGCCTAATCTGTTAGTTTGCAAGCCCCCAGAACCTTATCTTAAGAAGGTAGAAGAAGGTTGTTCTTCCCCAACATTATAAGTATGTGATGCAAAGATAGGTTTTGATTTAATGTTAAGAACAAAATTCTCCCTGAGAACTGACTGCTGTGGGCTGAATTTTGCCCCCTCCCCCACGTTTATATGCTGAAGGCCTAACTCTTGACATGATGGTAATAAGAGATGGAGCCTCTGGGAACTAATTAAGTTTAGATGAAGTCATAAGTGAGACCCTTGTCATGGGATTGGGGCTCTTATAAGAAGAGACCAGAGAGACTGCTCTCACACATGCTATCGCTTTCTCCACCCCCTCCCCTTTCCCTAACCATGTGAGGATACAGAAAGAAGAGAGCCATCTGCAAGGCAGGAAGAGAGTTCTCACCAGAATCCCACCATGTTGTCACCATGATCTCAGACTTCCCAGCCCCTAGAACTGTGAGCAGTGAATGTCTGTTGTTTAAGCCTCCCAGTCTATGGTATTTTGTCAAAGCAGCCCAAGCTGACTAAGACACTGACCCAAAATATAACTACTTGATTTATAAGATTATGATAAGTTTCCTCTCAGTGTACTTGACACTGATGAGACTTGACAAACACTGGCTAACAGTTTCTGCATTGCATAAGGATGTAGATCAAAATCTTTTCCAAATTTAGGAGCTTAGGGCCACTGCTAGGGCATGTGAGGCCTTGGGCAATTTTTTTTTTTTTTTTTTTTTTTTTTTTTTTTTTTGTGCCAGGTCCCTGCTTATTGAGACAGTTCCAGTAAAAAAAAAAAAAAAAAAAAAAAGATTATTAAATGTGTGTATTATAGGCATTCATGAGGTATAGGGATTTATTGAAGAAGATCTAAAATAATATAAAAGAAATACATATTTGAGCAAGCAATGTGCATCCCTTTTCTAGTACCACTTAAGACAGTCTTTAGAGAAACGCAGCAACCACATGCATCAGAGGCAAGAGAAGATATAGATTGGCAAAGCCTTGTTGGAATTGTGGAACAATAGCCTCAAAAGCCCTGGAAGGAAATAGGTACATCCACCCACAGGAGAGCCTGCAGCTTGGTGTGGAGGTTGTAAATGGGGTGGGACTGCCCTGGGTGCCAGGAGCACCTGGAGATGCCTGGCATCACATGATATCCCCAGGTGTGGAAGATCAGAGTCAGTGTTGAGGTCCAAATATGGATGGCCAGAGTCACACATTGGCCTACATCCATGGCTCAAGCCTTGCCTTAAGTCTCAAATGGTTGAAATTCCCTCAAATCAGTATGTCAGCACTGTTCTGAGGGCCGATCTTGTGGTCCTGTGAAAGAAATGTGCCAGAGAACCAAAGTGATCTTGCCATGGTGTTCCCTGGAATCTGGGGCTGCCGTAAGAATGACCCCATAGACATAAATCTTACAGTTCCTCAGGTCATCTGGTGAATCCATGTGTGGAGGTAGTGAGTTGAAGAGCACCCAGAGAGCATCCTAGAAATCAGGACTGAGGACCATGTGGGTGCTTGGGGTACCACTGTTAGCCCTGGATGACCCCAGGCACTGAGGGGTTAAATGTGGGGCCCTGCGGAGGGCCCTAGTTGCCAGGATCTAAGTGTGGTACTGTAGAGAGTTATAGGAGTCAGTGTCTCAGTGATATGTTGATTGTTAGTATGTGATCATAAAGTTATCAGAGAATCGTATGAGGATACATGTGGTGTTCTTCATAATTCTTCAGAAAGAGAAGGTAAGAAAATTTGAGTTTCTTATCCATTAACGATACATTTTTCCAACTTTGGAACTGAATTTTGTAAAGCCAACTCTAACTTCAGTTTTTGGACAGTAGTTTCATATTTATTCCACATGGAAAAAAACATTTTACGTTTTGTTTTTGTTACAATGACTAAATGTTGATTATAGAATAGAAATACATGCCTCTTGGTGGTTTACTGGAATCCAAATATAAAGGGTCAAGAGAGATAATCTAACATGTGGCTATTTCGATAAACTTCATAATTGTGTATTAAAAAACCTTCCTTGCTAACAGAAGAACACACTGGGTGATATCTTAATCTCATTCTTTCCTTAAACTTATTGATCTCCTAGATACCATGCTCTCATATTTAAAAATTAAAAAGTGCTAAATCAGATTCCCAGAAGTAATAATTTCACAGTTAATCTGAATCCTTCTACAGTTCGTCTAATCATTATTTGATCAAATCTAATTCTTAGAGTTATTGTCTCATAGGAGTGAAAACATTGATTTCCCTTTCAAAGTGAACTCACTTATTAATGAATCACACCTGCTGGTGTGAAGCATTCACTCATTGGCATCCATGGCATTTCTTCTTTGTGTTTTTTTTTTTTTTCTAAAGTCATTTATAAATAATATGTAATACTGGTTCACAACAGAGGGGTGCTTAAAGATGAAGGGGAAATAAAACCCAATGAGTAGTTATTAACACAAAATAGATAATAGATACTGAGAAAGCAGTTTGCCAATCTGCATCTAAATTCAAGCTCAATAATGTAACAGGAACAAATGAAACTCACTAATCAGAGAAAGGTGCACATGAATTGGAAAAGGACTTAATAGGAGCTATTAGGTAATTCACATGCATTATCAAAATCACTTGCTCTAGTTTCAGCCTAAGTACATTTCACTTCAAAGAACAACAACTCAAATCAATAAATATTTATTAGTGCCTACCATGTTTGGACAAGGCAGTAAGCTGAGTTAGGGGATATCAGAATGGGTTAGTCATATCTAATTTATTTAAACGGAATTGACTGAATGGTTTACTTAATCACTGAAATGTCTGTCTAGACTTCATACTATTAGGTTTTAAAAACAACTTCAGAAGACGTTCAATATTTGGACCAACAAGGTTATGATTAGACCAAAGGTTGCCATTTTTCCTCAGTATTTCTCTTAAAAATTGGAGAAACTTAGAAAAAACATGTAACATGTAAAGACAGAAAGTGGCTGTCATTCTAGAAAATATGTGGGTGATTTTTAAAAGTAAAAAAAAAATGCTTTTATAGTAAAATTCGCTTAGGGGTTATGTTGTGTTTAAAAGAATAAGGGATTATAGGAAATTAGATCTTTATATATATGAGGATGGCATTCATTCCCAAAACTTCACTTTATTATTTTCGTCCCTCTCAAAATGCTATAATTGAATGAGATTTCCTATTGAAGGGCAAACATGGTGTTGTATTATTAAGTGTCACACAAAGGGCATTAGGAAATATATAATCACCTTAGGGAAGCCAAGGAAACATGTGATTCAGTGTAGGGCACTAAGTGATTAATCAGCTCAGCTGTGTTGTCTTTTAAATTATTGTCATCTACTTCTGTAAGTGCTCAAAGGGTGTATGATCCAAGTCTGGGACAGTTTATCACCCAGCAGGAGCTGAATAATAACATTTTGCAGAATTTTGTTGTTAAATTCCTATCACATCATTTAAATAGAGGGGGAAAAAAGCCTTGGAAGAATTAAACGGCACCTTTAAGAAATTAACAATAGTGGTACCTGCCATTCACCCAGCTCTGAGCTAGGTAGGCGCTCTGTGGATATTGATCTGTGTAATCTCAACAACCGCGCAAAAGAGAATCCATCTCCATTTCACTACAGAGACATTGAAACAAATTTAGGAATTTGCCCAAAGCCTATAGCTTATACATAATAGAGACAAAATATGAATTCTGGTCTACCTGGTTGCCATGAAGCAAGAAAGAAATTTGGGTGGCATTGGCCCATAGTTACAATTCAGGAACCATGTTGAAGATATTTTCATTGATTTGTTAATAGGTTGATTGATTCATTCAACATACTTACATTGAGTACTTATTTTAGTTTGGAAAGTGGCCAGGGCCCTAAAATGACAAAAGACCCCTCCTACCAAGGAAGTCAGAGTCTAGGGATTACACTTGATATCAGCGTTAACTCTCTCAGAACTCATATTCTACCAAAACTGTAGGTAGGTGGTGAGGACCCTCCTTCAGAGGTTATGTTCCTAGCAAAGGACTTCTCCCAACTGGTTGGGTCCTCACTCCCAAGAAATAATCACTAAGTGTTTTTTTGTGTATTCCGGACATATTCTAGATAATATATTTTAAAAATAGACAAAATATTCTGCATTTTCTTAAATGTAAATAAGGGAAGAAGTAGAGATTTTGTGGAGATTTAGGTATGTTTTACCTTCCTTGTATTATCCATCTTTCTGGTCAACTATTGCTTTCTGTATTTCTCACGTGCTATGAGTGAGCAGGGGCTTTGTCAGGGGTTCTAAGAAAAAGGATGGTGAAGATGCATTTTAGGGTTCATGAAAGACCTTCTGCACTCGGACAGGTGTTATTTGATTACAAAATTCCATCCTTGGAACTGTTTTAACTCTGGGCAGCTTCACTCAATCCAATCAACAGAAGTTGACATAAGAGAAGAAACTGTCATTTGAAATCTAGTTTCTGCTCTCGAGAAATGCACATTTTCCAAGTGTATATACAGAATTTGCATGCAAGTTAGAATTTCATCAGCGTCTCAGAAGGGGAAAAATAAAGTGTTGAGCAGGAGGATTTGGAAAAAGAAAAATAACAGTTTCAGACTTTTAGAAACTTAGACACTTCTGGGGTCAGAGGTTACTGATTTCCATCACTTTAATAATCTAGTTATAAACAGTACTACAGTTTGGAAGTGAGAGGGGGATGGAAGGCGGATGTATCTTAACAACACCCTGGTCACAGATTTTCCAACAAGAAGTAAGCGCCTAGTATAGACAGGTACTAAGATTTTCTGATTTTTAAAGGCTGGTGGCCATCATCATTCTCCCTGTCCAGCTTCCTGGACACAGCTGTAGACCTGCAGATCGTATCTTCTGACAGGCTGTGCTGTCTTCATGCATATTGTGATCTAGTGTCCCTTCCCAAGGACTTGCTTTTTGTAAAGCACATTGCCTGGAGAGGGGAGGTGCTGTATTGCACTATACTCATTACAACCAGTCTTTTTTTTTTTTTTTTTTTTTTTTTTTAAGGTAGCAGACTTTGTAATAATGCTATCTAGGGCTGGGGATGTAATCTTTTTCTGCATCTATAAACAGACTATTCTGCTTATTCTACATCCAAGATCAGAGAGAAGCAACTAATCCATTCAGAAAGCAAACATAATGTAGAGGTAACTTTCCTTGTTAGACTTTAAAATGAATTAAGATGTTAAAAAATGTAAAATAGTGAAATCTGGAGTGACTTTATGCTTGAGGGTAGTGCTCATGGAGCACTCAGAGATCCGAGGGGCCAGTGATCCTTGAACATTGGAAGTTTAATTGTAGATCTGTGTGGCTTTGACAGGGTAGAGTGAAATGACCTATACCTTTTTTCTGACTCCTGGAGAGCCTGTGGCTCCAACGAGGCTCATATACGTCTCGTTTATTAGTCCAACTTCCTAGAACACCTGTGACTTACCCAGGACCTTGTCTGTCACCATAGCCACATTTGAAGTAGTTTATTAAAGTCCATGTTAGTGCTTTCTATTGCACCACCTTCCCTGGCTTCAACTAATCTTGGAAAATTTGCCATTTTCTTATACAAACCTTTTGCCTTAAAGCACCACTTTTGAACTATTTCTCACAGTGACATAAAAACCCTTCTTGGAAGCCAAGACGGGGTGGGCCTAAGGGATTCCTCACCTTCCCTTCCAACAGAGCAGTTATACTTTTATTTATTTTATGTATTGGCATTCTGAGCAAGTTTCTCAAAAAATTTAATTCTCCTAGAATGAAAACTATTTCTTTCAGGTTTACAAAATGATAAAGATGGATTTGGGGCCACAGTGTCGACATCGCCTTGTAGACTAAATGGCAGATATTTCTCAGAGCTGTGGAGCACAGAGCTGCACACTAATACGTGACAACCCTAAAGAAGTGGTGGGACTCTGGGGCATAATTTTCTCAAAGGGTTTTGGAAATTAGAAAACATCTTCCTAGGGTGACTTATCTCAAGACAAACCCTTTAATGTCTTATTTACCCATCCTGTTCTGTGATTTTATAAGATGAGATGTTTGGTCCACTCATATTGGAAAATGTATCCCTGAAGCTTCCGAAATTTCTCAAAACAGAGCTGCTGCTAAAAACTTCTATGCTCACAGAAATAGTATTGCAAGAAGAAAAAGATACTTAGCAACATCTGTCTTTAGATATGAAAGCTGAGAAAATGATTACATTTATGGAAGAAATTTATCATTTTTTTCAAGTAAAATGAAACACAATTTCATAGTGATTTTCTTTGGCCTTTCAAGTTTCCCAAATAAATAATCGCTTGAGATTAGAAATTCTATTCTTTCAGTCTGCCTCCCCATCCCTACACTTTACCTCTGTTTATATTGATGTTAACCTGTGCTCATAAGTCAGGGCTAGAGCGAAGCATAGGGCATATCGAGAGCTTCTAAGAGATCAAGAAGGCCTTGACATACATACTTTATACCAATTCATACTTAGCCCCCATTGAGCCCCCATTTATTTTCTTATATTTTTTTGTCGTCGTCTTTCAGAAAGTAGTAGCCAAGTTTAGTAGAACACAGACTGACTTATTTCCTCCTCAATGACCCGGGCCTTAGCAAAATGAGATGAAAGAGTTCTGAATTTATCTGAAAGAAAAGCTGGTCTATTCAAAGGACAGGCTTTCTAAATTCCTTTGTGTGTCGAAGTGGAAGAAAGAAAAACATCTCACAGGATGTCCATGGTTATCTCCAACCTCTCAGAGAAATTATTTGGCATACCACCATAACTACAGATTTCTGAAGCATACCGTGCATGTACTGTGCTCATTTTAATGGAGAGGAATTACCTGAATAGATTGAACTATAGTGCAGTGGGGACCTAGCAGGTATTTACACCATCTATAGTAATCTGAAGGAAATGTGGAAACTTGGCAAGATGAACAAGCAGTTGGTACTGTCAGGTAATTATGGAACACTTGAAAGCCCATAGGTAAGTACCTCTTCAGAGCTGGCAGGCATCAAAGGATCATTAATTATTCTCTTCACTGTTGCTTTTGTTTGACAAGCCATCTCAAATCTCTGGGGGGAAACAGGAAGACGGGCTGGATACAATATTCTCAGTCAGCCAAGGAGTAGGAACAAAAAGGAAAGAATTTGGGCAGTTTTCAATACATCAGGGAACTCTGTGGTTATCTCAGATTCCAAAGTGTTTGAAAGGACTGAGGTTAAAATAGAACAGCAATTGTCTTGAGGGCGATGACAGCAACTAGAATAGTCAGGGCCTCCTCTGCTTGGCTCAGGGAAGAGGCGCCAAGTCTATTCATACACCTGAGAGAAGTATGTTCTTAAGAGCAATTTCTCCAGGGAACCAAGCAAAGTTACAAAGAGAGTATGCACCTGCTGTAGACATGGTTTTGAGAAGAATTTTGCACTCCAGTTTCCACTTCAATTCACTTCACCCAAGGATTTCACTTTTGATATAGTGAAGATGGGTATAGAATGAAGATGGGTGTGAATCTGAATCAACAACTGTTTCTTCTTCTCTTCCTCCCTCCCCTCCCCTCCCTTCTTCCTCTTCCTTTCCTTTTCCCTTTGCTTTTTTTTTTCTTTCATCATTTGCTTTCTATTGAGCAAATGCTGTATTGAAGATACTGAAGACAAAGTGCCCATCCATCCTTAAGAAGTTTACAAAATTAACAACTTGAAGGTGAAAGTATTTGGGGAAACAAAGAGTCCCTAGAATAGGCTGACTGTTGTTTTCAGGTGCAGCATGGTTGAAATGGGGAGCTATAGCAGTGAGTGAGTGGTATTACTTAGTATCTCACCACAGCTCCTGGAACTTTGATGGAACTGCCTGTAGATTAAGGGTAGGATATTGAGCAAGGTATATTTCATCCAGTTCCAAAGTTTGCAGGTACTCTTTTGTTGTCTGAAGGAGGAGACGATTGTCAACATAGCTTCAACTTTTTATCACTTCATGATTACGAGACAAAGTTGGAAAGATTTTGTGTGTGTGTGTGTGTGTAATTTTTTTTGACTTATCACCTATAAAAAACATCAACATTATACCTGCAGTTTACAACCCGGTATTCAATCAGATATGTTAATATTAAGATTTGTACATTAAATTATTCTAAATGAACTTCTGTGATTAAACTGAGTATCCCTACTGGTCTATCTGTGTTTAGTTTGTGTTCTTTAGGAATGTTTGAAACCACTGAGAAAGTAGGAGAAATAAAGAAGAAATAATAATAGATATAATGAAAGAAAAATATTTCTGAATAAAAGAGACCTAAAATACACATTCAAAAATGCTCATATTATAGCTGGGAACAATGGTGGGAAAAGAGAACCATGCCTCAACACAAACACTATGATTTTTTCTTTCAATTATGAGGAAAAGCAAATCTTGTAGTAAGAGCATCTGGAAATGTTCCTACAAGGGAACAAAAACCAGATCAGTTTAATATTTCCCTGAAGTTTGAGATATCAATGGAAAATAGAACTCTACAGCCACAGGACTGGGAGAGAAAGAATTATGGCACAAGCAGTCTACCCAGAAGCTTTAGGTATGGATTCTTTCATGAAATTTCCCAGGAAAATTACTCTAAAACATACTGTAGCCAAGGATAGAAGATCAAAGCAAAAATTCAGAGTCCTAGAAAAAATGATTTGGAAATGACATTTAAATCAGTTAAAAATAAAATTAGGTTGAATACCAAAAACAGCCCTTGTAAATGCTAAAAATTCCTGATTATAATAAAAGAACAAGAGGCTATTATAAAGGAATATAAATATTTCCCAAATACCTAGATTTATATTGGCAGTATCAAAAAAATGTTTCATACTTTGAGAACAATAAATGGATACTTCTAATGAATTTACAATGGCCCATAGAGGTTCTAAAAAACCAAGAGTAGGCATATTTCAAAACTCTTAGATAGTAATGCAAATCTCTATAACCAAAAACCACAGCCCACATAACAAAAGACAAAATGTAAAGAAAACTTGAAAGAATAGTAAAACTGTAAGCAAGAAATAAGATTTCAGAATTAAGTTTAGGCGTATCAGACACTATAAAAATAAATAGCTTAAAGTTCCATAATAGACAAAGAATTAATAGGATAAGAAAATAAACTCTAACCATAGTTTCTTGTGAGAGAAATAAACCTAAATAACACAGAACATTAACAATATAAAAATAGACAAAGATTGGAGCATCTGGGTGGGTCAGTCGGTTAAGTGTCTGCCTTCAACTCAGGTCATGATCCCAGAGTTCTGGAATGGAGCCCCACATTGGGCTTCCTGCTCAGCGGGGGCGCTGCTTCTCCCTGTCCCTCTGTAGCTCTCACCTGCTCCTGTGCGTTTGTGCGCGTGCGTGCTCTCTCGTTCTCTATCTCAAAATCTTTAAAAAAAAAAAAAATAGACAAAGATTTATTAGTAAATATGAAAGAAAACTAGCTTGTTGATTGGTTGGTTTCAGTCTAGATAAAAAATAATTACCTTCAAGAAGGTAACCAAGAATCTCTCCCTAATAGGGACAACCTAATTCTTAGGTGTGGATATATCTGAAGCATGAGGAGACTGTTTCCTTTGTAAGAATGCTTGAGATACTGTTTACTGTCTGATTATACTTGTAAATGAACATGTACTCTTTTGAGTGGTATGGTCACTCAAGGGAGCCTAGCACTGCTATGAGCTCCTAAAAATCAGTTTGATCTCATTCTGGAGATTTTTATACTTGAAGCACATGCATTTTCGGATTCTACAAATGCAAAAGGATTTGCAGGCCTACATACACATACGTATCCTCAATTCACTGGGCACCCTAATGTAAAAAAAAAAAAAAAAATATTCACAGTGAATTTCCCAACCTCATCTGTTGCTTCACATTCATTTCCTGGACAACCTACCCTCCCTAATCTAAATAATCTAAAGAGACTTTGACAGTTTTCCAAGCAATTTCTCTATAGAGACACAAATGACATGACTTTTTTTTCTTCTGCCTATTTCTGCTTTTTAATAGGAATAAATGATTAAAAGTAAAGCTATTATCAACACAGAGATAGTGAAAACCCAGAGACAACAAGAAGCGTTAATTATATTTTTAAAAGGGGTTTATAGCTTAGAAAATACATCCAGGAATAGGTAGATTTTTAATTGGAATTATTGCTATCATTCTAGAACTGCGGGAGTCACGGTGTTGCTGAATCAGTGAATTTTAATTGTAAATTAACCATTAATTTCATCCTGAGGGAGAGTAAAGGACAAAGAGAGGGAAAAAAAAAATAAACAACAAAGGATTGCAGGACTTTGGGGTCTCTAGAACAAAAAATTCCCTGCCCACTTAATTTTCCAGACCAATAGAGGGTATGCTAGGACTTTTGAAAGTAAATCCTTATGTCTTTTAAGAAATGTCTTCTCATGAGGTTGAAATACTCTTTTATAAATGAAACTATGACTGGTTTTGAGTAGCTTGTTTTAAACATATGCCGGTGTATGGCCTACATTTTGGCAGTTTAAAAAATGTGATTGAATCCAATCACTGACCCATTGTTTTGTTATGTTCACCGGCTATGAAAGAAGGAAGGTTCAGTGCATTTAACCCATCAGCCCTGCCTCTACCCAGTGACACATGTGAACACCTGGAATGCATCCTTCCATTCTTTCCTCCACATACAGGGTTTCCATTGTTATTGTTCATTTTCTTGGGGAAAAAAATGGTATGTTTTACACTTTTCTCTATCTTGTGTGTTGTTTTTCTTTTTTGAAAATACTTCCTGGAAATTCCTCAAAGACCAATTACTATAGCTCACTTTCATTCTTTTTAATAGCTGAATATTATTCCCTACAGACAAGCCAGCATTATTCAACCATTCTCCGTTGAATCGTCTTGTAGTCTTTAGGATTTTCTTTATAGGAGATTCATTGCCCAGAATGAGACTGCTGGCTCAAAAGGTATACCAGTTATTAATTTTATGAAATGCTAGATGGATTTCCAGAAAGTGCCAGCACTTCATATTCCCACTTTATTATTTTCTCACATTCTCACCTACAATACATGTTCTTAGTCTTTCAGGTTTTGCCTCTCTGATGGCTATAAGAAGATACCTAATTCCTTTAGTTTGTATTTTCCTATTATGACTGAGATGCTTTTCATATATTTTTGGCCATCAAGACTGCTTGTTTGTGAGTTGTTTTCAGTATTCCATTGGTTTGCTTTCTTGTCAATGTGAGAAATAATGCTTATGTAAATTTAAATATAAGTCCTATGACTATTTGCTTTACCAGTTTTTTTTTTTTTTCAAAATACATCATTTATTGACTTTGCTTTTGATATTTTCGCTCTGTATCTGTGTTGTCTTTTATTTTTCTGGATCCTCCAACTGAATCAGAATCTCTTCATACTTTTTTGTATGGATTCTATTTTATAATTTGCACTAAAACATTTGTTTCCAGTTTTATTTTTTTCTAGGTAGATGGCCAGTTGTGCCATTTACTAAATAATTCCTTTTGTATGTAATGGAAATACCACTTATTTCCTATATTAAACCTAACAAATATATGAATAATAGGATATACTTCTGGATCTTTCCAAATAAACTTTTACTACTACTTTTTAATTTCACCGAACTATGATCAGACATAGAAACCTGGGAAGTATCAACTTTTGAGCAATTATCATGGTTTTCTCTGTGACCAGATTATAGACTGTTCTGTAAATGTTTCATGGACAACCAAAAACTGTAAGTTCTCTGTTAGGTGTGAAGTTCTATGTAGCTATTAATCAAGTTTACCGATTGTATTAGTGAATTCTAGGTCTTTATATTTTTTATTTACAATATATGTCTAATTCAATGTACAATGATTTTTTATTTATAACATTTGACTATAACATTTGACTAATGGAAACCTCACATTATATTACATTGCAATTTCATAAACTCTGCCTTGCATTTCTAATAGTTCTTGCTTTAGTTGTGATGATATGTGGTATACATGCACTTAGATCTGTGATGTTTCCTTTATATATGACTTCGTATCATTACAGTGTTCCTCTTTATCCTATATGTACCTTTAATCTAAAATGTTACCTGGTATGGTATTATTATGTTTTCTCTTTTTGTTTGTATTTGCTTGTTATGTCTTAATTCACCCTTTATACTCAACCTTCCCTTATTCATTTTAAGTAGTTTCTGGTAAATAACATAGCTGTGCTTTGATTCTGACCTACCTAGTGATCTGTCTTCTCATAAGCGAATTCAGTCAGTTCACATTTAGTGTAATGACTGATACTCTTGCTGTAATAATACCTTACATCTTACTTTCCTATTCATCTTACATTTTCCATCTTTTTAACTTTATTTTTGTCACTTTGATTACATTTCAATTTAATTTTTTGTCTTGTAAATTAGGAAGTTCTTTATTACTTTTCTGTCCCATTAATGATGGCCTTTCTTGTCTTTCAGCCAATGACAAATTTTTCTAGTATTTGAAAACTCATTGGGATCTTCTATCTGCCACCTTTCCTTGATTTTATGAAAGTTTAATACTTTTAATTTTAAAACAAGTTTGATAGAATTATTTAATTTATTATTTAACTTCTCTATGTTCTTATTTTTCATTCAGTACTTGTACCCAGGCATTTTCCTTGTAGTAGGTCCCTTGTGTTCTAGGAGGTCTCATCAGGTGTACAACACATGTTAAATCCTCCAATGCATCTTTAATCTGATGTTTAATATTAATTTAACTGCAGTCTTTCACTCTCCCTTTGCATGTCATTCTGTTTGCCCTGTTTTACTTTTAATCAGTTTGCTTTTTCATTTTGTGATTCATGAATTCAGTTGAGACTGCCAAAAATTATCTAATGTTTTGTTATCTGTAATACTTTTCATAGTGTTTGAGTATTTCAGAGACAAGGTGATTTACTTTCCTTGTTCAGTGACATTTCCCCCTCAAACCTTATTAATGTTTTTTGTGTTCTTCTTTCATTTTGTTTCCTAACAAGAAGCCATCTCTCCAGAATCATCATTTGTCGACAGACTGAATGTCTGTGTTTTCCTTGTCTACTTGAATGCCTGTCCAAATCCCTTCTCAGGCCTGCAGCTGAAAAGGTAATCAATGGCTACATCATTTCTGTGGTCTAGATAGCCTTTATCTTTTATAGCCCTGCTAAGTCAAAAATAGCGTGTTCCTCGTCCTCACCAGTACATCCCTGATATTTGGGATCATTAAATGTAGGATAAACTGTGGTGACCATTAAGCAGTGTCAACAGAAATCACCTAGAGTTCTTTATGTTAAGGATGTAGAATGCTGGCATTGACTTCCTACTTCCCACCTTGGTGGTTTTCCGAAAGTTGTATTAATGGGACACAGTAAGAGAAGTTCCAGTGGTAATGGCAAGGGGGAGGGCAGTGGGAGTGGTTTTCATGTATTCTGAAAGGCAGCAGACTGTGGGGAGGGCCTGAATGTCCTCCTTACATACCCTCAGGCAGGAATAGCATGAGTGGCCACTCAGTACAGCTTGAAGTGAGCCTCGATTTATCTGTAGGATGACAGGCAGTGATAGGTTTTTAGAGATAATTTTCATTTGTGTGTATTTTTTTTTTTTAACTCTTTACAAAAATGTTACAAGTTAAGGAAGGCTACATGGTGGCTTGTGAGCCGTCAACCATTTACATTCCTAATTGGGCTCTGAATTTTGTCCTCTATCAAAACCTCAACTCTCTTGTTCTATAACTATGAATTTCTTCTTGAATATTTGTTTTCTTCTGTTTTCTCTTGATAAATTGAGAACTTTTACAAATCTTGTTTTTTAAAATGTTGGCTATATTATTTGTATGATAATTTATAGTTTATGCAATTCATATTCATAAGTTACTTGGTTAAATGAAATGGGTAGAGAACAATCTAAAAATTAGACATTATTATATGTACGTTATAACTTTGTGGTCTGTAAGTTAATGTGGCTTATCACAAATTCAAATTTTTCTATCTCACTAGTACTGCCTTTTAAATCTCACATGTTTTGTATTTCACACTAGGAAACCAAGTTTAGCCAGGATTTCCACACAGTAATACTTTTCAAGGATGATAGAGTTCCATGGTGTTTCTTATACATTGTTGGTGGGAGTGTAATTTGGGCATTACCTCCTGAAGTCGAGCATTCATTTTACCATGACTCAGCAAATTCCACGTTAGGGGAAATCTCCATTGAAGAGAGAATTTTGCATTTTACAAGGAAACATGTGCAGTACTCCGTACTATTTCTAATGGTAAAAACTGATGTCCGTTTTTGAGAGAATGGATAAATAAAGTGCATATTCACACAGAATATCATCAACAAAGTGAATGGATTATAGCAGCAAGCAGCAACATAGAAAATCATAGCAGTATAATACAGGAAGAAAATGAGTCCCGAAAGATTACATGTAGCACACTATCCTTTGTATAACCTCAAAAAGAACTAAAATGCAGATGCAACAAATTATTTTTAGAGGAAAACCAGGAAATGATGAACAGAGAATTTTGGATGATGACCACCTTGCATAGTAGAGCCAAGAGGGATGTGCTGATGGAGGAACCATGTTATTAGGTTTAAGTTATGCCCAACATAGTAACTTTTGTTTTGAGGTGGTGAGTTAACAGGTGCTTGTTACATTATTGAAAAAACATGAATAACCAATAAAGCAAGGCATGTATGGATCAATGATGTTAATGTCACAGTACAGAGATGGAATTCATCTGATACTGTATATCTGAGGTTGAATGGGGAAAAATTGTTTAAATGAATAGTTTACAATTGAAGCCTAAAAGATAAGTTGCTAATTGCGCTCTGTTGTGATTATTAAATAGTACCATGTTTTAGCTGAAACATACTCTCAGGGTATATGGTCAGAGACTGGGACAACAACCTCTTGTTCAGAAATGTTAACCTCTGTTGGATGCAGAACTATTTTATTTTAAATAGTTTGCTGAGATCTAATACAGAAATCATTTGCTTCATTATCTGTTTGCTTGAGTTCAAGAAGAGTTCATTTCAATTTGATTTTTCTTTCTCTAGATAAGAAGGTGTTCTTGAGGCTCATAAAATATTGTTGAAAACTGTAAATTGTGAATCTTTCAAGCCAGAGTTTGCTTGCTAGTTTTCTTTTTCTCCCCTTCTTTCCTGTACAGCTGTGGTAGGAACCATATTTTTCATGTGGTGTCCTCTTTCTCACTTGAGTTAATTGCCCAAGTTTGTAGGAAATTATTTTGATAACAGTGGCCACTCACCCTATATTTCAGCCTTAACTAGCTGCTGGCCTCTGAATTCCCTTGTGGTACTTGGAGATTACAAGCTTTTTTTAGCAACTGGGTATGTTCACCTTTTTATTCAGTACTCAACACAAGGTGAATTCCTTGTGTGTTTATAGCAGAGTATAAATAAGGAGGCATTCCAATCAGAAGGCTTTTGTATTTCAATAGGCATGTTATATTCATTTATGTTGAGGAGTGGCACTCACATCACCTGGAGACTTATTCTTTATTGATAGTCATTTTGCTAGATTGAAAGCATTTCTATGTTATATTTTAAAATTATCCATATTCTTCATGTTTGTTTTCCTTGAAAACTTGATTCCCAAGGAAAGAGTGCCTCTTGGCAGTTATTTTGTATGCTAACTATGTTGATCCCATCAGAAACTAGATTGTTTGTATTACCAAAAAAAAAAAAAAAAAAAAGACATATATACAGTGTTCAAGATCTTTCTTTGAATATGTCAGTATTCCGTTGGTATGCATCGGTAGGGGGTTACTGATTATTAAAGTATTGGAATTCTTCTAAACTGGTTGATAAATATCTTCTTGCCGGAGACTCTCAAATACCCCTCCATTGTTCCAGACTCTCCCCAAGACCTGCCACCAAACGGTTACTGTATGGCAAACAGGGTTCGGTCTAGCTCTATAGCAATGTCTGTTATTACAGTCATGATAACAACAACCCTATCATACCTATTGTCAAATAATTTTGACTATCCCCTCAAATACTAATAATGGTTTAAATCTTCAGAAGAAAACCGAGGACTGCTCAAATCTTCAAGAAGCAAGAGCTAATTAGTAAGGTTCATTTAGGTTGATAATTACAATCATGGCAATGAATATAATCCCTAAGACTTATAAAAATGCATTTTAATAAATATTGTAAATAATACCCTATCTCCTACATTATTCAGCAGATTAACACATTACCGGTGTGCTTTGTCCGGGAAGTAGACATTGAGACCAGGGTTCAAGATACGTTTATTTGGAAGGTACAAGGAGCACCAGCAAGGAAACAGGAAAGTGAAACAAGGAGGGAGGCAGCCCATGGAGGTATCGGTGTTAGCACAGTGTGAGAGAGGCTGAATCCCGTAGGAAATCTCAGAATTGTTGAGATGTATGCTTCAGAATTACCCCACTGGTGGGCCAAGGAAGTTGAGGTCTTTATACACTCACATACCAGTCACTGATTGAGGGCTGCTCCTCAGAATCTTAATTCCTTGGCTGTGAATCTGTGGGCCCCAGAACAGAGCAGCCTTCTGGAAAAGCTTTCGGGCATAGAGAACCCAGTGCTGGTGTGTGGAAGTCCAGCTTTCTGAAGGGATAGAGACTGAGGGATATGGGCTGGGCGCTGGCAGCAACTGCTCTAATTATTTCATTACCGTTGGAGTTAGGTTCCCTGTTCTGCAGTTCTTGAATTGCTCTTTTAAACTATTCCTGCCGAAGATCCATTTTGCTATGTTAAAGAACTATTTATTTTAGCCTTTTAGGGAGAGATGGAATTGAAAAGCTTCTTTTAGAAAAGGTCATGTTCCTTAAAATAAAAAGCTTAGTAAATTTGAAATCTTTGAGGATTTAACTTGCCTTCCAATTTCAAGATTGCCTCCTATGTTCATGCAAGGCAATATTTATTTCCATCTGTGCAACCATCAGTGTGTTCAGTGGGTAATGGTCTACCTTTATTCTCAAATATTTAAAGAATAATAGGGGAGGGTTTTCTCTCTCACGTACCCCACATGTAGATGTTGCTATGCAGAGTGGAAATCGAAATGATAGTGAGTTCAAGCTATTTGTACAGTGCTATCGTAAGAAGCTGCTCTGGTTTAGCTGATAACATACATTAAAAAAATAAAACGTGGGGCACCTGGGTGGTGCAGTCCGTTAAACGTTGGACTCTTGGTTTCAGTTCATGTCGTGGTCTAGAGAGGCCATGAGATCAAGCCCTGTGTTGGGCTCTGTGCTCAGTGCAGAGTCTGCTTGTAACTCTCTCTCCCTCTCCCTACTCCTACCCCCAATCTCTTTCTCTCTCAGATAAGTAAATCGTTTTTTAAAAAATAAAAATTAAAAAAGAAACCCAAAATGTGTTTAATAATATACCCAAAGTATTACAATCATTTCAGGAAATCTGGATGATACAAAACCATGTATAGAAAAAAATAAAACACCTATTTTACTCTCCAGCAATAACC
The DNA here is from genome assembly GCF_023065955.2 of Ursus arctos. NCBI lineage: Eukaryota > Metazoa > Chordata > Mammalia > Carnivora > Ursidae > Ursus > Ursus arctos. The sequence continues at coordinate 42,244,117 of NW_026622841.1, forward strand.
ACTACCATCAATTGTCATGTTTATTTACATTCTTTTTTATGCCCATTTTTACATCATTAAAATAGTATGTATAGGCACCTTTCTCATTCTACAACAAAATGCACTTCCCTAGATTAGTACTTCTTAAATTTTAGTATGCCTCAGAACCACCTACAGGCTTTGATAAAACACACATTGCTGGACTTCATTATCTCTGGGCCTTTGAATTGCGTAGGTCTAGGAGGAAATCTTAGTATTTGCGAATTAGAGGATCTAACATTCCCATGTGAGGTTGATGCTGCTTCTCTGAGGATAAATAGAACGTAGATTTTTAAACTCTCTACACATTGGAGTGAAAGTAATTTTCTGATTAGGGCATGGACATGCATGTGTTTATTTTGTAAAAATTCATCCAGCTCTATGAATTTTTATATGAATTTTATACATCAATAAAATTTTAAAGAAAACATCAAAAACATGCTTATAATGACTTAGTAATATTATCTCTATGCACATAATATAGTTTACTCAACCATGACCTTAATTTCATGTTTCTAATGAGTAGTAGTGTATTCTGTTATTAAAATCCTAATATTAATGTATTAAGATTTTCAGAAAATTTCAAATTGTTTTATAGCTACGCAAGTACAAGATAAAAATGGATATAAATATTTTAGGACTGTTGGTATGTAGTGCCATAATGCCTTCCCAAAATTATGATAATTCATATTTCAAACAACAGTTAACACAGTTTCTTGTTTGACTTGCTGAATGGGTGATTGCATTCTTTGGCTGAAGGTAGTATGGTGTGTTTCTTCATTGTTTAGGTAGATTTTTAATATTCAAAGCATAAGTAAAATGAGTGGACGATGTATATGGTTTTCTTGTGCTGTGCTTTCAGAACTATGGGTGATAGCGTTCTTTAAGAGAAATGCTTTGAAAACATCTACATAGCTTTGTCCACGGTAAAATGCTAGAGATTAGCTATTTTGTTTTATAATTTAAATATTAATATATTTTAAGTGCTAATACTGTAATTTGGATAGACCCAATAACTTGTTTTCCAGAGTACTTCTATTATACTCTGGTCAGAAAAAAGTGAGAGGTTCTCATTAACTTTCTCCACTTCTTTGTCGAAAAGTGAAACCGCCACTACGTGACAATCAGGAATGCTATTTATAAGGTAATAGTTTGCAGGTTAGGATTATCATAGCTCCACTGAATATATTTAAAAATAAATGGGGTCCTTAAGTTCAGCTCTCATTGAAACACACGTTTTTAAAACATTCTTTATTGAAAAATAGGCATTACAAATAATCAGGTTTTGTGTTTATCTAAATGCATAGTCAACACAATGTATTGTATCGAACAAAAGTGTTTCAAAGTAGCCTTTGGTATAAATAAGTAATAAAGAAGCAAGCAAGCATATGATTTTCCTTAGATTCTCGAACCCAAATATTAACATGGACTGAAAGATATTTTTAGTACGTATAAGTTTTCAGTTTCAGAATTATAAATACAGCAATCAAATATCGCTGTGTCATTCTTTTTGGGTTTTGCTTTTGTATTGTTTTGTTTTGTATCCGGTAAAAATTTCTTACAACTCTGACAAGTAGTCAGCTCTCTCTGAGAGTTAATGGAATAATTTCCAGTAATCGCCACTATTACCTGTTTCTCATGATTAGAGATTCCAGGTAGCACTGTTCCATATGTTTGGGCAAGAAGGAACATGGTAAGTGTAATGTGCAAGTGGAATGTTTAAGAAATTGACACAGAGCAGGTGCTCAGTGAGTATTTGCTCTACAGCTACATTACCACTAAAGCTGGATGTTCTTAACTGGAGCATGTTTCTGGGATAGAAGTACGAAGGTCTGATGATGGATTGCAGTTGTTCATTGTATCCTTTCTAAATGTTTCTAAATGAATAATAAGGGTAAAATTTGATAAGAGAAAAAAAAAGAATATGCTATGTTCTCCAATTACTGCCTGCTTCTCCTTTTATCTGGATGTTTGCCCTTAACTGCTTCACAATCTGAATTTAATTTATTAATAAAAATAGAAAACATCTTGCACAGTAGTATATATATTTTAGGTATTTTAAGATTCTGTGTTTTCCTCTCAACCTTTCTCTTTCCTTTTTGTTCTTTTCATATTTATAATTTATAGCTGAAATTAAGCTGGATCTATCATACAGCTGTTATAAAAATTTGATATGATCTACAATAATGAAAAGATAGTGAAATCTGTGTGAGAAAACTTCCTTGGGCCTTCTTTCCTTTTGCTCCCCAGGGACTAGTTTTATTAGGATTTGGAGAAGGTGTTTGGTTCAAATTTTACCATCTCAGAAAGTTTTTAAGAGAGAAAAAAGGCAGTCATTTACAATAGTATATTATGACATACACTGTAATACTAAGGTGGCATAAGGTATGCAGCAACAAGACAATGTAGTAGAGAATTATATTCTCTCTTTTTCCCCTCTCCCTCTCTCTCTATATATGTATGTGTGTGTGTATATATATCATCTCCATGTATTATTTATATATATTATCTATATATATGTATCTATGCATATATATAGATTGGTATAGATATGTACCACAGTTCATCTAAAAGCATCACTGAGCACTTTGCAGCCAATTACTGGTCTTAAATGTCAGCAAGAGGATGTGTTAATTTTTAAGCAAAACCAAAATGACTTTCCTATCTGAGCAGCCAATGAAATTCTGCATCTAAGGGATTTTCTCCCGCAAATGCCAAACTGGATATATTTGCATATGTTCTTTCTGATATATGAAGAAGTTGGAAATTGCACATGAGTTTAAAACAATTCAAGGAATTGCTTTTAAAAGCTAGGTATTTACATCTCTATGATTCTAATTTTTGCTGGTAGGTGATTTTAAAAAATAAAAATTGGGGCGCCTGGGTGGCACGGCGGTTAAGCGTCTGCCTTCGGCTCAGGGCGTGATCCTGGTGTTATGGGATCGAGCCCCACATCAGGCTCCTCCGCTATGAGCCTGCTTCTTCCTCTCCCACTCCCCCTGCTTGTGTTCCCTCTCTCGCTGGCTGTCTCTATCTCTGTCAAATAAATAAAATCTTTAAAAAAAATAAAAATAAAAAATAAAAATTGATTAGGATTTTTTTTTTTTTTACCTAAATAAGTTGAACTTTCAATGTTGCTAACTTGGTACTTAAGTTTACAGACTTAATATAAAGTATAATGCCTATTCCTAGACCAAAAGCGTAAATATAATTGAAATTTGGTACATCAGGTAAAGGAATATTGTGTTGGAAAGCAAATCAATTCAGTTTTATTATGTTATTTGTGACACATTACTGGAAACTTCTCATTAAACCTATAGGGAGCAAGTATTCATTTGGAGCTTTCCCTTTTTTGATTAATTAGCTGGTTAACTAGCAGCTAAAATTCATAAGTAACCATGGTCTCAACCCCTCTTCACTATAGGAAACCATTTGTCACTAAGTTAACTCCTTTCATATTATATTCAGAGAACCTTAAATTTGTTTCATCATGTGCCTTTTATGTAGCCAGAAAATTCACCACATACTTCATGTCACTTCAAATTTTATTCAGAAGCTTATAACATTCACATGTGAGGAATATATGCCTAGTAGTGAGGTTATTCCGGTGCATCTCAGATTATTCATATGAAATTATATAATAAAAATAACAAATATGTAATAAGCACTATAATTACGCAGAATTGCTTACTAGCCCATTACTATTACTGCCCAAGTTTTAAACACTAATCTTTTCCTGCCCAGCCACCTAAGACCACCCCACCACCCCCATGAGGTACCAACTAGGATGAATACATAATGTTTAAAAATTACATATAAGTGCCTAATTAAATGGATAGTTTTGCTGATGAGCAATCAGAGAAAAGAAGAGGAAGAGCAGCCATAAAAAAAAAAAAAAAGGGAGGGGGTGGAAAGACATTTCTTTCATGCTGGATGCCTCTGATTTCCCTTGATAAGGCGGAGGCGCATGAAGTTTGCCCCACATACAGTGTTTCATAATGGAAAAGAAGTTCCTAGAATTTGGAATTTATATGTGGAGTGTGTGTGACAAAATCCATCCAGAAATTAACTGTTACACATGAAGACACTGAAAAGATGAATAAGCAGAGATCATCTACACAGTGCTCGCTTTAATATTTTCCTGTAATTATTATGCCATAGTGGAAACTGCACTATTTAACTTCAACCAGCTTGAAATGAACTTTTAAACTGATACAGATCCTTTCTATTCCTTCTTAATTTCTGTTTTTCGTAGGTTAGTCAACTGTTGGATGCAGGAACATAATCTTCGTTTAACCTACCTGCTAGATACCAAACGTTGTTTGTTTCTGTTATTGAGAGGGTGGAGGAGAGGGGGGAGAGAGAATCTTAGGTACCATGCTTAGCTCGGAACCCACGCAGGGCTCGATCTCAGGGTCCTGAGATCATGACCTGAGGCGAAATCAAGAGTTGGATGCTTAACCAACTGAGCCACCCAGGCGTCCCTATACCAAGCATTTTAATAGAGACTATGAAGATAAAAAGAGATAAATGTTGAGACCTTTTCCCTAAATGGTATTAACTGTATAGTTAGAAGTTTTAAGGACTCAGAGCAAAAACAAAACCAACCAACCAAACAAGAAGTAATAGGTCTGAAAAGGAACAAACTTTCCAGTGTGGCTTTATTGGTATTGAAATATTCGATGACTAACACAGATCTTACCTTCTTTACATCAAGGGATGGTTTATTCAGATCAATAAACCCACACATTTACAGAAATGATTTGCACAGCAAATATGAAAGACAGTTCCTTAAACAGCATCTATCGTGGTGATTGCAACTGGTCCATTAAGAACCTCCGGGTGTGCGCATCAGTCACTTCTAAAGTGTTGCTGTTAAAAAGGAGTCACGAGCTAATGCCTCCTGAGATGGAGGGTGCTTGACCTTGTCTGGGCTTAGGTGCTCGCTCACAGGGAAACATGTTGCATGTAGGTAACCACAGGTGAGGTCTGTGCTATGACCAGAAAACCTGTTTACAAAAGAGGCCATTTTTTCGGAGGCCCGATATTTTTATGTGATTATTTTTGAATAAGGTGGGGGAGTCTGATGCTTTTTCTCTTCTGTGATTTAGCTGACATCTCTGGTGAAGCACCGAGAACTTTATGGATTTTAGCAATGATAACATTTTGTGTTTCTTATGTCAGGATTTCAAAGTATTAAGAATGTGAATGCCTTTACTGGATGAAAATGAAGAGCGGGTTGGTCATAAATCCAAAGGAGGGCTCTGCTTACTGGTTTGCACTGTGCTCATTCAGTTTTATGATCCCCTGTGCCAGACATATGGCAGCACAACGGTGTCAGGGACTCTACTCCCATTGTCCTCTTCCTCTTCCACATGGCCTCCTTACAGTGTTTATGAAGTAGGATGAGTCTCTGGGGATGCAAGTTCTTTAATTACAGAGCCAGAGGGATTGTCTTTCCTCTCTATTGTTGCCTTTGGATACATTATGGAAAGGGCTGAAGACTGTCATCACTGGGCATTTTCCTTCACGAACACACACGTCACCAGGCAGAGCCCCTTGGCAGGCATTGAACATTCCAGGGCCAGCATCTCCTCTCTCTACACGAAGTCTCTTAAAGATGACATGACATCAGATTTTCTTCCTTATGTTGGAACTTTTAAGGGTGGAGGTGTGAAATCTGGCTTCCCCCAAGGCTGTCATGTGAGCCTGAGTGTTGGTTTCACAAGCCATCTATGGAAAGGGTGTATGAACAGACTGTACAGATGCTGCGTCTAGCTTCATTGTGCCAAAGAAATCGAGGGTACTTCTGCCACCAGGTTCTCTATTTTAAGACAGCTTATATGTTTTTGCTGCTTTAATTTTTTTTACAAGATATTTTGTTTTTGATAAATGACCTATACCTGTGGTCGGTGAGATGGAAAATGGCTCACGTATTCCTTTCTAGCAAGACATCTCAGATTTGTGAAAGAAGATCCTCAAGTGAAGTCCTGTTTTCACATGGTAAAACATTTGAATATTGAAAATAAATGGGATTAATATCTTAGTCTTTAAAATATCTTTATTTAAATGCAAGTTACTCATTTCTCTTCTCCAGCTCACTCTCCTATGGATCACATGCTTATGAACCTCTGACTTCCTGGGCCACACAGCTTGAGATATCCATGTACCACAGTGAGACTACTATAAGGGCACATCTCTGGCCCCCACACCTGTAATTCTAGGATCCAAGCCCCATCAGTTTCCCCTTCTCCTTTTGGGCATTTTCAGTGTCATAAGATCACTGATGAGCTAGCCATCAACTCATATGTGACTGTCAACGTTTTCCTCCCTTCCTGTGGTTTTCTTTTCTGTGCCTTCTCTGTCATACATGTGGGCTGCTCCTACCTGCTCCTCTGGCCCTGTGTGACTTCTTTGCCTCAGTGGGTTCAACAGTCACCCCAAATAGAGCTTCTGGCCAAGATCTGATGTAGGTGGGCAATAAGGCCATTCTGACCCAACATAGTACTTTAGCTCATGGCTCTTTAAATTTTTATCACTGTTAAATTCATCTTCCCAGATTTCAATTAGTCCATGAGAAAACAGACAACTCTAATAAGAATCACTCTTGGAGACTTACATTCCCTTAGGATGAGTTCTTTCCCAGGAGAGATCTGGTCTTCCAAACATATCTTGAACATGCCAGAATAGAGTGAACATAGATTCCTTGTCACGGGTATCCCTGATCCCTTAGCATTACTCCTTCACTGATGGGTTAAAGATAATAAAAATTTTAAAAATCTTTATGAACAATAATTGTTACTGTTGCTAGATTCTTAAGCATCTTTTTTTCACTCTCCTGAATGCTGATCTAGTGCTCATATTCAAAAATATACATCTTTGTGTATTATTTGTAAACATGCTACTTGTTAACTCAAATGGCCGACCTGCATGAATACCTTGTCATTGCAATGTAGGGAGGATATAGGCTCATGAGAAAAAACACTTTGCAAAATTTTGAACACTGCATGGCTAAATTCTTTGGAACTCTGACACCATCGGAAAAAAGTTCTGTAGTGCATATATGAAATTTGCTAAAAGTAAATCTTAAAAGTCCTCATTACAAGAAAAAAATTTGTAACTATGGTGATAGATGTTAACTACACTTATTGTGGTGATGATTTTGCAGTGTATACAAATAACCAAATCATATCGTATACTTGAAAATAATACAATGTTATATGTCAGTTACACCTCAATACAATTTTTTAAAAGTTCTGGACATTTAGGGATGCAGATGGAATTGAAAGAAAATTCAGCTAAAGCCTAAAGTAAGATCAGCTATATATTAGCCTGAGAGTAATAACAAATAGGTTATTAATGCAGAAGAGACCTAAACTAGGTGACTTTATTTCTTTATGCAACTGTTTTAAAATATAAAAAGAATGTAAAAATACATACATTCATATATAACAAATATATAACATTGTGTCTATATAATATATAAAACATATAACAATATATAAACAAAGCCCATATGCTTTGTTACTTTTTAAAATAGAGGACAAAATTCAGAAGAAAAATATGGCAATTGCAAAGTTAGAGGAAACCTGACTGAAACATGGGTTATAAGAAAGACACTAGCACTCCCCTTTTAGCAAATAGCTCTCTAGACAAAGCCCCTAGTTAACAAGAAACCCTGAATGTAAATTTTTCAGCAGAGACTACTCACCACATCTGTTCTTATCTTCTTTCAGAATGATAAAACCCCTGATTTTTAGCTAGGTACACAGCCTCCTGAAATAGGCTACATTTACCAGCCTCACTTGAAGCTAGTTATATCCCTAGAAATAGAAACAGAAAAGTCATGTGTGATTTCCAGAAAGGAACATTTAAAAGAGAGGGTGATTAATACCCAGAATATATAAAGAACCCCTACAACTAACAAAAACAAAAAACCTGATTTAAAAAAATAGGCAAAGGACTAAAATAGGTATTTCTCCAAAGAGGATATATAAATGGCCAATAAACACATGAAAAGATGTTTAACATCACTAATCATTAGGGAAATGCAAATTAAAGCCACAATAACATACCAGAACATACCCATTATCATGGGTAATATTAAAAAACAAAACGGGAAATAAGTGTTATCAAGGATGTGCACATATTGGAAATCTTGTGCGTCACTGATGGGAATGTAAAATGGTGCAGCCACCATGAAAAACAGTATACAAATTTCTCAAAAAATTAAATATAGAATTATGACCTAACAATTCCAATTCCACTTCTAGATATTACATAATATGTATATTCTCATATATATAATAGCATAATATAATACATAACTAATATATTCCCAAAAAAATTGAAAGCAAGGACTCAAACACATATTTGTACACACGTTTATAGCAGCATTAAACAATAGCCAAAAGATTGAAGCAACCCAATTGTTCTTTGCTAAATGAACAGGTAAACAAATTGTGGCATATGCATAAAAATGGAATATTATTCACCTTTAAAGAGGAAGAAAATTCTAACACATTCTACAACATGGATGAACCTTGAAGACATTAAGTGAAATAAGCCAGTCACAAAAGGACAGATACTGTATGAGTCCACTCGCATGAGTTACCTGAAGTAGTCCAATTCACAGAGACAAAGTAGAGTAGAGGTTACCAAGGGCTGAGGGGAGAAGGGGATATAGGGAGCTATTGATTAGTGAATGGGTAGAAATGTTTGGGATGATGAAAAAGTTGCAGTAATGGATGGCGATGATGGTCGCAGAACAATGTGAAGGTACTTAATGCCACTGAACTGTACACACAAAATGGTTAGAATGGTAAATTTTGTTATGTATATTTTATCACACAAATGCGTCAAAAAAAAAAAAAAAACGTAGGAGGTCTGTGCTTCCGTTCCTTTCTCTTTCTTTGGCTGGAATATAGACTTGGTGGAAGTTGAGCAGATATCTGGAACTCTAAGTAGAAGCCATGTGTTGAAGGTGGTGGAGCCACAGGACACAAGGAGTCTGGGTTTCTGATCGTCACTGAGTTGCCATTCTAGTACTGGGCAACTCACTTGTCGATTTTGTTCGAGAAATAAACTCTATCTTGTTTGAGCCACTAGTATTTTTCTGTTACTCTTCCTGAATTTAATCCTATTTTAAAAAAGATTATTAGAGGGAGAGCATGCTGGGGAAGGGGGAGAGGGAGATGGAATCCTCAAGCCGACTCCTCGCTGAGCGTGCAGCCCATCACAGGGCTGGACCCTGAGATCATGACCTGAACTGAAATCAAGAGTTGGCTGCTTAACCAACTGATCCACCAAGGCGCCCCAAATTTAATCCTATTTTAACCACCTTCCTACTGATTTGCTTTGCTATAAATGAGTGCCCTTCAAATTTTTGACCAGAATATTTGTTCTGTGCTTTACATGGAAGTACACTATTATCCACTATGACTGTGAGTAATATCAGCAAATAAATCCACGGGCAATAAGTCATAAAAATGATGATGATTCTCCTTCACAAAGAGGAGATGCAATAAAGAAGGTAAGAATGTATAATTTTAATTTAGGTTTCTCTTGAACTTCTCTGTGTTTTGGGGAGATCATTTCTGTAATTGGCCTTGGTCACTTGTAATATTAGTTCATTCTTCTGGGATGTTAGCAGTCTGGCCACCCTGGTGTCATTCATTGCTAATTCTCTCAGTTTTGTAGTTAAGATGTTCATAAAAAATATTAAATGATACTAGAGGCTATGTCAGATCTTCAGGAGAACCATTTGAATTTCCAGCCAGTTGGAGACTGACCAAGAGATTGCTCATTTGGGGGCAACAAATGCGGGCACCTTGAAAACAAACACAGAAAAATAAAACCCAGTTCTTTGGACAGTTTGTCCTCAGATCATTAGGTTTAAAAAATTAGATAGCATGTATTATGATTCATACAAGTTATAAGGCATTTTATTGAGTGCTTGATAGACTATCCATTAACTATTATATATTTAAACCCACAATAACTTAAAATTGTACCATTATTTCATTCTGGAGGAGACCAATTATCAGACTCTTAAATCCTTGAAGTTTTGGGGCTAAAGACCATCATTTGCACATAATCATGATAACTTCTATAGTTTTGGAATATAATTATTATGTAGAAAGTACAAATATATCTAGAGAAGAAAAAAATTCACTGTGTCTTTTCTGTGTAAATATTTATTTCTCTATTAAATGCTGCATATCAGAAACAAGCTTCTGGAGGCCTCAGGGATTATTTTATGTTTATTTGTAGTGTTCCAGATGAGTTGACATTTGACCATTCCCAGATTACTAAGTGACCTTTTGGAATCTTGACAAAACAGAGGTGTTCAGTCTGGCGATGGCTAGAGTTACAAAGGTGAGAGAGAAACGTGAAACGGGGAGACTCTGGGGTAAGGACACTCCTCTGGCTTCACATCCCGTCCTCTCCCTGAGAAGATGACCTTATCGTCACACTATTCCCTCAACTTTTCAGAACTCCATCTACCACTTTATCTGTTTCTTTCACCTATCCTTACCTCTCCTTTCCAGCTCTGGAGGATCAGCTGTTTTGAAATTCAAGGTTAATCCACCACATAATGTATATCTCATCCCTCCTTGTCTCCTCCAGGTCATTATGGCATCTCTTTACCTTTTCTCTCTCTTGGCTTATGCCTCTCCCTTCAGTACAAGAACTCGACCAGTTTTTTTCCCCAACTTCAGACAGTGATCTTGTGGCTACCATCTCTTTGGCTCTTCACAATCAAGCTACTTGAAAGTGTAATCTATACTCACCATTTCAATTGCTCACCTATCAACCACTCTACCTAACCTGGCTTCTATGGCTCCCACTCCCCTGAAAGTGCTCTTGACAAGGTTACTGATGATCTCGTAAACACTAAGTCCAATAGGTAGTTTTCTGTCATTATTTTACTAGAGCTCTCAGCTTCATCTAGTAATGTTGAATCCCTTTTCCTCAAAACCCTCTTGATTTCTAGATATCCCTTGGTCCCTCTTCTCCTGATTTGGTGTCTTTTGACACTTTTCCTCTATCTCTCCCTTAAATACAGTTGTGTTACCTGGGACTGTGTCCTTTGCACTCTTTCTTCTCATTCCCTGCCCTCTCCCTGGGAAATCTTAACCACCCTCACAGCTTTATCTCCTGCCTTGTCTTTCAAATTTGTTTCTCTGTCCAGCCCAGACAATGGTGATGACTCCAGGACCCAGTCTTTCCATTTGCACATCCCATGGACATCTCTACCTCAACATGCACAAATTTAGGCTTATCACCACTAAGCCCTTATCTTCCTATATCCCCTCTCGATGTATGATGTTACCCAGTCTTTCTTGCAGCTTCCTAAATAAGAGATGCTTTCTTACCTTTGTGCTTTTGCGCACACTAGTCCATCTTCAAAGAATATTTCCCTAGCCCATTTTACTTAGCACTTTTTGTCATTGAGAGCTCAGCTGAAATGCTATTCCTTTCAGAAATCTTTTATTGAATCCCAAGTTTGTGCTAGAAGTTCCTACCAAATACTTCACTTGACTCTTTTACCTGTCCATAATCTCCCGAGACCATGAGTTCCTTGAGGTTTAGGGCTATGTTTTGTTTGTCTTGACAGAGCCTGGGACATAGAACTATATATAGTATTAGATGTGTATCTTGAATGACTGAAACTAGAACCCTGGGAGTTATCCTAGACCCCTTCTTTATTCCACAATGCACTAGGTCCTAGAATTCAACTTCCTGGATTACTATTGAATCAGTTCCTTTGACTTCCTCTAATGTGATTTCTTGTCTAATTATTGTAATGGTCTTCTTGTCTTGCTGTCTCTAGGCATATTCTTCTTGAATTCATCACATATGTTGGCTTCAGAATTGTTCTAAAATATAAATCTCTTCATGCCACTTACCTGCTCAAAATACTTCCATGGCTCCCCATCTACCATGTTTGTCAAACTACAAACACAGCATACAAGGGGATTTGTGCTTTGTTCCTTGCTACATTTCCACAGCCATCTCTCACCTCCCATACACTCACATTTAAGTCTTGCCAAACTTGGCATGGTCCCCAGATGAGATGTCATATTTACCCTCCTGTGCCTTAGTACAGGCTCTTCCTTCTGCTTGAATATCCAGTACAAAAGTTAACTTTTAAAACTCTTCTGAGGTTTTAGTTCCTCAGGAAGAACTCTCTTGACTCCTTTAGACAAAGTGAGGTGCCCCTCCTGTGTTTTCATAGAATCTTCTGCATAATTCTTTATTTTAATATGGGCTAGAAACTCCAAAGGGTCCTTGGATACTGACATATATGTACTTTTGAAGGCTGAAAGTCCTGATGTTACCCTATAGCAATTTTAGCTCTCCAGCTAAATTTATTTCCTTTGAGATTTTTATGATTTGTCAGGTTTAATGATAAAAATCTTCTCACATTTTTCAAGGCTGTTTTCCATTACTACAGACTGAATGCTTTCAGTCTGCTGAATGTTAAACATCAAAATAGAAGAAAGACCTAGTACTTCTCCCTGGAGCATGGCTCTGCATTTCCTTTGTAAATGTACTCATTCCTCATAGCTGTACTCATATGGGCAATTTTCTTTCCTTATATTTTCTCCTGGGATTGCATTCTGTACCTGCCTGGGAAAGAGAACACGGTGGCACATGGCAGTGTTTTGAGAGCTGCCAGGAGAAATAAAAGAGAGCCTTCACTGAGCAGTTATGCCAGGGAGCACCCGCAACCATGTGTTGGGGCTCTGATCTGATATACTGCTTTTTAGTGCAAAAAAACCCAGCTACATAGTGGACCTCACCACACTCCGCTCATTCATTTATAGTTCCCAAATAATTATGGCATTACTGTTGCTGAGGATACGAAAACAAAGAGGACAGAGCTCTTTTTCCCTAGAGGACTTACAGTTTAGTAAGTAGATAAGTTTTTAAAAATGCACGCAGAAAGGTCAGTGATAGACAAAAAATATTCCCCCAAGGCAAGCTGATCAATTTTAAGCAGACGAGAGAATCAGGAATGAAAGAATGATAGCTTCGGTTTCATCTATAGAGGGTTTGAAGTGCTTATGTGACATTCAGGTAGAGCTGGTACACAGGTAGATGGCATTACAAGCGTGGTACTCAGGAGATGATCCTCGTGATAACATAGATTTGGGATTCCCTAGGGGAAAGAAGATACCTGAGGCGGTGCAAAACCTGATAGATTAATGGCAGCAATATTTAAGGGATATTAGAGGAGAGAAATAGCTCTCAGGAAGAGCTTGAGATGGGGAAGCTATTTCAGAAGCCAAAGAAGGATATTTATGAAGAAAAGAGTGGTCACCAGTCCAATGCCAGCAAGAGGTCAATGACAAAGCATCAAGAGGAGCCTGTCAGTTTTAGCCATTGGTGACTAGTGTCTCTGAGCAGATAGAGCAGAATGTGGGACCAGAAGCCAGTCTGGGAACCAATGCAAGGTAAGGCATTTGAGATGGTGAATACAGCTTATTTGTCACGAATCATGTTTGTGAATGGAAGAAGAGCAACAAAAGAGAAGCCAGGAGAAGCACGGCTAAAAAATACCCTGTTATATTTAAAAATTTTCAAAGATGTGAGAATGTTTATGTGTTGAGGAGGCTTCGCTGGAGTGGAAGAGGGATTGAAGATACACGAGGGAGAAGGAAGAGCTGCTAATAGAGCAAGGTCCCAGAGCAACAGGAAAAGATTTTATCATGCTCCCCATTTCACACATGGGGCTGGGCAAGGGAGCAATTCATATGGATACACAGGAGCTCTCCAACGCCAAGCATCACAGATGCCCCTATGAAATCTGCCTAGCCCTTTTCAATTACATCTTGTGTAGAGACCTCAGCAAACGTGATGAATTTATTTTTTAGTTCACGTTAGCAAATAAGAAAAATGTTCCCCTGAGTGCCACAGAAGTAGTTCCAAATATTCATTTCTTTAACTAGAACAAATCTCTTTGGTTCTCTCTGGTACTGCCAAGATCACTTAACTGCTGCACTGAGAATGTTCAACCTCCCTCACTTCACTGATCATCCAAAATGAGCTTCCGCTGCATCTCGAGCACAGCCCAGACTGTCTTTACAGTTCCTAAATCAGACTGAAAATCGGGTCACCACTGCTGTATTTATTAAGTGCTCAGACCTCTCTGATCTTTTTCTCTTACCAATAGTCCATAACTCATTCCTAAACAAATGCCCTCCAAATTTGGATGATCATAAATAATTTTCTCTTTATTTAAAATAAAATCCATAATAGTGTGACCAGTTGGCCATCACTAGTGCACAGTATTTAACCAAGGGCTGATCTGATTTGCATGAATATTTCATGTCTGTAGATCGTGGTAAATAAATACCTTCTAAATTGAGCAGCATGTTGTATTCTCGTGGATCCATAAGATTATAATACGAAGTGAAGATTATATTGTGCCCACTAGAGAGTACACAGTCTTTTCTCCAGGTAGGTATCTGCAATTGGAGGGTCTTGGGACATAGGAGTGCAGTGTTTGGGACAAAAAGGGCTTTGGCTTCTCTTGCTTTCTGGGCTCGAATACTGCTTTAGCTTTAAGTCTGGAAATGTCTCCTTCTGGGACTTTCTCTTTGAACCCTCCAGAGTGGCTGAGGTGTTCCTCCTCTGAACTCACATCTCACCTGCGCACACAGACAACTGCAGTGAAATTGCTGCCTTGCTTTGTCTACACCACCCAACTAGACGGTCTACTTAGCTGTTACAACACTTGGTCCTAGAGCGCGCTCTGGTTTCTAGCCACTGTTGAAAAAAATGTATTGAATAGTGAAATGCATGAATGTGCCCAAATGTGCCCAAATCTTGGGTTTGGAAAGTTACAAAAATAATCTGCCTAGTAGGGTGAGGGGCTAACTCCCCACTGTGATGAGTTTTCTGCTACGTAAAGGTCATGATTCTCTCAGTTTACAGCAGAAGCCTTTCTGTCATCTTGTGTCCTTGGAAAATCCCATATTCTCAGAACACCTAGAGGGCTAGCTCCTACCTCTCAATTTAGTGGATAATTTTCTCCTTTCTTCAGATTTTCATAGCCTTTAGTACCCCCTTCCTGCCCCCCCCCCCTTTTTTTCCTTTCTGGCATTTCCAAGAATCTGAGATGTAATAGTGCTATTTTAAAAAACCATCCTGTTTCCTTACTGGTTTGTAATTTACTTGAAAGGAATTGCACTTATTACCTTCAACAGTGCTTAACACTGTGCTTTGCTTTAGGTAACAATTAATAGATATTGGTCATATTGAACTTCATCAGCAACTACCACTTAAAAGGGGCCACAAAATGTTAATGGACTTTGATGTAGTGGTGGAAGTGGGACCAATGAATGGTGCTAATCACTGCCAAGTGATGTCTCCTTGAAACAGCACACTCCTCGGGGGCTCTGGTACAGCCAAGTGCAATGGCCCGGGCCTTCTGCTTGGCAAAGACTGGTAATGACTGAGCTAATGTGTATCCCAACTGCCAGCCAGTCATAAGATCAACATGGCACTGAGAGAAACTCAAACGGGAAGGACCTACAGAGAGAATCAGGTGCTTTCTAAGCTAACACTTTCTGGAGGAAAATAAATCCCAATACCCCTTAAATAATAGACTTTCATTTGGAGTTGAGATTTCTCAGGGGGACCTCGCACTGACAAGTGAGGTAGGGTTGAATAAGAGAAACTTAGAGGGTGGGTTTTTTTTTAATGACAAAACATACCCATTCTAGCCAAATAGAACATGTACAATTGAATATTCAAATATCTACATATATGAAAAAGGGATGGGACAAGGTATATTCAAAGTTAATGCTGGATATTGCCTTTGTCACATTATGTTCCTTAGTGTATTTAAAATCTGAGTCCCTACCACAGCAACAATTGGATTTCAGCTATGCTTAAAAGATAGCTTAATGCGTTATCTTTTCCTTTGCCGAAAAAAAAAAATCAGTCATCCTATAAAATTGTTCAACATCTACAGGATTTATGAAGCAGAACAAAACCACCTTTCTAGTTATAAGAGGACTAAGAATACCAAGATAAACATGTTAGCTAGCCCATCATTTATCACACTTAATAAATTAAGGTGATTTAGAGAACTGTGAGGTAGAAGGTGTTTCTAGCCAAACACTAATTTTTGAAAACCTGAGATTATTTAGGAGATAAAAGTGTTTGTATCTATGTCAAATTCTGACTATGTAGAAACAATCATATTAAGGAAGGATGGCTATATTAGACTTTGAGTTCAAGATACAAAGGAAATATTGAGGGAAATATTACAGTTAAGCTACGAGTTTGATTTCTGTTATAACTACAGAAATTACGCAGAGATCTATGATTGCTGAGGCAGTCGTAGTACACGAGCTGGTTAAAAACTCTTATGCATAAGAATAAGTGGTTAGTTTTAAAGTATCACCCTCAGATTATTAATTACAAAGGAAAACATCTTCACAGTGGAGAAATCTGGTGGATGGCACAGTAAGTGATAAAACCAAACTTTACCAATAATGGACAAATGGATACACATTATCTTAACAAAACCCTTTAACCTAAGTCTAGTCATCAGCAAGCAATGAAGTGAATCCATGTTGAAGGACGTTCTTCAAAATGATTATTCTATACTCTTCAAAGATGTCAGTTTCATGAAAGACAAGATGAGAGAGCTCTTCCAGATCGAAGGGGAACAAAGAGATGTGACAACTAATTGCAATGTGTGATCTTTGACTGGGTCCTGGATACAAAACCCCAGAAAGCTATAAAGGACATTATTGGGACTACTGAAGAAATAGGACCATGGATTGTACATCTGATAATATATGTGGATCAGTGTTAAATATCCCAGGTGTAACAATTAAATTATGGTTATAAGCGAACATGTCTTTAAGGTGAAATATTTGAAGTGTCATTAAGACTGTAATTTACTCTCAAAGTGATTGATGAGAGAATAGATAGAAAATTAGGAAAGTGTTAACAATTATTGAATCTGATCTAAAATACATACTGTATATGGACATTTATTGTACTATATATTTTTCAACTCTATAGACTTAGCATTTGTCAAAAAGTTGGTAGAAAAAAGACTCCGTGGTGGTCAAACCTAAGTTTGAATAAAAATCACCAGAGGTATTTATTAAAAATGTAAATTCCTGAGCTCTACTCTTGTACATTCATTGGGACTGAAGTGAGGTCCACTTGGACAAGAGCTATATAAGAATACATAAAATAGAAGTTTCAGCTTTCTAGAATACTCTTTACGAGTATATTATTCTCTTGATTTGGTCCTTTATCTCCTTACGAAGCTGCCAGCAGAGCCAACAAAAATGGAAAAGTGAATACAAATTCCTGGGTTTGGTGGTCTGGGACCATCATATTGCAAATGAATGCAAATCCCAGGTGAAAATTCTAGCCTGTCCACCATTGGTGGGATGAGGGTACTTTCCTGTTTTGTATCCAGGCTTTCACCTGCTTGTTATCAGCAACAGTTATCAGCCAGTTACCTGGTTATCAGCAACAGTCTTGAATCTTACCTTTAAAAAAAAAAAAAATTGAATTTATTTTTAAAATTATTTTAAATTTATGACTCTTACCTTTTTGGGAGTGTGGTCAAGTAAGCTCAAACACCAGTACAGCTGGCATGTACATGTCCTTTGAATTAAGCTAAGTCTGTCAAATTTGGGTTTTGTTAAGCTGTCTACATTTTTTAAATGAATGTGTCATTGACACAGCATACAGTGTACTCATGAAGTATACAATTTTAAGGTGATTCTTCTCACATTTATCAAGTCATGCAAGCATCACCACTAATTTCAGAACATCTCCATCACCCCAAAGAGAAACTACCTATTAGTATTCCAGGGGCTCCTGGGGCTCAGTGGGTTAAGCGTCTGCCTTCGGCTCAGGTCATGATTAAGCCCTGCATTGGGCTCCCTACTCAGCGGGGAGCCTGCCTCACTCGCTCGCTCGCTCGCTCTCGTGCTCGCTCTCAAATAAACAAAATCTTAAAAACTACCTATTAGTAGTCAACCCCTTTCCACATGGCCTCCTGCTTCTGGCATATGTAATCTACTTTTTCTGTCTCTGTGGATTTGCTTATTCTGGACATAATATACAGCTAGGACCACATGACGTGTGGCCTTTTCTGTCTACTTTCACATACCATAAATTAAATTCCGCATATGAGTGAAATCATTGTATTTGCCTTTCTCTGACTTATTTCACTTAGCATAATACTCTCTAGCTTCATCCATGGATTTTCCAATTTTTGAAAAAGTCATTGGGGGTTTGGTAGGGATTGCATCGAATCTGTAGATTGCTCTAGGTAGTATTGGTATCTTAATAGTGTAAGTCTTCCAATTCACAAACATGGGATAGCTTTCCTTTAATATCTTTAAGCAACATTTTATAGTTTTAAGTGTATAAGTCTTTTGCTTTCTTGGTTGTGTTCCTAGGAATCTCTTTGGTCTTACTATGGATTGAATGTGTTCCCCCAAATTTCATATGCTGAAACTCTGCTCCCCAGTGCAGTGGTATTTGGAGATGGGGCCTTTGGGGGGTAATGAGGTCATGAGGGTGGAGCCTTTCGTGATGAAGTTCATTTATAAGAAGAAACGAGAGAGCTTCCGTCCTGTTTCTCCGATCCCCAGCATGTGAGGACAGAGCAAGAAGACAGCTAGCTACCTGTGAAAGAGGAAGAGGGCTCTCAGCAGAACCCAACCATGCCAACACCCTGATCTCAGATTTCCCAAGCCTTCAGAACCAGGAGAACTAAATGTTTGTTGTTTCAGCCACCCACTCTATGGTATTTCTGTTATAGCACCCCAAAATAAGAGAGATACCACTCTGAACAACGGCGCTATTGCTTTCTTAATTTCCTTTTTGAATTGTTTGCTGTTGTGTAGGAATGCAACTGATTTTTTGTGTTTAATTTTAATGTTTCCTGCACCTTTGTTGAATTCATTTATTCTTATAGGTGTGTGTGTGTGTGTAATTTTTAGAATTTTCTATATATAAGATGGTGTTATCTGCAAACAGAGATGATTTTACTTTTCCAATTTGGATACCTAAATTTTCATTTTTAAGCCAAAGTTATTTTGTGGTAAAAATGGAATGATTGTTCACATAACCATTCCGTTTTGAAGTTATGCTTAAAATCTTATGCATAATTGTGAGAAGAGGGACTCTGATATTTCCTGTGTATTTTCAACAAAAGGACAAATTATATTAAGTACTCAGTAGTCCCTGCTGTTGGCTCATCCACATGACCAGGTCCAAATTTCAGGCAATGACATTGAAAGTAAACTGATTTAACCTCTTTGGCCAGCAGGACTGACTTGGAAAAAGAAAAGAAAATCTTATTTTACTACCTACATTTCTCCAGCTCTGGGCTAGATCTATATAATTGATTCTTTCACATCGACTGTTGACAATTTGATTGGTTTTTTGTGTCCAACATTAGTGACAGAACCCAAAACAATTTGGCCTACAAATATTGAACTTGGTGGTGCTATGAAATGTAACTCCCATCAAGCAGCCATATAACAATTCAACAACAAAACCATTAGTAGGCTGAGGAAGGAAAATGACACAGAGAAAAAGCCATTTGAGTGATAGGGCGAATTCTTCCAGGTCAACTCCATCTGGAAAATATTCTTCCTCCTCCTAAAATCCAGGGTTCCATGAAACTTCCCAGGGCAACAGTAGAAACTTGATAATGAATTTGCATAGCCAGGTGAATGTTCTGTGAGTGAAAGTTTTGTCACAATGGGCTTTAAGCACTTAGTCTGTCCAGGATGCCCAAGTTTGGGGAAATAAGAAGTAAAACCAAAAATAGAGGTGAGGATAACAAAAACAAGAGAAATCAAAATTCTGGTGTCTAAATTTGTGTGATCAAGACTGAAAAGTTCTGTCCTCTAAGGATCCTTTGGACAGGTGTAGGGAGAGAATCTAAAAACTGTTATTTTCTTTGACCCCAGAAAATAAGTTTCCTAACCTAAAAAATATCACAAGCAGTGTTGTGTGTCCATGTTACAACTCATTAGCAGGTAAGATAGAGGATTTATACTTTAAGAAATTTGGCTTTTTCCAACATAGGAAATAAGGGATTATTGCTACTACCACTGGTCTGGCAGGATTTAACTAATCAGCATCTGAAAGAAAATCGTTCTGGTTTGAATTTTCCAAGTACCACTGAAAAGGGGCTTGTTTATTATAGTAATTATGCTATCAGCATACATTTAAAGAAACTGCTATGGGAAATTTGATGAAAATGGGCTTCAAGCTTTCTTTGGACACCATGATTTAAGCTTCCTTTTAACAGGGCAATCTACAAAAACCTGAAGCTGCAAAGTGGCATTTTTCCACCCATCTAAATTCATGTTGAGTATTAAGCACTGGTAGAGTCTGAAATGAGGAACAAACAGTCACTTAGCACATATTGCGGAAATATCCCATAAAGATGTAAGAGTCTGCATTAATCATCTGAGTGGGACAATAGGTGACCTTTTCTAATAAGAACTGGAGCATCTAAAGTGAGCATTAAATTTCACTGCAGTCCTATTTGCTGTCTCTCTCTGGCATTCATCACCGCTGAGATGTAAATGTCCTGAGACTGTTGGAATCTGAGAATCATACTTCATGGAGAGGGACTGTTCTGAAGAGCACAGGAAGCTTGTTCACCCCCCAATTTTGGCAACCTTAGGGCCATTATGGCTTCGTTTCTCTTTCATTATGAAAGCGGAGCAGCTGTTGAGCGAGCAAGGTTAACAAACCTTGGAAAAACATTAAAGTTAATTTGTTTTTAGGGCTTTCCTAAACCCAGAAGTTGGAAGAAGATTATTTTATATGGACCCATTAGTCCTTCAATAGTCAAATCTGCAGAGCTACTTATAAGATTTACTCTTTGGGTTTTAAGTAGATATTATCAAGGGTGGGCATCTGTTTAACTGGCATTTGGAGTCACTAGGGGCGGATGGGTTGGCCTAAAAAGTGCTTTGGACTAATGACCTGTTCAGAGACTGGAGACTCATGAAATCTCAGCTCCTGACATTTAAAAAGCCTTTGAAATTAACTGGTGAGTGGGGTCGATGTTTATACAGAATCGAAGCAACTATGGAGAAAGGAAAAGTGAGTATAAAAGGTTACCTGGGTGAATTCACACTTTTAAAATCGGTGAATTTAAGTCAACCAAATTTGAGCAGGCAGTATGGAAATAAAATGGGAATAACTTTTGGATCAGTCACATCTACTTCTTGGCTACCCAAAAGCCATGTGGTCTGCCCTGAACCTCAGTTTCTTCACCTTGAGATTGTTATAATGAGCATGACCTGCAGATTTAACTTAAAGATTAAATATAATAAAATAATCAGATGAACTATAACAAAGTCCTCGAGTTTCACATGGACATTGTTGGTGATCTAGGAAAATGGTATTGAGGCCTGTACAAATAGTCTGAGGGATCAAGAATTTTCAAGAAACTAAGAGTTCTTTAGATAGTAGGTAGAGCATTTTCAAGACTGAAGTGATTAAATCTTAAATGGTGAAATTTGGGGACTGTGGCAGATGGGCAATAAGGAAGATACTTTTTTAGGAGACCTGTCCACTGTTACTCAAAACATACTGGTTGGGGTTAAATATTCCAGATTTGAATTCTAGTCTAAATGCTGTCTATGTGAATCAGTAATTTTTGTTAGTGTGGGCTATAAGTATCATCTGTTTCTAGGTAAGGAGTCTAGAAGCTCAGTGGCTGATGTACTCAGACCAAGGGTGGTTGATACATCAGTCAGAGAATTGGAGCTAAAGGTTAATTCAGAAGAGAAGGCTGGGTCTCAGTCTGTGAAAGTTGAGATTTGGAAAGGCAGAATTTTTGAGGCACTAAGGGCCAAAGGGCTCTCTTGAGAGGCCCGCATCCAAAGAAGTCATGAGACCTGTGGGAAATGGCATAGCCTGGATTATTACCTGCCCGTTGTGCTCTATTTAAAGATGGTTTACCTTGCTGTCCTCCAACCCCTTAATGGCCTCAGATGTTTTGCTATAGGCAGAGTGATTGGATGTTCCAGGACTGTGAGATTTTACTGGGTCCTGGGTCCTGTCAGGCAACACTGCTCCATCTTGGATAGGGTAGGTGGTGGCATCATGTGCACAAAACGGGTAGCACAGTGTCTATCACATAATACAAATTCAGGGACTCTTATTATTCTTAGGACAAATATAATTGGAGAGACTTCAAGATCAAGAAAGCCACCAAGCTTTCGAGCACTCGTGTCTGGGCATCCTGCGAGGTCATGAAGAGCTCAGTGCTGAGTGCTACATGCATGGTGCCCTAAGGGGTTTCCCAGGAGAAGGATCTGTAATAGTGGCAAACCAACTGTCATTTTCTTTTAAATATAAGATGAGAGGGCAAATATACTTAAAGATATTTTGATTTAATATTTACATTTGTCAGGGAGCAAGAATTCCTGTCCCCTTTAAGAGTTCCTTCTAACTGAACTAAGAATCAAATTGACATGGGACAGATTAACAGGAGAAAATCAAATTTATAATAGCATATATAGGGTCAACCTATGCAGACATGGAAATTCCAAAGACAATTGGGCATGATAAGGTATATATCATTCTGAACTAAGGAGAAAGGTGTTGGGGTCTGGGACTTCAAAGGAAAGGAATGTAATTCACAGGCAATAGGAAGAAGAGCAGATGTTCGGTAATTAGATGTTTATCCTACCATACAGATAGGTCACTCAGATAAAATTTATCTCTGCTAATAACCATTAGATTCTTCTGTAGCTAAGGGAAGGGCAAAAAGTTTCTCTTGAGCCCATAGGGTCTCGATTGCCTTCAGCTCAAAATAATCTTCATGCCAAAGTGACCCATCTTGGGGTGGCCCACCCTTGGCCCCCACAGACTTATGCTCAATGAGCTCAAAGAGGGAAGGGGAGCAATTATAAAAACAACAAACAAAAAATGAATTTTTAACATTTGAGACCAGTGGTAGAGGTTTTCTGGTTCACAAACTTTGTGTCAGGGACTGTTTTAGTGGCTTTAACTCATCAAATGTTCTCACCTTAAGCCTACGAAGGTGGTATTATTATGAACACTTCCATTACACAGTTTAAATAATTTGTCCGGGGTCCCAAAACAAAACCAGGACTCAAATCCAGACGCTTCAGCTCTGGACTCTAAATTCTTAACCCCTGTGCTAAGCTCCCTTCTGCTTATGTCATCTTCATTCTCAATGCTACCTAGTTTCTAAGAAGGTTGCCATGATGCCTTGCGTCATCAGCATTCCTAGGGAAAAGTAAAAACACCTTTGTTAACCAGAAGTGAACATGACTAACATTGATAAATACAATCTGCTCTCAACTTGCTGGAATCAATTTATGTAAATTAGACATTACCACAATGTCTTTAGAAGGAACTCATTCATTAACAAGTACTCATTGAATGCCCACTACATGGCAGGCAGTAAGCGGGATGTAAAGGAGTATGTGGTGTGATAAAGGCCATTCAATAGCCTCATCTGACTCTTTGGTGACATTTCTGGAAATACAGCTTCCATTGAAGTATTCTGAATTATCAAGTGTCTAATCTATCCTAGAGATAAACTTTAGAGTACCAAATTCCAGGCATCAGGGGACTCCCTACTTCTGATAGGAACCAGCAAAACAGAAATAAAAATATAAATATCAATTTAGATATAGTATACAAATAACTCATATATACTTATAAGAAAAATCAGGGATGCCCAGGTGGCTAAGGTGGTTGAGGGTCTGCCTTCAGCTCAGGTTATGATCCCAGGGTCCTAGATCGAACACCCCCCCCCCCCCCCCGCCCAAAATCAGGCTCCCGGTTCAGTGAGGAGTCTCCTCCTCCCTTTCCCTCTGCCTCTTCCCCTGCTTGTGCTCTGTCTCTCTCTCTCCCAAAAGAGTAAATAAAAAATCTTTAAAAAAATTTTTTTTAAAAGATCAACTGAATTACAGGGGAGGGGTGGAAAATGTTAAAATGTATCCCTTTCTGATATTTCTACCTTAGCAAAGCACCTTTGGAAGAATGCGGGGGGGGGGGGGGGGGGCGTGGCATTTGAAAAGAAACAGTAGGGCGCCTGGGTGGCTCAGTCGGTTAAGCGTCTGCCTTCAGCTCAGGTCATTATGGGACTGAATGCTGCACTGTGCTCTCTGGTCAGCAGCGAGTCTGCTTCTCCCTCTCCCTCTGTGATCTCTCTGGCTCTCACTCTCTCTCAAATAAATAAAATCTTTAAAAGAATGAAAAGAAAACAATGATTTGATATAAATGAGTAAACAAGTATAGAAATGAAACAAGAGTTTTGGTCAAAGATTTTATGCCCCATGCTTTCAATGACCTCTGCAAGCATAGTATCAGACAATTGGTTGGAGAAAGAGTGAAGGTTGCAGTTCTATTATATAGTAATTTCATGTCAAAAAGGAATTAATTGTCCAGTCCCTTTGTGCTCTTGATAGTTGTGGTCAATGAATTGATCTGACACTGAAAATTAATGCCTGCCATATATTTTGTGTGAAATGATGATACTGTGCTCACCAGGTTGTCAAGGCAGGCTGTTACCTTCACTGAGAAATCTTTCTGAAGATTAGCTTTTACAAAAAAAAAAATGAAAGTCTGTTGTATCCATCAACCATGCTTTCTATTCAGGAATGAAGTTCTGGGTACCCAGCCAGAAGATCAAAGTTATCCCTGAGTCCTAGGTAAGGCATAACTGAGGCTATTTACATGTGGCACCTTGACGACAGCTAAATTAGAACAACAAGGGGAAACTGATGGAATGGGTCATGCTACCTCAGCCAGCAGCCACACAGAATAATCCTTTTAGGAATTTAGGAGGTGCGAAATTCCAATTTTGCTCAAGTAATTAACATATAGTAGATGTACACATTAATAGTTGAATCTTAAGATGGACTCAAGGTTGTGTGTGTGTGTGTTTTGCTTTTTACGAGAGAGAGCTTTTCTGCAAAATGTAATACACCGTTCTTGAACAATGTTAGAGATCAATGAGGTAATATATGTAAAATGAAATTGATCGTTCCAAGAGAAGAAAAAAACAACAAACTCATCTAAAGGCTAAGTACTGTGTATGTCAATTTTTACCTGATCTTATTGTTAATGAAGCAGATTAGCACCATTAAAAAAAGTCGACATTAAACAGCAAGTCCTTTATAAGATGCAAGATGATTTTTGGCTAGAATAGAGAAGGAGTATAAGACTCAATGTCATAAAGCGGATACACATTCCATTTAGATTTTTAAAAAGACATTGATTACTTTTTAAGAGGCATGATTTCCTCCTGTTTGCATTATGCATTTTAAAAATCTTTTATACAAGTTGCTGCTTCACTAATTACAGATTGGCAAGTGATCAAGAGAACTAATAAGGGCATGCAGATTTCTTTTAAAAATTCTGTTGTAATGTTAATAAAAGGGGCAAAGTTACAATGTCAATTGAAGAACTGTTTTCTTTTCCAGACACTTGTTCTTAATGATGAGTTATACTTGAGGAAGACAAATACTGTTCTTTCCTAAAGAACTCATTTTTCCCCCATGATGGCATTTTGAAGTCTATGATTTGTCAAAACTCTCAGCAGGAAATATAATGGCTAAGCATGGCTTAACATGTCATTTATTCAAGTAACATGGTCTCGGTTCTGTGGGTGACAGAAATTCTCAGTCTCTGGTTTACCCTTGGCCACCATTTTAGTCAACGATTACAATGAAAAAATGAAGTTTGTACTTTCAGAGGTGATTTATTCTGGGTGAAGTTCAGAGTCACCTTGTTTTATCCTTAGGGAATAGCAATCCAATGTCATCCAGTAAGGACAAAAGAACAACAAAAGAAGACATTACCAATAACCAGTACCTTAATTACTTTCCCATATATGGAAAGTAGGCTCCACGCTAAAGAGATCCTTTTCCATATTTGGTGAAAGTTTCCCAGGAAAAATATACATATGAAAAGATATACCTGTTTCCAAATATTTCCGAAGAGCCCAGCCCAAGTTGTAATGCCTGGTATAAAGAAAATGGTAGCTTTGCGGAAATCAGGGATTAGTCCAGGTATCTGCATGAGTATGTTGCAAGATATATGCATGGGTAGCTGGATGGAATTCATAGGAATGGAAATAAAGTCACCAGACTTGAGTTCCTGCCACTTAGAGATAAGCCACCAGGAAGGGACTTTCCCCCACAATGCGCTATTTGACACAAATCCTTTGTCTTGGTTTTATGGGATGTGTACATCACTTGTTTACATTTTGTCCTCCTAACCATTCTTTCTTAAATCATACCATATCTTCCAGAAGCCTACATGTCCTTCGGTCCCAATTTCAAAAACTCCAGTTTGAAATGTTAACAGTCTACAACTTTTCCCAAGTGCTATGTTCAGGGTCTACCTAAAAATTAAAAAAACTCAAGTCTTGTCAGAATATTCTTCAATCCTTTGAATAGTTGATGAAGAACAGGGCAACACACTTGATTTTATACTTATAACCTGCAGATGTTTTCAAGCTTTCTATGAGTCAGCGTTTCTCTATAGCCCTCAGCTAATTATTGAATACTTTTCTCCAGGATTTAAAGACACCGTCATCACCCACGTTGCCTGGGCATCTTTGTAAATGATCAGAAAGACGCTTAAAATCATTCCCATAGTCCTTTCTCTTGTCACACTCATGCAAAATAACTATGTAAAGCTTGATTCCGTTTGTGGCTTGTAGTACCCGCTTGCTTGAGTGGTATTTCAAGGGGAGCTTCCTATACTGTTTAAAACGCCACTTTCTCTTCTGTCTCAATACTTTTATTATATATTTATTATAGACCTTAGAATGTGAAATAGTAAAGGCTTCTTGTTTAGTTTAAATTTTGAACACTATCCACCTGCAAAATAAGATGGTCTTTCTCAACTTTGGTCAAATTATAGAGGAATTAGCCCAGTTAAAACAGCAGTTTGCTTTTTGTGGAATTAAAGGAAATCTCTCTGGGTCCAGGCATCATCATCTGAATAAGTGAGTTGACACAGGAGAGAGTACAGGGGTCAGATTACCTGGATTCAATTAAATACTGGCTCTGCCTTTTCCTATCCAGGCAACCTGAAGCTAAATTTATTACCCTGTCCTGAGGCCTCCGTTCCACATTTTAATAATGATGATAATATTAAGTCCTTAGAATTATTGGGAAGTTGAGTGAGATACTGCATGAAAAAAATCAGTTGTATGGAAAAGTGACATACAAATACTGTTCTTATTGTCTTTGAGGGTTTTTTTTTTTTTTTTAAGTGTGCAGTTTGGAGAACAAAGCGATATAATGAGTTTGAATAATTATATCCCAAATGGCTTCTTCTATAAGTTGTTCATATGGCCTTATCACAGAGCAATTTAGAAAGAGCCACAGAGGAATAGAGATGTCCCCTCTTGTACATGTGTCTCCTTAGATGTGCCTAATTCAGGGCGCAGGGAAAACAGTACATTTGGGTTTTATCTGTTAGGTTTCCAAGAGGGGACTTGGGTAGAAGTTATGGGGTGCTTTTTCTATTTCAGAATATATTCTTAACCAAGTGACCAGGACCTCCTAACTGAGTTATTTATCATTGGCCTTCATTCTGCTCCCTCCTCTCCCATCTTATTTCCCCACAAGCAGAACATCTCCCTGGTGTATAACCGAGACCTGATCTGGATAGCTGTTCGGAACTAGAGCATAAATACTCCAGTCCCATGCACTGTGTTCTCTCCATCGGACTCCACATTTCTTCTCTACATCTACTTCCTAATCATTGCTCACATGCCTGGGGTCACAGAATAGGAATGCTCTCCCTTTTTGACACATGTATGATCTCCACCCCTATTGTGGGATCTCCATTCTTTCCCACATGGCTGAGTTATCTGAAGCTGTATTTGCTGAAGGCACGGCAGGCTGTCCTAGGGCTTAGCCCCTGAAGCCGGGTTTCAGGTGACCTTGGAGCACTGGATAAGTTGGTCACACCTTTCTTTCACAGGCTCATCCTGATTTGCCTCTCAATGAGTAGTATTTCCTCTCAGGGTCAGCCCTCAATCGTCTTTTCTCTTTGCAGACGGAAACACTCAGTGAGATCATCTCCCAAGGCTTTAACTGACCCTTAAAACAACCATAACTTCCAAATACTTGTCTCCAGAGCACTGCCATGTATTTCACTGTCCAACAGACACCTACAAATCCAACATAAGGCTAAAATTCAGGACTCATTATCTTTCCCTATCCGCGCGCCCCGGAAAAAAAGTAAGAAGGAAAGAAAAGAAACTTGCCATCTCTCCTGTAATTTGTTTGTTATATCCCTTTTCACCCAATCTGGGAAGGCTTAAAACTTAGGAAAATCTTTGCCTCCTTTATGCGCCTTTATTCTGGATAACCATCAGTCAGCATGCCATGTATCGCCCGTTCAGAAGTGTGGTTTTAATCTGTCCATTCCTTCCACCACCACTGGGTCCTCATCAGCCTCGTACCTATTATATCTAACACCTCACTGATCTCTTCTTCCTTCCCCCACCTTCCACACAGCCACCTAACTGGTCTATCTAAACCAAAGCCAACTGTGTCATTCCTTCTCTGCTTAAAAATTTGTCAAAACACTAAATAAAAACTACTTTTTCCACATCCTTCTGAGGTAATACTCCATTTTTAAATTTAGCAGAACTCTTTCAGATAATCTGTTATACTCAGGACCTCCAGGTCCTTTGCTTTTCTCTCTCTTTTTTCTTTTTAAAGATTTATTTATTTATTTTGGAGAGAGAGCATGAAAGCGTGAGTGGGGTAAGAGGCAGAGGGAGACAGTCTTCAAGCAGACTCCCTGATGAACACGGAGCCCAACGCAGGGCTTGAGACCATGACCTGAGCCAAAACCAAGAGTCAGACACTCAACCAACCAGCCCCCAGGTGCCCCACCTCTGCTTCTGTCTTGACTTTACTCTAATCAGTTTCTCATCTCCAGCAATCCACTAAAACCTCTCTGGTCAGCATCAAGTATGACTTCTGTGTCGCCATTCAAGGTCGTGTTGGTTTTCGTCTTGCTCTGTTAACATCATTGAACACAGGTAATCTCTGTGTTTTGAAACACTTTCTTTACTTGGACTCTGGGTCACTGTTCTCTCTTGCATCGCCTCCTTTCCTTCCCAAGATTCTTTACTGGTTCCACCTTATCTTCTGGATCCCAAATATTTGAGTGGGTGAGGGCTCAAGCCTCTAAGCCTTCTCTGCCTCCACTCACTTGATAGTTGATTGCCTCCATTCTCATTGCAATGAATTGGTATGTAAGCTGACTCCCAGATCTGTACCTCTGGCCCTGACCTAAGTCCTGAACTTCAGACGCGTGTGTAGTTGCCTACTTGGGATTTCACTTGGATTTCTAACAGGCCTCTTGCGTGTTCAAACTTGAGGTCTGCCTCTTCATCCCTGTCAAATCTGCCCAGCCTCGAGTCTTCCCATCTCACTGATTGTCAACTCCATGGTCCATTGTTGAGGCCAAAAAGCATGGAACCTTCTTTGACTTTCTGCTCACATCCCATGTCCAGTGAGACGACTTCTCACCTTCCTCTCTGTTAGTTTCCTCTCTGAGCCAGGTGATGCCCACATTTGCAGCATTGGAGTGGCCTCCCAGCTTGTCCCTCTTCTTCCATCTGTCCTCCTCTGGTCCTTTCTCAGCATAACAGCCAGAGTGATCCTTTAAAATATAAAGAGATCATACCATTCCTCTGTTCAAAACCCTTAATGCCTTCTTGTTTTACTCAGAGCAAGCCCCCAAATTCTTACCATGGGGCCAAAACCTTCCATGACCTTGCTTCTCTACGCTTCTCACACTGTGATCACCTGCTACCCCCTTCCCTTATTCTCTCAGCTCTGACTATACTGGCCTTCATCCTGTGCCTAGAACATGCCAAGTAGGCTGTTTTCTCAGGGCCTCTGTATCTTTTTTCTTTGCCCAGAAGCTTTTTCCTCATATCTAAATTGCTTTTCCCTTCACTTTCTTCAGGTCTCAGTTTAAATATCAATTTATCATAGAAGCCATCTACTGCGAGTTCATGGAAGTAACACCCTTGATCATTTTGTATCTCCTTATCTTACCTCCTATGCTTATCACTTTAGAAATATTAAGTATTTAAGTACAATTTATGGCATTAGACTGGGAGCCCCAGTGAGGACTAGGACTTAACCATTTTTATTAATCAATAGTTTTTTTTGGACCTAGATACATGCCTCATATCTACTAGAAATGATAAATATAAACAAAATAGACAAATGGTTAACATTGTGTACATAGAACTATGTGAGTGAGATGAAAAATTTAAAAACAGGAAAGTCATCACAATTTCTGGCAAAACTACTCAAAATGACTGAGGGTGGTCTGTTATTTCAATAATCTGAAGAGGGCAGCACATGGCATTTTACCTAACATTTTATTCAGAAATTAACATTAATAGTAATTTAATTTTTAGCAAAGACTGTGGCTCCACAAGGACAATTAAACACTTGAAAAAGAAGAGGATTAACATCAGTGAGACCGGAAAACCAAGAGGAACTTAATGATTAAATCAATATCACTGTTTGATCTTGGCCTCCGATCAGCACGTACCTGCCAGTTGACCCCATGGCAATCACAAGGACAGCATTTACTTTTACTCTCACTTCCCTCGAGGTTAGCCATAATCATACACAGAGAGGTGGGTAGTTTATAGCTGGGAATCAGTTCTTATAGCAATTAGAGTGGAATGAACCTGACAGATTAACTGGGTCAGTGGTTTTCGACCATTTTCCCCCCTAACAAGATACCTGCCAGGTACCACTTACCTGCGCTACGTCCTCACATCGCTCACGTCACTTTGTTGTGCTGGTACTAGAGCCTACGGGCTCCATGTAAGTTCCGGGCACTACCTGCACGCCCCTTCCCCAGAGCCATTTCTCACCTCCATTTACATATTCACAACAGGCTGGGAATGGTTTCTAGATGAAACCTGTCATTTTTCAGAGAAGAAATCTGAGGCCACTAGAGAATAAGTGACTCACCCAAGATTACGGAGATAGGAAATTACCTCAGAAGACAGAGACTAGGAGATCTAAGGGATTGAGAGAGACGTCTTACAAGCCCGGCATTTGTTTCTCTCACGATGGGAGACTAAATACACAGAGGGGCAATGGCCAAACCAAATGTAAAACTACAACTCTGGCCCACAGCCCGCCACAACCAGCCTAGGAGGCCAACCTGCTATCTACAAGAGGAGGCCAAACAATCACGGGACAATTGATCCAAAATGGCTAGGACACAATAACTACTTTTTGCCCTTTCTTCCAACTTAGAACCAACCAGAGAAAGTCAAGTATGCACCCCTAACTAATGCCATGAGATGCTCTACTCCCGTGTAGCCCACCTGCAGTGCCTCCATACCGAGAGCCTCTAATCAGGGCACACCTGAAGCCAACCCTTCTTCCACCAGAAAGCTCTCCCACTCTTCTGTCTGCTTGTGAGTTGTTGCCAAACACAAGTGATGGTGGCTGACTCCCTTGCTTAGGGAAAGTTTTGAATAAGTAATCTCTTCTTGTTCTCATGTGAGTGGGCTTCACTTATTTCCACAGCTCTCATGGGCGTTGAGATACATATGGTATGCACCGCCATGGCTGCGGACCCCATCCTTTGACTCCTACTAGAGAAGACACGAGGCCCTTGTGCTGAGCTGCCCCCAGCTTGCCGGGTCTGCACTGACATGGTAAGTGAACAATTGGTCTGGACTCTGCCGTCTTCACCTTGAATCTCTCAGCTATTTATTCTCAGTTTGGTACCCAGGTTTGTTATTGGCTCTCACTTGTTTGGCATCCTTGGTGAACTTAGGCTTTAGCTTTAAACTTAAAAACAACATAAAAATCAACGGTAAACATTTTGAGTCATAAAATCTATGAGACTTGGACAAGACTGAGAAATTAAAGTGTGCTTTTATTTAATTTCACATATATAAAATTACTATGTTAAATATGGTGATCAAATATTAAAAAACAGACTAAGGTAAATAATATTAAACAGCATCTTGAGGGACACGTGTATGTATGTGTGAAAGCTAAGAACTAACATCATTATTCCTAGCTTTATTGAAATATAAATGGCATATATTGTGTAAGTTTAAGGTGTACCATATGATGATTTGATATATACATATACTGCAAATAGTTACTACAATAAATTAACACATTCACCACCTCATAGTTACTGTTTGTGTGTGTGTGTATGTAGTAAGAACTTTTAAGACTGACTCTTTTAGCAAGTTTCAAGTATACAATACAGTATTGTCATCAGTAGTCACTATGCTGGACATTACATCCCCAGAACTTACTCATCTAATAACTGGAAGTTGGTACCTTTTGACCAACTTTAGTCATTCTCTGCCAACCCCCCACCCTCATTCCCCTTCAACACGCAACCACCAGTCTCCTCCCTGTTTGGACAAGTTCAGCTTTTTAAGATTCCTCATGGAAGTGAGATCTTGCAGCATTTGTCTTTCTCTGACTTATTTCATTTAGCAGAGTACCTGCCAGTTTCATCCATATGGTTGCAAAGGGCAAGATTTCCTTCTATTTTATGACTGAATGAGATTCCATTGTATATATAATGCCACTTTTCCTTTGTTTATTCATCTGACAATTAACACTTAGGTTGTTTGCGTGTCTTGCCTGTTGTCAACAAGGACTAACATGTCTTAAATTCCTGCCAGATCCTGGGAACTGCAGCAGAGCTGTATTATACATTATTAAATGACTTTGTCTTTTGTATTTCCATAATTCCACAGTGTGTGATGTGTTTACTATTTTCAAGAAACTTTACATTATTAATAGTAGTATTCCTAGTGTTTTAGTACTCTCTGCTTGAACTGCTGGCAGAGGAATTTGGCTCACTTGGCCCATTTATTCAAGGCTGGTCTGGGTAGGCAATTTTTGGTTCTACCATGCATTTTGCAAGACACTTATGTATGATATACATTTGTAGATATTTAATTTTCTACAAGGGAAAGAAACAGAAGTGGGGAAAGAACTACAACAATCAAACTGTTACCTGTATTTTTATTTGATCTTACATTAACCCCAGGAGGCAAATCTTAGAGTCTGTGTTAAAAGATGAAAACAAGGATTGGAAAGATTAAGTAACTTGACCAAATCACACAGCTAGTCAGTGTTGGATTCCAGATGTACAAATCTGCTCTGTCCAGCCCCATAGGCTGCATCCTTTCCACTTTGCCACACTCTCCATCAAAGTGTAAATGCAGTTTGAAATCTGTGATAGAATTTGATGAAGTGATGTTAACACAGAAAATGTTTAAAGAATACAATTTCTCGAGGAGACTTCTGGTGAGGTGGAAGAATCCTGAGATGCCCGTCGCTAGAGCACGTACTCCAATTCCTGGCTGCTGAAGTAGGAATTCAGCACAACCTGCTTCTCTAGTTAATGAAGTATGTGCTGCCCTCTACTGGCATAGAGAAAACACTACAGCCCATGCTTTGTGTTGGCTCTGCATGGTTTCTAAAAACCTGGATTGTAAAGTTTCTAATATTCTGCTCAATATTAGAGATTTTCAGTGCACCTCGCTTCTTTCTATTGCATTTTCTCCCAGAATAAACTTATGAACCTCAGTTCCGTTCTTCGCTGATCTCACAAGGCCACGCCATTCCTATTAATGTGTTCAAGGTTTAGCACAGGCATCTAGAAAAACTAAAGCTATATTTGCATATACATAAATCCAGATTAAAAACCGGCATATGTGCTAGGGTTAAGGATGCATTAGTCCCTGTTATTTGCTCTTAATATGGCCCTAAATTACAGGTGACCGATATGTAAACTTTTGAATCCATTATTCTTTCACGTGCAATATAAAACAGACTATTGATTCTCAGTAGGGCGACTTTAATATTCAACCATTCCTTTAATTATTCCTTCATTAAACAAAGACTCATTAAAGTCTGTTTTGTGCCACCATGCTAGTGGTGGGTACGTATAAGTAAGAATAAGCTATCTCCTGTCTCCGATTCAGTGGTGTAGACGGGCATGTGAACAAATAATTGCAGTGCGGTTTAAATAATACTATGATATTTACAAAGTGCTAGGGGATCTCAGAAAGAATGAATAATTTTTGCATGAGTGTGATGAGGAGGTTTGACAGAGGAGGGTGGGCTCACGCTGAAAGATGAGAAAGCATTTATGTGACTAAAAAAAAAAAGGGACATGCTGTCCAATTAAGGAATTCTCATGGGCAATGATGTGAAGCTAGAGAAATATAGAAGGCAAAGTCAGAGCACCCAGTTCCCTGTGTTGATCATGGGGAGTACTCAGGGAGGGTGACAGTCTGGGACGTGAAGGCAGACAGAGTTACAGAGGGGCTAACTTTGCATGAGGAGTCCTGACTAGGTGTTGTGTGTATTATATATGCAGAGAGAAGGGGGGCGGGAAGCTGTGGAGGGATGCTATTTTAAATCCAGGATGTTTGTGCTGGTTCCATCTTGTTCAGTATTAAGTGAAAAACTGACTACTGCAAGGGAAATTGGTCAACGTAAATACCCATTTCACTCGAGAAAATGCATGCCCTAGGTGATGTTTTCCGAAATCTTACCAATGTCCGAATTAAATGGATAACTACTGAATTCTGCTTCACACTCTATTATGTCACTGTATACTGGCTTTACTAAATTAAAGTGAATTTGAGTGTAAGGCATTTTGCAAGTGTTCCTCGGATAAAAAGATAAGTAATCCACCATTCCCTCCCCTTCAGAAGTCATGAAATTCTCCATTATATTTTGTTAGTATAAAACCAGTTTCTGGCTACACTTTATCTACTTTATATCAGTCTGATTTTTAAAAAACTAATTTTACTTCTATAGTATAAAAGCAGTATTTGATATAAAAGATTCAAAAAAGAAAAGTAGTTAAAAATATTCCTTTATACCTAATTCTTAAGATTCTCATTTTTTAAGTACATATGTATTTGTATCACCCAGGTAGTTAGCAAAACTTTGCTGTTAATAGTTTTCCATGCTGCATGTTTTATGGTAAGACTTTAAAAGATCTCATCACTATGAGCTCATACGGCATCTGATTCCAGCAGCACCAATCTTAAGTAAATTTGGTATCCAGACAAACTTTTCAGGGCCATGGTAATTTATTGTAATGAACTAATAAGTTAATACAAGTTTAAAACAATGCTACTTTTCACAGTCTGGTGTGGTTACTGCTTTATTTTCTTCACCATTAATTAATTTTCTATTTATAGGGAACCACTAAAGTTGCCGTAGAAAGTCTGCCGTGTTATTATATTTAGCTAATGAGTTCTTTTAAATTAGTTTTACCTAAACTCTTATTAGAAAACTTTTCAATTAGGCAGCAATATCTCATTGGGTGCTAGGGTGTGGGAGAAAGTGATATGAAGGAAAGCCTCCTGTATTAACCAAAGGATTTACTGACATTTTGTTAGCAGTAGATTCCTGTTCAAATCCTTGTTTCTAAAACCTGTTCTCACTTTCTGCATCTCTAGGACTTTTGGTATTATTATATACAAGACTTTCTCACATTCCATGAATGAACTATTTAAGAATGATGTGAATTCCAAACTCACTTTTAAATCATCACCGTCTCTTCTCTTATACGCCGGAAACAAAACAAAAACAGCCAGAAACATGCCAAGAATGATGTGCCTTAATTCTTTTGCTTTTGTCTCTCATTATCCAGTAGCAATTCCAGATCCAGTGTGCTCTTGCTTTTTGTGGGCATGGTCTCCTAGCTACAGTGGATGCCGCTGAGCAGCTGGCTGGGGAAGCCGACCTAGTAGTCAGGTGGCTCTACCATTTAGAAACTGGCTTCCTGAGAGGCTAGTCTCTTCAGTACCACCTTTGCCCAGATTTCTCTAGGCCTCTGTTTCTAAAGCAGGCCTGAGTCCATAGGAAGAGGCTCATAACTCATCGAAAAACAGACACTAAGCTAGACATTCAAATGGGAAGTACTAGCAGGTGTCACCTGTTCCCGGTGTCGGGTGGAGCTGTCTTCATTTTTCCATAAGGAACATTCTCCAGCTGCATCACTTGATAAGAGTAATATATGCTGCTGCAGTTTTCTTTCCAGGAGCTGGGTAAGCACTAGTGTTGTCTGAGATCAACCCACCTTGGAGGTGAGCCAAGTCGTGTTGTCTCCTCAGCCGATGTTGAGTAGCCTTGGTGGGCCTCTGAATGGTTGCAGACCCTGGTCATTCTTGGTTTTGTGTAGATAAATACTAGACTTATCATTGGGGATGTGCTGTTTTCCTTGAAACTTGAGAAAGAAAAAAGCCTTATGTTTGGGATTCCTTTTATTCACCCCTCCAAATCCATTCTCTACCTGTTTCCATCCTGTTCTCTGCCCTCCAAGGCTGAGGCTGATTTCTGTGGGTTGCCTCAGTCAGTCTCCATTGCTCCTCTGCCTTTTCGTTGGATTGGCGGCAGCGTGGGGCAGACGACAGATGGAGAACTGAAAGAGAGAGAAGACCTGGCTTTTATTCCCCCGATGCTCCTCCTCGGCCTCCTCCTGTTGGCAGTGGGTCCTG
The DNA here is from genome assembly GCF_023065955.2 of Ursus arctos. NCBI lineage: Eukaryota > Metazoa > Chordata > Mammalia > Carnivora > Ursidae > Ursus > Ursus arctos. Next base: position 42,280,727 of record NW_026622841.1, read on the forward strand.
AGGGGTGGTCTCTTCCTGGGGCTAGAGGTCTCACCCAGGTCTGGTCACTGTCTCCCCTTCTCCCTTTATGCCTGGCAGTGGCAGAAGCTTCCCACAATCTAAAGTTTCCCTGTCCCTTTTAGGTTTCCTTCAACTCTGCTAAGCCTTTGTAAATAGTCCTGTGGCAGACGGCCCCTCAGGTGACAGGTTCCCCACCCCCCATACACAAATGGGTCATGCCCATATGTAATCTCTTCTGTTGAGCACAGGTGGAATCTCATTTGTTTCTCACCAATACAACATCACAAAGGTGATGGAATGTCACCCCTTAATTAGGTTGTATTTCGTGAGGCTCTGCTGGCCTTGAGAAAGCAGTCCTGTGGTGAACTGCCCATGGAGAGGGTTCACGGCAGAGAACTATGGGTGTCCTCTAGGACCAGATGGCAACCTCTGGTTAGCAGAAAAATGAGGACCTCAGTCCTACAACTATAAGGGGATGAATTCTGCCAGCGACAGGAGGGTGCTTAGAAAGGAATCTTTCCTCAGTTCAAGCCCATGATGAGACCATAGTTCCCACCGACACCTGGATTGTGAACTAGTGAGACCTTGAGCAGAGGACCATAGCTGTGCCCAGACTCCTGATCCACAGAAACTACAAGATAATACACGTGTGTTGTTTTAAGCCACCGAATTTATGGTAATTTGTTCAGGAGCAGTAGCAAACGAATATAAGTCCCTTCATAAGGTGCTCTTCTTTTTTAAGATTTTATTTATTTATATGACAGAGCAAGAGAGCACAAGCAGGGGAAGCAGCAGAGGGAGAGGGAGAAGCAGGCTCCCCAGTGAGCAGAAAGCCCTACATGGGGCTTGATCCCAGCACTTGGAGATCATGACCTGAGCTGAAGGCAGACACTTAACCAGCTGAGCCACCCAGGCACTCCCATTAGATGCCCTTTTGAGGGTGACGTGTGTTTCTGTCCAGGACACTAAATGCTACAGGTTGACCAAGAGTCAGCCATTATTTTCTGTGAGGGGCCCCAGATAATAAATAAGCTTTGTAAGCCATAAATTATCATCATTGTATATCTTCTCTCTCATATTCCCCCTACTATCTGAAAATGTAATAGCCATTCTTAGCTCATGGGTTATACAAAACAAGGAGTATGCTGGCTTTGACACACATGCTGTAGCTCGCTGACCTCTGCATCTGATAAATGTGGTATCTGAAAGATGTGTATGTAATACATTCGTTGTCTTGCTGTATACTCATCAAAACCTATTTCCTCTACTTCCTGAGCACAAGTCTTGGCCAAACAATATTTCCTCAGCCTATGAAGCATGTGTGTGGCCATGTGTGTGAGTTCTGCCCAGAGGAGTGAGGGTGAAAGTGACATAAAGCAATCCAGGTCTGATTATACAAATATTTCCTGCGATTCTCCACACTCACTGATTCTCCATCCCCTGACTGGAGTGAAAGGGTCCAAGGTCCTACTGGATGGAAGTCGCACAAAATAGAGGGGCCCTTGGTCCCCACATCTCAGCATGGAAGACTGCCTACAGAACACTTGTGTTTAACTGCCATATGAATGAGAAAGAAACTTCTATTGGGGCTTTAGCCACTGAGATTTGGGAGCGCATTTCTTTGTATCTTACAGCTGAAGGTACCAAGAAGTAGCTCCTGCTATTTGTATTTTCAGAAGAGAATGTTCCAGAGATTTAAATCATCTCATCAATAAAACTTTCCCAATTTTATTTTGTGCAGGTATGGTCTGTGGGACTAGGCGAGAGTAGAAAGACCCGACAGAGTTAGATTGCGGCTCAAAGAACACATTGGATTAATGGAAAAATCCACATCTAGAGACCATCAGTCCTGTGCCCTGTTACTACTTTATGGTTCCTCCAAACCATTTCTGAGAGAGCTTTCCTCTCTATTAGGGTCCTTCTCAGACCGACTTCCCCCATCTCTGGACACACATCTCCACCTCCGCAAAACTAGAGGTAATCCCAGCACCCTCCCTCTCTTGGTAACTGCTTCTCATGTCATCACACACTGGCCACTCCAGCTTGCTCTTTACCATGGAATTCCAACCCTTTACATTTCTAACAACCGTCCATGAATAGCTTCTATTGAATGGCATATAATCACCCGCATAAAATGGATATGAATCTTTAAAGTCATTTAAATCTAATCATTTTAGACCCTTTGAAAGGTAATTCCTATTCAATGAAATAATTTCTCACACAGGAAAATTATTGTACTTTGGTCAATTCAGTTGGAATATGGTAGTGAGATTCTTTCTTGGGCTTGTCTTTGCCCTGTAATGCAAAATGACTTGGTGGTCTGTGAGTTTCTTCTGAGGCTATTGGCTCAGCTATTGACAACATCATCCTTGGGGGTTTGGAATCAATAGGGGTAGAATAAAAAGGACACATTGCTATTACACATGGGTTATTGCAGCATACATCTATTTATAGTGAACTTCATCAATATGAATGATTGCCTTAAGCTACCACATTGTCTTTAGGATTCATCAATTTAAAGCCTTCAAAGAATTCAAATGGCAAGCATATTAAAGAAGCATGTCTGGAACCCAGACTATTCAAATATAAAAGAGTCAATAGAAGGAGACAAAAGTTTCTTAATTAATTACTAAGATCATTGCTAAAGTAACTGATCTCTTTCTGTCTCTCTCTCAATGCAAAGGATGGTGTCTGTGACACACACAGGCAGGGGATCAAGCTGAGGCAGTGCTTGTCCAGTAACACTAGGTGGCAGCAGTGGGTTTTTAGCCAAAATGCTCCTTTTTCCAATGGGCCGAAGTTACCATGATTAAAAACTGGCCAGTTAATTGATGAACAATGATTTTGATCACAAATGAAGACATGAGTTTCCTTTTAGCACATTTTTAAACAAAAAATATGTCCAAATATTATCAGAGAGTGAGAAAGCAAATTTGCCATACAAGAGGGTACTAGGAGTGGTGTGATTATAGTGTGGGAAAATTGAATATAGCACACATAAAACTTCTTAAAAAATGAAAATAAATCTCTTGCGGGAAACAAACTATTCCTTTAGGAGTAGTGGTTTCACAGAAGACTTGCATTTAAAACATTAGCAATTGCTACCAGCTAGACAGTTCTTAGCAATTTGTAATTTGAAAGGGACAGATGTGTCAACATATGATTGATATTTGAAAGGTAACTTGAATTTTCGTTGATTTATTTTCTGTATTGCTATTCAGTATTTTTAAGACTCTGGTGTAAATATCTTTTAACACAAGGGAAACCCATTAATCCTTCTGGAAATAACTAAATTGTGTGTCAATTTTTGAATCAAGAAATAGCACAAGACTAAAAATCTGACCTTAGTCGGGCATGTGGGGGCAAGAAATAAAAATAGCGTACGTTGTTAGATTCTCCCAAGGCTTTACTCAGCATTTATCTGAATAATTGAAAGCAAGTTCAGAGGAATGTTACCAATAAAAGCAGGATGATGGGGTGGATGGAGGTCTGGACAGAGTCTGAGTTTGAGTTCTGGTTCTGTCTCTAATTTATTTTGTGAGCTTGAGTCAATAATATAACAATCCTAAATGTCAAATGTTCATTTTTAAATATGTAAAGTGTACATGTTGCATAGATGAATTCTTTATTCTCACCTGGCTTGATAATCAACAGATTTTTTTTTTTTTTTTTTTTTGCCCAGTGACCGACCAGTTAATATATGTATTTGGCACATAAAGCAAAGAACTTGCGTGTGTGTGTGTGTGTGCGCATGCTAAAGGATTGAACCTGGTTTTAAACTCGCAGCAAAAGCAACATAGCCATAAGTCTTCTTGTGTGGGACTACACTGTAGTAATTTACTTTACAAATAGCTCTTGAGAATGTTGTTTGTGCAAGTCACTGTATAATGTTGTAGTGAGATGAAGGACAAGGGGACAATAACAAGAGATTTTGTTATAACCACAGAGGATTATTTGCATTTTTGTCATTATTTTCTTTATTCTCGCTTGCGAAATGCAAATCAAGCACCTGTACATGAAATCTACCACGGGGAGCAATTCCACTCTAGTCATTAGGTCTTGGCTTAGGCTCCACAGAGAGCAAGCACTTTCAATTTTGCTAAAACAGAGAATGTCCTTGAGGCCCAGAGAGTCACTGATAAGATTTAACCTGTTCAGTGTGTCCCACAGATTGGACCCCAGACATTCTCAAAAACAGCTCAATGTGGCAACTTTCAGATCTTCCTTGGTTAGAAATATGTGTTCGTTAGGGGAATGACACCATTGTCCAGTTAAATCACGGTTACGACCTGTCATGCAATGAGGTGTGATAGGAGTTTGAATTTAGGGGAGTTTAGAATTCTACATCTGACCATAACTGACATTTACTGAGCATCTACCATATGCCACGATCTGTCCTAAGTGCTTCCTCAATAGTATCTCATTTAATCTTCACGTGGGAATGTGAATTTTGTATGATCAATTTATAGACAAGGACACTAAGCTGTAGGAAAGTTAAGAGACTTGTCGTGGTACTAACTGGCAGAACCAGGATTCCAATCCAGGAAGTCTCAGTTCCGGGAACATGTTCTAAACCATCACTTCAGGTAACTGGTCTCAGAGCTCAGTCTTCCGCCGTGTAGTATCAGGGAGAAACAATGATGGGACTTTGTGGAGAATGAATGGGATCAATAGAGCCGTTGTCTTTCAGGTGTGTCAGCCTCAGCATTGCTTTGTCTTGGGGAAAAGGGAAAAATTAGAGTACTACCACTGTATGAGAACCACCAATCTGTAAAAACTCTTCCTGCTTTCCCGAGATCCATAGTGGGAAGGCTTTCTACTCTTTAGTCAATACCACTTACTTTAAAACAAACAAAAATCTCAACAGTTTTGAAGGACTGTTTCATTATTATGGGATGAGTCACATAAAAAGATGTTTCATCATTTTCCCTACGAAAGAATCATATCCCGTCTCCCTTTATTGTTCATGTCTCTTATTACTAATGTGTCCACAGTCAATAGATCAATGCTGCTCAAGAAACTTCTTTTTGTCTCCTATTAACTGTTACAACAGAAAGAAGCACAGATAGTTTATAAAAAATAGCATAAACTATCCCTATTAAAAATTGCCTTCCCCAATACTACCTGGTTATACCTGCAAAAAAGAATAAATTACATTGGTTAGCTTCTGACAGCCTATGTATTCCACAGCTATAAATTGGTTACATTACATATAATTCTCAAAGGTGCAGGAGAGAGTAATAACAAATTCCCAATTAATGGAGAGGTGCAGACTCATGGGAAACCATGTCATTTGACCAATGATCTCTTCATTGGGGACGAAGTAATCTCTTTGGCTTTCGTGTACTGTGGAAGTTACATTTTTCCTTACCTCAACCAAAGCTGAATATCACCAGGGATGATCATTTAATTTCACATTTTATTAAAACACTTAATGCAAAGCCATGTTATAACTGAAGGCAAAACACAGAGCCTGGTGTTAGGAGCTCTTCTTCAGAACATGGTAATGAGAGAATTACCACATTAATCTATGTATAAAGGCCCTTTAGAGATTTTCATGCCTCCTGTGGTTTCATTTTCCATGGAAATGTGGAGTAAGAAGGCTTCAAACACAATTATTCATCGTTAAACATTTCACTTTTATAGGTACCGCTCTGTCAAGATGCCGCTTCCATGGCGACACACAACGTGACAGTGTTTCCGCTGGGTTCTTCATACCATCCACCAGTGGTGCGATACCTTGATCCCGTGCACGCACAGCTGTCGCTCAGCCAGTGAATACATCCTGGACAAATGGAGCCTCCTCTGCTATATAAAGGGACATCCTCCAAGTGGCAACTCCATTATCTGTCTGATAATTGTATCCAATTGATAGATTCTGGCAAATCAGAAGAACTCGGGGTAGTGTTCTTATAATGCCATTCACGAATGGCAGCCATCCAGCCTGGAATATCACCAGCCTGCTCAGCTCTCTTTGAAGTTTCAAAAAGGGGGAAAAGATCAGAAGGAAGACTAAAATTATTTTCATAAGTGTGTCTGCCCCCAGGAGTCTTGCCCTGTTTTCTCTGGTTCCAGAAATCACCCAACCAGATAATGAAGTGAGTTGCAGTCAGATGGAGCTTACTCCATGAGGAGATGAAGCCACGTTCAGCCGGAGTGCCCTCTGTATTTTCCTCGTCCTGGCAGATGCCTTTTGTTGACCAAGATTTCAGCACAGGATAAGTGTGATCAAGTCAACAGTCAAAGGTAGTTAAATGGAAGGAGTATGAGAAGTTCAATGATAGGTGGTTAAAAAAAAAAGAAAAAAAAAAAAGCCTACGCAGACATACTTAGCAACATTCTGAAGTTTTAGGGATATGATACTAGAACAGCTTTAAACACCTTTGTAATAGGCTAGAATACTGTCTCCTTAGTAACAAAAGACAGTAGACTTTATATCAGCTAGAGCCAAATGCAACCTGCTGTCCAGGCCAGTTACCAAATGGATCTTGTTGCTATTAAAATGATCACCAGGGAGTTCAAGGACTAGGGAGTCATTTGAAATGGCCTTGGAAAATATGTTGAAAGGATTGCCTCAAACCATTTTCCCTGGTGCTCATTCTTTGTCCCCATTCACTAACATACAGTACATGGTAAAATATATCCTGTATATTTATAGTGTGTCCAGAAAATGCCAAAGTGCTTACGGCTCTGACATTGTTTTCATTAGAGGTAGATACTTCAGGGAATGTAAATGCCAACGTTTCAAATTTGCTATGAGTAGAAAATCCAAATGATGCCAGCCTTTAAAACTATGTTGTGTCGTGTGAGGCTCTGGACCGGCAGCTGGTGAATTAGCATGGAGAAGGGCTCCTGGGGAAGATGCAAACCAAAGCGCAGGAATGCTGGTGGTCATACCCACCGAGACCCAGGAACTTGATTACTTAGCTAACCTCATCTTTCTTCCACCTCACCAGTGCTAGTCAGTAAATCTGAAAAAGGGAAAATAGATTGAGAGTTTAGTAGCCGTTAACATCACAATATAGCTCTTTCCTTTCCAGGGGCCTTCTTCTCATTCATTTGCACCTTCGGCAGGAGAGGTGTTCCTTTGTTGTTGTTGTTTCGTTTTGTTTTTTGGAGCCCTTGTGCCCAGGGCCTACAGCCTCTAGGCTGCTAAAAATTACCAGGCACAGCCTGTCCTCGTACCTGTCCTTTGCTTTCCACTGAGAAACCATCACATCACATCACCATGAGAGCAGGCCAAGCTGTCTGTTTTTGTACCCTCTAGTCCTTCTATCATAGACTCTATAAGAATTCAAGACATTGCTTTTCAGATCATCCCCTGACTGCCTGTGAGATAAGTCTTCTGAGGTTTTCATGCTGAATGAAAAGCTTAGAGTCATCACCCATTCCAGGTAGGAGGCCAGATGACTGGGTAACTGTTGCCAAGCCTAGTTCTGTAGGCAGTGATGGTAGAGCATCCCCTTGCAATTTTCCTTTAGGCAGAGAAGATGTACTTATCCTTTCCTCAGCATGGGGATAATAGATAGATGATAATACCTACCTTCCAGTCATGGTGGAAGATGAGGATGGGCATGATAATGATGCCTCCTCAGCCATAAAATAGTGCTTCTGTTGTCTTCAGTAAGCATGTATTTCTCACACAGTTTGTGCCAGGTACTGTGTCAGACATTGGAAGTATAGAGACGAATAGGAAACACTTCCTGTTGTGTAAGGAGTTCACAGTTTTAGTAAAAGAGCTAGATTCATTAATACATAAGACGGTGCAGGGTTATGGGAGCTTTGATGATGGTACCCACGCAGACAGTGTTATTGGAAGGACATAGATGGGGTCTCCTGCCAAAAAAGTTTCTGGAGGGAAAGACAACTGAGTTGAAAATTCCATAGTGAGCAATGTTAATCAAAGAAGAGATCTGGATCAGGGAGTGTTATATGGAGTGGAGACTAGAAGGAGGGATGGATTAGTAAAGAAGGAAGAAAGCAGTTCTAGTGGAGGAAGCCGAAGCAAGAGATTAAGTGACAAATTTGGGAGATGCCAAAGAGCCACGCACATGTGATTATAGAGTGCACTGCAGTGGCAAGTAAGGACAGCCGAGGACGAGAGGCCAGCAGAGAGCTGACCCTGAGGGGTTCTGGATGCCTTGGTGCTAAGGAAGTTGCATGCCAAGCTGAAGGTTATGAGGAGCCAATGAAGAATTTTATTTGGAGGAGTAACACGAGCTTGGTCATTTTAAAAGATCACACTGCCCTTGAAATGAACTGTGACCCAAATGTAGTGGAATTTGGGGTGAGCTGGGGACAAATAGTGGGGAAAATCTTACATGGCATTTAAAGAGAAAGATACTTTTGACTCTTCTTTTATCCATTATTTAGCTTAGGATCTTCAAATTTGTACATACATATTTTTAAGAAAAATATATTCACACTCTCATTAATATTTTTAGAAATATCTTTTTTTCCCTAGAAAAGAATAAATTTAAGCCAGAGATGGGAAAGAAGATTTTGTTTAAGATCCTTCGTCTTTTTTTTTTCTTTTTGAAGATTTTATTTTAAGTAACCTCTACACCCAATGTGGGGCTCGAACCTACAACCCTGAGATCAAGAGTTGCATGCTCTACCGACTGAGCCAGCCTGGTGCCCCACGATCCTCAGTCTTACTAATAAAATGATTCCTGCTGCAGGCCGGGAGAAAGGAGCTCTTTGAACCTGATGTGGAGTAATTGATTCACTATCCTATGTCTTTCAGGTCTAGGAGGCACCTTGATACCTCAACTTACATACTAAATTCAGTCACGTTGGTAGAAGATCAGGTTGTACTGGCTTCTTGATCAACAGGTGCTGAGTTTAGTATCTAGAACTAATTCAAATGGAAACATTTTTCTTTATCCCTTAAATCTTAGCTAACATTCATTGGTAATTGTATTAAAAGAATCATGGAAGCAGGTCATGCCTACATAATCAGCAAATTGACCATTTGAAAGTTCATTCAGTGATTTTGGCTTTCTTACGTAGCACACTTGATTGACTTGTTGAGTGTTCTGAATTGGCCATCAGAACAAACCAAGCTGCTCTTTTATCACGTACACGTGGCTTAAGTTTATAGTTTTGATTTCTAGCACTATCTCATCAAATACAAAATTCATCCGTCAACTTAAATGTGGTGGTCACAGTAGACATTTGTTATGTTTTCGGTTAGTCAGTACATAATTTTCTCTTCCTAACGGCATCTCCATTTTCCTTGAGGAATTTACCTTTCTCTCCTTATGTGTCATCTTGAAAGGCTTGTAACTGGGGCACCCTTTCCTTTTGCTAAGGAAGCTAACAGGGCTTTGGAGGCCCTTTGTGGTAGATTTCTCTCACTGCTTTGTTGGGAGGAAAGGAGGTACATTTGTGATCTAATCTGAGCTAATCAATTCTCCCTTCCAGAGTTTTGGATCCCGGGAGAGGCCCACACTGGTGGAAAGGACAGCTGCAAAAGAATAATTTCAGCATCGGTGTTAGGTAAGAGCTATTCCCACTTCCAACACCTTCTCTAACTCACTCATTCTCATCTGTGCCGAGCCAGTTATTCAACATCCCTTTTCAGTCTCTGAGCCCCTCATAATCATTCTGGTCAAGTCACTTTTGCTTGGGTCAGCTGTATGTGTTTTCTGTTGCTTGTCATCAAAGAATCCTAACTGATCGATTGGTAACGAATAATTTTCTTTCCCAGAAGCTGACATACTTTGCTTGTGATTCACACAAACTCTAACAATATGCCTCTAAAATATGGAGAAAACAGGGGGTATTAACTCCATTTTAAACGGAAGAAACTAAAGTATTAAGACATTTGGTATTTTGTTTATGTCATGAAGCTCATCTGAAGCAGAATTAAAAATAAAATAGAGACCTATTGGCTCCTAACTCTGCTAATAATTAGTGGTGTGACCTTGAGTAAGTTACTTAACCTCTTTTGGCTCCAGTTTCTTCAACTGTAAAATTAGAGGATTGGGTCAGATGATCTCTAAGGCCTCTTCCACCTCTAAGATCATTTGGTTTTTCATCTGGGGCTCTTTTCTAGAGACTTCTGCTCCATTGTTGGGGACCTTAATCTGTGGACAGAATATATTAGTAGCTGAGATGTAGTGTTACTAATAAAATATATTTTAATCATCTGTGACAACAAAATGTGAGAATAGATTTCTTATTTGCATTTCCAAAGACTCTGTGGCTATCTCTCCCTAATAGCAAAACTTTTCTTCTTTTCCCAAGTAGAAATTGGAAATATCCTAAATGTTTATCGTCAATGGGAAAATCAGTGAACGTACCAGAACCCAAACTGAGACCTTTTGGCTTTGCCTAGCAGTGTATTTATATATTTAAAGCATTTAAACATGTCAGGAGACAATATGTTGGAGTCATCATTTCACTAATGTTCTTACATATGTTATCTTTTCCCATTTCTCAGAGACGTCATTCTCAGGCTTACCATCTTAATAGCTAGAGTTATAGTCTTGTAAATTTCAACTTAGTGAATACTTTGTTTCATCATCTTGTCCAGCCTAAGACTGTAAAAGCTTACATTCCAAAAAGAATATCATGCAGTGTCAACTTGTATATTGCATGACTAGCAGTGTCTGTTCATTCCTGCCCCCAATGAGAAAAGTGAAGCAAATGAGAAAAGTAAGTGGAGTACAATTGCAAAATGGGGATTATCAGATATTTGATCATCTATGTCACTCATAAAATGAGGAAAGCACAAATGAAAGTTTTCAAATACCTTTTGATATCCTATTCTTCTGATATCTTGAAGCACTTGGATGAGGAATGAGTGGCTTATAAGAGAAAAACATTGTGAATTACTTGTCTCATTCTTCATGGTAATACCCAGAAAAGTTGTTTGAGCAAATCCTATATAAGCAAAAAAGTACTAAATTACACTTAAAAATTTATATTTTTTAAAACTCAGTCTAAAATGTTAATTTTATAATTAAAAAGTTAATAACATAAATTATTTATTTGGGCTATTTCATAAAAAGATCAGGTTAATACATATATACATGTGTACATAGACATATGTATATACCATACACGCATACATACAATATGAAAATGTATATTATGAAAAGAGTTAATCCTGTTGATAACCAATTAACCATTTGAAGCAGGTGTAACTGGCCCCCGATGTCCACCATAAGATATTAAAATTTGAGAAAGTGATTTAAGGAAAGTAAACAATGTCCTGCTTATCACTTTTCACATCCAATTCCACAAAATAAAAAGAAAGCTTACATACGTTCTTTACCAATTATAGCTTTCTCAAGTAACAGCCCAAATCCCAAATTCATTTACTGGGGTAAGAGCAATTCAGTAGTTTTTCTAGAACTGAAAATTCTAGATGTAAACAGAACTATGGACGAAGCTCTGTCCAAGGCTCACAGTTCACAGGATGTAATCAGGACTAGCTTCTTCTTCTTTGTTTATAGGTGATGCTTTTTTGGTTGGCTCATGGTTCAAAAAGGCTTGCCAGTAGTTCTGAAACCACGTGATTATAGATTTAGATCCAGAGGTAAAGAAGACAAACCTCTCCCAGAACACCCAGTAAAAATACTACTGTGACTTGGTGGCTCTAATTGGGTAACATCAAGAATGTAGAGGTCTGATTGGCAAGATCTGGATCACTTCTCCCTAAGCTGAGGGTGGAGTGGGCATTAACTTCAATGAAAGTACACGGAATGGTGGGGAAGAGTAGACAAAAGTAACAGAAGTAACAACAACAACAAAAAAATCCACCTTTCTCCCAACCATGATGCAATCTCTCTCTGTATGAAAATATGGTGTTTCCAAGGCTCAGTCCTCAACATACTATTTTGGGCTCTTCTATCTTATTTGAGGAACTCATTCACTTTCAGTCCCCAAGTACGTTATCTCCCCCACCCCCCCTTTACCTTCAGTTTTTGTTTTCTGTGGTTTCAGTTACCTGAGACCAATCACAGTCTGGAAGCAGATGATCCTTCTGAGAGATCATCAGGCCAATAGTAGCCTAATGCTATGTCACAATGCCTACACAGTTCACCTCACTTCATGCCTTCATGCCAGCATTTTATCATCTCACATCATCATCACAAGATGAAGAAATATCCAGGGAAAAATTGTTAAACTTTGGCTAAATATCCTGATGCCTTCACAGTGTAATTCCAGTCAAGGTATTTAACCAAACTTTAAAAATTGTTGTCTGGACCTAAAGACAAACGCGGATTGAAGTGAAGGGGTGGAAAAGTAGTTATCATGCAAATGGAAGTGAAAAGAAAGCTGGGGGAGCAATACTTACATTGGAAAAAAATAGGCTTTAAAACAAAGGCTGTAGTAAAAGATAAAGGAGGGCACTACATAATCATAAAGGGAGCAATCCAACAAAAAGATACAACAATTGTAAATATTTATGCACCCAACAGGGGAGCACCCGAATACATAAAGTAGCTATTAACAAACATGAAGTAATCGATAGTAGTAATACAATAATAGTAGGGGACTTTAACACCCCACTTACATCAATGGATAGATCATCCAAACAGAAAATCAACTTTGACACATTGGACCAGATGGATCTAACAGATATATTCAGAGCAGTCTATCCTAAAACAACAGAATATACATTCTTTTCAAGTGTACATGGAACAGTCTTCAGAAGAAATCATGTATTAGACCACAAAACAAGTTTCAACAATTCAAGAAGATTGAAGTCCTCTCAGGCATCTTTTCCAACCACATTGCTATGAAATTGGGAATCAACCACAGGAAAAAATCTGGAGAGAACAGAAATACATGGAGGTTAACTAACATGCTACCAAACAATGAAGGGTCAACTGAGAAATAAAAAAAGAAATAAAAAAATACATGAGACAAATGAAAATGCAATGTCCAAAAATCTTTTGGATACAGCAAAAGCTCTTCTAAGAGGGAAGTTTATAGCAATACAGGCCTACCTCGAGAAGCAAGAAAAATCTCAACCTAACCTGGGGCACCTGGATAGCTCAGTTGTTAAGCGTATGCCTTCTACTCAGGTCATGATCCCAGGGTCCTGGGCTCTAGCCCCGTGTCGGGCTCCTTGCTCTGTGGGGAGCCTGTTTCTCCCTCTGCTTGTGTTCCCTCTCTGACTCTGTCAAATAAATAAATAAAATCTTAAAAAAAAAAAAAAAAAAAAAAAACACAAACCTAACCTTACACCTAAAGGAGATAAAAAAAAGAATAAAACCCAAAACCAGTAGAAGGAAGGAAATAATAAAGATTAGAGCAGAAATAAATTAAATAGAAACAAAGAAACAAAACCCACAATAGAACAGATCAATGAAAACAAGAGCTGGTTATTTGAAAAGATCAACAAAACTGATAAAACATTAGCCAAACTCATAAAAAAATAAAAAACCAGAGAAGACTCACAAGCAAAATTGGAAATGAAAGAGGAGAAATAACCAACACCACAGAAATACAAAGGATTGTAAGAGAATTTTATGAAAAATTATATGCCAATGAATTGGAAATATAGAAGAAATAGATAAATCCCTAGAAACACAGAACCTTCCAAAAACTGAATCTGGAAGAAATAGAAAATCTAAACCAATTACCAGCAATGAAATTGAATCAGTAATCAAAAAACGCCCAACAAACGAAAGTCCAGGACCAGATGGCCTCACTTGTGAGTTCTACCAAACATTTGAGGAAGAGTTAATAACTATTCTTCTTAAACTATTTCAAAAAATAGAAGAGGAAAGAGAGCTTTCAAATTCATTCCATGAGGCCAGCATTACTGTGGTACCAAAACCAGAGAAAGACACCACTTTAAGGCCAGTGTTTCTGATGAAACATAGATGCAAAACCGCTCAACAAAATATTAGCAAACAGAATCCAACAATATATTAAGAAAATCATCACCGTGATCAAGTGGGATTATTCCTGGGGATGCAAGGGTAGCTCGATATGTGCAAATCTATCAATGTGATACATCACATCAACAAGAGAAAGGATAAAAATCATATGATCATTTAAATAGATGCAGCGTTTGACAAAGTACAACATCCACTCATGATAAAAACCCTCAACAAAATAAGTTTAGAGGAAACATACCTCAACATAATAAAGGCCATATATGAAAAACCCACAGCTAACATCATACTCAATGGGGAAAAACTGAGGGTTTGTACCCTAAGATCAGGAGCAAGACAAGAATGACCACTCTCATCACTTTTATTCAACATAGTACTAGAAGTTTTAGCCACAGCAGACAAACAAAGGGAAATAAAAGGTATCCAAATTTGTAAGGAAGAAATAAAACTTTTACTAGTTGCAGATGACATGCTATGCTATATAGAAAACCCTAAAGACTACACCAAAAAAACTATTAGAACCGATAAATGTATTCAGTGAAGTCACAGGATGCAAAATTAATACATAGAAACCTTTGCATTTCTATACACTAATAATGAAGTCGCAGAAATAGAGCTTAAGAAAATCCCATTTATAATTGCTCCGAAAGAATAAGATACCTAGAAATAAACAAGGAGGTGAAAGACCTATACTCTGAAAACTATAAAACATTGATAAAGGAAATTGAAGATGACACACAAAAAATGGACAGATATTTCATGCTCATGGATTAGGAGAACATATATTGTTAAAGTGTCCATACTACCCAAAGCCATCTACAGATTTAATGCAATCCCTATCACAATACTGATAGCATTTTTCACAGAACTGTAACAAATAATGCTAAAATTTGTATGGGACCACAAAAGACTCCAAATAGCCAAAGCAATCGTGAAAAAGAAGAACAAAACTGGAGGTATCACAATCCCAGATTTCAAGATATATTACAAAGCTATAGTGGAACAGAATAGAGAGCCCAGAAACAAATCCATTATTATATAGTCAGTTAATCTACAACAAGAGAGACAAGAATATGCAATGGGAAAAAGACCATCTCTTTGACAAATGGTGTTGGGAAAACTGGACAGCTACGTGCAAAAGAATGAAACCGAACCACTTTTTTACACCATATACAAAAATAAATTCAAAATGGGTTAAAGACCTAAATGTGAGACCTGATACTGTAAAAGTCCTAGAGGAGAGCACAGTAATTTCTCTGACACTGGCGATAGCAACAACTTTAGAGATAGGTCTCCCAAGGTAAGGGAAACAAAAGGAAAAATAATCTCTTGGGACTATAGTAGAATAAAAAGCTTTTGCACACCTACTGAATGGGAGAAGATACTTGCAAATCATATATTCAGTAAGAGGTTAATATCCAAAATATATGAAGTACCCATACAAGTCAACACACAAAAAAGCAATCCAATTTAAAAATGGACAGAAGACGTGAACAGACATTTCTCCAAAGAAGACCTACAGATGGCCAACAGCCACATGAAAAGGTGTTCAGTGTAACTCATCATCAGGGAAATGCAAAACAAAACCACAATGAGATGTCCCCTCACAGCCGTCAGAAGGGCTAAAATCAAAAATACAAGAAAAAACAAGTGTTGGCAAGGATGTGGAGAAAAAAGAACCATTTTGCACTGTTGGTGGGAATGCAAGCTGGTGCAGCCACTGTGGAGAACAGTATGGAGGTTTCTCAAAAGAGTTAAAAATAGAATTACCGTATGATCCAGTAATTCCACTACTGGGTATTTAACCAAAGAATACAAAAACACTGATTTGAAAAGAATTTGCACCCCTATGTTTATTACAGCACTGTTTACAATAACAAGATATGGAAGCAACTCAAGTGTGCATTCATAGATGAATGGATAAAAAAATTGTGTGTACACACACACACACACAGTGGAATATAATTCAGCTATAAAAAAATCTTGCCATCTGTGACAATATGGATGGATCTAGAGGGTATAATGCTAAGTGAAGTAAATCAGAGAAAGACAAATACCATGTGATTTCATTCATGTGTGGAATTTAACAAAACAACTGACAGTGAAAAAAAAAAAAGACGCACTAACAAAAAAAAAAAAAAAAAAAAAAAAAACCCAGACTCTTGACTATAGAGAACAAACTGATGGTTACCAGAGGAGAGGTAGGAGGGGGATGGGTGAAATAGGTGAAGGGGATTAAAAGTACAGTTAACTGTGATGAGCAGTGAGTAATGTATAGAATTGCTGAATCACTATATTGTTACGATATGTTATATACGATATGTTAAATATACTGAAATTTTAAAAAAATAAAATAAGATAATTTAACCAGATGTGGGTCTCTAACAAGTCCTGATAAATTATCTTTATTTTGGTTTTTAAATCAAAGAGTACAGCAGTCTAATCATTATGTTTAGACGAATAGAAATAAACATTAAGATTGATAAAATAAATTGTTATCTGGATATTTTGTCACCTTGCAAACACATCTACGAAGAGTGTAGGTAAATGTGTTTGCCATGCATACTTGATAGCATATCCTCAGAGTAGGCTTGAATAGAAGGCACATTTTTCATAATTGTAGCTATGACATATTAGAAAGTACTGCAAGCCTTTCCTTACATGCTCTCAGAGAAGAGCATTTCATTATTCTCCATCTGAATTTGAAGGTGATGACAGTTTTTATTAAGCCCCGCCATAAACTGCATCTGAAAAATAAAATTTCCTTTTCGATTAAAACAAACCTAACAAAAGCCAGCTGTTCTTCAAAGTATTATGTTCGGAGCCTCAGCCCATACAAGTCTACTGGCTACAAGCAACATGTGGAAATCACCCAGGAGAGGTTGCCTGCTATCCACTTGACTGAGCACACTTCTCTCAGCATCCTTCATCCACCATTAAATCAGAAGAGAGAGAAAATACTGACTCCGTGCCTCCTCCAGTAAAATGTGGGAATTAAATGACAGCCAAGACCATTCAGGAGTGAGTAAAGTCCCCTTCCTGACTCATGTCATAATCAACATGAGTTCCACATGGATTTGACATTTAAATATTAAGAAATGAAATTGCAAAACCATTTCCTAAAAGAAGATGTGGGTGCTTATTTATGTGGTTCTGTGTGGGAAGTTCATTATAAGTACACACAAAAGGGAGAAACCTTAATGACAAAGAATAATGTGTGTAAGTACCTTAAGTAGACAGGTGCATACACACATGCACACAACTATTTCTGGGCATTCAAAAGCCATTTAAAAAAAAACCTGGGAAATATTGAAAATTAGCAACACACAATACGTTAACATCTTCAACTATAAATAGGACTTGTAAACCAATGGAAGTAAGACAAACATCTTTCAAATTGGACAATTTGTAAAAGGGAAATGAAATGACCAACAGAAACCAATTAAAATATTACTAATAATTCAATTTAAAGCATAAATGTTTTCATAAAAACTGGCAAAAAAAATGTCCAAAGAAGATTGTCAGTGTGAGTGTGAAAATTGTGTATTTTCAGGCACTAGTGAGCGCTTGTTGATATGCACCAAAAGTCTTAAATGGGTGCATAACTCCATGGCACAGCCCTTCCCTGTCCATAAATTTATCACGAAGATGTCTGCCAAAATAGAAATATAAATCCAAACACTGTTGATGATTCTGAAAATTAGAGTTGAACCAAACTGAGCGAAAATAAGTTTTTTTGATATGGACTTTTACATTATTATTGAAAATGAGGTTGAATAACATTTAATTACTTGTCTTTATGTATTTCAAGTGTTTCATGCATGGTATTGCTGGATAGCTTTAAAAAAACTGACAAATACATTTGATCCTGATACAGCGCTGTGAAGTGAGGCAGTTACTATAATTATCCTTATTTTGCAGATGAGAAAAGTAAGTCCCTGAGCAATTATTGACAGGTCCAAGATCAAAGAGCAGGTACATGGTAGAGCTGGTCCACCTGACAATGCAATATTCTTTGAACTGATTATGTTCTATTTATGTTTTGGCTGGTAGCATTTTTTTTAAAGATTTTATTTTATTATTTATTTGACACAGTGCGCGAGAGTGTACAAGCAGGGGGAGCTGCAGGGAGAGGGAGAAGCAGGCTCCCCACTGAGCAAGGAGCCCGATGAGGGACTTGATCCCAGGACCCTGGGATCATGACCTGAGCCAGAGGCAGATGCCACCCAGGAGCCCCAACTCATAGCATGTTTTAATTCCTGGGATTAGTGTCCAAGTGAGGCTGAAAGAGTATAATGTAATTTCTTCCTAATTGTGCCCTTCTGATCAAGAGCTGCATTTCAGTACGTATCATTCTATGAGGGCACAGGGAGAACAAAATCAGCCTTGAAAGAATTTCACCATAAAAGCCACTTTGGAGGACAGGTCAACCCCATTTTACATCATCCTTGCATAGTGCCCATTCAGAATAAATCTCTTGCTCTCTGAATGATTTTCTGGTATATACAGATAAAGCAGTCCATTTCAGTACACTCAGAATACATAGATACATCCATCCATCCTCCCCCATGCTTTGAGTGCTAGCGCATGCTCTGAGCCAAAGAAGTGAGACCAGCAGCAGACTGCTTTGCACATTCTTGGCCAGTGAGTTTTAGTGCAAATTCTCTCGGCCAGTAACCATTCTAAAGTGCTATTCAGAACTGACTGTTCTGTACTGTGAATGATTATATATTTTGCTCTGACCTCAATTGCTGCCATGTATTTTATCTTTAGCCAGGAATTTTGACACACGTAAAGCTGGTAAAGGATGAGCAAATGTTATATGGCCAGCTCTGTCCCCAAAGTTGCCAGAGATGAATATCTCTGTGCATATTAAAATGAAAGAATATGTGTGGACGCTGGGTGGGGGCATATGTGGGATCGAGCACAGCTCGAGGTAGAGAAAACAAGATGGCAAAGACCAGCAGACAATGAAGGGTTGGCGGTAATTCAGTTTACACTACAAAGGGCATAAACATCACCGCAACCTGTGAAGCTTAACCAAAATTGGTTGGATGGGGAGGGGAGGGTTATGACTTTGGGGAAATTAAGAGAAAAGGAAAAGTAGTTGTTAGGGTAGGATGACTAAAGCACACACTGATCTGATTTCTCTTTCATTTCCCATTTCCATTTTCTTGACTAAATCCACATCCCAATCTCATTTCTAATAGTGTATTGAGTTTTTGATATTGAAAAACAGGGATCCAACTCAAATATTTTCATCAGCTTGAATTTAGATGCCTCTTAGTCTTTTAGAGGCCTAAGGATAAAGTCCTAGTTTAGTGCAGACTGGCCTCCATTCCTGATCCAGGCTAATGCGTGAGAGAAACCTCTTTATCTCATTTAGTTACGCGACACAGGCTGAGAAGGATGGATTCAAGAGGGTGTGGCCTTTCTCCAGGGCAGTGTTCCTCCAACTTCCGTTCCTCAGATCAGTCCCCAAAGTGTTATGAAAGGAACACAGTTAAGTAAGTTTCTCCTGGCTTAAAAAAAGGTACAGGAAAGCCTGAGTTAAGGGGTGCCTAGTTGGCTCATTCAGGAGAGCATGTGACTCTTGATCCCGGGGTCATGAGTTTGAGCCCTATGTTGGGTCATAGAGGTTACTTTATAATTATTAATGATGTAGTGTTTCCCAAAGAGAATTGATGGTAAGGACCCTATTTCAGGGAGCACATGGCATCTCCCGGAGCTGCAGCTCTACGGGACACGCTCGGGGAATGAGCTGCAGGGCATGATCCAACCAGCTTCTGATCTGGGGTCTTTCTGTTGCCTCATCTTTTTTTTTTTTTTTTTTCTCCCTCGGTTCCCACTTAGCTCTCTAATGGTGAGTGAAAGAACTCCACCAGGTGGTAGTTTATCTGTTTAAAAGTTCCCCGTGTAATTCGAGTGTCATGGATTTTCTTAAAAGGTGGTTGTCATTAAAAGAGAACACATACTGATCAGAAAAAGATTTCAGTGTGAGAATAGAAACGAACATGATCATCTATAATCCCCCACCTATAGGAAAGTTATTTGCATTTTAGTTGAATTTTTATTCTATTTTTTTAATTCCTATTTGTCATTATAAAAAGTTGTAGTAAAAATCATGCTGCGTAATAACTCTGTATCTTTATTGCAACTTTCCAACGTATCATCAGGTTTCAGTGAGATTATAAACTTATGCAAACGGATAGTTAGAATAAAATCCAAACTACTGCCATAAACCCATGCCGCCCTCTGTCTTGTCTCCTGCTTGCAGATCCAGTGAAAGACCCAACCCTTCTCTTTTTTTAATGACACTTTTAGGGACGTTTGTGTCCTTGGTAGCTCCCACCTCAGAGCTTTAACACTTGATTTTCTGTGCCCCAGGATTACAGCATATCTGCTATTCTCGCAAAGTGAAATTCTGGTATTTTTGTTAGTATCACACTGTCATTGTACCATAAAAATAACCGAAAATTGGAATTATTTGGTGTTTTGAAATCAAGATAAAAATTCAATTGTTTAATGTATACAAAAAGGAGAAAAGCCCGTGTGCATATTGGGAGTGGTCCATGCCTCCAGATGCTCTCTCCAGAGCAGGGCATGCTCCCACACCAGACCCTCTCACTACCCCACACTGCTTCATTTTCCTGCTGCTTAGATATTGTTCTGAAATCATATTATTATTACTTTTTACCTGCATATTATGCATCTTCCCTCGAAGGCATATAAGCCGAGAGAAGGAAGTTTTCTGTTTGTGGCTTGATCGCATAGAAAAGTGTGTTGCACACAGTAGGAGATTAGAAAATATTTGTTTAAAAAGAAAACTGTTAGGGGCGCCTGGGTGGCACAGCGGTTAAGCGTCTGCCTTCGGCTCAGGGCGTGGTCCCGGCGTTATGGGATCGAGCCCCACGTCAGTCTCTATCGCTATGAGCCTGCTTCTTCCTCTCCCACGCCCCCTGCTTGTGTTCCCTCTCTCTCGCTGGCTGTCTCTATCTCTGTCAAATAAATAAAATAAAATCTTTAAAAAAAAAAAAACTGTTAAATGAATGTGGTAATAAATGAAGAGCTGCATATTCCAATCTTTGAATAGATAATAATTAGTAATGATAATAACAATGATCACGTAAATTGCTATCATTTGGGGGTTATTAGTATTGACACCAAGATAAGTATTTTTGTTATTTTAAAATTTGGTATTGTTTGTTTAAGATCGGTTCCCATTTTTTAAATTTCTGGGTCAAAGATAATAACTCTTCTAAAATGACTAAGGAATCCACTCCAAAATTGCCCTTCGGGAAGATTAGACCAGTTTATACAGTTTACATTTGTGCTGGTGATTCATTCTCAGTCTCCTGTTGGGCTTTCAAACTTCTGGGCATTGGCTTCTGTCGATGTGGCCTCGCCCTGCTTGCTTGCTTTCAAATGATGGTATTAGATCTGCCTTTTCCCTCGTTGCAGAAGAAAAGATTGGAGGCTACAACTTGAGGTGCAATTGTCCTTTTCTTAAGAGCTCCCTACAAAATGTGTCCTGGTCAGTGATCTTAAAAACACAACACAAAATTTACTGAAAATCAACAATTTCTTCAAATATGCCTTTGTAATTATTGCCATTAACAGACAAAAACCAGATGCCTTTTATAGGGTAGACTTGAGGTTTGTATTTTCATCTAGTTTATACACTAGCAAATTGTTTCATGATAATTTATGTAATGCCTCACATTTTGAAGTTTGCCGATATGCAAAGAAAACAATCCTCTTTAGGCTTTGTTAACAAGTTGCTTGTCAAAATCTGTATGTGTGCAGGACTATGGAGGCAAGTCTTTTTCTTCATTTTTTTTTTAGTACCTGCTCTTATTTTTTTGTGACTAATTAATGTGGAGTACTGTGTATACATCTGAAAGGTAGCACCTTTTGCTCTGCAGGCTTTTATCCCAGACATCTGATAATAATTACCGCATAAATAAATTCATAACACCAGGCAGTTAGAAGCAGTCTAATTGCAACAATTAATTTGTAGACTTACCTAATTAAATTTCCCTAGCCCAATGTGTTGTCTGCATAGATCAGAGTTTACAAAGGAGAAGTAACAGAGCAGAATAAAAAATGACAGTGTCCCTAATAGAGTCCCTTGAGAGGAACTTCTAAGGTTAAAATAAAAATCTATCAATGCTGAACAAGAAAATACGCAGTTCGGCTGAAACGATGGATGGTCCTGCTAACCTTCATGCAAAATGATCCTGACACGTATTATTATTGAAATAGAAATGAGCATATCTTTGTCTACCTTATTGCTTTTACAAAGTGGATGAAATGGTCTGGGAGTCTGAAAACTCTTTTTTCTGTTGTACTTGGGAACATTAAGACGATCCTGATGTCTTTCTTCCTCTTGAGAGTCATAGCTACTTGTTTATCTGTTTCCTTGCCTGCTTGTAAGAATTGAGTAATTGTGCGAATGCAGGGTGAGAAGAGAAAACTGCATAGCAGGCATCTTTGGCTGGCTCGACAGTGCTTGCCCTGCCACTGAGGGACACGGGAAAATTCAAGTTTTCCAGCCTTGTGTGTGACCGATGGGAACAACCGACAACTATAATGCCATACTATTTTTAAAAAGAGGTAAAAAAATTGAGTGGCTGAAAGGAAATAAGAGTACAGATCAGCTTAACTTGGAAATAATCTTATCAAAGTTCTTCAGTAATTCCCCCCCCCTTTTGTTTGTCTTTTGCAAAAGCCTTTGCTTTTCTTTTCCTTTTTTATCATGCACATAGATAGCTAATTCTCCTTTTAATCTTGGTATTTATTAACATGTAAGGAACGCTCATTTTCAGTCTTCTAGCTCAGCGATTCTACATACATCTCGATGCTCTTACGGAGCTGTAGGGGCCTGTCTGGTCTGCTGCCCCACCATGGCGCGTCTTCACCTCCTGCCACCCTCTCTCCCCACTCCCCCCACTCCCCGTCCATGGCTGGCAATGATTAACCTCTACCTTATGAATGCCCTGCCCTTTGTAAGCCCCTGAGTCAATCTGGAGGTGGGCAGGCTGAGGATCGGGGGCCTCATTTCTCCTCTGTACCCTGCCGGGGGCGAGGGGGATGGACTTAGTCGGCCTGGTTGACCGCCAAGGGACAGTCCATTCAGTAGAAAGTCTTCCTGTGGTCTTCAGCCTTAGCACGCAGTGTTGCCTCTAAGCACGCTCTGACTTATGAGGAGTGGGGCTGGGTTTTCTCACTAAAATAAAATATAAATTAATTTAAAAGTGGATCTACACAAGGGCATTATTAAAGAATATTATTATAATATTGTAGTGGGGGATAAAGCCTTCACTCTAGACACTGTAATATGTCTCTTATTCCGTCTTGACCTTTCTCTGGAATTGTAGGTAGACACAAAAGCAGACATGACAGGATACATATGAGCTTTCTTATTGAAATGTATGTGAAACTTTTAACATCAAATAAAATAATAGTTAACACCGCAAGAAAATTTAGAAACTGTGTCAGAGTGCAAAGTATGTAACTGTGGTATGTTAACTGGTTGTGGGAGTTCCTTTTCCGTAGAACAATGTAAATTCTTCACCTTGAGGTAGAGGGATTTGCAAGGACATTTGTTTACTGCAAGTATCTTATTGATGTCATCACGAGCTCTTTATTTTCTCTTCCATTTTTAACCCAACAGGAGACTTTCAATGCCAAATGAAACACTTGCCACAAAATTGTAACAGCCTTCTCTCCAGTCCCTCCACGAAGGTGTAATTCCAACAGTTTTGTCTAGAAATATTTCTTTTGCTTAGACTAGACTCTATTTATGTCTCATACTGAACTTGGAGAGACGATGTGGTGAGCAAAGAAGGGTGGATACAGAGTAAGAAAACCAGAAAATTCTTTGGTTAGTTTTTAGTCAGAATATTAGTTAGACTTCAGTATTTTATTTTACATGTAGATTCCCAGAGAGTGAGTTGTACTCAGATTTAAGTGTGAGGGTAATGTCATGTCATGTAAAATACAATTGATCTTTGATCCTCTGTAATAATGGATTATTACCACCCTTTGTAAAATTAGAAAATTAGAAGCTTTCAATCCCTGTACCTATGACATATTATTTGATTTATATATCTGATTCAAATAAATTTGACTTTGAAATGTGCCTGCCACCAGAAGGGTCTACATATAGAATTCAGGTCAAAATAAAGTAAAAGCAAATCCTATCTTCTGATGTGAATTAAATTAGAAACTCTCAGAAAGATAGGAAGAAAGAAAGAAAATGAAATTTGGGTAATGGAATTAACCTGGAAAGAACTCCTCCCCGCCATTGACCTCTCTCTGAACACTCCCTCCTTTTGGCTTTTGCGACACTGCACCCTCACTATGTGCTTATTCTCAGTAAACTTCCCTGGCTCATTCCATTTTACGTGGATCTCTTCACGTTTTTCCCAGCCTCCTTTTCCTTTTACTCTATTCCAGTGGCTCTCCAAGTAAGGGCTCTGAACAAGCAGCATCCACATCACCTGACTCTTGTTAAAATGTCAGGCTTCACCCTTGAATCTCAAGCCCTATTTACCAAGTCAGGAACTCCGAAAGTGGAGCTGAGCAACAGTCTGAGTTTGAGCAAATCTTCCAGGTGATTCTGAATGCACACCAAAGTCTGAGACCCTCTACTGTGTTCTCTTCTCAGGTTTTCCGATCCACAATTAGGGGCTTCAGGTGATGTACATACTGTGGGAGATGTATTTTCTAAAGATGGCCACAAACATAAACCCTGTCTTATCAGCCCTTCTAGAATCTTGCTACTCTCCCCTTAACAGGTAGAATTGAATTACCCTCTCTGGAATCGGGGCAGAATTGTGACTTGCTTGTAAACCAGTAGTATGCAACGGGATGGATTCCGAGCCACTTCTAAGGATAAGACATACAAAGTGAGGTCTTCTGTCTTGTTTGCTAGAACACCCATGGTGGGGATCTCCAGCCACCAAGTCAGAAGTCTAACTTTCCTGAGGTTGCCAGGCTGCATGGGAGCCAGCCCCACAGAAAGGCTCTCTGTTCCAGTGGCAGTCCTAGACTTCAGGCTCTTCTTGCTTGGGCACCAGACCCTGAGCACAGGAGCTGGCAGATGATTCTGGTCCACGTTGGTCTAGTTGCCCTGCTGCTTTCAAGTCCTCTGAGCTGTGGCTTAACATCATGGAACAGAGGCAAGCCATCTCTGCTGTGCCTCTTCTGTGTTCTGACTTCTAGATTCCAAGAGCATACTAAAATGATTCATCCTTTCCCTAAAGTTTGGGGAAGCTGGCATAGTAACTGGAACATATAGCATATACAAATTGGTATCATTTAAAAATTCTATTTGAGGTCCAGACATAGAAATGGAATTGCTGACCTGAGAACTTCAGTTGGAAGTTCACAGGCCTCTCAGATACTGGGGCGGGGGGGGAGGGGGGCCCACTGGAATCAATGAGTTAGAAAACAGAAAAATAAAACTATTGTTACTTAATAAATCTAAAGCCTTGTTCTTTACAAAATAGGTTAAGTCTCTAGCAAATTGAACTTTTATCAAAAAGGAAAAATCCTAAAATAAGATTAGCCATTAAAAGAGGAATTAAAAAAAAACAGAGACTTATTTCCATCACTCTGTGTAAATAAATTTGAAAATCTACATGAAATGCTTAACTTCTTGGAAAAATGCAATTTATCAAAATTCACTTCAATAGAAGAGCTCAATTCTAGATATAAATTTAGAGATAGAAATTTTCTCCTGATAAATTTTCATGTAAGATTTAGAGAAGGTTATAAAACAGTTCCTCCACAAGAAATGAGCCTGAGGACCATACAACTTCATGGCATAACACTTCCAAGCCTTGCAAGTTTGGGTGTTTTTCACTGTTAGTTCGCCATTCCAGAGCACTGCAAAAGATAGAAGAACTTGCAAGTCCTTTTGATAAAACAAGTTTACTTTGATACCAAAACGAACTAAGAATACACAAAAATTCTGTAACACAATCTCATCTAAGAATACCAATGAAAAACAGAGAATCCAACATCCTTATGAAAATAATATATATGACCAGGTGGAGTTAATCATATTAATGACTCTTAGAGGAAAAGGCGTGGGATTATGTCCATAGATAACAAAAATTGTATGTATGTTAAAACTCAATTCTTATTCATGATAAAAGAACACTGAAAATAGAAATTGGTATTTTCTTATATATATGTATTATATGTATATAAATCACATCTACTTTGCAGAAAACTCTGTGGGGCTTCTCCTTCTCTTTCAGTTTAAAAATCAGTATCTTTAACATGGACTGAATGTTTGTGGCTCTCCAAAATTCACCTGTTGGTATCCTAACCCTCAGTAAGATGGTACTAGGAAGTGGGACCTTTGAGAGGTAATTAGGACCTAAGGGTAGAGCTCTTGTGATGGGATTAGTGCCCTTTTAAAAAGAGACACCAGAGCTTGCTCTCTCTCTGCCATCTGCCATGTGAGGACACAGCAAGAACACAGGGAAGAGGGTCTACAAACTGGTTAGAGTGTCCTCACCAGAACTAAAGCGGCCAGCACCTTGATCTTGCACTTCCCAGCCTCCAGAACCACGAGAAATGTATGTTTGTTGTTTAAGCCACTCAGTCTATGGGAACTTGTTACAGCAGCCTAAGCTGCCTGAGACACACGGCCTTCGTATCTGTGAGTATTCTGCCCTTGACTATGTCTCTAGCCTCATCGCTCACCACTAACCTTCTCACTTTCCAGATTCCAGCCATGAGAGACTGAGAGAAGTATAAATTTCATTTCTTTTCTTTTCTCTCCTTCGTCCCTCCCTTCCTCCCTTCTGAGAGAGTGCAGGCTGGGGGGAAGGAGCAGAAGGAGAGGGAGAGAGAGAATCTCAAGCTGGATGTGGAGACTGACATGGGGCTCGATCTCAGGACTCTGAGATCATGACCTGAGCCGAAATCAAGAGTCGGATGCTTAACCGACTGAGCCACCCAGGTGCCCTAAATTTCTTTAACTCATCATAGTCTCTTGAAGCTCAACATCTTTTCTGGTGTCTTAGAATGCTCTCACTTCCCTTCTCTTGATTAATTTGTACATATTCTCCTGATTTTATCTTCAGTATCGCTTTCCCAGGAATACCTTCTCTGACTCCCATGACTAGATCAGACTGCCCTGCCCTGACCCTGTACACTCTCTTGGTACACTTGTACACTTCCTTCAGAGCACATACGGCAGCACATAATTTATCTGTTCACTGTTAGCTGAGTTGCAGGACAGCAAGAAGCATGTTTGGTTATTTCTCACCACAGCCTCAGCTCTAGTGCAATGCCTGATATGGAGTAAGTATTCTGAAATATTTTTGGAATAAATGAATTGATGGATTCCTCAGGACACTGTGACAGACATATAGTCCCACACACCTTAGACTTAGAGAAATGAGATTTGAGTTTCTTCTGTATCCTAGCTATGGATCTTAATTCTCAGAATCTTACTTTTTCCCTCCATTTAAGATGATACATCACCAGGTGGTCTAAAACAGTAAAGGACTGATGTATGTTTAAGCCATTAGCAAACTTGAAGACAATATGCAATGAAATGATGCTATTGTTCTGAACAATTTCAAAATGTTCTTGATATGACACTATTATTTTGTAGTTTTATGGAACCAAGTGGAAACTTACAGATATTGATGACACTATGCAGTGCAAAAGTTTACAGGTGTCTAGGCATTTCAGAGCGAAGTAGAGGAAAGACCATGGGCCCCTCCCCTGTGGGAACCTGAGCTCTGCTGCTCAGAGACACTCTGACCTCAGGACTCCAGGTTGGGCCCCTAAGCCTCATGTGTCTCAGATGTAGAACGGAGAGCAGTAGATGCCCATGAAAAGAGTAGGGGCCTAATGCAAGGGAGACAACACTTCCTTTCCCCTCATACTTGAATACTGCGTATGACTGTGCACGTGCGCAATTGTTCTTAAAAATCAGGGCTTAGTGGTTTTTCCAGGCTGGAATTGCAGTGTTTTAAACACAAGAAGAAAGAAACAAATTTCAAGATACAAGAGATCGGAGGCCAGTTCCAATGGCTTTTCTATTGGACTTCATTTTCTACCCCAAACAATAACTAATTATATCGTCTACCTTGGCTTCAGCCCTCTACTTATATGATTCTGCTCTTTTGTTTTTCTTTTTTTATCTAAATATCTTGGCAGAGCTTACCTCTCTACCATGCCCACCATTTTTTCTCACAATTAATGTCTGTTTAAATGGGAAAGCTGTTTTGATGCTGTTTAAAAAACCTATTTTGGAGCATAAAAGATTGGCAGCATTGAGAGTCTGTCATAAACCCATTAACACATTTGAGGTGGGCTTCATCTCTGTGTTTAGTGGTGACTTCAGAGAGGAAGTCTCTTTAGAGAGAAACTCCTCATAAGAACTTCAGTAAACATTATAGTCCTACTGGTGGCAATTTGTGAATTTATTCTGGGGGGGGGGAGATTACACACAGATCTCAAAGTGGCATACCCAATTACAACAACACATGCTAATTTTTTTTTTTTAAAGATTTTATTTATTTATTTGACAGAGATAGCCAGCGAGAGAGGGAACACAAGCAGGGGGAGTGGGAGAGGAAGAAGCAGGCTCATAGCAGAGGAGCCTGACGTGGGGCTCGATCCCATAACGCCGGGATCATACCCTGAGCCGAAGGCAGACGCTTAACCGCTGGGCCACCCAGGCGCCCCAACACATGCTAATTCTATGCATTTCTTGTGGGGGAGAAAAAAGAATTGTAAAGGTGAGCGATAGGGGTCATATCAGATCCATAGGGGGAATTTGATTGAGTCTTCCAGAACATTAGCATAATACTCTAATATAAATACCGAAATACTCTCAGATATTCTGACTGAAATACACTGAAATATGCTAGACTGATTGGGGGGGGGGGGGGCTAGCATATTCCTTTCCTGAAAAACAGGTATTCCCCTCTTCCTTCTACAAAGCTGGAGCAAATGGTTCTCGGGGATCAGTAGGCCACACTAAACTCCTGCCATCAAAATGGACAGGGCTGCAGAGTCAGCCCCCAAGTCCTGGCTACCATTTTCTTGTGCAGACTGAGAGGTGGATAGTAATTTCTGCTCTCTCCCCTGCAGGTCATAACAGGAGAAAAGGGGACAAAAAGTGGGTGAGCCAAGCCACTCCTTGCACGCTTATCTTTGCTTAAAATTTGGTTGAAATGACCACTGGGACTTCACTGGGATTACCTTTTTACTTTGTTCCACTATCAAGGAAACAAAGACACAGTGCGAATAAATAATACACATGCAATTTCCCCAAGGCCTCCCTTGTATCTCAGGGAGAGATGCTCATATTTCCATGGTCTCAGGAACTTGCACGGAATGAGGACTCCACCTGATCAAAAGATCTAGACCATTTTTAAAACAGTTTTAAGGTGAAGGAAGAAGTGGTCCAGTGGATCTACATCACATTACCTCACATGGACTTAACATCTGTGCTCTGGGTGCATCGCCTCCTGCCCTACCGTGGGTGTAAACTTCTGCAGTGGATTTTTTTCCTGCATCATCAGCCCTCTTTGAAGTTTCATTGCAGCAGGCCTCACCATGCCCACAGCCCAGGGAAGTAGAATATTCCATGGCTAACAAGTGAGGTACACATATAAATGGGCGCTGATTCTTGGGGTATTAATCTGTGACGTCTTACATGTGATGAAAGAACCATTGAGGAAGTCCCTATCCATCAGTCATGAGGAAGTGATGGAATAATAATATGAAGCAGAAGAAAGGTACAATTTCAGGACATGTGTAGTCTAATTGGAAGAAAGGGACAAGGTATATAGTTGACAAAGAGTTTGCTACTGTGTCTCTCTGCAGCTCATCCAGAAAGCACCAGCTAATTGTGCCATTTAAGTGACCACTTGGTTAGGATTGCATCTGAATGTTAATGTTTTCTTTATTCAGAAAGCCTCAGGCATTCATCAACCAGTGGCATCTTGCTTTTCCTTTTCACAAGCTCCCTTTTGACTACAAGTGTGTACAACATTTATTAATTCATCTGCACTATTCAGATACATCTGCGGCCAGTGTATCCTTTCCCCCTTTGCTTTTAAATGAAAAGAAACTAAAGTTGAAAAGAAATCTTTCATCTCACTACCTCTCCCTCAGATGTGAGAGCAAAAACTTGAATAGCTTTTCTGCTACTCCTCACTTCTTGGGGAGTTGTTGGGTAGGTTTTCCTACAAAGCAAGGCAATGTATTTTGCTTTTAGGGAATAAAGAAAGATTTTTAAAAATACCATTCATCATCAAGTAGATTTCCATTAGCACAGTGGTCAGTTTCATTACATGGTATGAATACCTCTATTATGTGCTGGAAGCGCTCATTCTCCTTTCAAAAGTATATTGAAAATAATTTGATGTCAATTTCCATGGTGATAGAAGAGACGAACATCACTTGGAACCATAACAAGCACCTATATCTGAATTATCGTGAAACACTGAGATGGTCCCTTTGTGTCAAGAGTTCTCTGGGTTGTTGTTATTGTTTCATTATCTGAGAAGGAAAAAAACCCTTTAAAAATGTAGGGCAGTTATTAAATCTCATCCTCTTTTACATCTTGTTGGCCAACCAGTTTTGTGTGTGTGAGGGAGAATGCTTCAAAAGAAGCATTCTAATTCTGCTTTTGTGAAGATTTGAATAATGAACTTCTGAGTGGAAAAGGGTTTTATAGAAGGCATCAATACCTCAGATTCTCTTTGTATGGCCAAATGCCACCATATAATCCTTTCTTGTTGTTTATGAAGCAGAGAAACTATTGGCTAAGTAACTATATGGAGGTACTTCCCTGGTCTCTCTCTTCCCCTGTTTTTACCCACTTGATACGTTAAACCTGTGGGATACTGAGCCCTGCTAGTGCAGTACTTTGTGGGGGATGTAATTACCCTGGTTGCCTTCTCTGGGTTCCAGAATCAGGCCAACAATTGTTCGATTGGAGCCTCTCAGTCCAGATAGGGTCTACATCATATTTTGAAGAACTTTAGAGAGTCAGGACTTCATGTAAGAGGAATAGAATTAGTTCAACATGAATGAGCTCACACTAGGCATTTACTGCATGTTTTACCTTAGCGAATATAAAACACTCAAATTATATACCTGTGCTGGCCCAGTTAAATCCTAATTACTTAGCACAAAAGAACTCATGGAGATCCCAAAGGCTGTAGGCAGATGTTTCTAAGGCCTTTGTCTTCATCCTGTTCCTGTTCAAGTTCTCTGCTTTCATTGTTCTGTTACTACATCCTGCCCGCCTATATCCCACACCCGATTCTATTAAAAGGACCTCTTGGTGGACTTTTAATGCCATTTGCAGAAATTCATTAATCTCCCTTCCTGCAACAATCTCTTTTTTACTATGTATCTAGGGAGTTTCAACTTTGTGCTGTACTCCCTCCAAACAATGCTAACCTTAGTTACTGAGAAAGTTCTAATGATGACTTTCTCGCTGCTGGCCAGCAGCCCTTTCACATCTTAAGTTATTGAAGGTATTTCCTTGCCTTTAAATTTTCTCCAAGTTGGGCATGATTTAGAAAGGATTGTAAAACCAAAGAGGGATTATGTTCTCATTGTTACCTCCGGCTCTGGGATTTACTTCCACTTAATTGACCCAGGTAATGGATCATTTTGCTGTCTTAAGCAGGCTGCTCTTATTCCTTGTTATGATATGTGGAGTGTGGATAGAGTTGGACCTTTCTCTGATTTATACTGAGAAAGAGAAGAAGAAGGAGGAGAAGGAGGAGGAGGGAAGGGGAGGAGAGGAAGCAGAGGAAGAAGAAGAGAAAGAAGAGGAGAGAGGGAGAGAAAGGGAGGGGGATGGTAGGAGGGAGGGAGAGGGAAAGAATACAGCAAATTTTACTAAAGACTTAGAAGATGGAAAAAGTTTACATTGCAGAAATTTAAAAAACTTGAAGTCCTATGTTAAATATCCTTCTTAAAAGGTCTTTTACCGGGGCACGTGGGTGGCTCAGTCTGTTAAACGTCTGCCTTTGGCTCAGGTCATGATCCTGGAGTCCTGGGATCAAGCCCCACATCGGGCTCCCTGCTCAGCTGGGAGTCTGCTTCTCCCTCTGCCCCTTACCCCACTCGTGCTCGTTCTCTCTCTGCCTCTCTCTGAAATAAATAAAATCTTAAAAAAAAAAAAAAAGGTCTTTTACCTACCCTACCATTTGAGATTTTTCCTTAATCACTCATTGTTTATTTTCTGTTTCTTCTTTCTTCCTCTTCTCTCTCATCCCTTGTCTTCAGATTCCTGGGATTCCTCCCCTCCAAATTCTTAGTCCACGTATTTGGCAGAATAGTTTGATCTTGTCTTCACTTCTACTTTCAAACCTGATCTCAAGATTTCCCAAGGCTACCACAGTGTTCAGGTGAATGTAAGGACCATCTACTCCATTAATAATAACACAGAGGCCTGGCAAAGAACTTCAGATTTCACTTCATAAGACTGGAGCTGTGACTTTCTAATTTTCCCTCTATTATACTAAGTTATAGTCTCATTATCTACTTTGATATGACTAAATCTGCATTGTCATATTCAATTTGTGACATTTTATTTTAAAAAACTGGCTAGGGACGCCTGGGTGGCTCTGTCAGTTAAGCATCTGCCTTCAGCTCAGGTCATGATTCCAGGGCCGTGAGATCAAGTCCCGCATCGGGCTCCCTGCTCAGCGGGGAGCCTGCTTCTCCATTTGCCCACTCCCCCTGCTTATTTTCCCTCTCTCGCTGTTTCTCTCTCTCTCTGTCAAATAAATAAATAAAATCTTAAAAAAAAAAACTGGCTAAACTGGAGTTAGAGGAAAAGAAAGTCCTTAAAAATCAAATATAAGAGATAATTATAGCAACTGGGATGTATTGGTCTGAAGAAAAACAACACAACTGAGCAAGTGGGGAAAATTAGTGGGCAATCTTCTATTAGAGATGTTTCTACAGAAACTAATGTACTTATTGCCCCTTTTTCAAGTGTTTGAAAATACTAGTCACATTTACTAACCGATTGTTATATAAGCTGTTTGGTGGTACTTGTGACAACTTATGCAAATGAGGCTTTCATTTTAAAAAGGTGACTGGTTGCAAATGGTAATAAAAACTTATAGGGAGAGCACAGTTTACCCACATCTGTAATACCACGCTTTCCAAAAACATTACAAGGATCCTTCATTAATAACAGAAACTCATACGTGACCTTTAAAAGAATGAACAGCAGAAGCAACCTCTGAATTTTATATGCAGCTCTTTAGGATAAGCAGCTGCTGAAATTCATCCACAAAGTTTGCCATCAATGTGTACGTGACTGAACCTTCCAGAGTGATACAGGTTGCGTAATTTGGGTTCTCTGCAGATGGATATTTGATGACATGATCATGGGTTCAATTTCACAATAATCCCAAGAGAAATGCTGATCGGCATCGAATTTATTTTAGGAAAGGGAAGGTAATCCGCTGTGTGTGTCTCAGGCACCTGCCAATTCTTCTGTCAGAGGCCAAATTGCCTCAGCCAGCTGTCTTGGCTTTCCAGAGCATTTTGAGCCCTGCACTGGCCGTACCTCATGACTGATCATTACCTCAGGCAGAGACTGTGCAGGAACAGACACGACCTCAGGGTAGGCTCATTGCTAATGATACCTAGGGTTGTGGAGGAGCAAGTCTACTTCACTGGTGGGTCACTGTTAGAACCCAGCTAACTCTGGAGTCACTCTGACTATAACAATAAACATGAAATTTTTGTTTATTGGCAAGATTGTGCCACAACACGGAAAGCAGAGTTCAGTCGTTTTATAAAAATTTATTTCTTTGGACACTGACCCCTTCTCCATTTACTCACGCCATCCATACCTCATTAACAACTATACTAATTAATGAACTTAATTTGAATATGGTTGGAGAAGTTTAGTGGAGAATCTGATATTTGTTAGAGATAATTTTAAACCTCTCTTAAAAAAAGCAAAGACAATAAGGTTTTTTAATAAACTACTGTACTCTTACTAGAAGTTCTCATCTAAGGAACTTTGGGGAAGTGCCCTGCAGACATTTATCCTTTCGTGAATAGTTACTGAGTATCTACTTTGGATAAGACAATTTTCTACAGTGATGAATAAGGCAGATAGGTGATAGTCTTTATGGAGCTAATTGTTTCTGGGGAGGCAGCCAACAAAACAAATTAAAGACAGACACAAAATATTCAAGTTTAACAAGTGCTGTGAAAGGAACAAACAAGGAGTTGAGAGGAAGAAGAGCAGAGGCCACTCTAGGGATGTTTTCTAGAGAGGACATTTACCCTGAGACCCAAAGGAAAAAGAAGGGAGACATGTGGTGGGCTGGAGCAAAAAAAATTAGAAAAAGACTGGAACAAGATGAGTTAAAGAGAAAAACAGGGGTCAAGTCATGCATGGATTTATAGACCAAGGCAAGAAGTTGGATGATATGATAAGGACAATGGAAAATCCAGTGAAGATTTTTTTCTCTTATTGATATGATCCAGCATTTGTCTCAAAACCATTTTTCCCCACCTATGAGTAGAAAAGTTTAGAGGGGAGAGAAGGGAGTAAGAAGTGGTGAGACCATTTGAGAGATTATTTTAGGAATCCACAAAAGAGAAAATGGTGAGGTGATTTAAGATGGGGGCCATGGACGTATTTTGAAGATAGAATGTAAAATGTGGAGAAATGGCTAACACATTGGATGTGGGGGGCAATAAAGCAGATGACTCTAGGTTTCTGCTGAAATAATGTGGCAGAAATGGAAACAAGAGGACTTGTGCCTTATTTTGGGAGCAGCAGTTTTACCGAGGATTCTGACCAGTCTGTAGGCTACACTTATGCATATTTCTTAGACATCGAGGATGACAGTAGGCCCTGTAAGGACAAGGGAATGTGGTGGAGAGTGCCTTTCCCATGAGGGCCAGAGAGCAGACCTTTAGAGAACATTGGCTTTATTTTAGAAGGTGACAACACCTCTCTCCTTGACCTGACTCTAGTCAGGCTCCTCTAAGCCCTCAAGGATCCAACACTGGGCTCTGTCTGTGGCCCCTTTAGTCCAGTTTTAGCAAAAATCTTGCTGGGTCAGTTTAGAGAAAATCACCCACCCTTGATATCTTCTCCTCTGGCTTGCCTCCCCCAAGAATCCTAATGCATCGTTCTAGCAAGAGTCCCGCTAGCTAATGTTTTCTCTGAATAAACCACTACCCGAACTCTGCTCCTCGGCTATAAATCTCCCCTTGTCCTTCTGTTAGAAGTTAAACCCCATCCCTCTCCCCTACTGCAACCTCCCCGCCCCTGCGGAGGCCCCCTGAATAAAGTCTATCTCTTTAGCAAGTGTTATGAATAACGATTTTTCTTGAGCAGTGGAGGAAAAAAATAAAGCAGGCTGTGAAGAATGAGAAAGGGTGGCGAGAGCGAACACGCTGGGAAACAAGAAGTAAGTAGATGTGTTTAAATGGCAGGAGGAGGCGAGCAGAAAGGAGCGCTTACAAGGTGCCTTTGGAGAGGGCACTCAGCGACAGAGCAGGCAGGACCGAAGACTCAGCATCTCTTCTCACACATCTGCTCCTTCTCTGTTTCTCAGAGGAAGGGAAAAATCTCCTGCCCTAGGGACCTTTCCTCTCCCTCCTTCCCAGCCAGACAAATTGTTTTCCTGCTCAAAGGGGAATTATTTTAAAACTCCCCACCCTGACAACAATTCTGTGGAAATGGAAACATGTGGTACCATTTGCTTACCAGAGTCAGCACCTGATTTGGTGTCGTCTTAAAAGAACCTGAATTGGATGCATCCCTATCTGGGAGGAAAGTAACCCAGCTCTACAAGAGACATAGCATGCTGAGTTCGTTATCATTGTCATTTCAATGACACTTATATTTGAATTATGCCTAAAGCTCTTGATTATTTTGAATGCAACATTTCAGTGTTGTGTAAAGCAAATCAATCTGAAACCTTAAAAAAAGCAACACACATCTATGAAGGGGTGTATGTAGTACAAATCCAGACTACTCTAGGTCTTGATCGAGTGTGATGTTTTTCATTCCAGATTTAATCCCTCAAGGATTCCAGTATCAATCTGAATGTAGGCTTGGCTCAATTTTCAGCGTGCATCTCTTTGGAAATGGTTAATTCATTGACAACTTAAAGTCCATGCAGATAATTTTAGCAGTGTTCTCACTGGTCAATATTAATTCCTTAAGCAGTTTTACTGTGTACGCGTTTCTCATACTCCTAACAGTCCAGAAGAGACTTTAGAAACATGTGACTCCAGTAAAGTGAGCCCTAGTTCCCTCTGTAATATTCTCTTTCTCTTGCTCCTGGATATTGGTGGCAATCTGTCCTGAGGGGTAAAGAAGACCCGAGTACAGGATATAATTTCAGTATCTTTGGGCCCTGGCATTAGATTCATCATCTAGAAGTCATAATAGGGGTTAAGAATCTCTCGGCCAAAAAGACGTTGGTATTGGAATTGTAGATGTCTCGTTGACAGTTTGATCAAGTCGTTTCATCAGGCAGACCACTGAAGTTGCACAAGAAGGCTCATTCACATAATGCAGTCCACGGCCATCAGTACATTCTCTAGGGTTTTGTGCACTTGAATAGCAATAATATCCAACCACAGCATTTATCATCAGGCCCAAAGTACTTATCAAGCATGAGTATTCCTTTATCACTGAATCAGGATGAGCCTGTATAATAAACCGTTTAAAAAAAAAAAAAAAAAAAAGCATCTTTGTCCTTTGGGTCCTGAACAGAAAGAAGAGGTTTTCTTATAATAATCTGTAGTCTGATCAGTGCTTCCAGGTAAATCAGAAGACAGAACTTTTGTCGATGACAGAAGATATTTAGGTCTCTGACACAAATTTGTAAAAATGCAAGTGTTGGTTCTAGGATCGATTTTTCCGTTTTCAAACTCAGAGCAAGCTACAGTAATGATATTTAAAACTCTTCCAGACTCTGATACCCTGAGGTCTTCCTAGACTATCTGTATGTTTCTTTTAATGGGAAACAGCCCTAAATCACAAGCACAGTACAAATGCTGTGAGAGCCTACCACCTCTCTCACAAGGATTATGAAAGAGAAATTAGACAATCGTAAGCAAAATTAGAAGCAGGTGAAGATAGAATCTGGGAAAATGCAAATATACTTTTAATCCATTTATCCCATACCTCTTGTCAGATATTTTTCATAGTAAATTTTAGTTCTATCTTGAAAAAGCCTTGCTTGCTCTCTTCATAATTTATGTTGTATACTTTATTTCCCTTCTATATTTATAGAACTTCTTTTAAAATTTTTTTATTTAAATTCAATTTGCCAACATATAGTTCATCACTTCAATACTTAAGTTTCTCTTCTCTACTTTGGCTGTCTGGCTTTTAACATCATAACTTTTTATTTTGACAGTCAACTGAATAGCCATGTGTGTGTATGTGGGGGGGGACATTCAGGCATGTGTGTAGGTAGGTAAAAACTTGTCTTTTAAGCAGCGCTATTAATGTGATCACGTATTATAGGAGTGTGCTGGCTGTATGAAATTAAACAGTGGTGGTGATTTCTTCTTCTCACAGAATACCAACATGGAATTGCTTCTCAAGTCCTAAAAGCAAATATGGAATAACATCTCATGCATGCTGTGTTTGAAAATTCTTCCCCACTAGCTGAGTTGCGATTTATTTTTTCTACAAGCTGAGTTTCTACCACGATTGTATGTATTAGTCTTCCTGAGCAGAAAGTCTAACATTCCTCTTCACTCCTATTGTTTACTTATAGGGATCTGCCAAGAAGAGATGCAGTTTGCATTCATGAATGGCAAAAAATAAGTTAATTAGATGCTTGGGGAAATAATTATGTAAATATACTTGAAGAATTCCATACATGGGCTATAAAATAAGACAACAGAGCCACTACTGGATTTGGATCTCTGAGCAGAACCCAATCACAGGACTCAAGTCTAAGGAAAAATCGTAAATATATAATTTTAAAATGTAAAGCTGTGACCATCGTACACAGTGATATGTTTGAAGGTGTTTGGTATCATTTACCGTAATCAGGGCATTTCCAACTTTTCTAATTTAGCAGCAGAGAAAAGTAAATATGAGTCCTTGAGTAATTCAGAGTATAGACTGTTGCTCCCTGATCCAGGCATGAAATTTCTTTGAAGTCCTGTGATTTCCTATAAATATTCATGAGCATTTTGCATTCTATACATGTAACATACATGCTTATTGCAATACAAAAGTAATATGTCCCCCATCTCCTTGAATAAAATGTTGCTGGAAGATATACCAACTTTCTTCTGTGGCCTCCGGTACCTGTGAGGGTTCTGCCAATATCAGGGTGCCCCCCAACCCCTGGCCCCGTTCAGAGGCATGCAGTGATCTTGCTGGCTTGTCCCAACAGTATTCAAGGAAGGTGGTTCTTGTTATCCCTAGTTTACAAGGGCAGGAACTGAGGCTCAGAAATTTTAAGTAACCTGATACAGGTAAGCTGGGCTCTCCCAAAGATTCCAAGCCCCGTTGCTCTGGTTATGCTGTCTGATAAACTTCAATCCTCCCTGATCTCAGTGGAGCCAAAAATAAAACCTCTCCTGTCAGCACCTCCCTGCTTCACCAACCCCTCACCCCAGCCCAAGCATTTTAGAGACATGTTATGTAAGACCAGTATTTTTTTCAGCTGGCTTGTTGTTGCTGCAAATAAGCGCTGAAAAAATGTCATCAACAGTTGGTCATTTTCTGGGTGGGGAGCATGAATAAGAAGAAGCATGCAAACATGGGCCTTTCCTTTTCCATTTCATTCACTTTCTAAGTCACTCTCTTGGTCCCTCCCTCGTTCACCCTGCAGGCATGCACGCATTCACCAAAATGGTAGGGGCCACATTCTATGCTCTGTGCTGTGAGATTTCCTTGCCATCCACAGACAGGGCACAGTTTAGTTCTCTCTTCTTCATTTACTTATATCTCTTTCATAGACTGGTGTGTGGGGTAGAGAACTAAATATAGAAGATGACACAGTGCCAATAGTTCTTTCATTGAGGTATACACACAGTTTTCTGGATAGGGAGGACATCTATCAAAATAACAATGAGCAGTCAGGGACTGGCTTCGGGGAAAGGTGGTACGTGAGCTGAAATTTGAGGGATGAGTAGGAGTTCGCTAAATTAGTCAACGTGCGCACAGAGGGAGGAAAGAAAAATGGGTTGGCAGGGGGAGGGGGAACAACATGCTTTCCTCACATTGCTACTTCTAATCCCATGGAAGAGTTAACCAAAAGAATGAGTGAAGGTGGATTAGAGACTTGGTCCAGGCTTTGTTAAAAAGAGCCCCCAGATGAAACTGATGTCT
Organism: Ursus arctos; assembly: GCF_023065955.2. Lineage (NCBI taxonomy): Eukaryota > Metazoa > Chordata > Mammalia > Carnivora > Ursidae > Ursus > Ursus arctos. Next base: position 42,319,952 of record NW_026622841.1, read on the forward strand.
ACCATGGGCATGATGAGAATGCCAAGCATTCACCACATTAGCCCTATTCTCAACAGATTGTTGGAAATGGGGGAAAAAAGAGAGAAAATTCACATCTAATTGTGATTTGTGGTAAGCATGGAAAAAAGTAAACCTGATAGATTACAACCCTGGAAATGTACCATAGGAGTAACAAGAGAAAGTTACACATTCGTTCATATCTTTTGTGTATTCTTATCTCTTCTCATTTAATGGAAGGAGGATGTAATTTTATTTTTCCTATTCGATTCTAAAAATGTTATTGTTCTTATTTGCGCATTTATTTACCTATTTGCTGCCTTGGTAAAAAAAAAAAAAAATGCCGCTTTTCTTATTTATCCGAAGTATTTTTGTGAAACCTGATAAGGGGAAGCCTATGATCTATTTGTTAATGTATTATACATAAGGATGATTTGAATCTATTTTATCTAAATCTGTACCATCTATTCAACTTTGAGTTTGCATAAAATACGTATTTCTATTGCCCTTAGAATATATGGCATTCTATCAAAAGTGACCTACGTGCTCCTGTGTGTTTCTTCTGGAATAATGCCTCCTGGGTTTCCCATAACAAAGAACCTCAAGCTTCTGAGGAGAAAAGTTAATGTTCTTTCTTTTGAAGACTGTGAGTTTGCGAGATCACACACCAGGTAACTGAAACCCGAAACATCATAAAGGTGTTTTCAAAACTCAGGCTTTCTGTGAATGAGACATGAAATGAATTTCCTACGCATCAGCTCCCCGGAGCCTTGTCACAATAGATAAGGCCAAGTCGAAGGATGCAGCATTACTTCTTGTGGGTTACTGAGCAGCAGAGTTAATAACTGAATCATAATTTCACTCCAGGACATAGAAGCTGCAACATCCTGTCCTCTTTTGATCCCTTTATCCATAATAGCAAAAGTAGAAATACTTTTAAATCAGACCAGATGAAGAATACATCTATATGAGCTGTCCTATAATTTGGTTTAAACACTTACTCAAAGTGCCTTCCTTTGGGTGGGCTTCTCCAATTAATCCCACCATCTGATGACTGAAATACTTCATTTAGGTGGTGCATTGATTGTATTAATGATCCCCGTTCTTCACAGCCCACCCCCGCCCCACCCCGTAGCCACATCCTCTCCAATGTGAGGCCGCAGTCCTTAGCATTCACGGGGTCTATTTCCCTTACCTCTGATTCTGAGCTGACCACGTGACTTGACTTGGCCCGTGCAAATTCACAGCTCTGATGCAAGTAAAGGTTTTTAGAAGTGCCTGCCATTTCTGTCTTATCTTTGCCCCCCTGACTTTCCATAAGAACATGTCTAGGTGAGCCTGGCCCACGTGTCCCTATTGCCCCAGCTGACAGCCAGCCAACCACCAGACATCATTATTCTGGCAGTAAGCCACTGATGACTACAGACGCGTGACCAGTCCTGCCGAGCCCAGCCCACATCTGCTAAATACAGCAGGCTTATGAGTTGCACCCATGTTTACTATCTGATGATACTAAGATTTTGTGCTTGGTACACGGCTGTATTGTGAAAACATAGACTGATAAAAATTTCTGTTGTTTCTTTATATTTATATTGTGCTTTATCATTTATAGTATAATTATAGATTTATGCTTTTGTCACATGCTCTACACCTATTCTATTATCCTCCCATTTTATTCTCCCTATTTAAAGAACTTCTCCTTTGAGAGCTTAGAAGAGGCTACCACATGGCCCTTTACCCCCATCTGCCAACATGACTATTTGGATTAAGGTTGTGTCCCTGTTTCAAGGACAGACAAGCCATTGGCTGGCTGGCAGCTCACGGGATTCCAGAGCTAACCTGAAGAGTTTGAATTAAGGCAGAGGTGCTTGGTAACTGGGGCAGTGACTGAGATATTAGGGACGGCATCTGGGTGGAGCACGTGCCTAGTTAGTCTGCAGTGTGATGAAGCAGTTTGTGAAAGAGACGTCAATATGCCGAGGCAAGCATAGATGATAGACCTTGTCATCACTGAAAGATGGAAAGAATAACCTTGCTCCTTATTGCTGTCTGGTCCCCAGCCCTGGTTCCACGGGAATAGCCTGAGTCCTACCTCTCGTTCTAAGAGATTCCCCTTCAGTCACCAGCCAGACTTCACTCCCTTCACTTCTTTCTTTAATAAACTTTATTTTTAGATATACAGAAAAATTACAAAGATAGTACAGAGGGTTCCTATACATTGTGCACTCAACTTTCCCCATTATTAACACATTACATTAGTGTGGTACTTTTGTTACAGTGAATGAACCAAAGTCGATATAGTATTATTAACTAAAGTCCTCACACTATTCAGATTTTCTTAGTTTTTGACCCAGTGTTAAAAACTATTTCAGATCCTGTCTGAACACCACATCGCATTTGATTGTCCTGTTTCTTTAGGCTCCTCTTGACTGATAGTTTCTCAGATTTTCCTTATTTTGAATGACTCTAACAATTTTGAGGAGTACTGCTCAGGTATTTTGTAGAATATGTCCTCGCTGCGAATTGTCTGTTATTTTCATGATTACACTAGGGTCATGTGTTTTTGAGAGGAAGATCACAGAGATGAAGTGCCATTGTCATCATATCATGTCAAAGGTACATGCTATCAGATGACTCAGCATTGATGACATTGACCTTGGCCACCTGGATAAGGCAATGTTTGTCAGGTTTCCCCACTATAAAGTTACTCTTTCTCTGCTCTGTTCATGCTGTACCCTTAGAAGGAGTCCGTATTTTGAGCAGCCACATTTAAAGAGTACCTTGAAGGCAGAGTATCTACGTGTATTATTTGGATTCTTTCTGCATGGGAAACTTGTCTTATTTATTCAGTCATTTATCTATATCCATTCAATGGGTATTGACAGAGAATCATGGATATTTACTTTATACTTGAGGTTATAACCCAATACTATGCCATGAATTTTATTAACCATTTTGATTTCATCTTTGGCCAGTGGGAGCTTTTCAGTGGACTCTTGTGTCCTTTTGACATTTGTGGGTTTTATTTTGCTTTGACTACTTCCTTACTTGCTGGAAGTACAAGAAGCTTTCCTCGGTCACCTTTTATTGGAGGTAATTTGTGAAGGTCTCCATTACACGTGTTCGACAAGCTTAAACATGGGTTCAAGAATATAAGTTTGCTTAGGTTCTGAGCTTCATGCTGTTGCTAGGAACTTGTTTTATATTCAGACCCCACTCAGGATGCATGTGGGCATTTGTTCACTGCGTGAGTACTTGCATGTGTGGCTATCAGGTGGGGAGGAGGGAGAGAATTATGGTGAAAGAGAGATAAAAACAAAAGGTAGGAAAGACTGGCTGCTAGAACACCCAAAAGAAAAATCAGTGAAGGGTCAAACTCTTCTTGCTCTGTTTTATGTGTTTGCCAGAGGAGAACATAGATATGTGTTGGCATAATTTTTTAACACTGCTTTAGCTTTATACTAATTATAACTTTATAACTACCCATACTTATAATACTTTAACTTCAGTCAGAAGTGTTTGTTCCACAGTGAGCCCAGAAGAAGAAAATTAACATTTAAGAATAATACTAGATATTATATGATTGTTCTTCCACTAAGTGGTTTACTTAACGATTAATATTAATACTCAGAACAGAATGTCATCAAAATGGTGACCTTGGTGGTCCCAACTTCAATCCCCCTCATAAGAAAAATAACGAACAATTATCCATAAACAAGACACTATTAAGAAAATCCCAGAACCTGGGAATGAGGCTAAAACACACCCTTGGGCCACAGAGACTGAGAAAGACCACATTAAAAGGGTAAGGAGAGTGGTTTCGTGTTGACCACATTGCCCCACCCCCAAGCCAGTATAGCTCTGCAGGGAGGAGGCACCCTTGGGCCTATGGTTTCCTCCAGTGGGAAAAGGTGAACATCCAGCTTTAACAGCATTACAGGGTTCTTCCCAGGAGGCACACTCATGTCTTACTTCTTGGGGATCAGTGGGAAAATCTATAGGGCTCAACCACAGGCAATCAGATAAAGATGATGAAGGGGGACAGGCTTATAGAAACCAGTGCTCAGATCTTGGCAGACTGCACTTCTGCTTGGAGCTGCTCCTGAGCAGATATCCCAGCCACTGGCTCTGCCCATCTGTAAAACCAAGCCAATGGCCCTGTCTAGCCAAGGAGTTCAGTTGGCAGTCCTGCCTGGTTTGGGTCCCCAGCCAACAGCCATATCAGCCATGGAGCTCATTCTATAGCCCATCTGGGCAAGGAAGCAGACTCAAAGCCCACCCAGTTGCTGAGCATAATCTCTGGCCCTGTCCCAATAGAAGTTTGACCACAGATGCCCATTGCAAGGGAACACACCTTACAGTCTGCCTGGGCAGGTGAGCAAGATCACAGACCTGTTCAACTGCTGAGCATAGCCTCCAGTGCCCTTTCACCAAGAAGCATAGCCAGAGAATCTGGATGTGAAGAAGCCCATCCTGTAGGCCGCTCAGATAGCCAAGTCAGCAGCCTTGTCCAACTGCTGAGCATAGCATGTGGACCCAAATAACTGGGGAGCCTAGACAGAGGCAGTGGACAGAATCAAAGCCCAGCCACAGAACCTTGCCTACACCCTGCCCAGCAGCAGATCCCACCTTATGTCTCTGCCAAATTGCTGAACACCACCTGGGCCCCCCTAACCAGGGAGCACAGACAGTGACCGCACCCTAATGCAGAGCATGGTCTTCAGCCCCACCCAATGACAGGGTATAGGTGGAAGCCCTGCCTAAACAGAGAGCCCAACCTATGACCTCACCCGACATCAGAATACAGCCAATGGTCTACCCAATCACCAAGACCAGCCTGTGGGCTAGAAGACTTAACTAGAGCAATCAAGCACAAAAAATAAATAAAAACATCCAAATTGGAACGGAACAAGTAAAATTTTCTTTATTTGCGGAGACATGATCTTATATATAGAAAACCCTAAAGACTCCAACAAAAACTTTTAGAACTAATAAATGAATTTATATAAATATATATAAATTCAGTAAAGTTGAAGGATACAAAACAACATATAAAAATCACTTGTGCTTCTATAAGCTAACAAAGTATTATTCAGCCATAAAAAGAAGGAAATCCTGCCATTTGCAACAACATAGATGAAACTGGAAGGCATCTTGTTGAGTGAAATAAGTCAAAGAAAAACCAATATTGTATGATCTCGCTTATTTGTGGAATCTTAAAAAAATGATTTGATAGAAACAGAGTAAATTATTGGTTGCCATAGCGGGTGTTTGGGGGAAGTGGATGAAAGGGGTCAAAGGATGCAAACTTCCTGTTATAAGATGAATAAGTTCTGGGAACTACGGTACAGCGTGGTGACTATGCTTAACAATATTGTATTGTGTACCTGAAAGTTGCTAAGAGAGTTGATCTTAAAAATTGTCACTACTCGCAAATACAAACATGATAATTATGTGAGGTGATGGGTGTATTAACTAACACTACGGTAATCACTACGGTAATCATTTTGTAATATATATATTATTGTTGTAATATAGATAATATACATATATATATATGATAGTATGTATGTATGTATTAACTCATCATATTGTACACCTTAAACTTACAGTGTTGGGGCACCTGGGTAGCTCAGTTGGTTAAGCATCCAACTCTTGATTTCAGCTCAGGTCATGATCTCAGGGTCCTGGGATCAAGCCCTCAGTTGAGCTCCACACTCAGCTGGGAGTCTGCTTGAAGATTCTCTCTCTCCCTCTGCCTCTCCACCCCCATCTCAAATAAATAAATAAATCTTTAAAAAAAAAAAACCATAACCACCGCCACCACCACAACAAAACATATGCAGTGTTATATGTCACCTATATCTTAATAAAGCCGGAAAAAATAATCAGAACAGTTCTGTTAAATAGATGGTGTTATTCCATTCCATACTGAGAATCTTATGCTCAAGAAGTTTAAGCAATGGTCCAAGGTCATACCTACCATTAGTGAATGAGCAATCATGATTTTTCTGGCTCTAAAATCCTTGCTGTTAAGTCCTATACTCATTATCTCACCACAAAAACTAGTGTATGGGAGAGACAGAGAGAGTGTGTCTGGTGTCAAAGAGGAAGAAGTCAACAGGGTGATCTGAAGAATCCCTTAAGGAGGCAAAAGTTACCTGGAGAGGTGGGCACTGCCCCGACTTCCCAGATAACTTCCGATTAATAGTATTGTCTTATATATGTTTTGTACTTTCCCATCTACAATAGAACAAACCTGCACAAGCCTCACTTACAGTGAAAAACCAAATTCAAAATGTACAGACTGTATCCTGAGCACTGACAAGGTGTAATTAAGTAGAGTGGACCATGTAATAATTAGTATGTCTTTTCCATTGCTATCTCTTCCAGTGACAGTAAGAAAGTAAGTATACAAAATAGGAAAAAGAATGATCAAATTGGAAAGTTGAAAATTACCCCAAATATTATGGAACTATTTTGATTAATCTGGACTAGAACATAACTCTCTTGATCTTAGGTCAATGGCCTTTTCTCTAAAATACATAGTTTCCAATAGAAGTATTTGAGAAGCCGGTTACAGTTACTGCCACTAGAGCCCTCCCTTCCCTGCCATGGTTCTAGGATAATTATGGATATCAGTGTGAGCCACAAAACTTCAGTATCATCTATTTCTATCATAATGTCTACCTTATGTCATCTATCCTACCCCAAATACAAAACTATCCCAATCTCCTTTCAATTCTGTAACTATGATGATTTATATTCCATAATGAACAGCCACAGTATTTAACCTTTTGCTAAATACTGTAAAGGAAACTTCTAACATGGCTCTAAAAAGGGAATGAGACAGAATTCTGTCCATCTCTAGTGTCCTTGTGTTAGAAGTGGAGGAAGAACAAAAAGAAATTCTTGTTAATAATCTGAACAAATTTGGGCTGTGTATCAATGTTATTTCTTGGTTTATGGCATGTAATGCTTGACCCTTAAATTCATAACTGTGGGTAATGTGATCTCTGGTATTCCAAGATTTGTGTGTGAATAACACTGCTGATGATGAATTAAGTGACATGGCTATGTTCTCATTACCTAACCTTGATAGGAGAACTTCCCATATAAACTACCATAGAGGTGGTGGCTAAATCTAGTTGAAAAAACAGGGAGTTATCTCTGGCATTTAATCTAAGAATATGTTAACAAAAATCATGTAAAAAAAACTGTGCTAATTTAGAGATCATGACAAATATTCACTCTTTGGTCTTAAATTTTGGGATCTTTAAGAATGCAGTTAAGAAAAATCCACTGGGGGGCGCCTGGGGGGGGCGCAGTCTTTAAGCGTCTGCCTTCAGCTCAGGGCGTGATCCCAGCATTCTGGGATTGAGCCCCACATCAGGCTCCTCTGCTATGAGCCTGCTTCTTCCTCTCCCACTCCCCCTGCTTGTGTTCCCTCTCTCACTGGCTGTCTCTGTCAAATAAATAAATAAAATCTTTTAAAAAAAAGAAAAAGAAAAATCCACTGGATAAGATAAAAACCCATAATTTGTACCATTAAATCTTCTATGTAGAGTAGAATGCAAGTTTCTTGGGGAAAAATTCTGTCTTGAATTCATTGTATTCCTTGCAACAAAGGACAGGGGTTGTCAAAGAATAAATAATGAGTATGTGTTGAATGAAAGCTCATATATTATTTCTTTTCTTTCTTCTTTCAGCAAATTTTGTATTTCCTAGTTCATTTCATTGAGTTTTTTTTCCAATTTACTTTATTTGGTGTCAGCAAGGTAGAAAGGAAATTAAACTTGAGTCTATTTTGGCTCATTGTCCTGTAACAGAAAAAAATCTTTCAAAAAACTGAATACAGTCAGGAAATACTTGTTAGACAACTATTATATATGGAGTATTGTAACAATCACAATGGTGGTGGCCTTCCCCTTACCTGTACTACTTGCTTCCTCTCTCAGAATCTCCAATTTTTGTATAATTTTTTCTTGTTTTGAGAGAGTAAGAGAGAGCACATGTGTGTGGATGAGCAGGGGGAGGAGCAAAGGGAAAGGGAGAGGGAGAGAATTCTAAGCAGGCTCCACACCCAGCACGAGCCCAGTGTGGGCTTGATCTCATGACCAGAGATCATGACCTGAGCCAAAATCAAAAGTCGGCTGCTCAACCCACTGAGCCACCCAGGTGCCCCTCCGAATCTCCAATCTTTACAGCACTCCTCTGGTTTCAGAGTCTCATTTGTCTCTCGCCTAAGGTCCAACTCCTTGTTAAGAACCTTGTTTCTTCCCGATCTTTACAAGAACACATCAAAACCATCAAATAGTATGGTATCAGAGGTCAACTGCTTCTAAGATATCGAATGTTTTACTGAGGCTAAAGAACAGTAGACATTTGATAAACCCTCAGCTGGTGATCATTTATTAGCAATATAAATATTAATTATCAAATAAGTAAAACAATTTAAAAAAAGAAAACTCTTTGTGTGAGTCTGGGAATGGTCAGAGAAAACAGTGTGTTGGTTCTATTGCTCAAGTGAACTTTGCTTTCCTTGTTCACCAGCTCCTCTTCTCATTTCCCCTTGCTTTCTCCTTCAAAGAAGGTCCAGTACAAAACTATGAAAGAGGCAATACTTTACTCTTCTGCTATGCCACTGCTTCCCTCATTGCCTTTCTCCTTTCCTGACTGTTCTTCAGAGCCAAGTTTCCATTTTGAAAAGGACTTAACAACAATTGGAACCTCCAAGAAAGCTAATGCCACCAGATTGTTAAACTAATTCAATAGCTAAATCTACGCAGAAACCACATTTATGTTAATCACATATAGAATTACATTTTATATTATAAATGTAGTATCCTAATTTGTATTATGATATATTTTTTAAAGATTCATTTATTTATGAGAAAGAAAGAGAGCAACCAGGGGGAGGGGCAGAGAGAGAATTTTCAAGCAGACGCCCTGCTGAGCATGGAGCTGTCTCAAGACCCTGAGATTGTGATCTGAGCCAAATTCAAGAGTCAGACGCTCAACAGACTGAGCCACCCAGGCACCCCTGTATTATGATATGTTTAAATCTTGGAAAAGATAAGCACTGACCACTCCTTAGTCTCTTTTGCCGGCTCTTTTTCCAATCCCTGACTGCAAGTAAGAATAACCCAGGAATCTGTCTTTGATTCTTTTTTGTTTTTCTTCTCTATCTTGTCTTTACTACAATCAGCCCTGACCAACAGAATTTTCTGTAATGATGAAAAGATTCTTTGTGCTGTTCAATATGGTGGCCACTAGCCCCATTTGGCTACTAAGAACTTGAAATGTGGCTAGTGTGTCTGAGAAATTAAATGTTTATTTTTTTTATTTTTAATTCATTTTAATTTAGAGCCCCATGTACTTACTGGCTCCTGTATTGGACAGTGAAGCAGGATGGTCTCATCTAGCCCTATGGCTTTGAAAACCGCCCTTATGCTGATTTTACACTGAAATTTGATCCCAAATATTATCACTTACTATTGCCATCACCTTGGCTACCTTAGTCCAAGCAACCATAGCTACTTTTAGCATAAAATAGTATTTTTAACTAGTCTTCCTGCTGCATTTTGCCATCCCCAACGTTATATTCTCTACATGGTTGTCACTTAAAATATGAGTCATAGTTATTATATCACTCCCCTGCTCAAAATCCATGTCATGATTTTACATTGCTACTATACAAATTACCACAAATTCAGTGTCTTAAGACCACACAAATTTATTTATTATCTTACATTTCTATAAGTCAGAAATCTGACATAGGTCTCAGTAGGCTATGACCTATGTGCTGGTAGGGCTGCATTTCTCTCTGGAGTCTCTAGGAAAGAATCCATTTCCTTGTCTTTTGCAGTTTCTAGAATCCATACACATTCCCTGACTTGTGACTTCCTTCCTTCATCTTCAAGGCCAGTCTCATATCATCGTTCTGACCCAGCTTCCATCATCACATCTCTTTCATTAACCATAGTCAAGAGAAGTTGTTTGAGTTGAAGATCTCATGTAATCAGATTGGATCTAGCCACATGATCCAGGATAACACCCCCACCTCAAGATGCTTACTTTAATTATATCTACAAATAATCTTTTCCATTTAAGATAACATATTTACAGGTTCTGGGGATTTGTGTGGGTATCAGTAGGCGGGTGGGGCACTTATTCTGACTACTTCCATAATCTAAACACCTTTCATGATCCGGTCTTTCTCTACCACTTTGAACTTTTTTTCTGCTACTCTACCCTGCTCTTACTCCATTCTTGCTGGTTCACAATACTTGAATTCTCAATATTTCCTTCTCAGAGACTTTCTCTTAGCTTTATCTTTCTTTTCCAACATTTTCCTGAACTTTTCCGTGTATCATCAGGGATTTATTCAATTGTCACTTCCTTGGACTTACATTCCCTGACCATCTTAACTAAAAACCTGAAAAACATAAAAACCCTCCCCACCCAGATCAAACTCTGTAGACTTAGCTTTTATTATTGTTCTTTGTAGAACTTGTCATTCTCTGAAATTATATTAAACAGTAGTGTTTGTATTTGTATATTATTTATCTCCCCCAATAAATGTAAGCTGTGAAAAAACAGGGCCTATCTTTTAGCTTATTGTTGAATTCCTAGCATCTATAACAGTGTAGATGTTCAGCAATTATTTGTTAAATAAATGGATAATTGAATCATGTTGATATATATTTTCATAAAAGAAGTTGATTTGATGGGGCACCAGGGTAGCTCAGTCGGTCAAGTGTCCAACTCTTAAACTTGGCTCAGGTCATCATCTCAGGGTTGTGAGATCGAGCCCCATGTTGAACTCCGCACTGGGCGTGGAGCCTGCTTAAGATACTCTCTCGCTCTCCCTCTGCCCCTCCCCTGCCCGTGGGCTGTTCATGACATCATGCCAGCTACTTTGAACATCACATAAACTTAGAGAATGGAAAGCCCAGTGATTTCTCCTGTTTCTTGATGACAGGGAAATATTAAAAAAATATTTGTAGATTCTGCCCTAGAAACTTCTCCTAGCATATAAAAGGCAAAGGTTGAAAACCATGAGTCAAGTTCATAGTGTGACTGGAAAAATTTTGAAAAGAAGTCCATATAATCTTCAGTTATAATCTCATAAAAGCTGGCATATTTAGACCTCATAACCTATTATATCTAATATGAGGAATTAGATCTGGATAAAAAGGAGGAATTATTTAATAATTGCAAGTTTCTACATTGTACTCCACTAAAGGTTACCAAAATTTAATAGCTGTGTGATTTTCAGCTAGAGAGTTAAATCTCCGAGTCTCATATCCATCCTCGTAAAGGAATTCCTACTGTTAGGGAGTTATTGTAAAAAATCACATGTGAAAATACTTTGAAAACTGTAGGATGTATGATGATGATATCTACCAATTTAATATAAGCTTGTCTTCCGGTTTATTTTTTGTTGTTGTTGTCTAACCCCAAACTTTCCAAATTCATTGGCTGAAGATGATGGTGGATTGCCAACCCAGCTAGGGATTTTAAAAGAGCTGCTAGAAATGCACTCTATTTTCAATTTATGGATTATACTGCTATGTGAAGATGTGGAAAGACTAAAGGCAGAACAACCAGGTAGGAGGGGCTGTAAAAGGCCACGTTAGAGGAAATGGATCCTCTGGAACTGAGATGATGAGGATGGCAGGAGTCAGGAGGAGGAGCTGCATTTATGAAGAGGTAATGAGTTCAGTTTCAGCTGCGCTCAAGACCTTGAAGCAGGATCTCAGAGTCATTTACTAAACAGAGAGATGTATTCATCTCTATAGCCATTTAAAGGCATTTGCCAAGCCCTGAATAGTTGTCCTTCTCAATACCTGGCAAAAATCATCTTTTTTTCATTTGTGTTGCCAAGACCCTCATCATTTCTAGGCTGACAACTGCCATAGGCTCCTCTCTGGTCTGTCTGCCTTCACTCTTTGTCCTTTCAATTTTCTCAGCCAGACTATTGGCATTGAAGTTGTTAAGTATAAAAAAAAATATGTTCTTCCTCACTCAACTCCCAAATCACAAACATTTAAAGCCTATTGATCTGCCTTTATTTAGACCCAGTAACCAAAGGGGTTTCACTTTGGGAGGGGACTGCTATATGCTAGGCTAAATCACTCCTTCAGTTCAAATTTTACATAAAGACTTTAAGGTCCCTTGTGATTCCTATAAGAGGTCCCATCAAGAAAGTAAATGGTTATTCTGAAATCATTGCAAAGCCTTAAGGGAAGTGATGTTTGGATACTGTGAAATGTGTAAATAAGATTTACCAAAGATCAGCTCTTGGTTTAAATAAAGTTGAACAGGTGTTCATGAAAAGTTCACATAAACTTTGCATAACAATGCTTACATTTGGCTAAAATAGTTTTAAAAGTTTTACTGAGGGGGAAAAAAAGCACATAGAACATTCTGGCAAATTCTAGAATGAGTAAAAAGCATCAGCTAATACCACAACGATAGCTGGATATGTATTATGAATAGTTGCAGAGAGAGCATAGTAATTACAATTGATTGTGAAATGAAAATGAAATCAGATGAAGGCTCCTGAAGGAATGTATCACTGGCAGTAAAGGCAGTACTTAAAATTCTACCAACTGGCAATTTCATAGACTCCTAGATAGAGCGCCTAATATCTTTAATTTTTTTTAATGCGTGAGCCCTTTATAAAGTGAATTGTCTTAATTTCTTCTATGATTTATAAAATCCAGCAGTCTTCATTGGTAAAATTATGAACAAATAAGGCGGTTGAAGGTCATTTCAATCACTGTCTTGCATGATATGCCGTATGCTCTTGCCCTTTCAGCATGAAACCAACGGTTAAGCATCACAGTTTCGAAGGTCGTTAGTTATGATGGATATATGAAATTGAATAAGATTGAAAGAAAGAAAGTTAAAAACTGTCAGTAACTGTGGGGAACTCTATATGTAAAGTGGTGAGACAATTGAGTAAAATCTCACATAAGCATGTTAATATAGAATATGTATTAGATATTTGTGTGTGTGTGTGCGTGGAGAAAGAAAAAGAGGAGAGAGGAGGGAAGAGAAAATGAAATTTTATTGTTATGACTGAAGGGAGGGAAAAGTCAAGACACTGACGTGGTCCTTGTTCAGTGGAAATGTGTGGTATGCTGACAGGAGAGCAAGAGTTAGGGTAGGGTTTAGTCAGAATCAGTATAATGGTCACTTTATTACTTCTGAGACTTTCCAAGTCTCCTTTCTAGGCTCTTGGATATTATATTCCCTATGTGGGAATGCTACTCACAACTTGGTCAACCAAAATGCTTTGGGTCTTAGATAATTTAATTCTTTAAATTCTTTAATTCTGTCATTTATGTCATCAAATTGGAAGACTTGGAGCACAAGGGTGGCTTAGTCAGTTAACGTCCAACTCTTAATTTCGGCTCAGGTCATGATCTCAGGGTTGTGAGATTGAGCCCTGAGTCGGGCACGGAGAACGGAGCACGGGAACGGAGCTGCTTAAGATTCTCTCTCTTCCTCTGCTTCTCTGCCACTCCCTCTCTTAAAAAAAAAAAAAGAAAGAAGAAAGAAAGGGAGGGAGGGAGGAGGGGAGGGAGAAATTGAGGTCTTATATAATAGTTCCTTCACAGCAATAGAGTTGGGTTTTTTTTTTTTTTCCAAAGGTGTGGGGATTTATGATACACTATCCATGGAAAATGCATCTTCCTTATTGCATACATAGAGCAATGTGCACATGGCATTTTTTTTTTCATAATTTTTTATTATGTTATTCACCATACAGTACATCCCTGGTTTTTGATGTAAAGTTCGATGATTCATTAGTTGCGTATAATACCCAGTGCACCATGCAATACGTGCCCTCCTTACTACCCATCACCAGCCTATCCCATTCCCCCACACCCCTCCCCTCTGAAGCCCTCAGTTCGTTTCTCAGAGTCCATAGTCTCTCATGCTTCATTCCCCCTTCTGATTACCCCCCCTTTCTTTATCCCTTTCTTCTCCTACCGATCTTCCTAGTTCTTATGTTCCATAGATCAGAGAAGATGCCCTTCAACAGATGACTGGATTAAGAAGATGTGGTCCATATATACAATGGAATATTACTCAGCTATCAAAAAGAACGATTTCTCAACATTTGCTGCAACACGGACGGCACTGGAGGGATAATGCTAAGTGAAATAAGTCAAGCAGAGAAAGACAATTATCATATGGTTTCTCTCATCTATGGAACATGGCATTTTTCTTAGTTGTTTTGTTTTGTTTTATCTATCTCCCCTGACTACACTGTGAGGTCCTAGAGAGCCAGAACTGCCTTATTTATCTTTGTCACTCCAATAGTAAGCCCAATGCCTGATTTATAAAAGATGGTCAATATATGATTATTGAATTCAACAAATTTTCAATTTTATCAAAAGGGCTTATGATAGCCCAAGAGGGAGTTTTACTCTGGAAATTACTTAGTGTAGTAAGTTCAAATGCAAATTTTTATGCAGAACTATTAGCAAATCAACAGCAAATATTTTTTTAAGTAAAATTTTATAGCACAAGATTTCTTCTAAAAAAGAGCTCCGTGACAGGAGGACACACAAGTAACATAGGGATTAACTACATTGTGGAAAAGGCTTGGGATGACTGCTTTTAAGTGGAGCTGCTGGAGCGCCTGACTGGCTTCTTGGGTACAGCGTGCAACTCTTGATCAGGGTCATGAGTTTGAACCCCACATTGGGTGTGGAGCCTACTTAAAAAAAAAAAAAAAGAAACAAGCGTGGCTGCTTATCAAAACTGAAAACAAAAGAAACTGAAAACTCTTCTCCTCAAATCCAGACATCTTAGACATTAACCCAACTTTCTAGTCATCACAATAAGGAAACCATGAGACAACAATATTTGTTTTGAAGAATCCTTTCTAGGAACTGATCCAGCCTGACCTTTAAGCCTGATGGAATATGAACCAGAATATCTCAAGGAAGAGAAGCTTGGAAAGGGTGAGAAAAAAGCATCGAGAGCTGGTAAGAAAGCACTGGGCACTCAGTTTGCGCCACTTCATGCCATTTGATTGGCAACAGCGTCCTTGGTCTGATTGTCATGGAAGCCACAGGACACACAGCCTTTATTTACTTCCGGCTCGCCCTCATCTTTTTCCTCAAACTTCCGTCCCGTAGGCACTGCCAAGGCCCAGAGAAAAGCTGAAGTGTTGCACATGGAAGGAAGCAAAAGTATTTTTAAATACTGCTAGGGAGCAGCCCAGCTTGCCTTCCCCACAACAAGGCAGAAGGGGTTGAACTTTAAATCAAGCTCTGGGTGGTGGTGCACGGGCTGGCTGTGTGCAATGCCCCAAGGGGTGGGAGATCAATTCAGCTTTGCTGAGCCATGTCAGCAGTGGCTGTCTTTAAGATGCTGACACGACTCTGGTTGACAGTTGGAAGAAATTTAACTGCTTTGATAAGGTTAAAGGGGGCAACCAACCACGAATAGAAAAACACAAGGCTGCTTAGAAGCTTGATTGCATGCTGGCAACGAGTTGTCAACCTGCAACATTACCAACACCCATTACCTCCCTTACATTAAAAAAAAAAAAAAAAAGACAAAAAGAAATGAAATCAAAGAAGAGGGAAAAAAAACCAAAAAACAGTCTTTCATAAAAACTAGCCCACTGATTTAGAATATTTTTCACTCTGGCTGAGATTGCAAAAGAGGTTTGGCTACTGCCAGTTAAAGGCACAAAATGCTTATTGTTTCTAAACCCTTCAAGAAGTGTAATAGCACCAATTAAAAACTCACGCGGGATCAAAGAAGGAATAATGGCTTTTATGAATCTGTTGGGAGAAATAACAAAGTTTGTAGTTTCCTTAGAAAATAAAAAATCTAAAACAATTGCTGTAGATGTCCATACAACATAAAAATAAGTCCAATAAAATTTAGTAATACCTAAATATGACCTATACTCTCATTTGTAAAAAATCAGGAAAGAAGTGTTAAATTTATATCTTGATGTTGATCATGGCCATTTAGCTTTAGTTGTAAGCGATTTAACTTAGTAATGTGGCACAGGACCCAGCTTATTAAAAAGGCTATCAAAATATTCCCCAGAACCTCACAAGAGCTGTTGCATGAAAGCATAAAATATCTGGTTGAATATATTTGTTTACTTTTTTAAAGAATGAAATTAAATCGTGCCACTCTTAGGACTGAAATGTCCACTTTGTAAAGTATCTGGTGGAGTTAATCCCAAAACGTAACCTCCCAGCTTTTGCTTATAATATTAATAGATGAACGAATCATTGATTACTTGAAATCATACAAACTGAGCACTCATTACTCATTGTTCAGGTTCTAGGGATGCATCAGTGTAAAAAAACAAAAGTATTCTCTCTTTTTAAGGAGCTTAAATTGGAGGGGTTCCTGGGTGGCTCAGTGGTTAAGCATCTGCCTTCAGCTCAGGGCGTGATCCTGGCGTTCTGGGATCGAGCCCCACATCAGGCTCCTCCGCTGTGAGCCTGCTTCTTCCTCTCCCACTCCCCCTGCTTGTGTTCCCTCTCTCACTGGCTGTCTCTCTCTCTGTCAAATAAATAAATAAAATCTTTAAAAAAAAAAAAAGAGCTTAAATTGGAAGGGGCTGTGATGGAAGAAGAAAGGAAAAAGTAAACTGAACTGGTAAGTAAACTATCTGGTGTGTTAGAAGATGAGACTCTATAGAAGAAGAAAAGAGTGTCCTCCTTTTCTAGGGGAAGAAAGCGTGATGCTGTTGCACCATGAAATAGAGCAGTCCCCAAAAGCTTCATCCAGAAGGAGAGCTTTAAATTCAAGCTAGAAAATAAGACACTGTATGTGTGGGGTGGGGTGTGTGTTGGGGGGGGGGGCGGCTCCAGGGGGAATAGTTTGTGCAAGGCTCTAAAGCAGGATGATGGGTCTGGAGTGTTCAAAGAAAGCAAGGAATTAAGTTGTCATGCAAGGCATGATGGAAATGGAGAGAAAAGTAGGAAATCAGATTAGAGGGCAAATGAGGAGCCAGATTGCTTGGGTTTTGTAGGCCTTTGAAAGGACTGATTTGCTCCGATGGAAGTTACGAGTCATTGGAGGACGTGAGCAGAGATGTGACATGGTCTGACTTACGTGTTCGAGATGACTCAGCAGGGCGTGAGGGAGAGCACAGAAGCAGGGCGACCATTTAGGACTCAGTTTCAATAATTCAGGAGAGCTGGCTCAGACCCAGGATGGTAGAAATGAAGGTGTTGAGAAGTATTCAGATTCTGGATATATTTTGTTTAATTTTTTAATTTTGACCTAATTATTTAGCCCAACAGAAATTTGCAAAAGTGGGCTGAGAATGCCAGTATACTCCTCATTCAGCTTCCCCTAATGGTAACATTTTACATAACCGAAGTGCAATTATCAAAATCAAGAAATTAACACTGTTACGCTGCTATTAACTAAACTCCAGACCCCATTCAAACCTCACCATTTCTTAAAATGTGTTTTTCCTGTTCCAGGATACTATCCAGGATCCCACCTTGTATTTCCTTGTTATTCTCCTTAGTCTCCGATCTGTGACAGTTCTCAATCTTTCTTATCTTTCATAATGTCTCTTTTGAAGAGTCCTGAGCAGTTCTTTTAATGAATGTCCTTCAATTTGAGTCTGATGTTTTCTCATGATTGGAATGAGGTTATAGATTTTTGTCAGGAATACCACAGAAAGGACACCTACTTCTCAGTGCCTCATGTCAAGCGGTTCATGACGCTGGTGTGTCTTATTACTGGTGACGTTCTCTTTAATCACTTGGTTATGGTGGTG